>NC_079151.1:127779350-128414850 GCF_947563725.1 Argiope bruennichi | reverse complement strand
TTTGATGGAATCGTGAAGGTAAAGTTTTATCTAAAGGTTTAACTTATATTATTAAATATAACCAATGTCTCCAGTGATCCAACTAGTCCGTAAAGGCGAATGGTGATTAATATACAGGGTGTTTGAAAATTCTACGACAAACTTGAAGGATCAGGTAAGCAGGTAATTACTTACCGAAGTAGGTAATTTTTACAATAGAACACGGGATCGGAATCACAAAGGGTGACCGTTGAAAGGGAATGAAATAAAAGCAAAAAATATACTAAATAATGGCAGATTTAAATATTTTGCGGCCCTAAATAATGCACATTAGAAGGGTCTCTTTAAATAATTTAGTTGAACATATTACACCATTTTTAACTTTATGAAAATGTTGCTGATTTATTTAATGATATTTTTTAATTTTATTAACTTTATGGAAATGTATATCTCTCGTTATAATTTATTTATTTATCATGTCTTATATCTGCGGGACATCCATGTTTTTATATAATATTGCATAAGCAGAACGCTTGGAATTTTTAAATACTGTAATGTAATAAAAAGTAAATAACATATATACTTGACAGAGTATTAATAATATCGTAATATTTCATAATAATAGAATTCATATTCTTTAAAAGATTTACAATGTCTTTATAATGAACCTCTCTGTTTTTTTTTAAACTAATGGTTCTAACCGAATACCTAAGTTGTCTAGTCGGAAATTCGCCACAAATACTTGATAAAATGCATATCTCAAGTTTAATGGAATACAAATTTATAAGGACAACAACTGACTTGCATTAATAAAAACATGCCATGCGTGTATATCTTCAAACTGAAAGTTCTTTGAATATTGAGATACTCTAAACAATTTTTAATAAAACTGTGATCGATATATCATTGTATCACTTACACTGTGCACGATATCGTATTTCATTATAGTTGCGTTATACATTATATACAATGCATCCTTTTTTTTTTTTTTTTTGTTTCATTACGAGAGAGCCCCATGTAGCGATCACTTTTTAAGTTTCTAACTCCATGTTGTATTGTGAAAAACTTATTTCTGCATGTCTGAAGTGAGAGTTTGCTTAGTGACTTTTGAATCATCCTGTATATGCGGAATTAAAAAAAAATGTAATGATCAAGAACTTTTGTTATTGTTTAAAATTATAACCTGAAAGTTCTATGACTAATTACATTCCCTTTCTGTTAAGAATCTAAACTAGTGCTATTTTAGGACAGTTTTCATAATTTTGATTACAACTAGTACTTAGCTGCTTAAATTTCCGAAAACTTTTGTTACTCAGGAAATTTATCGTGTTCTAGACCCGTATTTCCTGTTGATTTTCTGTGAAATCTAGTCTTGAATCTATAACCCTCTTGTCATAAAGTCATTCGTGTGCTGTGGATTCTACACCATGATCCAATGCTGTCAATCAATAACTAATCAATAGCGAATTTATCTGTCAATGAAAATTATCCTAAAAAAACATGGGTGAATCATAAATAAAAGATTAAATTATTATATTTATATTAAATATAATTAATAATATTAATTTATCTAGTTTTAGGGGTTGTTCTATTATTATTTTTATTAATATGATATATTATTATTCTGATTTCAATAATTAATTACATTTTTTTATGTCTGTTCGCCATTATTTACAGTTTCTATATATCCTACAATCCATCTAATTCAGGACTTTTAATGGATAATTTATTTTAAATCATACATATTTTTTTAAGAAATTGAAATATAATTTTAATTACATAACATAAATAGAAATTTACGCTTAAGAAAAATGTAAAATATTTTAACTGCACCATTTTTTGATTTTGAAAGCATTTTTGAAAATTTGAAGCAGGGTAGCTAAAAGTACTTTTGAAAATTAATGTAAAATTAAAAAACGAAATATTAGTTTTCTAAACATTAGTTATCTTTTATTTATAAAAAAGATAGATATTGTAAACTAGGGAATTACATTTGCGAAATATTATTGGCAATGAAACTCCTGGATTTTGTACTGTTTTGCAAAAAAGTAATTCATAAATTCATATTCGATTATTTTATTTTAAACACATTGTTCTTCAAAAAAAGTAAGAAAGAATTTGCTCTATCTTGTTCTGTACATTTTATTCTGTGTCACCAAGAAGACCCATTTTACTGTATGTACTTGAATACCAAGACATCCATTAAATGTCCGAGCTCCGATTCTTCCTTGGCTTCAAATCTCAAAGAGATTTTCAGCAAGTAGCCTCTTGAAGACAAAGGAATCTCTTTCGCTTTGAACCTCTCCAGATATGAGCACTGGATATATACTTGGATGGATATGATTCCAATACTTTTATTTCAAAAATACTTAAGCCGGATGACATGTAGGCAGGAAGGCTTCCACATAATTTTCAACAAGTCTTTGTTTACTTCAAAGGAATAAATGTTTGCAACCTTATTTTACCTGTTCTCTGAGTTAACTCCAAACCAGTAACATGATTCTAGGAAAGCAGATTTCGGTAAATTCTAACGATGATTCCATTTTAGATCAAATTACAAAATTTTGGAATTGTGGAAGCTTTTGAAGATTTTCGCGAAGTATACTCTTGAACATTATGAGTAGTTTTACCATATCATTCAAAAGTGACCGGTAAAAATGGCGCATTTTTAAAAGTTCCATCAATATTAAACGCATTGCAGTAACTTTCAGTAAATGACACAAATATCATATTACTGAAATAGTACCTGCCCTATTGTCCTGCACGCAATTCAAAGAAAAGCAATAAATTAAACATCTTAAATTCTTTAGTATTAAACTTTCTGAATCATTTATTTTTTGATGATGCAATATACATATATTTTCAATGCCAGGCAAATTAAGTTAATAAGTTTTATAAACGAAAACAGGGTTTCTTAAAATATTTTTACCTTCTTTATACCTCTAAAAATTTCATCTAAAAAATTTCACAAAATCAAACATAGGCAAATGCTTCTGTAGATTTTTATGCAAATTTTTAGGAAAACAATACAAATAATATAAAGTTATTAATGATAAACTAGTAAACTATTTACTCAAATTATGTCAGAAATTTTAATGAGTACCTCACGCAAACATGGTTTAAAAAAATAAAGGGTGCCTCAAAATTAACACAAGATTTGAATTTGCCATTATTCGTGCAGTAAAGTGTTAAAAAACCAATTGTAGCTAATGGTTTAGGGTTAGTAAATATGAGAGAACAATGTGTTTTCATTGTTTAACAATATTTCAAAAAATAATGAATGTCTTGCGGCCACAGTTCAAAAATTTGAGAATTGGCCCCCTAGATCGTGTGATTTAACACCATTGGATTTCTTTTTATGGGGTTATTTGAATTCAAAGATCTATGCCATCAAGCCGACAAGCACGCGTGAATTGAAGGAGGGAATTCAAAGCTGCCTGAACGAAATTCAGCCATATTTATGCAAAATGATCATGAAAAATTTCGGCAAAAAGTGCGTATGTGCCAGCAAAGCCATGGAGTTCATTTCTCCTATGTTCTATTCCATACATAACTCTATCCTGTATATTTTACAATTCAATAAAAATATCGCAATTTAAAGGAAAGAAACCGTGTTTTTTATTTAATTCAAATCTTGCATTAATTTTGGAGCACCCTTTATTACTAAATTTGTCTGAAGTGCCCAGCTTCGGAAGATGGAGGAACTAACTTTTTCAACCTTATTGATGGCAATGAAGTAATTTTCAAGTATTCATATAATAAGCATATTTAACTTCTTTTAGCATCTACCTAAGCCTATGGCATCTAACTTCATGTTGTCAGTTGTCTTGTGATATTCCATCATTGTTTGGAATCCATTATGCTTACTGTAGGAAACATAATGGATTCCAAAATCAAATTGGCACATTGTACTTTGCGTGTATCACGTGAGTACGAATTGATTTCATTGCATTTTGATATTTGTTTTCATTCATCTTTACACACATAAAAGAATACGTAATTGAAAAGTGTTGAGTATCAATATTTTTGTTGATTCCGTTTAGATCAAAATCCGTAATTGAAGAAGTTGAATCAATCATGAAAGGGCGAGGTTATAAAAAAGCCTTAATTATACCCAATTATATCTTTATTATTCTTTGTTTTGCATTTCTGCTATAATCACACACGAAGAGGTTATAAACGAAAAATGTTGAAGAACGCCCTTATCCAGTTAAATTGATTTTGAATTTGAGGGTGTTTTTAAGCTATTTCCATCTTATAATTGCCCACATTTTCGTTGAATGTAAAATAAACACACAAATATAATAAGTTAAAGACTATTAATATAATTAATTGTTGTTTTGCTGCAATTGAAAATCAATTTATTCTTTTCTTAAAATTGCATCTTTCATTTTTGGTTGAGCAATTAGAAATGTAGGCTTAAAAAATAAATAGACAACCGACCAGTCAGCACATAAATATTTCACATTTAGAGTTTTCTGACATTTTTAACTTTCTTTTTTGTTTATAAATTAATTAAAGACTTTAAAAGAATTAATAATAAGATTTTTTTTAATGTGGAGAATTCATTTTAGCAATAAATTTGCAAGTGATAATAATAATAAGATTGAAAAAGAAATTTAATGAGAAATTTCATTTTTTGAAACTTCCCAGTAGATGTATCCGTTAATGTATTTAAACTGTGCATCGAATGAGTTTGCAGAAAAGCAAAGTTTACATTTTCATTGTTGAAAGTTTATATTATTTTAATGGTTAATAAACTCAGGCCTTAAGAATGTTTAAGTATTCTTTTATATAAATTAAACAGAAGAAAATTAAATAAAAATAATTAGGTGTTTTAAAGATGTAAAAATTGTCTCTCACTTGAATATAGTCTTATACTGAATCCGAGTCTATTGGTTCATATATACCTTCTAAAAATTATTGTGTTGTTTTCTTCTTTTTAATTTTTTTTTTTTTTTTTTTTTTTTTCGTTTTTAACCAAAATTAATTTTTACGTCCGTTTAGGTTCAAAATTTAGTTACGGCAATTGTTATAATAAAAATAATTTTTCCGATTTAAAGAATTCTTTTTTTTATCTTAAATTGATAATAATGTTTTATAATGCAACTGTTATATTTGCATATAATTGTGATAATATATTTTTAATTGCTGTCAACATTTCAAAACTTGTTAAGGTGATTTTTTTTTTAAAAAAAATTTCCATCTTTTAAAATGGTTCGATAAATGTTAATATTCGAAAAAAAAAATCTCATATTTCAAAATTTTGTATTTTCTATTTTCAAGATAACACCAAACAAAGTAATTTTTTCCTCTGTTTCATTTAACTAAAATGAACATTTCTTAATTCAATGTCATGACTGTTATTAATGTATTCAATAATTTAAGTATGAAAAAAATTCTTAAAGCAGCAAATTTCACTTTTGAAAGCATTTGCAAACAAATGAAAATCATGAAATGCAGTTGTTTCTGGATTTCCGGATTCCAAATTCTTATTATTAGATGATATCATTTTGAAAATATTACTGTTTTAATCAATTGCGCGAGAACAAGTGATTAGCCGAAGTGTAATTTAGAAATATTATAATTTATTTAACTGGAAAAAACACAAGCAAATTACTAATGCAATAATATAACGACGATAGTGGTGGGACAGTGGAGGGCGGCAAGGTCATATATATTAAGTAGTTGGCAATTGGTAAAAAAGTCACAAAAACAAAATAGAAATCACTTTTTATTTTGTTTCATTTAAAACATCAGCGAGAAGCCCAACATGTCCTTTTTTGAAAGCACCAGTTACCAGATAAGATACTTTCCAATGAATGTAAGAACAGTACAGATAAATAATTTAAATATAAAGGAATCATTGTGGAGGGCAATTATATAAGTAAATTGAATGCCAAAAAAATCTATTAAAATAGCCTTGGAAAAGGTACTTTTATTCGTGTAATAAGAAGTTAAAAAAATTATAATCATATTTTAATTTTTATTCTTTAACTAGCCGCCTTTGGCGACCAGCTGGTTCGCCAATCTTAATGTTCGTTAAAATTTTAATAATTAAATATTTTATGCAATTTCTACTTTAATAGCTTCTTCATCAAAATATTTTAAAACTTCAAATTTTGATTATCATATAATTCATTCATAATATTATAAAGGCCTTCAGTCATAACGTAATATGTATCTCTCTCATTTTCTGTTAGCACCCGTAGAATTTATGCTTTAAATTAAAGTGGAAAGAATTTATCTTCAATTAATATAATAATATTTTTTACTGAAACAAAGCATTTTTTTATAATCTGATTACTGAAAATAGAGTCACTCAGCGTTTAAACTTTATGGGCACTAAAGAATATCTTTTTTAATTTATGTAATATCTCAAGAGTTGGTCAACAAAATTTTCTTAGATTCATGATGAGCAGATCGATTCATTAACAATGTTTAAATTTAAATGCATCAAACACTAAGAAAATAAAACGAATCGTTTAAAATAAACGGTTGAAAACAGGTTTAAAAAAAACTACTTAAAAAACGATGTACTTAAAACTATAAGCATATACAAAAAATATATAACTAACATAATACAATTTACTTACAAAAGCATGCAACTAACCCAAAAATAATTTAAATCATCCATTGATAACGTTGCCATGGCAACAATCAGAACAGAATGCGCATGCGTGAATTTTCTTCGCCGGTTACGTAACGCAAATACGTGATTTTTTCTACGCCAGTTGGGGTAACGCTATGCGGATTAGAAATTTTCAATTTCCTTTATTCTGTTTTATTTTAATTCAAAAGTACTTCTGAATGAATCTGAAAGATTGATTCATTAACAATGTTTAATTTTAAATGCATCAAACATTAAGAAAATAAACAGAACCGATTGAAATAATCCGCCGAAAAATTTTAACCCTAGCCTCATTACTGTTGGGAGAAAAAAAAACCCGGAAGCCTTTCTCGTTTGGCGCTGGGGATAATGGAAGATTTTTTTGGCGGGAAAGTTAGTTTTTAATTAATAATTAAAATTCTAATTAAAAATTCGAAAAAAGAAACCCCAGGTGCACATTCCCAACCTCCAAGGTATACATGTACCAAATTTGGTAGCTGTATGTCAAACGGTCTGGCCTGTAGAGCGCCAACACACACACACACACACACACACACACACACACACACACACACACACATTGAGCTTTATTATAAGTATAGATTTATGATTCATCATGAGAAATACTACAGAATTTTTTATTCAGATTTTTCTCTGGTCAATACTAGATGGCGCTATTGGCATAAAATCAAAATTTCATTTAATTAATCAGTTTTAGTAAATTCTGAGAATGAAAATGAAATTTTGAAAAATTCCAACTTTACAACAATGAAGCAAATAAAGTTGACTAAAAGTATGTAAAAAGAAGACAATTTAGGATTTATCAGATAGGCGTTGGAACTAACAATACAGTGTTCGTGTGTGTGAGTGCACTCATCAAATGGCTGCCTGTTATAGTAATCTTGTAATTGTGATTTCAGACCAGAGGGTCCCAACTTCAAATCCCAGATTCCCTAAAAGCCGGCTTTATATATGAGTCTGATACATGTTTGATGAAGGCCCACTTTGTATAAGAGTCGGGTTATAATGTTGAGGGGCAAACACTTTTCAGTTGATGTGGTATGCAAGCTTGGAAAGAAGAGGGTCAATTCGTTTGGCAGCCACGACTCAAAATGCTGAGGTTCATCTCGAAAGATTAAAAACTAAATGCCACCGCAGCTAAATAGTGGAGCCCACCGTTTTCTATACGGTAGGTTCAAATTCGAAACCCTATTCCTCTAAAGATCTGTCGTACATGAGTATATAGTAAAATTAATTTCGACTTGGACCAAACATCTTTTTGTTAGGATGAAGCAGAACTTTTGAAAAGAGAGTTCCAGTCCAGGCATCGTCCTCATTATCTAACAGCGATTCAAAATTGTAAAATACGTCTCAAATTAGCCCTAGAGTTGCTTGCTCCCTAATGGAACATTAATTTGACTAAATTAAAATGGAAATTTCAAATCTAAATACAATTAATTAAAATAAAATAAAGTGGTTTAGTTTAACATAACTTCATTGGAAGTCATTGTTAGCATAACTTTAATATGTCGAAAACTATCCCAGATTATTGGGATAGTTTTAGACGGGATTGGGATATTGAGATGTTTTCAGTAATCAAAACAAGCGAGCTGTGAAATATAACAAATGAATAGTAATGAAAAATAACAGTGAGAATCAGTGTAATAGCATTTTTAGCAATAACAAGCTCAAACGAGTGCTCTAAATTAAATGCTTTTCACTTTCTTTTGATTTTTGTTTTATTTTCTTACAAAAATACCCGTTTGGGTGAAGAAAATGATTTTCAGACAATTATGATGTCTGCATCCCAACCTAAAGTGGATCACGTGTGCGGAAAGATGTAATAAGCTGTGGTACAGATAATCTGATGTTTAATACGAGCAGACACAGCAAAAGAATCAACATTCAGCCTCGAAATTCTTTCCAGTGATCGCCTTTATTCCACTTTAATACCCCAGTGCTTTCATTCTAGGCACTTAAATAGCTCAATTTTGCGTCCTGTGGTGAAACACCTGGTTTCAAGTTGAAAAGACCGCCCATGGCCCAGAACTTGACATCATCATCTTCGCAATTCTGACCATTCTGATTGCAGCCAGCACAATTGAAGAAAAGGCTTTTTCAATAGTTCCGGTTGACATTACCATTCCTTTTCTATTAAGAGGAGGTTAAAAAAATACACTTTAAGAGTCCGAGTCGCCGAAGAGGCCTATTTTTATCTCTTTCATTTGAATTAAACCCGTCATTACGACGATTGGTAATGGTCAACCTTGCCTTCACCCCACTTAATCCCAGAGTTAGGGTCAGTCTTTTTGTCGAAGAGGAATTTCCATTGAGTGGAAAGGAATGTAATGAAGAATAAAGAACCTGTTCTGATTAAAGAAGGGGTTTTTCGTGTTCTTTTTGTTCGTCATTCGTGGGGATTTTTTTCGACATGATTGTGTTTGGATGGTCTATTTTAGCCAATCAAATAGTTCTTCATATAAACGAGTTAAAGATTTATTTTATACGTTCTTTATCTACGACAAATAAATATTAATATCTTATTTAAATTGGATAAAACTTGATTGGATGTCATATTCATGTTGTGAAAATGCAGTGCATCTAATATATATGTTAGTTTAACGTAGGTTATATCCAACAATTTTAAGTATTTTTGATGTAATTAAGCAGATACGATTCCATAATGATCATCCGTTTCCAGAATGGTTTTTTAGTAAAGACCAAACATTTCCAACAGATTTCGAAATAAACTCTGATTTTTAAAAAACAATTAATCGGAATGTAATAGTTTTTCTTGATATTGTATGCATTAAACGACCTGAGCAAAGTATGCAATATAATAAAAGAAACAAAAACTCTAGAACTATGAGTAAAAATTTAACATATCAATAAATCGACCGCCATGATATATGACGATAGTGATTTTTACTTTCATACTGTATCAAATATTATATTCTTATTTTTGGAAATATTTCTTAGATTTTGATGGATAATTTTATTTTATTCTCATGTTAAATAATTGTTTTTATTAAATCTTTAATTTTTATTTGTAAAAACAATTTCTCTAGTAATCTAACTGCTTTAACGCAGTTTAGCTTTTATTTCACTGCAATTTTAATTCTATATAAAGTCCAGATCATTTCATAAAATCTGACTTTTTTTATTTCTGATATATATGGACAGAGCTGTTTGTAATTATATGCTTATTAATTTTTTTCTAAAAATAAAAAAATGTATAAATGTTAAATTACAGAAACACTATAAGCTCTTTTTGCTGATATAGAGTTTCTAAAACATTTAAAAGGCATTTCATTCGAGAAAAGGGAAATTAGGAATAGTAGGGAAAGTGTTTGCCAGTTAAAAAATTTGACAGATTAGAGTACATTTTACAGGTCTAGGGATAAAGGAACGTGGTTAAAAAAGGGGGAGGGGGAGAGATTTACATCAGAAATCCAAGAGGATTGAAATTGCTTGTTTTATAGAAGAACCGGTAGTTTGATGATAAAATTCTCGATAACAATCTAATTATCTGAATGGAAACTGATTATCAGAAAAAGAAATAAGAACCGATTCACAAATTTATTTTCGTACAGAAAGATAAATTTTCAGCCAGATATCTAACGTAATAATATAAAAAAATTACAAATATTCAATAAACATGATGTATATTTTTATTTTTATGTATTTAAAATGCTCTTAATCGAAGAGAAGTAGTGTTACTACAATAGGGCGAAATTTTCAAATAGACAAAGTATATAATGACTTAGGAACTTTGAAGAGCCCGTGGTTCCTCGAAATCTTCTTTGTGGTATAATCAGTATTATGTAATTTTATCCTTTGATTTTGATGAGGAATTTTAAGATATTCAAATTAAAACTGGGTATTGTTTAAATTCTAGAAATAATAATTTTTTTTCTCATATTTCCAGAATCATCAGACGATTTTTTTTTTTGTCACTTGACTGATAGACTAACTTAGAAGTCTGTGAGCTTACTGTTTGAGAATTTAGAATGTGTTTGAAAGTTTCATTTTTTATATATTTTGTTCGAAATTTTTTTATTTAGCAAAAACTGTTAATTTTGTTTTTCTTTTTTACTTCTGATATTGAAACAATTTATTCGAAAGGCATCTGAATCAAATGTTTTATTATTTTAGTTTGTCGTAGAATGCGTTATTTAAAACTGCTTACAGAGAGTTAAAATAAAAACATTTAAAAAATAATAGTAAATGGTTTTTGAAGGTTGGACAGGAAGAGTCTTGTATTATCAAAGGACTCTACAAAATTGAATCTATATAAGTGTAATCCCACTTGTAATACTAATTGTACATCGTAGCGCTCTTAATGGCTAATTTTGTAAGTTATAAAATTTTATTCGGAAAATTCTGACAAATAGTGCGCAAATAACATTTTCAAAAGTGTCGAGGGCCACCTATTTAATATACAGGATGGTCAAGAAGTTTTTTCTTATCAGCAATAAATTCTTACAAAAAAACCATTGAGCATAATACAGTAAATGTTTTATTGTAGAATAATTGTGTTCTTCATTTTCTCAGTCCAATAAATGGGGCATATATTCATTATTCAATTTTTTTACAATCGATTGTTTTCAAAATGGGGCCTATAAAATTATAGTGAAAATAGTGTCTATGGCCACCACACTCGCAGCACGTTACTCAACTAGATTTTCCTCTTTTGAGATTATATAAAGAACGTACAGTTTGCAATGCCAGTTTAATATGTGGATACGCTCAAAGATCAGATTACAAATGTTGTTTAGTGCGACAGCCGAAATGTTAGTCAATGCTTGGCGAGAATTAATGTACTTCCTTAACATTCTTCAATGCACAGATTCAGATGCCCGATTTGAAATTTTCTACAATAAGTGGTTTTATTAAAAACTTTATAACTAAATTCACAATGTATCGAAGAAAATATATGATGAATTATAATAGTTTTTTTAGAATAATTTTTTATAATTACGAAAAGAATTTTTGACCATCTTGTAAAACGACCTTTTTAATATACTTACAACTCAGTACAACTTATAATTGAATTTTTTTTTCATTAGTGTAGATATAGAGATTTTATTATGTAGTAACAACTATCTTATAACTTAACAAACAATTCTTGTTTATATACAAATTTATTTTGTGTATCTCGGAAGTGCTCTAACGATTTGGGTCAAATTTTATATTTAGTTAAGTCTTTTCTTTTTAAATTTATCTATATAGGTGTCTTTCCTAAAAAAATGCGATTTTACTCACAAAAAGAAAAATATTTTTTATAACGAAATATTGACATGAACAGTATGAGCGTATCAAAGATTTTGGTTTGGTTTGGTTATATTAACGTCCCGTTTGAAGAAACACTAGGACTATTTTGGGACGGACCTCGTCATTTTAAACCGTGGTCAGATGACGAGGACGGCACCTGATGATGGACGACACGTGGTCAGATGACGAGGCACCCCCCTTTCCACACCACACCAGCAACATGTCAAAGATGTAATAGTGGTTAGGACTTCGGATTCCTTTGCAGTTTTCTCATGTTCGATCCCGCGTATGCAATTCAATTAGATTTCGTTTATAAGTTTAAATGAGTCAAAAAACAGAATTTTTTTTTTTACAATTTAAAAAAAAAACTGCCTAGCGAATTTTGGTTTTCCAGGCACTGTATTTAATGTTTTCAAAAAATAATGTTTTAACTTTTTTTTTTCTGACATCTTATAGTGTGGTTTTATCCCCAGATTTTATGAACGCACTTCGGAGTTCAAGTGTTTTGATTAAGCGTTTAATATGTAAGTTCAAGTGAAGGCGTGATAGGAACGAGTGTACAAATGATTACTTTGAAATGAGAATACAATTTAAATGTCAGACATTTAGTGTAAAATAAAATTTTCTCTGATAATTTTGCTTCTTCTTTTTCAGTAACATTTCCTTTGGATTTAATTGTAACTTTCTGTTTAAAAAATTAACTTTATCAACTAACTTTCATAGAAAAACGAAGCGTTATACTCAGAAAAACATGCGACAAAGAATAAAAATTCTAGCCATATCGTCGATTTTAAATATTCGCCCTGTTCCGTTTCTATTTAAAATATAGGGCGATAAATTTGATTTATAAAGTCGCGAAAGAAAGTTGAATGCATGAAATCACTTTTCATTGGCATGGCACGAATGTTTTCTAATAAAAGAAAATTCAGCGAATACCGCATTTGCTGTTGTATTGTTTTCTTAAGGAAAAACTAGAAAAAAAAACTTTATTAAAATGAGGAGACGAGTTAGGGAGTTGCAAATATCTATTTCCACTTCCTTATTAAAAAATATCCCAAATCAAATTAATATCTTACCGCCAATATTTGTGGCTACGATACTTTAAATTCCCGATAAAAATAATATTTTTAATGAACGGGACACATCAGTAATGTTTTGTTTGTCTGAGATGGGACAGGGGTGAGGGTGAAAAAAAATTGAGGTTTAAAAAAAATTAAAAGTCCCCGACAGAGTCTACTTTCAGTTTTATTTTCTTTTTTAATAAAATCACTAAACCGTGGAAGGCTAAAAAAATCATTGATGCCGAAGTCATATATCGTTCGACCTTCCTCTTCTCTCTCGAACAATTTCAATCCGTTATTCTAATGCTGCAAAATTTAATTTAAAAATCTTAAGAAAAGAGTTGGGGGAGGAGGGGTCGAGATGAACGAAGAAAAAAATAGAATACAAATAACGGAGAAGGCAAAAATAACACACCTCTAGATATATTTAAAAAAAAAAAAAAGATCAGAAAGAGAAAGGATTGGAGGCAAGACATCCGGTTCCAAAAGATGCAGAAAGGGGTTGAATAAGGGGGGGGGGTCGAGCAAAAGATAAGAGTAAACGAAAGTGATCTAAAAAGATTCTACTGCGCGCGCATCGACAATTAATGACCGATTCCTCGATCGTCCTCCTACCCCAACTCTATTCCTTCCCGCTTCGGCGACGTGACCCTTTATGGCCACCCCGCATCCGTCAGAAAAAGAACAAAAAAAAAAAGTAAGAATGGAACGAAAAGAAGAGAGAACCACCCCCTCCAAAACCCTTTCGGATCGATATAAATCCGGTTATCGAAAATCAAACGCAAAAACCAAAACCAGCGTCGCAGTTTTATTGCGTAAAGGGGTGTGCTGGAAAAAGTGGGTGGGTATGAATGCAGGGAGGGAAGTAGCAGAAAAAAAAGGGGAGGGAGAGAAAGAGAAAAGATGCAATAAGGGGGGGGGGTAGAAAAGATGAAGGTCCCGGTCAGTCACCATAGCAACCAATCCATTCCCCCAATTAACTGTCGATAAATCAATCGTAGCTTGCGAGGCCAGGGACACTTACTAGAGGATTAATTGAAGCTCCTCTCTCTTTACTCTTTCCTTGCGCGGAGAAGAAGATAAAGAAGGAGAGAGAGAAGAGAATGAGAAAGGGGGTGGGGCAGAGGGGTCGGCGTGAGAAAACCGCAGGCCACGCCGGTGGTTGAGCTGCCTTTTTCTTTTCCAGAGTAGCTTTTTCGTTGTTCCCTTTTTCCCTCTAGGTCCCTTATATTAGCCCTTAGAAAAGGAATGGAAGGAGTGTGTGGTGTATTTTCATTTTCGTTTCGACCCCCGACTGGATTAACTATTATCGGTGCAAGGAGTTTTTGAAGGCGATTGGAGAGAGGGTTCCTTTCCATTATTTTTATCGTAATCGTTTCGCACTGTGTCGTTTGCCCCTTCACCCCACCCTCTGGAATATTGTTTTCTCAAACGCGGAGCAGAATTTTTTTTTTTTTTTTTTTCTAGAGTATGACAAGCGGAAGAAATCCGTCTGAGATTTCTTTTCAACCCTTTTGACTCTGATTTTATATATGCAAGTTGTTTATGTGTCTGTTTTTTTATTTTATTTCCCTTCTCTCTCTCTCTCTCTTCGTGTTGTTTTACCGCGTTTTTTGGTAAGTTAAATAAATTATGCCTCACGTGCGATTCATTTTCTGTGTTTTTGGTAGATAAATTTTGTAACACCGAGGAAAAACAATGCTTTTTATGTCCGAAACGTGTTTATCGTCATTAATCATTTAGAGATGATGATATGTTTTTTTTTTTATCAAATGAGATGATTGCACGAAACAGGGCTTTTGTTTTCGAGGTGTTAACTAAGTGTAGAAGCTAATTTCAAGCATTATTAGAAATATTTACTTCTTAATAGCTTTGTACTTTTGGAATGAACTCTTTCACTCTTTTATTGCTATTTTTTATGAGAAATAATCTTTTATAATTTGTGGAGTATATTTGTCTTATTAATTTATATTATTAGAGTTTAACACACAGCGATGAATTGTCTAATTCTCTAATTAAATCTGCCATTATATCGCAGGATATTTGAATTGTAGGAAAGTTTTGAAGATGCTTATAATATGAATCCTTCCTTTGTTATGATTTTGATTGAAATATTGACCTAAATATTATACATCGTAGGTTAATTTACTTGCAAGAGAAACCACTTTTCAAAAATTTGTCAATATTCAAAACACAATTCTTTTTAAGTGTTTGGTGATGACATTCACTACTTTTCGAGCCCTGTAAGCGGATCTGCTGTGCTTTATATACGCTGAGGCCAAACGTCCCCCCGATGGTGTGGTGTGGAAGTTTGGAGAAAGAGCGCCAGGTCAGGTGTTGTGCTCGTCATCTGACTGCGGTTCAAAATTTCGAGGTCCGTTCCAAAATAGCCCTAGTGTTGCTTAAAAACGGGAGGTTAATATAAGTGAACTGAACTGAACTCACTATTTTTCGAAAAGAAAGTTTTAAAAATAAGAAAACTACTAAAACATATCCAATATTAGTAATTTAAGATATGTGAACACATTATTAAGTGTACGCCATATGTCTGGATATATTTGTATTTTAATAATGTTCGTGTTTTAACAATACTTATTTTTATTATATTTTGTGTAATAATACGAGGGTAATTCAGAAACTAACCTCCGATTGGTCACAGTGCGGGTAGTGGGGGGAGTAGCGCGCCATCTGTGCATTCACACGCTCAGCAGGTCAGTCGGCATCAAGCCGTAGTCGAGTGAACATCGTACCTGCGCTAGTTTAGTTTTTGTGGCAGTTTGAAATGTGTGCTGCAATAGAAAATCCCGCCAAATGTGAAGTGCGTGCTGTTATAAGGTTTTTTACAGCCAAAGGATACTCTGCAGCAGCTATTCATCGTGAGCTTTGTGCCGTGTACGGACCAAAAGTTATGAGTGAAGGAGTTGTCCGTGAATGGGTACGTTTATTTAAAAGTGGACGAGAAAACGTTCATGATGAAGAGAGGAGTGGTAGACCATCCTTGGTGACTGACGAACTCGTTCAGACAGTTGATGCAAAAGTTCGTGAAAATCGACGTTTCACAATGGCGGAGTTGTCTACTGATTTTCCACAGATTTCTAAGACTCTTTTGTACGAGATAGTGACAGCAAGATTGGGTTACCGTAAGTTCTGTGCACGATGGGTGCCCAAAATTCTTACCGACCACCACAAAAGTCAAAGAATGGCCTCTGCATTAGACTTTCTGTCACGTTATGAGAACGAAGGAGAACCATTGTTAAACAGAATCGTGACCGGTGACGAAACCTGGATTAAGTACGTGAACCCTGAGACAAAAGAACAATCAAAGATGTGGGCACATTCAGATTCGCCTACCAAACCAAAAAAAGCCCGGCAAGATTTTTCTGCCAGAAAACTGATGGCAACGGTGTTTTGGGATGCCAAAGGGGTGTTGTTGGTTGAATTCATGGAACGTGGGACGACCATTAATCAAGACGTGTACTGTGAAACACTAAAAACATTACGACGGGCTATACAGAACAAACGCCGTGATATGCTGACTTCCGGTATCGTTTTTTTGCACGATAACGCCCGTCCTCACTCTGCTCGCAGAACAACAGCCCTTCTTGAGTCCTTCAAGTGGGACGTTTTCAACCATCCACCTTACAGCCCAGATCTGGCGCCAAGCGATTATCACCTCTTCATGCGTATGAAGAAATGGCTCGGGTCCCAGCGGTTTGATGACGACGAAGAGCTCAAAGATGCGGTCACAGGCTGGCTCAAGGCACAAGAGGGTGATTTTTATGCAGAAGGAATTTCAAAGCTTGTGAAGAGATACGATAAGTGCCTCAATCGTTATGGAGACTATGTCGAAAAATAGTGCAAAGATGTAGTTGTAAGATGTATATATTAAAATATTTTTACTTAACTTGGTGTATTTTTTTCAATCAACCGGAGGTTAGTTTCTGAATTGCCCTCGTAAAAATAATAATATTTACTATTAATATTTTAACAATATATAATATTTCCTTTTATTATATATTGTGTGGCAACCATTTTTATTTCTGATGCCATCAAATTTGTCTCTTTGTGAAAGGCAACGTTGTTGGAGAAAGAATTCGATATTCATGTCCGCACTGTATTGCAGGCATAGTTTTCTGTATTTTTATCTATTTGGCGTCCTCGTTCTGAATTTGTAAATAAATTGTTGTGCGTGTGAGAATTCTCATCATTTAGTCCAAAGCGACTGACATCAGCGACAATAGTTACGAAAGATCCTATTTGAATGTGATGTTTGGCAATTATTCATTGGCATGCGGTTAATATACATAAACCAGAAAATTGAATACGCAGTTTGGAAGACTTTTCTCTGACCAACTGAAACAAAAACTTGTCACAAAGCTACAGTTATATTTAATTATATTTACAAAAATTACATATTAAATTTCATTCATTCAAATCATTACATGTTTGAGTTGTCTCTCTTACATGCTTGTGAAATTATGGATTGACAGATGAACAACCCCTTGACGGATTTCATTTCAAATTCGATATACATACACTTATATTTAAACTTATATTAACACTTATATCTATGTTCAAAATTTTATCCATTTAGTTCTCTTCGTTTTTTTAATTATCATGTTAACTTATATTCTAACAACCGAAGAGGTATACTTCCTTTGAATGAATTTCAAACAAAATTTGATAAAAATCTAGAAATGTGGAAAATTTAGTCTGTAGAGTACTGCGTATCATCCTCAAGGACTTTTGAGTTATCTTGTTCATAGGCATACAAAAATTATTCCAAAAATTGCTTCCCAGACTCAGAAAAGTCTGAAACGTTGAAATTTGTCAAAATTTGAGATCAATTTTTTCTAATTTGAGATCAATTTTTTTCTAGAAAATTTGAGATCAAATTTTCTAGTGATTACAATATTTTCTCTTTGAATACGAGACAGTAAAATCTAGATTTAAATGAACCAAAGCTATCTAATTTCAAAAATTAGTAAGTTGAAAAGAGTCCTTGAAAAGAATTGCCTAAGGGTCACAAGTTTTAAGGTATCCGAACTCGTTCGGAGCACTTTTTTAAGAAAAACGTAGTGTAGACAAACTTTAACCCTATTTCTGGGTTTAAGACCATTCAAAATTAGTAAAAGGAGATCAATATTTAAAATACACATTAAAACTTTTTTGAAAATTGGCATTTGCATAAATTTGTGCAAATTCTTCAAAAACTTCAAATTGGCTACACCAAAAATTATTACTCTCATCCGGGCAAAACTTATACTAAAATAAATTACATAATGTTTTTTAGGGAATGAACTACAATCGTATGGATATAATAATAAATAAAAATTTTAGAAACAGTCGAAGATTTATCATGACATTTTTAGTAAGTTTATTACGTAATTATTCAAACAATGGGCTGTAAATTTAAAAAATATTCTCCCGATCTAAATTTTTTTAGTTCATTCCATGGAAAATAGAATAAAGACAAAGTACTCAAAATTTCATAGTAATATAATCATTATATTTTGAGTCTTTTTATTTAAAGGGAGCAACAAATGAGTAAAAATCTATTTTGAGAAACATGCATTTAAAGTGTACAGTAATATGTTTTAGTAATAAATTATGTGTGTACATATTTAAAATTCACCGCATTTATAGATTATACCGTCTTCCTTCTCAGCTTTTAATAATTTTCCTTTTTTAATCCTTTTATTTTTCGTGTGGCAATTTTTGCTTTTGGCAGTGAATGGCGCCTAGATTCATTTATTCTGCCTTTGTCACGCTCAGCAAATGCTCTAACTGAATTTGCACTAGGATACACTCCAATAACCTTAAGGATATTCAGTAATCCCACAAAACTTTCATTAAAATGTATTACAGACATAAATGCCCCTAATCTGAGGGTTCGGAGCTCAACAAAGACATCTTTAGGTACAAATTTCCACAAAACACCGTTGAAACTCTCATTGGCATTTTGCATCTTGCGGGCAAAACATTTTAGGTAATTAAAACTAAATCTGTGTTTATACAAATTTTTAGCATGTTTTTTGGCCTTTAAACCGATACTTCCGGTTATTTAAATGTTCACTTCCGGTTTGCCGATCATTACGAAAATGTTAATATCTTGACCTCTAATTAACGTAGAGATAAAAGTAAACCTGTTTCGGATAGCTCAAAGACTGGTTTATCCAATAAAAGAATTTTTTTAATGTCATTTTTCGCGAAAATCGATCTTTTCAACATGTCCGGATACCTTAAACAAGCCTGCCGATGATATAAAAAGTAGTGGAAATGTGACTGAACTCGGCCATTTATTTATTTTATTTATTTAGTGCAGTCTAAAATTAGGAGATCGGGGGCATGTCCCTGGAATCCTGGAGCGATACGAAAGCTCGAGAATTCGTTATAATCTTAACCATTATATAAATAAAGAACCAAATCTAACAAAAGATTGACCGTCTGTTTGGTTTGTATTTTCGCATGCTTACAAACGCGATATCTCGCTAACGCAATGACTTAAATAAATAAAATTAAATATATGATCTTGTTTCTAAATCGTAATTCTGTATCAAATTTCACTTTCGATCGGCCAGAAAAAAAAAAAAAAAAGAAAGAAAAAAAAGGGCATCTGAAATGCATTTTGATTTATGTTACGGAGCACAAAACTCTCATATGCGGGAAACGGAAAATGAAAATCTAAGATCTCTTGTCAATAATTTTATCAGGAAAGCAGGAAGAGATAAAACCTTGATTAGATATTAAGTTTCAGGTAGATCACGTCCCTTTTCACGTATATATATATATACATAATGATTCTCTTAATCTAATATAAATCCTAATTTTGATCTTAATTTAATCCATATTAACTTCATTCTAAGATGTTCTCTTATTTCCTGATCCAATTCCTACTTTTACATTTCATTAATTCTACACATGCCCTATAAAACTGCTGAATTTAGCAGGTTCTCACGCTCTGAATGAAGGGATAAAAATCCCTAATGCTTACAACATTCTTTTGAAGATACCTAAATTTCCCTTTCCTAAATTGACACGTGTAAAAAAAAAATACCTATCAAAATCTCAGTGTAAAATCACTGAAGGGGAAAGTTTTTGCCTCTTTTGTACTTGTGTTGCACAATAATTATACATATAAAAGTGGATTTCTCCGAAAAAGTAATTTACATCTTCTTATCACATTGTACTTTTAATTATCAAAATTGGAAAATAAATGAATTAAACTTCAAAATGATGTATTATTTTGAATAATATCTGACAGAAGACATCCGAGTAGAAAGAGGTAAATACGTTAATCCAAATAATGAAAAAAATGTCAAAATTAAACGAATATTATTAGATAAGAAACTTTTCAAAATTCCTCCAATTTTTCTTGGAAAATAATATTCTGATGGATGTTGTTCATCGGAATTTATCAAAGAAATGAGTTGTGCAAAACATGTAAGATATATTTGAGGATGAAGGAAGGTGCTTTCAACAGAATGGAGTACTTCCACACAAATATCACTAAATGAAAGATTAGTTTGATTGAATTCTGATGGGCGGATGGCTTTGACGAAGACATAGCATTGTCATCCTTTCACACGCATCGCTTCTTATTCCAAATAGATATAATTTTATAGGCATGCATTGAAAGGGAATGTGCCCCAATCCCAATTGACTTACTTAGCGCCATTTGCAATTCCACCAGCCGACTTTATCAACAGTGCTTGGATAATCATAATTGGTAATTGTTGTATTCCAGGTAATCGATGCATTTCCACATTTGTATAAGTTAATTTGATATGAAACATTGACAGTGAACAATTTATTAGATAGATAAAGTAGGCTACTGCCTGGGGTCCTTGAACTTTCGAGATTTTTTTTTACTGTATTTTGAAAGTTATATAATTTTGTGCTTTTTTTTAATCATAAAGGCCGTGCAATTGAACATATCTTTATTAAAATCAACTACTTTTTAAATTAATTTTAGAATATTATCCTCGTAATATTCTTGCTTATGTGATTACGTTCGGAATAAATTTTTTCAAAAACGCTTTAAAATAGTTATATTTTGAATTTTTGAATTAAAAAGATTAAAAAACGTTTATGAAAATATACATTTTTATACATTAAGTGACATATGTGTCCAAAAAAAAAAAAAAAAAAAAAGGAGAAAAAAGTAACGTGTTTTTGCTAAAAAGAAATATAAAGCAAAAATGTTCTACTTTAGAAGTTTATCAAACGATTTGCTTAACATTTTGCGGATAGCGTAAGAAATATATTAGCCAGTTTCTGAACAAAAAAACAACAACTGCATTTCTATTCATTCTTTAAATGCTGGTGTTCGATATATAAATAAATGAAATTTAAAAAAAAATTTCACATTCTGAAGCATTAAAAATTTTATAAAATATTTCTAAATGAATATTACTTGTTCTCTAGTTCAGTCACTGCAGGACATATTGAGAAATTATGCACCAAATTAAAAATGAAAAATGTACATTAGATTTTAATTTATGAGGTTTTTCGTAAGAAACTTCTATCAAGGATTACAATTTGAGAAAATTGCATCTAAAGTTGTAAAATAGCAGTAGTAAGCCAATACAAATATAAAAATTATTGTAAATTTCTAAAAAATAGACTTAGAAAGAAAATTCACACAGTTTTATAAAGACACTCGTTCAAACCTTAAGAAGATTAAATAATAAAAAATCATAATTTCACAAAAACTATTGATTTTTTTAACATAGTCACCTACCTTGATAAATACTATATGCATATTTTATGTTATTTTATAATTATAAAAAATATTTGGTACTTAATAACTTTAAACAATGTCCGGTCCTATTATTAAATATTATTTTTTGAATTTTTTTTACTATTCTGTTTTAAATCATTTTGAAATTTAAGAGACATTTTATTGTATATGAATCACTGAAATAATTTTTTTAGAAAGCAATTTACAACTA
Organism: Argiope bruennichi; assembly: GCF_947563725.1. Classification (NCBI taxonomy): domain Eukaryota; kingdom Metazoa; phylum Arthropoda; class Arachnida; order Araneae; family Araneidae; genus Argiope; species Argiope bruennichi. The sequence continues at coordinate 128,392,972 of NC_079151.1, read as the reverse complement.
GGTTTTTTTGCCATTTCAGTTTACCGAAATTTGTTATTTAATATTACTCTTATAAAGATAAAATTAAAACCCATTACAAATATTTAGTTTTGAAATTTACTAGAAATGAAAGGTCCCCCTAGATTTACATTGCTTGTAGTTCCCTAGAATTTCTATCTGGATCCGAGCATTGATTGTTTATGTAACAGTTTTTCATTTTGAAACTTTTATATAAAAAATAAATATGCATCGGCTTGTTTTGTGTGTGTGGTGTTTTTAAATAAAATTCTGATGGAAAGTAGTTGAATACTTTAAGAGCATTACAAAATAACTCATTCTTTAAACATTATTCTTTGCACCCTGTTAAGATGGTATGAAGGAACGAGATTTGAAGTGAAATGGGACGTACGTCAATTTTTCCATTTGTATTTTAAGCGTTTGGAATGTTTAATTTGTATAAAAATCTGACAGAAACTGTACGGTGGCAAAGATCCTGCCAAATTATGCACCCAAATCAACTTAGCCCTTTCATGTTTTTGAAGTGCTGTTGTTTTTGAGTTTCTACTTAAGCACACACCTCTTAAAGATCTCACTTTCCGGACAGGATGCCGCGAAAAAAATATTTGTAACAACTGAAGTCCCCCATTACAAGCATAATTAGAACTAAAGAAAAAAAGAATAGAGAAAAAAATAGAAAAAAAAATAGTAGGCAATTTTATTTGATATTCACTTTTTTAACAGAAGGATTTTTCACCTGAAAAAAAAGACTATGCATATGCATATTTCTTAAACTTCATCTTTCCATTTGTTCTTCATTCTCATTTATAATACCGAACTTTTAAACCCCCTCTCCCACTTTTTGTCAGCCTGCATTTCAAATGTAAAAAGGGGCGAAAGGAAGGAAGAAAAAAAAATCCCTCCCCCTTTTTTCGGGTTCTTTGTTTCATTAAGAAGTAATTAAAAATTGCGCCCGCTTGCGCTCTACTAATCAGCTTCCTTTCTTTGCCATTGACACTGCGCAGTAGTGCGTTGCCTACTTCAGCTAATTTCTCTGACAACGCAGAGCTGCTATTCTTTTTGTATCACTTTCCTCTACGGAAAGCAGCTTTAATGTGAAAAATAAACTAATCTTTTTAATGTGGATACCTTTAATTCGAATTTTTTTTCCCTTTCTGTGTGTCCTTTTCCGTTAATTTTTTTTTCCTGACACCTTGTTTTTTTTTTTTTTAATTTTTTTCTAACAAGATTCTAAGCTCTTCTCTGGTAATTGGAGTGTTAAAAACTCACTGACTGGCAGCTGGGGAAACCTGACTTGTCTACTTTTTTTTTAAAGAAAAAAAATATTTAGTCCTTTTTTTTTTATCACACATACTTTTTCCCCCGTGTTGTTTTTCTTCCAACGTGTTCGATCTAATATGTACGTTGATCTTCGTCTCTCTGTTTGGATTTGCTTGACAAGGTGGACAATTTCTGAGGCGACATTTGGCAACACATTCTCGCTTGATGACGTCTTTCATTGTTTCACCCTGTCGACAGAAACGCCTGTTCTTCTTGGGAATATAACACTCTGTTAATGAGACAATGTGCTTTTAAAAAGTAAAGCTTCTCTATTTTTGAAATAATTTGACTCGCGTGCCTTTCAGCGGTTGCAGACAGCTTGTCTTTCTCTTTAACTCCAACTGGGAGCAATTTCTAGAGAAGATGACGAGGACTTAATTCAGTGAGATGGTAAGTTTTATTCAGAATTTCAAATGATGCGATATCGTGCAACAGCTTTACCGTGAATACGGCGGTGCTTTTATAATATCAAATAATGAGAATAAGGAAATGATGACAGATAGTGAAGAATATGCATAATTAAGAACAAAGAAATAAGAAGAAACGCACGAAAAAAAGTGGTGTAAAGTGTTAGGCTATACTGGTTTTCAAATATGAAAAATAAATACTAAAATTGGTTCTTTATTTCGTAACTAATGCTGATATGTAAAAGTGATGCAATGTTGTTTTTTAAGAATTAAATCAATAATTTCCTAGATTGAACTTTAAAACGAAGTTAAACAAAAAATGTGGTGATTTTTCTTATTTCTCCTGCATAAAAATGTCTCTTATAACTCAAAACGATCAAACATCTCTGCGAAACTAAACAAAAGATGTGGAATTTTCCTCCTACATACAAATGTCTCTTATAGTTCGATATGATCAAATATGTTTGCAGAAACTAAATAAAATAATGCGTGAAGACTTTTATTTCTCCTGCATAAATATGTCTTTTATAAATCTACATGATCAAATATCTCTTCAGACGTTAAATAAAAGATAAAGAGATTTTCTTTTACAAAAAGATGTCTCTTATAACTCAAAATTAACAAATATCTCTACAAAAGCTGAACGAAAAAAACATAAAGATTTTTTCCTGCATAAAGATGTCTCTTATAACTCGAAATGATCCAATATCTCTGCAAAAGATAAACAAAAAATGTGGAGATTTTCTCCTACATAAAGATGTTTCTTATAGTTCGATATGGTTAAATATCTTTGCAGAAGCTAAGCAAAAAACTGTGAAGATTTTCTTATATCTCCTGCATAAAAATTTCTTTTACAGGATCAAATATCTCTTCAGACGCTAAATAAAAGATAAAGAGATTTTCTTTTACAAAAAAGATGTCTCTTATAACTCAAAAAGATCAAATATCTCTACAAAAGCTAAACGAAAAAAAAATGTAAAGATTTTCTCCTGCATAAAGATGTATCTTATAGTTCGATATGATCAAATATCTTTGCAGAAACTAAACAAAAAAATGTGGAAATTTTCTTATTTCTCCTGAGTAAAGATGTCTCTTATAACTCGAAGTAATCAAAAATCTCTATGTCTGTGCTTCCAAATATTCAAATCTTACATCCATAAAAATTGCTTAAAAGTGTCTAAAACTTATTCACTGTTTTTAGTTGATTTCGTATTTGTATTATTTTTTCAGCTAAAATCCGATAATATCTACTATCCAAAAAAAAGCAATTTCTTTGCCATTAAAAATTAATACATTCAAAAAAATTTTAAATTTAAAAATCAATCAGAAAAATTTGAAAATTACCCATTCAAGGAAGCCAATTTAAAGTGATACTTCTTTTATTTTCCGCATCTTTAAAAAGTATTTTTCTTTTTTTTTTTTCCTCTTCTGAATTCTTAAAAAGTTTGCTTTTATTTCTAACTACTATAATTTAAAAAATGGCAATGTGCATTTGATATTTCCATATGGAGTAGAAGGGAAGAGCTAAGATAAATAAAAGAAATATTGATAAAAACGAATATATTTTCATTCAACATGAATGACAAAACTCTGGGGGAAAACCATAATTGATATATATTTTCTGGCAGAGTCTTATTATGGTGAAGATGGGAATAGGTGAGAATAAAGAATAAAAATTGCCTTTTCCAATTAGCAGAAATTTTAAAAAACTTAGCACAACAATTTGGGTTTGAACCCCGGTTGCCAAATTTCACTTAGCTAGTATGATAGGTTTTATAGGTCATAGCAATGGTAAATGGCACTGAATGTATTTTTGGCTTCTTTTATTCTAATTTTTCTATTTGTGTTTTTTTTTTCAATATATATATATATATATATATATATATATACAAAAAAAAAAAAACTTTTCTCCCCTTAAATTGATACCAGGTATCTATATGTCCCATGCTCACCCCTCAATCCCCTAATGTTCGGATACACACTGAAGAACAAATATACCATCAAAATCTTAAGACTTTTTTTTTACTATTTTTTTTTTAATATTTTCTCTTTATTTACTTCAAACATATGCAAGAAAAGCAACCTAAATTTTCGTAATTATTATGAAATTTTCGGAAACATTGAAATGGTGACTAAACATAAGCTTAACATTGTAAGGAATTAAAATGTTGTTGTTTCTAATGGCACTTGTCATAGACAAGCCCACTGACTTTAGAAGTTAATGATGTTAACCCTTTCTAGGGCCGTGGGAAGTATGCTTCCTATCAAATTTATCAATCTTTGCATAAAATTATATAGGTTGGCATAAGTTCTGACAATTTTTTTTAGTAAATCAGAAACTTAGATGCTTCAGTTCTTTATCTCGGACAAAATGATGTGTCTTGATTTTTTACTTAATTGTTAATTAACCAAATTAATTAATGAATCAAATTAAATTTATCTAATAAGCTAAATGAATCTCCCTTTTTTTTTTCTAATGTCAAGCCTAAAAATATTTTAACATACTATGACTAGAAACAAATGGACCTTTACAGGGTTAAGCCAAGAGGGCGTCTCTTGTTTTTTTAGTAGTGCACCATCTAGGACCAAGAGTACGACTTAGCTATACACGCGTTACAACCCTTTTTATGCATTCATTCACTCATCGCAATTCAGACTTGAATCAGAGAACGATCACCCCTGATCCAGTATCCCAAGTGGTATTACTCTCGATATGGAAGAATTTGTGACCACGGCACATTTATACGTGCGCCAGCCACAGCACACACGGAGAGTCTTCAGCCGGCGGGGTTCAAACTCGCAACCTGAGGGACGCGAATCCAACGCCCTACCAACCAGTCTATCACGGCCGGAATTGATATATATGTACAGGTATTGGCACAAGTTGAGAAAAAAAAAAGAATGATTGTGTTGTCTATGGATCCAGTCCGCAATTTGCAGAATTTCAGACCTGGATGAAGACAGTAGAAAAATGTTAATGTCCTTATTCAAATAAATATTTAGTAAATTTTTCCATAATCTAGGCAGGATTGCATTTTTTTCCCGAAAGTTACATTTTTTTCCTCACATGCAAATCGTGGATTAGAGAAATTTTTGTATTTCATTTTTTTCCCGAAAGTTACATTTTCTTCCTCAAATACAAATCGTGGATTAGAGAAATGTTTGTATTTCATTTTTTTAATTTGTAGCTTATAGTTCTTTCAAAAGGAAATTAACATAAAATATGAATAAGATGGGATTCAGACCAAGTTTAAAACTGAACTGGCAGTTTTAAGACTCTTCTTATTTTTGCTAAATCAATTTACAGCGTAATTTTAGTTTTGCTTAACCCAAAACAGAAATTAACACAATTATTTGTATTTTTTTTAGAAAATCTAATTCATTTAAATTTTAGCATCGTGAAAAAAAATATTTCTCTCCTTTATTAACTGCTGTCTAAAAGTTTCCTCATTTTTTTTTTTTTTTTGTCGTCTTAAAAAGGAACAAGCACTTCCACAATATTTCTAACTGTTTAAAGATGTCCAGACTTCAACAAAACAAAACAAAGTATGGCTACCAGGTGCACGTAAATGTTTATTACACACAATAAGCTATAATTTTTTTCACACTAGCTACTTTTCAAATATTGTTTAAAATTTAAACATGAGCTGAATCTTAATACAAACTACGCATAGAATTACAATGAGGATTTAAAAAAAAAAGTTGGTAAATAAAGACATATAAATCCCTATAACTGATTACTTTACCTGTAAATAGCATCACCTACCCTAGATAAAATGATTTATAGATCCAGTTCTTAATCTCTGGTTTTGATTGAAGAGTAGCGGATGGCTTTGATGTGCCGCGACCTACTGAGAATCCATTTTCAGCAAGTCAACACCAAACATTCAGCGACCACCTATGCACAGAATAACAACTACTGGTTGTTTACTCCTTGATCTTGCCATTTAACACTTTTAATAGACCTTTTTTCCTGGAATGACGGTATCAATTAAGAAAAAACTTCATTTGAAAATAACTGATGAGGATATTAATAGATATCTTTTTGCTAGTTATTAACACTTTGATCTGTTTTAAAATTTTCTATTAAGGTATATTGAAAAGATGTCCAATTAACATAAAAGATAATTGATTTTTTTCGTATTTGATTTAAATTAATTAACTCCTAATTTGATTCAAGAGTAATCCTTGATCTCCATTTAGTTACTTTCAAAATAATTTTGCCATTTATTTGTTTGTTAAAATTCAGTAGATAAACTGATATAAGGGAAAAAAATGCTCCATTCATTAAAATTTATTTTAATTAATAAAATTTAATTAATCTTTTAAAAACGATCATCATTTTAATACTTTTTTACAAACATTGAAACCCACATATTTTAGAATAAATCAAAATTTAACTTAAGACCCACATATTTTAGAATAAATCAAAATTTAACTTAAGACCCACATATTTTAGAATAAATCAAAATTTAACTTAAGACCCACATATTTTAGAATAAATCAAAATTTAACTTAAGACCCACATATTTTAGAATAAATCAAAATTTAACTTAAGGCCCACATATTTTAGAATAAATCAAAATTTAACTTAAGACCCACATATTTTAGAATAAATCAAAATTTAACTTAAGACCCACATATTTTAGAATAAATCAAAATTTAACTTAAGACCCACATATTTTAGAATAAATCAAAATTTAACTGAAGACCCACATATTTTAGAATAAATCAAAATTTAACTTAACCTTTGATTGAGATGAATTTAAAAAACTGTTTCCATCATTCTTCAATTTTTTACTTCAAGTTTTTTTTTTAAATTTATTAAAATTAGTTTGATGGTAATTCTTTTATTGTAATATTCTATTTGTGTTAATCATCTTCTTTCAGTTTTTAATAATCATAACTTCTGACAAATCATTACTGGAATCAATGGCCGGAAACAAAAATTATTCAAAAAACCATGTGTGGTAGAAAATTGTTGTTCGCCAATAAATCTCAGATCAGAATTACCTTGATATTAATGATAAAGTGTTCAAATTTTATTGCACCAACTCAATGTGTTTTTCAATTATCTTGTCCACACAAATACAAATATAATTCCAAAAAAGCGTTTTTCAGACTCACGGAAGCCTAAAAATGTAGAGAAGATTCATCGAAAATTTTGATGAACATAATACTTTCTTTTTGTATATTTCACGTACGAGAAAGTTAAAAATTATGAACCTGACTTAGTACATACTTTAGCATACATTTCGATAAATGTTCAAGGAAGCCATTAGAAAATAATTTATCCCTTTTATATATTTATTTGTTTCTAATGGAGGGAAGAAATTGCATGAAATTCGAAATGATCCCAACCTTACGGACGAGTGCATGGAGAGGAGTGTCAGTGTCCGTAGAAGAGCCGGGGACTTAAAAGTTAATTAATTCTTTAATTTGTGGCAGAGAAAGAGAAAGAGCTAATTAGACGGTACACCACCCATTTCCACCACGCCTACCCAGTTTTTAATAAGCAGCCAGCTTTGTATTTACATGAACATCTCAAGTGAGGGTTTTTCTCATTTTAATTTAGGTAGGGCTTCCTGCGAAACCAGCCACCCTTTTTTTAATTCTTGGCCTCTTGTTTTTTTAAGGTAAAAAAAATTGTTTGAGATGCATTTTAAAAAACTCAATAAGACTTTCTTCAAAGTAAGGTTTTAGTGCCTGGTAACTTGATGATCTGTGGAGTAGGAAACGAACGAAGTATATTCCTCTTATATTATGGCTTGTTGGTTTTTGTGTTTGATTTCGTTGTATTGTGAAGAAAAATCCATTATGTATGTAAATATCTTCCCCTTGTCCGAATGAGTTCAATACTTGATGTGGATCTGCAATTTTAATGTAAGGACTACATGCAAAATTTCATCTATCAAGTTTGTTGAGTTGTTGAATTATTGTGTTCATAGATCGAATACAGTACACTCCCGAGTATCCGGTTTGCGATTATCCGGCCTATCTTTTGTCGTAATTAAATGAGGCAGGCAGGCGTTGCATTGACAACATTTCTAAGGCGTTAGAAGCGCGCGTCTGCTACGATCCTCTTACGTGTCATGAGCAAAATACAAGTTGTGGCAGGAAAAGAGCAGCGTTCTGCTTGTTGCTCATTGTTTCGTCAATAAGTAACGGACCTCAATTGTTGCTGCTGTCCCTGATTTTAACTACACAGTACTTACAGACTTCGTAAATTGTTCTTGGGTTTTTTTTTTTTAAGTGTATCACAGTGAAGATTTAAAAATGGCTGATAACCGAAAAAAAATTGTAATGACTCTGGAGGAGAAATTACGCGTTATACAGCTACAAGACTCTGGTGGAACAACAGAAACCGGCAACTGCTTCTATGATTCACCGAGCGGCGTTCACATTCTACTTAGCTTGAGATAAATGGAGGGCTCAGAACTCAATAAGAACTGAGAAAATACGTGTTGTAACAGTAAGTTTTGGTGTAGAAATTTTGTTTTCTAATATTAGGGAAAAGAAATGAATTGGGAGAGGGGGGGGGGCAAAGAAATGAATTCAGAGAATTCCGGCCTATCTGGCTTACACTTCCGCCACATTAGGCCGGATACGGGAGTGTACTGTAATTCTAAAAAAAAATCAGCATTCGGGAGGATCTAAAGCATAAAGGAAGATCACAATGCAAAATCGAATATTTATTTGGCAATTACAAAATTTCGTCTTTAAATGCACCATAAAAGTAAATAAATACAAATTTGTGGGAAATCGAATAAATGTTATAATTAATCAATCTTCTTAAAGCAAATTTGATAATCTCAACATAGAAGATGAATTTTTCGTAACAATTTTTATAAAGTGCATAATGACTCTGGAGATTTTTGTTACCTATTTTAATATAAATAAAAGTCATTATGGTTATGTATGTATATATATTCCACACCTCCTCTTTAACAATCAGGTCGAATTCACTCAAATTTTGTCCACTTATTATTTAAGACGAAAGAAGGAATTCTGTCAACTTTTTATAGTACTTTAGAAGATGCTTCTTTAAAAAGTATTTAATTAAATTTGCTCGAGATTAATTAAATACTCAGTTAATTGGAAATCAGCTGAAATGTCACCTTTTTTTCTTAGTAACTTCAAGAGAGATTACTCTTGACGAAATATTTTTAAGTTATCTTAAAATCCAAAATTTTACTATCTCTTTGATATCAATATTATTTCAGTTCAATGTTCCTTTCAACTAGTATTAATTTTTAAAAAAACATTTTAATGCATTAAAATGAATGTTAACTTTCAACTACTTTATCATTATTTTTTAAAATTTCCATTTTACTTTAATACATATCCTTTTACCAGATTTTCTTTTGTCTCAAACTAATGACTTAACAGCGCCTAAAAGTAAGTACACTCTATTTCTCAAACTGAGGCATGAAAAGTAAAGATCATGTGAAATTAACTAATAATTTTCACCTCCTATCCCCAGAAATTTCAGGGGAAATTATTCCAAAAAAAAATTACACCATCTTAAAATTAAAAATATTGCTTAATATCATTTTGTGTGTTCGAATTTTTATTTCAGTTGTTATTGAGAAAATTTAACTCAGACGATTTTGAAATAAGAAATTTATAGGTACTCCTTGGCCGGGAAAAGTTAAACCTTTAAATTACCCTACCACTAATTTTTTTAAATGTCTCTTTTATTTCAAAATATGGGTTTTATATGTTATAATATTTTATTCAAAAGTAATTTCTGCGCTAAAAATATTACATATCAAAGCTTTTTATTCTCAATCAATCGGTATATCAACTAATACTTTATAAAACATGAGGAGAAATCAATGGATATATCAACTAGTATTCTATGAAACATCAGGAGAAATCAATAGATATACCAATTATTATTCTATAAAACATAAGGAGAAATCAATGGGTATATCAACTAGTATTCTATAAAACATGAGGAGGAAATCAATAGATATATCAATTATTATTCTGAGGAGAAATTATTCCCTCTCCTTACTGTTTTCGTTCAGCAGGATTGAGGGTTTTCTGATTGAACAAATTTGAACGCAGTATTTTAATTGCAATTCAGTACTAGTTTTTTTTTAGCATTGTTTCCATATTCTTTCGGAAAGATTTAACCATATTATTGGAAGGCTGAGTGCAGTTAAAAGTCATAATTTCCTTGTAACCCTCCCCCCCCCTTTTTTTTTTACTGAATAGAAACGATATTTTGATTCTACTGCTGACTTTTCTGTTCATATTCATATGAAGAAAAAAATATATATATAATCTTGTAGAATTTTTTAAAAATTCATCTTTCATTAATAAAATATAAATAAACACTATTTGTGATCACGGAATGTTTCGTTTCCGAATAAATTTCGATTGAATCATAAATTATTTTAACATAACTGAAAGGATTGTCTGTTAAGGAAACTATGTCGCAAGAAAAAAGTCTGAAATAAATTGCAGAATGAAGGGGGTGGAGACCAATACGAGGGAAACGTTATTTTTATTTATCTTTTTCGATTGTTATTATTATTTTATATTCTCAGCATTCCGAAATAAAGTTATCGATCACTGATTTTTACTATTATTACATTGTTTTCTGTTTAAAATTAAAATAAAATAGGGTCCTTATCAGTGTTTATATCACCATATGTTTGACTTTACACTTACTTAACAGCCATAAGATATGAAAAGTAGAAAACCAAATTCTAAGTCCTTTTCCTCTTGTAACAACTATCAATTTTTCAATCTTATGTTTTTCTTAGAATGTCAAGTTTTCAATCTTACACAGAAACAAGAATAAATATTAACATCTTCGCATGCCAATGACACACGAGACTTGTTCATGGAATACTTACTTATATGTTTATATATCTTTTACGTTCCAATATATTTGAAACAACTATAGATGTCCAAAAAAGATTTAGAAATTAGTAAAGAAAGAATTGATTATCCAAAATTAGACAATTTCTTATTCACGTTTATTTTTTTCTTATACCTACAAATAATTGTAGTTATTTTTATGTATCAGGTGAAATTAAATTTGTGTTTATAAACATTCTTTAATACTTTTTTGGTGATAAAATAAATCTTAGATATTTTGCTTTTAAATAGCATTTTTTTAACAGGAGAATGAAAATACAATGTAATTAAAATGCATTTTTCTTTTCTTTTCAGGTAAAAATCATTCTTCCTTTTGTATTTTGTATGAAAATTTGAACGATCTTCTACAGTGTTACCAAAAGTCGTTATACAGTATACTTTTGTTCAGCACAAGATGGGTAAATTTTTTAAAAATCTAGAATGTTTCTACTAATTATTTACATCAGCCAATTTCAGCAGGAATGAAAGGTTTCTGTACAATTTGATTTATTAAACTTATATTTTTTTATTAATAATGCTAATTTTTCGCTTTATACTTATTAAGTAACCGATACCTTTTTCTAAGATTTTGTAACAGTATTATTTTTCTATTATTGCCCATTATTTTTTTGTAAATCAAATTTCCATTTTTTTGAAAATTTTATATTTACATCAATTTTCCTAAACTAATTAATATAAAATTCTAACATACCAATATGAATACATAATAATAAATTAATTAATTCCCTTTCAAAGTTCATTATTTAATATATATGATGCAGTTCTTGCATAGACATTTAATGCCATCGCCAGCATAGGTAAAAAAATAATTTGTAAGGTAAAATGCCGGTAAAGATTATGATTATTACTCTATTAAATGAAAAGTATTATTTAAATGTTTACACAGTTTTGATTTCTTTATAAAATAAAGCGAAATTTTTCTGTAAAATAGCTTTGAAGAAGATTCGAGCCTCTAGTTCGAAGCATTGTAAGATAATAATATTATTGTATTATGTCTTTATATAATTTTGGATTTATTTGGATTTTATTTACTTTTAATTATATCAAAACACTGTACGCATGAAGTACTTTACAACGCGCGTATCTAAAAACGCTGTTTTTAAAAAGAATAAAAAGTTTTGTAAAATATGCTAAAAACATTTTGAAAATTCTTAGTACAATTAGAGAAAAAAACACTACGAAAGTAAAATTCATTTTAAGGATTTCTCTTTTTTTTTACAATTTTAAATTTTGTAATAATGTTTTTTTTTAAATTTATTTTCAGATATAATGATAAAGAGACGAATTATTATAAGTAATTTTTTTAATCGAAAATATAACTGAAATTTGGAAAAAAAAAATGTTTACCCTGAAAATGCCAAATTTAGCAACTCGAAAGCTAATAATCCGCTTTCGTGAGTGATGTTTACTCGAAGCAATTCCTAGACACTATGCCAACTTAAAAATTGCGTTATTAGTTTAAAAAACGAGTGATAAGTTAGTTATGAATGTATTTTAGTGACAATCAATACTATACTAAGTTAAATGCATACTAAGCTACAACATTAAACAAATTATATGAATTGATTTTATATATAGGTGTAGAATTTCTTGATCTACATTTAGATTCATACTATTGTTATCTTGAAAGATAAATGAGAATGAGGTTTTGTTCAACAAACTATTTTAATCTCATTCGAAGAGCTAACTGATTCACGCCGTATTTGCATAATAATAATGACAACTGAGAGCCACTGTGGGAAAAATAATTGTCCTTTGTAGATTTTTACAGATAATTTAGAAAGCTTTAACTTGAAATTATGTCTGAGAAAAATACGATTTTCCTTCCAACAATGAATATCTCTTTCTCTGTTAAGTTGTTTGCATCTGCTTCGTTTACAATTTCGTCTCGTCCACGTGCTTCGGAGTTTACTACAATGTTGATACTAAAGAAATGGCTCGTACGCTTGCGCCATCTGCCGATTCTATCGCGAGTTAAAAGTCGATATCAATGTAACTTCAAAAAAAATTTGTTTTCTCGAAACTGAAGCAATCGAATACATTGAAGTTTTTGAATAATGTTTGAATATTTTTTCAATGAGAAATGTAGAGAAATACTCTGTGTTATTTAAGATTTAAAATACAACCGTTTTCAGATTTACCCAAGTGATTAACATAAAAGAATGTTCTTTATACAAAAAGTAACGTTAAATATACCTAGTATAAAGGTTATTTTCAAAAATCTGTTTAGTAAAGAGAAAAATTGCTTTATTTCGCCTCCAAAGTGCTTTTATAAAATTATCCATCTACATACATATTGAATTAAAAATAATACGAAAAGCTTAGACATATTTCGTTCGAACGGGGAATTCCAAAATACGAAAAATTTATTTCATTTTCACAATTCAACTCAAAGAATAGAAATCAAGCGCGTTGTTCGATTTGAGAACAATTATAAATAATTTTTAGTTAATTTTCTATTTTCAAATCGAAACATAGATACAATAAGTTTAGATATAATGATATTTTTTGGGGGGGAGGGGGAAATTCTGTGATCTAAATTTATCTTTTCAATACAAGAATTGCTATCATTATTAGATTATCATTATTTACATTTTCAGAAATAATTGCTGCTTTCTCAAACAAAATAAACAAGCTTCTTACCAAAGCTTTGAAAAACAGATTAAATTATTTGATAATATAAAAATATTCAATTATGCTTTTTTTTTCAAAATTTCAAAATATTGCTTTGGCCAAATGACAATTATTAAATTGATTGCAAACCCATATTATCGAACGAGCAAAGTAAACACTAATCTAATTCACCTTCACTCATTTTTAGATCGCTCAGAATTTTTGATATTATTTTTCCTTTGTTTTATTTTCTGGGTAATTTAATTTTGTGCTTTCATAAGGTTTTCGAAGATCCATGTATTCAAATTTAGCCAAAGTAGAATCAAGTACTATTTAAATTCATAGAATTAGAGATTATTTTTAAGTTTTTTTTTTTTTCATGGATTAAGATTTGCTTACGGATCTGCTTAGATTGATTCCTATTGAAATTGAATGATTGACTCAACATCCTTGACAAACTTTGAATTATAGTATTTAGGTTTCTTTTTACCATTTTGTTCAAAATTGCTTTTAAATTATTTTTTTTATCCAATAGATTCTGAAACCAGCTCTCTCGAAATAACTCGCAAATAAATGTTTTGTTATTTCAGTTTTTTTTGTGTGTGTGTGTGTATATGTGTGTGTGTGTGTATATGTGTGTGTGTGTGTATATGTGTGTGTGAGTGTATATGTGTGTGTGTGTGTGTATATGTGTGTGTGTGTGTGTGTGTGTATGTGTGTGTGTGTGTGTGTGTGTGTGTGTGTAATATTGGTTATCTAAAAACTTCTTTTATATATATAGAGAGAGATTAAATTAAAATTAATAAAACATATTTAGTTTTAGAAGATTAAAAAGGTAAAGGGAAGCCTCAAGACTTACATTGCTTATAAGACTTTATTTGCTCTTTGTTGACTGTTAAATAATGGAGTACGAAGTGATTTTGATTCATTACAATTTCTTATCAGATTTTAGGGCTGCTTCTTAATATTCAGAGATTTTTTTAAAAAAAGAATGAAAATTAATAAAAATTGCATGGAATGATTAAAAGCATGTATCTCAAAACAATAAGATTCGAAATTATTTACTTTATAGGCATTAGCCATAGTGTTACTTTAAAATGGGACGTTAATATTAACTAAACTAAACTTCATAGACATACGATTAAAAATAAATAGACATTATATTTCTGAAAACCAAGATTTCACTTTCATGATAATATAACATGTTTATATTGTTGGACATGTAAAATTACAAGTAAACATTTGCACATTTCTTAAATAAATCTAAAAAATCTCAATGTAACATTAAGCAAATTGCTCACTAATAAAGAATTTCAAGTCCTTATAATAAATATTTTTCAAATTTTCTTGTTAAAAAATCGTTGCAAAAGTAATTATATTTTGAATTAATATTGTAGCTTATTACCGAAATTTTTGCTTCTAAATTTTATAAATCTTTACTGCAAAAAAAAAGTTTGATAAATAAAAATATCCGAGTTTAATTCAATGCCTGAGACGTAATTTAAATGCATAAAAATTAAGATGCAAATTGTTATTCTCTGTTTAAAAATTTTCTTGTACTGAACTAAGGCAGTGTAAAGTAACTATACAGTTCTGAATTTCAGTATTTATTTATATGTTTAGATATCGACTTTCTGGTCCGTTATTCATTCTGTCCTAAAACATTACTTAATTAAGGATTTTTTTTTCTTCATACATTTATAAAAGAATACTCAAATAAAAGATTTTAAAACATGCATTTGTAATAATAGAATTATATAAAAATTTTTATAGTTATTTTCATTATGGAAGTTCAATCTGTGTTTATTTGCTATTATTTCATCCTAAGTTCAAATGTTTTAGTATTTCGTTGATAGCATCTTATCTAATAGGTACCTGATTATTTCTGTTTTCAGTAACTAGATCATCTTTGTCTCAGAGAGAAAATTCTTTTTTGTTATCTTTCCAGTTTAAAAAAAGTTATTGCGTTTTTGTTTGTGTTTACTTTAAATTATGATTGCATATCTATATTATTTTAGGACTAACCTATATTATATATTAATGTTAACAATATATATTGGTGTATCCGATGGATATAACACCACCACATTTGTTTGGAAAAAACCTCGTGACTAACTGAGTGTTAAAGATAGAGCCAAGATATGTTTAAATTATTAGGAAAGATTATGAGCAATTTAGTATAATACATATCTAAAACAAGTTGTAGATAATACATGTCTAAAAGAAGGCGAAACATGTATTATCTACTTCTTTAACCTTCTTTGCAAAATGATGGAAATTTCCATCATACTGTTTTTTGATTATTTTATATTATATATTTATACTAAGATTTTTTAAACATTTTTCTTTTAAACTAGAGCATGAATTATATCACCCTGATTTATTTCACAAAAAAAAGAAAAATCATGCAAAGAAGGGTTAATAGTGCATTCTACTTAAAATTGTGTGATTGATATCAACTTAATTTGTTACTTACTATATTTTGCTTAATGCTTGTCTTTTTAACATTGGTTAAACAAAACGAAAACTGTACAAAAAAACAGAGACGGGAAAGAAGACTTAGTTATTGCAGTATTTGTCAGATACTAAACTTCCTGCGGTTTCACTGCATAATGGGGCAAATCTTAGTTGGCTTACTTTATTTTTCTTACTTACAATCAACAGCGATTGCTCCTACTCCTCAACAAAATACTTCCTTAGTCAGATTCTCAACCAATGAAACACACTGATTGCTTATGTTTTATCGCTTGCCTCTTATTAATTGTCTTGCCTTGGAGGTTTAGAAACTCTGACTCCAGAACCAACTTCCCTCAACATCCCGTCATCAGTTTCGATGGTGAATTTCTAAATATACAAATTAGATAGCAGCTTAGAGCCACAAGGCTGAGAGGGGACTCAGATAGGTAGACAAAAAAACTAATTTTCCGAATCATAGAATAAATAAATTTGTAAAAAAAGCAAATTCTAAGAATTATTAAATATTGGGAAAACAGTAACACTTTATCAAGTATAATTATTCAGGATCTTTTATATATTTCACTATATTCACTTAGTTATTGCAGTGTTTGTAAACATCGAACATCTGCATCATTAATATTGATTCTAAGAATTATTAAGAATATTGGGATAATGTGGATTTATCAAGTATAATTATTCAAATTCCTGTATATTTAATTACGTTCACTTAATTGTTGCAGTGTTTATAAACATCGAGCATCTGCATCAATAATATTGATTCTAAAAATCATCAAACATTGGGATAATATTAACATTTTATCATATATAATTATTCAAATTCCTGTCTCTTTATTTAAGTTCACTTAGTTATTGCAGTGTTTGTAAACATCGAACATCTGGATTATTAATATTGATTCTAAAAATTATCAAACATTGGGATAATGTTAACATTTTATCAAGTATAATTATTCAAATTCCTGTATATTTAATTACGTTCATTTAGTTATTAAAGTGTTTGTAAACATGGAACAACTGTTTCAATAATATTGATTCTAAGAATTATCAAATATTGGGATAATATTAACATTTTATCATGTATAATTATTCAAATTCCTGTCTCTTTATTTAAGTTCACTTAGTTATTGCAGTGTTTGTAAACATCGAACATCTGGATTATTAATATTGATTCTAAAAATTATCAAACATTGGGATAATGTTAACATTTTATCAAGCATAATTATTCAAATTCCTGTATATTTAATTACGTTCATTTAGTTATTAAAGTGTTTGTAAACATGGAACAACTGTTTCAATAATATTGATTCTAAGAATTATCAAATATTGGGATAATATTAACATTTTATCATGTATAATTATTCAAATTCCTGTCTCTTTATTTAAGTTCACTTAGTTATTGCAGTGTTTGTAAACATCGAACATCTGGATTATTAATATTGATTCTAAAAATTATCAAACATTGGGATAATGTTAACATTTTATCAAGTATAATTATTCAAATTCCTGTATATTTAATTACGTTCATTTAGTTATTAAAGTGTTTGTAAACATGGAACAACTGTTTCAATAATATTGATTCTAAGAATTATCAAATATTGGGATAATATTAACATTTTATCAAGTATAATTATTCAAATTCCTGTCTCTTTAATTACTTTCACTTAGTTATTACAGTGTTTGTAAACATCGAACATCTGTTTCAATAATATTGATTCTAAGATTTATCAAATATTGGGATAATATTAATATTTTATCTATAATTATTCAAATTCCTGTATATTCAATTAAGTTCGCTTATTTTAGTGCGTGGAAACATCGAACATCTTCTTCAATAATATTGATAACAAACGTTTATACTAAACAGTCAGGAGTAATAACAGGTGAATAAAAACAAATACATATTTATAAAGTTAATATCATTTAAAAAATATTAACCTAAAATAAATTACTAACAATTTAATAATGTTCAAAAATGCAAAACTAAATTGATTATCTTGTTAAAAGCGGGCCTTCATAATGTTCATTGCCTAGGGCCAAAAAATAACTAAATCCGTCACTGATCACTTTTCATACATCGAATACCATTTATCCATGATCTAATCAAATAAAGAACTATTTTCCCTTTCTTTACTAACCACTTTATATTATTTTCGTCCATAATATCTGAGGCAAAATCATTTACAAACAGTTATATAATGCAATAATAAAAGAGCAAATACTGCAGACTAACAATCAAAATAGAAGTGGCAGCATTTCCCTAACTTCAATTATGATCCATTCACGGATGACTCCCTGTCCTCCAAACATTGCTCATCCGTTAATCCTCATTTACAATTTTCCCAGAAATGGCAGTAAAGTTCCATTCGGATTCAATTGCTTCGGATCACGCCCTTGACGCTTCATTAACATTCGGGCGAGCGGGACCGCAATAATCGAGTTAATATCGTGTTTTCAGGGAATAAAGGCGTCGATCGAAGCCTTATCTTTCTTGATCGCTGTAATCCCGAAGATCAGTAAAGCGCGGAAATTTTATTTGTGCGCTCCCTTGGCATTGTCAAATGCAGTCTCATCCTGGGCGTTAACGTGTTGCTGTTTCCTTGGCGGATACATTCGTGACAGCTCGGACGGACTTCATTGAGCGAGGCACTCTTTGAGTGTGTCAATTTCCTTTCGCTTAAGGAAGGGATATACAGTTAATTGTTTTCTTTCTTTTTCTTTTAAGAAACCACGCGTTGGATAAACCTTGGAATGAATTCTATCCTTATTCGTGAAATGAAAACGTTATTGTTATAATATATTAATGGAAACATGAAATCAATTTGAATCCTGTTTTAAGATTAGTGAAGATATCGGTATATTGTATAAATGCTGAAACTACCCAAGAATAGTTTTCATTTATTAAAAAAATAATAACCTAAAAAACCTGTAATATGTAAATTTTTTTTGAATAAATTTAAAAATTATATTTATGAAGTGTATTGCATTATTTTCAAGCTATATCGGTAAGGAAACGCTCATGAATTAAATATCGAACATATGTTTTTTGTTCATCTTCATACTTGTTTCAAATTCAATCATTTAATTAGTTTTTGAAAAAAAATCGAGATTTTTTTTTTGTTATTAAAATAAATTCTAGTGAAATAAGGCCTCACCTTTTTTATTCTACATAGCTGTCCTAAACATTTTTTAGAAAGGTATAATATATCATTTACAAAAGACAATATTAACAACAAAATAGCTATTTTTTTAAAATTCCGCTGCAGTTATTTTTTTTCTAGTTTTTTTTCATCCTTAGCATCTCCATTAATACGAGGCGTTTGGGGTATAGTATCAATTTCTTGGCCCCTAATCGGATTCTATTTTTTAAAAATTTAAGCCAAATAATATTTTTTTTTTCTGTGGCATCACCAAGGATTTAAGAGTTTCCTCAGTTCGCTATCCCATTTGCCTCGAGATCGCTGAATGTATAATTTTTTTTTATCTCTTTAAATTATAATTTCCACATAATTTCTCGGCCTATTGAAAGACCCTTATATTAACATTTTAAAATACAGTTTTAAGTAAATGTTTCACTTTAATGTGGATTTTGCTGTGCATACAATGCATCACAAAATATTTATCTGACCCGTCAATATCATATTTATGGTTACTTCTCAGCTTAGAGTTTAATTATTTTTTTCTTAGGTTAGGTTTCTGAAGTTAAAATAATCTTTTAGGTAAAATTTTTTGAAGAATAAAACAGGAATGTTTTCCTTCGTTCCAGCTTTCGATACCCACTAGGGAAAAAAAATCTATTGATTCAGAACTTTTATTGTCCTTGAGAAAAATTCTTAAATGTTTAGAGTTAAAATGTTATTTCAAGGAAAATTTAGCGAATGCTAAACGATAGGTTATCTTAATGGTATGTATTAAACCTCGTAGTAATATTTAAAGCTTCAGCCTTCTTTAAGAAAGATAATGAACATCAGAATTTCGATGAACTCATTTGCGGATATCGTGGCTTGGTGATAGGATTTCATTTTTGAGACAAGAATTACACTAAATGTTTGGTATGTAGGCAGAGTTGCTACTGTTTATGCTAATCTGTTAAGTTTAAGCATCTTATTCAGTAGCGTACCTAATTAAGGGGGGAGGATGCAAAAGAAGATGTAAATACTTGCCAGGGTACTAATAAGAGTTTTAAGTTGGCATAAGAGTTAGAAAAAAGCGATATTTCTCTCTGAAACCATTTATTCTTGTTACGTTGTTATGCTTGTCTAATCAGTAGTGTAATTTAAAAGTTTGTAGAGGGTTGATTGTATATATTTTCGCTTCGAAATTGAAATTCCAATTCCAGATAGTTAGATTAGAAAACCTCCAAAAATTTTCAGTTGATCAATAAAAAAAAATAATTTTATCTCTGTTAAAAAAATTTCTTGTCAGATAATCATGTACATTTTGGGCTGTATGAAAATCTGACAAATCAACATAAGCTTCGTCCAATATCCATTAAATATTTTTCCCAAGTCCGAATAAAACAATTATTTTGATCCAGTCTGATGTGTTCTTTTTCCCCCCATTGCTTCTGCATGGATGGCCGTGATCATTCAACCCTGTGACGCTCAATTTGTGCTCGCCCCCGCCGGGAGGTGTGAATGAGTGAGAGTGGCATTTCCGCCATCCGAGCAGAGACACTGGGTCGGAGAGGGGATTGTTTTTGCCTCCATTCGAGTGGATTTCCCGCCCTGGGAAAGCTCCGATTCCCATCATTTGTTCCGAACGAACCTTGACCTTGCCGACCCACACCCCCTCACTGCTGATTAAGCAGCGCCGATCGATTGGCTGATTTACCATTATCAGCTGCGGATTTCGATTTCGATTCAACTACAAACAGAACGCCTACCTAATGAGCAGCATTGCATGCAGATTTCTGGATTGTTTTTTTTCAAAACCAGAATTTTATCGGTTTGAGATTTGTATTA
This sequence comes from Argiope bruennichi, assembly GCF_947563725.1. Classification (NCBI taxonomy): domain Eukaryota; kingdom Metazoa; phylum Arthropoda; class Arachnida; order Araneae; family Araneidae; genus Argiope; species Argiope bruennichi. The sequence continues at coordinate 128,372,304 of NC_079151.1, read as the reverse complement.
CATCATTGCGTCACTATTGGTAAATCCATATGTATAAAAAATGGCTCCTACAAAAAAAAGTTAACAACATTATTTTTATAATAAACAATTGCAAACTTTTTCTTGTATTTTTCAGGAGTTTTAATCTTTCCAATTAAAAATAATTAGCTCTACTATCAAGCTCAGTAATTTATTGTTATTTTTCTTCTTTTAGGAAAGTTGAGGTGCCCTGAATTATTTATGTATTATGTTTTTTTTTTTTTTTTTTTTTTTTTGTAATCAAATTTCTTTACAGTTGAAAGAGATGCTCAGTTCACTTAAAAAGTAGATTTATTTTGGCTAAATTTGAGGATGTGAATCTAATTACTATGTAGACTGTTGAATTTCGCAACGCTACAATAGACATAATACATTTTTAACCCACTGGATGCGTAATTCTTTAAAATCACTATTTAGATGCGATGTTTTCAAATAAGTTCAAATATTTTTCCAAGAAAGTAAACTGATACTGTATGTTACAAAATAGTAATAATAAAAAAACATAATAAAAATCTATAATCGTAAAACTCTAAACTGCGAAAAACGCGAGATGCAACAGAAAATGGACTGATTGCCAACCTACGGGATACGCAGCTAGGGGGTTGACCTTATATCCCAACAGTTGAATAATTTATAATATTGAATTACATTAAAGCTCCTGCTTGAGGTACCAGGTTTATTATGAACATCATAATATTGCATTTTATTCAGCTGTTGGGGATGATCCATAATTTTCCCCTCCTTCCCCGATCGTCTGCATTATGTCTGCAGGGGAGCGATTGAATTTTAAATTTAAGGTGCACCAGTCCCTTATACGTAGCTAATCTTTAATGATATCGATGTTCCTTACTTTATTTCCGATCCAGAAACCGAGGTCTTACCATCGAACATCCACAGCCTTTAAATCTGAATTACTTTTATGACTGAAGCAGCCAATTTTTAATATCAGGCAACGGGGTTTGCTTTTGTGAAAAAAATGATCCTTTATCGAAGAAACAGTTAGCTAACAAAGTATAAACGAATTCAAATTTTAGATTGTGAACTAACTGCCCAGAAATATAAACCCTTTTTCAGTTTTAGCATCGGGTACTATTAAAATTTATCGAACAAACATCACTGAATGGACATGACGAAACTATCTCCTCAAGAAACGACCCCTATCTTTGGTTGATCAGTTGCCATTGTCCACCACAGAAAAAAAATCACATCTGCTCGAATTCTATGCCTGTTTCTCCATTGCTGAAATTTATTGTCATAGCTCCCAAAGAAGATGAATTTCTTAAATTACCTAAAACACTGAATATTCTATAAACATATGCAACAACAGGTTAAATAATACAACTTAAGTCTTATTAACGATCCTCTAACAAGTCTCGATTCATAAGTCCCTTCTTGGCATAGATAGTCAATTAAGAAATTTATAGATGAAATACTATGCAACTTCGGTGTGAATTGAATCTATAAAATGATAATTATATGAATTCCTGTTGTTAATGGATTTTTTTTTTTTTTTTTTTTTTTTTTTTAGCATAAGAGCCATTTTTGGTCTTACTGCGCCAAGCGTATAAGAATTTGCAACTTCATCTTTATCCATTCACAAAATATTCAAATTTATTTGCACCACATTAAAGGATGTTAAAATTATAAAAGAAAAACCAGTCGTAACTGAATAGAAACTTTAAACTGGAAGTACTAGAAAAGGCACAATAAAATTATTCAAAACAGTAATTAGTGAAAAAACTTATTTGGCGAATTAAACGAGATGCATTATTCAGAGATAACACCTGAAAGGCTATGAAAGAAAAACGGACATGATTCCCTTATATATGGTTTCAAATACAATTAATTATTTATACAACCAAACATTAGAAGGTAAATAATTTGCTTTGAGATGTAATGCTGTGTCCACATTTTGTGCAAAACTTTATCCATTGAGGCGATTATATTCATTCCTGTGTTCTTCAACAGATGTCTATCAATGTAAATTACTACAAGCTAATAATGAATCATTAGGTAATTATTTAGTTTAGTTATATTAACATCTCATTTTAAAACAATATTTTTGAGCTATTTTGGGACGGGCCTCGTAATTTTGAACCGTGATCAGATGACGAGGACGACACCTGAGCTGGAACCATCCTCCAGCTCAGGTGTCCCAGCTCCACACCGCACCAGCTGGAGGATGTTTAGTCCCGATGGATTTAACAGACACCAGGCTCGCTTACACGATGGTTCTTAGGTGGAGTCGGGTCTCGAGCCTAAAACCCTCCAGTTCCGAAACCGAGAACTTACCACCTGGTCACCGCGGCCCCATTACCTACTAAGGAATCATTAGGAGACTACTGCGAGATATGAACGAAATCCATGTTATAACTTTGCCCCAGTTTCAAAGCCTAAAGAGACAATTAATTAAGAAATTGGGAGATTTTGCTACATATTCTTAGTACTTGGATGATTAAAAAAAAAAAAAAAATGTTATAGAGTCTTGCAAGCCAAATGATTTGGAAAGCAAATAAGGTCCACGAAATAGATTTTAAAAAGTGACCATTTGTTTACTAATATGAAGTCACATTTCAACTAACGATGATTCAATCTGCTTATTTTTCTTCGCTCTGAAGATATAGTCACAACAACGAATTACCAATACTACTAAAGAAATATTTCCGATCATAAACATGCAATATAATTTCAGTAATCAAAATTGTGGAAATCATTTCACATAAATGCAATCGCCACTTTTCCAAATTAAATAAAATGAAAATGTATACCACTCACTTGATTGAATCCGATTTCAACGAAAAGCTTGCAATGTATACCTTCGAGGAGTGTCATATTTGCTTTCTGGGTGTCATTAAGGTCATCATCAAAGGGGAGGGCGCAGGATCGAGTTTCACCTCGAGGTACTTAAGATTCATTATGCTGGAGTATTTCGTTGAAAAGTCTTTCGGCAAAGGATGATCTGCCATCATTACAAGTAGTTCTTTGAAACTCGTAAACACTCTTCGTAAGGATTGTTTTCAAACACGGAAATGATCTGTAGGGGATGATAGAAAAGAGCCTTATTCAAACAGTGTGAATGTTTGGCTTTTAATTTAAAAGCAAAAATACTCGATTAGTTTTGTGGTAAATTTTTGATTATACTAAACTAGACAATTCTATAAAATGCTCATCGTAAGTTAGAATTCTATTTCGCACCTTTAAAAAAATAAATAGAGAATTTATAACTTTAAATAAGCAATTCTTGTATATATATATATATAAATTTATTTTGCTTATCTTGGAAACGACTCTCACGATATGGATCAAATTTTATATTTAGATAAGGTTTTGCTTCCTAAGTTTATCTATATAGGTGTCTTTCCTGAAAAAAACTCGAATTTACATACACTCAAAAAAAAAAAAAAGCATCTTTTTTTAAATAACGAATTGTTAGAATGAGTATATTCAACTTTCGCTTCGAAGCGTGGGCAGTGCAATATAGTGGTCAGAGAAACATGAATGGCGCGTGTGTTACGGATCCTCGGTTCGAATCATGCTTTATGTGTTATTTTTAATTTACTTATGTATTTATATTTAATATTTTTGCTTTTTACGTGTATCTATATAAATATGCCGACGCCCTGGCATAGGGATAGCGCGTCTTCCCCGTGTTCTGGGCGTCCTGGGTTCGAGTCCCGTTACGGGCATGGTTGTTCTTCCTCCGTTCTATCTGTGAGATGTGTGAATGTGCCCCCCTGTAAAAAGGGGTTGTGCAAGTGAATGTGATGTGTGAGTAGCTAAGACGTACTCTTGGCCCTAGTTGGCGCTACTAAAACAAGAGACGCTCCCTAGGCTTAAAATCGCTGACTTCGTCAGCGAGCTTGTGCATGGCAAGTGCCATTTATAACAACAACAACAATCTATATAAATGTCTTTTCTGAAAAAAAAAACAGCAATTTTACACACACACAACTTTTATAATTAAATATTAGAGACTTTTTTATCTGGTCTCATGTTGGCAGTGTCACGTTACGCCATTTAGGACATTTCATCATGGCAAAACTGAGTGTAAGATAAAAAATATAAGTAATGTTATATAAATTGTAAAATGGATACTGTAGTATAGCAAAATGTTTCGAACAACATGTTAAATTAAGTGCACGCATGATTTGTTTTTAAATGACCAGTTCATATGTAGGTTAAGATTGAAAAATATTCCTATGTCATCAGCATGTGATTCGTATCTAAATATTTTGTCCGAAAAAACAAAACTTTACAAAAAAAAAAAAAAAAAAAGTGTCGCTTGAAGCTTCTTTTTCCAGATATTAGAACTTTTTTGTTGAAAATTATTGGATTCAAACATCTTTGTACATTTTCAATCAAAAATACTATATTAATCTTTTTTGTAATTAAAAGATATCTCAATAGATTCAAATATAATTTTATTTTGAAATACTTAACCACTTTTGCATTTAATTTTTCTTGCTCAGTTACGATCAATCGACTGTAGTTGAAAAGAAAAACGCTAATTTCATTCTTTTAGTGTTAACAATTCACTGCTAAAATGTTTTAACGTTGCATATTATTCGTGCTTTTAATAGCTGAAAACTTTATACAATATAGAAATTAACTAACAGCTGGTTTCTTAAAAATATTTACATATTGCTTTTATTTAATTTAATAAAATCTACTTAAAATCGTATAATACTTTATTTTAAAATAATAAAGACAAAACTGTACAAATATTTGCCATTTTCCCAAATAACATTTAAAAGAAAAACATTTTTACTTAAAAAAGAAAAGGAACTAATGATGCTTGTTGAAATATATGGTGTTTGTATGATAATGATGCTTGCAACTACTTTTGTTGTTCCTTCAATAGAAAAAGTATTTTAATCATATTTTTGTCTACAAAGAAAAAAAAATGGAAAATTCTCTCTCAGTTATTCGCAGTTCAATCAAATGTCAATCGGCTACAATATCGTTTGGTCACGATTCTCACCTTCTTAAGAGAGAAGAAAAAAAGTAGAAGTAAATGATATGTGAAAGTTTTCACCGCATATAAATCTAATAACACCATCATAATTATGAATCGAATCTTACCAGCTGGAATTGTACTTTCTCCGATCATGACCATCTGCTTTCGAAGTCATTTCTCGGTATCAAAATATTCAACCCATTCCTGTAATGCAGACGATATATGAAAAAGGAAGTCCTCTCAACTCTTAATACAATCGACAGGTGGGTTCTTCTCTCCGTTACTGTGTAGTCGATGAGTTTTTGATGAGATCCGTCGATAGATTCTCGAACAATGCCTCGTTAGAACGTTTTTTTTTCTCATTAACCTGTTTGTTACAAAAATCGTTTGTTCTTGAGAAAAATTGAACTGTCATTATTACAAAAATTTCTAGGAAAAAATATCTAGCAACATAGGCGTGGTTAGGCCTTTTCAGTTAGGCATAATGTTGGAACTTGTTGTTGATAAAATGAGAACAATATTAAAGTGAGTTTTTTTTCTGATCATTTATTTGTTTTAATGTTACTCAAGAATCAAACTGAGATATATATATATATATATATTCAAGAGTAGGTTTTATTCTACTGAAACTTTTAAAATGTAAATTGAAATAGTTTTTAATATAATTAGAGGATAACATTTAAAAATTTAAAGAAAATTTGAGTCTTTACTATGGAATGTTGCAACATGTTGTTGCTTTAGATCTGTGATTCGTCTATCTTAAAATTTATTCTGATTATACGAAATGATAATGTCCACAGAAATATTTATTTAATATCGTCACAAAAGAAGCATAAAATAAATGATGATGTGCACAGAAAAATGTATTTAATATCGTCGCAACAGAAGCATAAAATAAATGATGATCTGCACAAAAAAAAATGTATTTGATATCGCCGCAACAATAGTATAAAATAAATGACAATGTACACAGAAAAATCTATTTAATATCGTCGCAACAGAAGTATAAATAAATGATAATGTGCACAGAAAAATGTATTTAATATCGTCGCGACAGAATTATAAAATAAATTACAGTAATTGAAAAAAAAATCGTTGTAAAATTAACTTGAAAATACTTTTAAAAATTTATTTAAATATGAAGAAAAAAAAACTGCTTGAAATAAATATGACACCACTTAAAAGTTATTTTTTAATTTTGAAGTATTAAAAAAATTTTTGTTCAATAATATTCTCTAAAACTCAAAAACATTGATTGAATTTTAATTAAAAATCAAATTAAAATTTAAAAAAACTTTTTTAGTGAGTATTTATTATCTAAGAAATAACCATGCGCCAAATTTGATGGATCTAAGTTCAACGGTCAACCCTGTGAAATGCTTAAAACGAGTTTTTTTTATCATATATGACACGTGACACAATTTACAAATTGTATGCCAATCTATTTACATTATCATGTTAAAGCAGATTGTTTATAATTGAGTTGTGTATTTAACAATGAGAGAATAAACTGCATTCTCTGCTTATTAATCGGTAATAAGTAATTCTAACACGCATTTTTAATGAATATGATATATTTCTTTCTTTTCTTATAGTTAAATATGATAATTAATCCATAATCATTGCTATTTTTCTTTTTTTTTCCAGTCGTACCTTTTTAGTCGTAACTGCAAAATTATCATTCACCTATAAAAGATAAACTTTTATCTCTTTTATATATGTAGGATATATTACACATATATACTTTTTATTCCGGTTCTTTAATCTCTTTATTTATGGTATTTTCTTATTTCATTTTACGCCGACAAATATATTTAAATACTTTTCATTTACATCATTCCAGAGTCATCTTTGACTTTCTGAAATTTATAGGAACTTTATATTAGTAAAGATTATCTAAAGATCAATGATTTCATATTTTTCATTCCTTGAAACTTATGATTTTCTTTAATTATTAAATTCAAACAACATTATATCATGAATATTTTTGATGGAGTATTTACAGGCAATTAATTAAATTTCGTACATTTCCTAAATTTAACAGACTTCGTGATTAATCTATGAGAAATTTATCGTGGAATAATGATTTTTCAATATTTTATTCAGTCTCTACAAACATTGAAATCAATAAAAACTTCTTATTTTGTCTTAAGATCCCAGTTTTAGCATGAAATATGTTTTTTTTTTTTTTTCGGTTAACTTGTTAAAAATATAAACTGATATGTAATGAGATTTATTTTGTTGCTATGACAACTGATTTGAAATACAAATGATGTTAATGATAAAAAGGTAAATGAATAACAAACTTTTTTACTGTAAAAAAATAATCCTATGGCAACAGAATTTTTTTAAAAAAAACTAAAATATGTACCTTAAATGTAAAACTGAACTGTCTAATAATTTAAATCAATAATAAAAGAAAGAATTCATAAGATAGTAAAATTATATTTGTTATTTAACCCATAATAAATATTTCATTTTGATGCCTTGTGTTTAATACGAGAGGTTTTAAAAAAATTCTGTTAAAATGATCATGGGGAAAAATTAAAGGGGAAAAATTGTCAAATAGACATATTTGACATTAAAAGGGGAAAAATTGTAAAATAGATATATTTGTTGCTATGATAATGGATTTGAAATATTATTTGTAATTTAACCTATAATAAACCCTTTATTGTTCGTTTTAATGCCTTGTGTTTAATATGGGTGGATTTTAAAAAATTCTGTTAAAATTATCGTGCCTGAAAAGGGGAAATATTACAGAATATATATATTTGTTGATATGACAATGGATTTGACAACCAATTTGTAATTCAACCTATGATAAATCTTTTATTGTTCGTTTTAATGTATTATGTTTCATATGGGTGAATTTTAAAAAAATGCTATTAAAATCATTATGTCTGAAAAGGGGAAATATTGTCAAATACATATATACAGGTAACTTTAATTAAAAATAGGACGAAACACGCTTTAATTACAATCAACATTAATTCGATACATGGAGATTTTATATGCCTGTTCTTTTATGCATCCGCTACACAGAATCAGTGTTTTCTTTTGTTTTTCAATCCTAGTGCCAAAGAATATAAAAAAATTGACTATTAATTAAATGACTCACTCTTGCAAAAGAATAAACGAAAAAAAAAAAAATCTTCAATTTAGAAACAAAGCAATCTCATCGACCACGCATTCTATCAATCAGATCCCCTCCATACTAGATTTGCATAAATATATCAAACGCCGCACCGTCTTCGAAGGAACCCACTGTGGCTCCATTCATCCTCATTCCCACTAATATTGCGGATAAAATTGACTTTTTAGTCATCAAGGCGACGGTTATTGTTGACGGTTTTTTTCCCTATCTCCCTGTTCGTTTCGGATTTAAATTCGAGCTCATTCGCCTGATGCGAGGTGAGCCGAGGCGATCGGTGTCCTGACGATTAATCCCAATCTGCGTTGACACTTTTCATCTGTTGCCTTCTGCCGCTCAACTTCATTAGCATACGGAATGAACTGGTCGCCGCTCCAGGGTTGCTACGATCAGGAAGTTCCCCAAATATACCTTTCCGTCGCCAAGCGGGCGGTCGGCTGCTCTTTTAATTCCCCTACAGTGCCAAGAGATTCCTAAACGGGTGTTCAGTTACACTTTCAAGTTTAGCGATATGCATTTGCAAAATAAATTCAAATAGATTACTTCACTAATAAGTTAAATATTTTTAATTTTTCTTAATAGAATGCAATGAATACGAAAGAGTTAAAATATATCTTAACAAGATAAAATACAGCTAATAGTCTAGATATTCTGGTTAAACGGTTATGCTGATTAAATAGGATTCGAAATTTGTATGAAGAGATATTTTTTATAATATTTCTTCATACAAATTTCGAATATATTTAATACATTTATATCTAATATATTTAATATATTATAATATAAATATATTTAATTAAATATATTTATATTATGATATAAATGTTGATTGAATGGGATTCGAAATTTGTATGAAGAGATTGTATTTTTAATTTTATTTCTTCATACAAATTTCGGACCCATTAAATACATTTATATCATAATATGAGCATATTTAATATACACATTTAATTTAATCTATTGATATTATGTTATTAAAATTAATTTCTTTGTTCATTATACTAAATTGCAACATAATTGATGTAAAGAAGTGATACATATATATTTATAATATGACATAATTTGGAACTTAATTTCTAAAATAAATAAATCGAATAAATACGATGTCGAAGAGTTACAAAGTACCTCGTATTTCTAAGGTCTCTTTTAAGACAAAATGTTCTGAGCTTGTAAGACAATGAGCTTTCTAAGACAAGTTTTAAGCCGTGAACATTTACTAAAAGCAGGCTCATATTTCTGAAAAGCGTCTTTTGTTATATTCATCAGTATTCATAAGAAAAAATAATTTAGAAAACCATCTTGATTTGGAACATTTACAAAGCATTTTTTTCTATAGATGCATTTATTTTATTTTATTTTATTTATATAATTAAGTTTTTGTTTACTTATATTTTTGGACAAATATTCATTCCTCTTATTTTGTATTCAAACATTTTGGCAGTGAAATTCTTTTTTTCTGTAAATGGGTTCGTGGAATAGTTTCATTGAAAAATAAAGTCATGAGTGAAAAAAAAAATGGTGTATTTTTTAAATTAACATATAAATGAAAGGGAAAAAAACTATATACTATCTATTAAGAATTTCATTATATATATATATATATATTTCTAATTGACGTATAAATATTCACATTAAATGACCAAATAATAATTACAACCTGTTAATTTTATATTATTTGATTGATTAGCGTCCTCTCTAATACAAAGCATTATTATTTAATAGAAAGAAATTTCACAATTTTGAAATACATTCAATGGAAATTTGAATGGCAAACGATTCTTCAAACTTCCAAACGATTCTTGCGTTTAACCTGATTAAATATAACCTGTAGAAATATTTGGTGTGTATTCAATAAAACGAGAATCTTCCTCAAGATTAGGCCACCAAATTACAGCGGTTTTAATTTTAAAAAAAAATGTAGCGAATGGAATTATTAAACAGCAAGCGTTTTAAAATTATTATTTACTACCTCCAAGACGGATAGTTTGACAATATATTCTAAAGTTCAATTTTTCAATAAAAATGTGGAATTTTTAAATTAGAAAAAGACTTTTCACTATTTTTTATTATTTTGAATAATTACATTATTTTAAAACTGTAAAATCTGTTAAGTACATTTCTTTATAATTTATCAGTAATTATACGTTTTATTTTGTTTTGTAAAGTTATACTTAAAAAAAATACATGCTTATGAAAGATTTTTTCCTTTCTTCTATTGGGAAAGAGGGAAAAAGACAGGCAGATCTCTGTTAAAATGAAGGACGTTATTGTTTGAAAACGTTAATTCTCAGAACTCATTAATTTTTATTAGGATCAAATTCAATTGACTTATAATTTTTTTCGCCTAAAAACTTTTGTATGAAGATAGATATATAGAGAGAAATTTTTGATCACCAAAAATTGAAAAGAAAATGAAGAATGATTTAACTATTAATAAAAAAAAAGAAACTCATATTTCCTAAGTTCTTGTGGGAATTTGATCAAAATTGTTTAAGTCAAGATAATTTTATTTTCTTGACTTTCACTTAATTTGACTTGACTTGATTTCTTAAAAAATAAAAAAAATGGTTTTCCAAAATTGAAAACAGCGAATTTTCTACAATTCCATTTATAACAACCAATGTACTTATTCAATAACTATTGATGCGAAATTTTGAAATATCAGTGTTATAAAGCGAGAAAATGCTGTGTGAAGTGCTATTAAATTCCAGAACTGAAGAAAGGAAATGCTCGCCAAGATGCGAGAACTCGCCAAGCGATGGTCACCCCGAGCACTCATTGTAGTATTCGGATTTCCCTTGCGGTGTGCGGAGGTAAAGCGCGTGAGTGGCAGCAGACTTGGGGGCAAAGGCAGGCTCAAGGAAAAGGGTGATGAATGTTACCCGGGCACAATGGATTGGAAGGGATTATCGTCCGGCTTTCTGCGAGGGACCGGACCTGTCGCCATCCGGCAGATAAATGAGGGAGCTTTAATATTCTTCCCTGAATATTTCAGTGGGGCGGTTTGTCTTCACTTTTCGACACAACACAATTGCGGGATCAGGTGAGAGCGAGAGCAAGGCTTCGATTCGCGGCACAAAAGTTAAGACACGGAGAAACTGACCGAAATGAGGCCCAAAGCGCTCTTTATCGGCCGGTTATACGAGCATTTCATTATGCTGGAACAACGGGTGTTAAAAGGCTAGTCGAAATGCTGAAATTAATGGATTATAAAAGTTTTGTGAGTTGTGTAAATTAAAACGGTTAGTAAGATGGATTGCCTTCTGTGGACTCCATTCGTTAGAATGGGAATGCGCCAACAAATTTTGCCGTTAACAGGTTTTGGAATTCGGTCGTTTAAATAGGATATCTTGTTTAAAAAGCATTTAAAAAATAATTGGAGATGTCATATCAAAGATTTAAGATATATTTTTTCAAAAATAATAATAATAATAATTGCTAAACTAATTAGAATAGGAAGCCATTCTAGTGTTAAATAGTAACGTAAAAGAAATTGCATAATTTTAGAAGTTTAAAATTTAGAAGCTGCCGGTGTAATATTGTGTTAATTAATTCAAAAATGATTATTTTCAAAAACTGCATGTCATTTATAGGAATTCAGAACTCGGAGAAAGCATGGCTTATGACTTACTCATATACTTACACGATACAGCTCGTTTTGTGTATAACTACGTCGTAAAATGAGGAACATCGAATATGCGTTTTGAGACGATAGCTTTCCACATTGAACCAATGGGAATTGAAATTTGAAATTGGTATAAAATAATGGTATATGAACAACTTAATAAAATCCCCGCTTTTGCTTCTAGCATTTTACCGTTGTCTTGTATATATAAATTTTAAAAAAATACCGAAATATAGTCAATCTGTAAGTTTTTTTAGTCCAAAATTTGATATATATTTGCGATTTAAGAGAGAAAAATTGTTCGTTAAATTTCTTTCACATAGTTCTTTTTATGAGCTATAGCCTTAACTTGCGCAGGGATCCATAGATAGCTTTTTTTCTTTTGAGAATTTGGTTCCGAATTTGAGTCTGTTTTATTGGTATGTGAAAAGACCTTATAGCTACTTTTCACCTGTTTATTTCGATGCATTTTTAAATGTCTAGGTTTACAAACAAATAAACAGCTCACATGAACTGCTAACAGACAGGCATTATGCCAAAAGCTATTTTCGAGAAAGAGAAGACATGGAAATTCATCAAAATTTTGAGGTCCTGTTCTTTTTTTTTTTTTTTTTTTTTTGACGATTAAAATACTTTTGCTTTTTGTACTTAGTAAACTATTTTTTTTTAAAATATGATAGTGAATTCTTTCAAAAACTTTTTTTTACTCCTTAGGTTAATACTGAGTAAGTCCCAGTTTCATTCAGCTTTAAGTTTTTATTCGATTAATTAAATTTTATTGGTTTATTTAAAATAGCCAAAAATGTACACTTTATTGTACGGGTTTCTAAATTTAATTAAAATTGAAGCGATCAAATGAGGTCAATGAGGTTAAAAATTATGAGGCGTCTTAATGGATTCACAGAATTAACAGAAATATAAGCATCATTATAAATTCTTTACGAAACATGGTTAAAATTTTTAAGAAATAAACATCAGATCATCGCTTTTCTAAATATATAGAAAATCAATAAAAAAATAACACAATGTACATTCTTGGCAACTCTTTTGCCAGTGTAACAAAATGTTATTCTGTGCTGTAATTAAAGCTTATGCATTTCTATTTTTATAGAATTCAAACCGTGTAAGATGAATTTTTCTTGTTTGCTTTTAAGCACTGCAGCTGTCAAGATTTTTAAGTATCATCAATTATTAATTATGAAGCTTTTTTTCTGTATAATTGAAGCATAAATGCGATTTATGACGAAAATATTTCTTAAAAAATAATTCGGGTTGTTTTTTAATGATAATTAAAACAATTTATGGATTTTAATAACTAATATGCTATTTTTTTATGCACTTAAACATAGTAACATTTGCATCAATATATATCCTTTTTCACTAATAAGAAAAATCTTAACGCTACTTGACAATCCCCAACTGCGTAATTTTTTAAAAATCACTATTTAGATGCGATGTAATAAGATACATATAATAATAATATATTTTCAATTAAAGTATACTGATACTATATGTTACATGATAATAATATGATATAATGACAATCTGTAATAATAAAATAAACACTCTAAACTGCGAAAAACGCGGGATGCAATAGAAAATGGACTGATTGCGAACCCACGGAAATCGCGGGATACACAATTGGAGGGTTAAAACGTTGAATTTATCCTTAACAAACATTAAAATCTAAAATTTCGTATGGAACTCTAAGTATGCATGCAGTAAAAACTGCATAAATTTTTTTTAAATGCATACGACATAAATATTCCATCCGTAAGTCAATTTTGAATTTCACTTTTTCAGATTAAAAGAAAACCAGACAAGGAAATAAAGAAAAGAACATGTAAAGAAAAAGCAATGGGAAAAAAATTACTTTTTTCCAGTTATTTCCAAAACCACTATGTTCAAAGGGCAGGTTTCCCTCGCTATCAATTCAGAAATGGTCTTTTTATTCATTCACTTTTTCCCTTGGACTTTACCGGGAATTGATTTTGGAAACACACCATTGAGCATCGTGCCTCAAAATTGTGATGGATGATGCTAGACCCTGACTCCAACAAGTGGTTTCTCCTATCCAGCTCTCCGCTCCCCTTCCGTCCCCCCAGCTTTTCTTTCGTTTATTTACTCCTAAAAGAAACTCGGATCTTCAATTGCCAAATTTGCCCATTCTGTTTACGGAGTTCCCCATTACCGATTAAATTGGTCTGTAGGTACCCTTTAAACCTATAATCAGCCGTAGAACACATAAATAGCCAATTCAAAAATCACGGGAAGATTAAATCATAGAGTTATTTATTTATTTTTTTTAAACTTAAGTTATAGTATTTTTAAGTATACGATATTTTAGAGGACGAAAAAAAATACTACAGGATTTTTTTGTAAGCTATAAATGTTTTTTATAATCTGAGAACTTTAAAGATGTTTTTTTGTTATTTCGAAACTAACAACTATTGCTGACTTTTTTTTCAAAAGTAAAAATGTAATCAAACCCCAAATATACTAATTAACTTATACTGGAGATTATACTATAACTTATAACTGGATACTATAACTTAATAGTTATTTAAATAAACGAAGTTGTGAATAATGTATGAAACATGTGGATTTGTACGGTAACAACTTTTTAAATGGGTTAATTTAATTTTATTATACCTATCCGAGTTGTGTGAATAATTAATAAACAATAACTCCTCTCTAAGCAGATCATAATGTATGAAACGTTGCATTTGTACGGTATAAACTTTTAAAATGAGTTTATTTTATTATATTTATTTGAGCTGTGTGAATAATTAATACATAGAAACTCCTCTCTAAGCAAATCACAAAGGTCTGATTGCATAACCTTGAGTTCGAGATAAAATTATCAAAATTTCGATTTCTTTACTCGACTACCATGTACACGAACATAATTTACATTAAATATGACTGTCTTATGATGGTGTGATTTGGAAGCTTGGGGAAGAAGTATTTTCACATTCATTATCCAACCATGTTCTTATTAACTGCCGACGGTTTTCTATCCATCTGAATAGTTTTTGCCTAAAGCGTCATAATGCATCACTAATATACCATGTTAATCTAAAATGAACCATTTGGTATCAGAAAAAAATAGGGACCAAAACTTAGGTGGAATTAATTACCTGGAAAAAGACTTGAAAACTATTAAGGTGGCAAATTGGAAAACCTTAACCAAGCCTTTGCCTTTTCTAATCTTTATTAAAAAAAAGATTGCCCTTTTTTTCCCACAATGAACCATTACATTAAATATAGGCACTCTGTTATGCAATGGACAGTATTTCATATAATGCAATAACAATACTTTCATGCATCGAATTAATGTTCATCTTTATAAAGGCTTGTCATCTTTTCTTGATTCGAGTTAAGAATAGATGCATATTTGGTGATATTTTTTCATTTATACTTTCTCGTGTACGAAGTATACAGTTACAGTGCAATTTTTGAAGATGTAACTCAAATCCATAAAATGATGGTGGGTTCATTTTCGTATAACTGCCTTATTTTATTATTCAGATAGATAACTTACTCGCAGGATTTATTAATATCCGAGCTTTCCATTATTTATTCTTATTAATAATGAAAAGCTACAGATGGATTATTACACTGATTTCCGAAATATTTTTTCCTTCCCATTTATGACAAACAAAAATATATCAAAATTAAAAAAAAAACAAAAAAAAAAACACTGAATATTTTTAAAGCATAGTTTACATTAAATATTTCCAGGAGCTTAGCGTTAAAAAGAAATCTAAATCTGGATTATAAAAAAACTGATTAATTTCATATAAGCTACAATAAACGTCAAACGTAGAGCTGTTACATTGTTTCAGCTTTCACATTAAACTTAAGAGTCCTGCACTATCAGTCAGAGCTAAACCATTAATTTTCCCTCAAATCGCCCAAAAGCTACACTAACGACGCATGTTTAAACCGTCGCTTTGAAGCAAGATATTTAATACGGCTATAATAAGCGCAGAGGTGATGCAACGCATGCCGAAAACGTCGATATTTCGAAGTCATATGCAGCCGAGACACGTCCAACAGATTACTTTTGTCCCATAACTTAACATTCAGTGCTGCCATTGCAAAATAATTAAAAGACACGCTGACGGACCGCGTTGTTCGAAGAATCTGTTCCTCTTTTGTTTTGTTTCTTCCTTCTCTTCTCTGAAATTTATCTGTCCTATAGATATTGAAATGGCTTAACCTCGAACCCTCAGTAGCATTTAAATGATTGCCATGTTTAAGAAGAATGGTCGGAGAAAAAAAATGGCGTGAAAAACTGGGTATAAGTTTCACTTCCGCGACGAAACTCACTTTTAAAAAAAAGGAACAAGGTCCATTGGAAACATCGGAAGTTTATCTGATTGACATAAATCTTGCTCTTCATTACTCTTTTCTTTGTAAAAAAAAAAAAAAAAAAAAAAAGAAAAAAGAAAAAAGGAAATGAAATAGAGGATCGTACCATGGGATTGATGTGAACTGCGACTGTTGCTTCAGGGGACGTCCCCAAATGGTGACATTTGGAAGATTTAATTCTGACGTGTTTCATAAAATAATCATTGATATTCCATTTAACGCTTTCAAGACTGGTTTTGAATCTAGAAGACTTAAGATGTCTAATTTTTTCACGTAATTTTGATTTGGATACTAAGATACTGAAAATTATAGAAGAAAAAACGTATTGCTCTGCAATTTGTGATTGAACGTGCTTATAGTTGTTTCTGTTAAAGAAAAAAACTATTACATTAATTTCTAAACCAGGCGTGATTTATAATTCTTCCAAATGTTATTCTCTAAGAATATTCGAGTAAGAAATTTATCTTATATTCAGTTTCAAAATTTATTATTTAATGGCACATAATCAACAAATATCTGCAAATTTAATTACTAAATTTAAAATGAAAAAACAAAAGAAGCAAAATACAGTATATGGCAGAAAAAAATAAAGTATATACGGAAAAAAAATTTAAAATGCATTTTCAAATATAATTGTTAGTAGTGAAAATAATAGAAATTAAAAAAAAAAACAAAAAAAAACATCATTTTAAGTCATAATAATTTTTAATGTAATACAAAAAAAAAAAAAAAATGAAAATAAATAATTTTAGAAAAGTTTAGATATATTAAAGAATTTCTTGTATTCTTAAAAGCATTTCTCCCTGTAGATAAATAGTAGCATAATGTAAATAATTTTAATTCATTTAATTTTAGGTGAAAATCAATAGGTTTACAGAAACAAAATGAAACAAGTTCATTTGTAACTTTCTAAAATTGTTTTCAGAAACATACTTCAGTTAAAGAGTTTTGATTATCACCAATTCGAAAATTTTATCGATTATAATACTTTCTTTTTTATACTTCGTTTATAACAAAGTAAAAAAAGAAATACTGTATCCGTTATTCTCTAATTTCACATGAATTCATTTAATTTTAGGCGAAAATCAATAGGCTTACAGAAACAAAATGAAACAAGTTAATCTGTAACTTTCTAAAATTGTTTTCAGAAACATACATCAGCTAAAGAGTTTCGATTATCACCAATTCGAAAATTTCATCGATTATAATACTTTCTTTTTTATACTTCGTGTATAACAAAGTAAAAAAAAATACTGTATCCGTTATTCTCTAATTTCACATGAAAGGAAGAAAGGAAGCTAGGAAGATAAGAGCGAATGGTTACTGAAATACAACAGATAATAATTGTCTAATGAGGTATCACATTCACAAGACTAAAATACAGTCGAAAGTTAAAACTCGAAAATAATTTTTCAGGTTCTAACTTTTTAAGGAATGTAGTTACGGAAAAAAAAAAAAAACTCTTCGAGTGCAAAAGATATTCTATATGGTCTAATAATTCGGCTGATTTAAATAATTTTTCTATCATCAATTGTAAAGGATTTGGGGGGAAATGAAAATTTCAAATCAACAATTATTGTAATAAAGTGCCCTAAATTATCGCAATAAATCAAATAATGAGATATTTTAATGCAAAATTTTTGATAAAAATTTAGGATAAAAGTGAGATTTATTGTTTATAATTACTGAAGTTGTAATTATCATTTTCTATGTTCAAGTTAAAAAAAAATAGAGTTTTTTTTTCAAATTTTAAAATATTTTAACTTTTACTTTCAATCAGCACAACAATGTTCTAAAGCTGTTAAAAATTTTTATTAAAAAGTAAAGTTATGCCATCAGATTGTAATATTGTCAATAAGATTATGCATTTCAAACCAATATTAAACTGCAAATCATTTGAACTAATTAGTCATTTTAGAACAGTATTTTTCACCGTAATACTTTCCTACTTTTATAATAATTTTTTCTTCTTCATATTTTTACAGTAACTGTGTAAGAAAAATTACCAACCCGAAGCAATGTAAAAACATGCATGCAACGTAAAAACATAAATAAAATAATTTATAGACAAAACCAAGTAATATCTGAGATATCAAAGTAAATTTTCACTATATGAAAACTCCAACTCAATCAGAAATCTGAAAATTTTTATATCGTATGAAGATTTTCCCACGCTTTTATAGATTAAACCATCAACATGTATCGAAATTGACAGGCGGTATTTTTCAGGAAAATCTTTCCCAGAAATTCACCAACCTATTCAGATACAACTTGAAAGATAGTAAAACAAATCGTGCGCAGGTATTTCATTTCATTACTGCCAAACCTTCAATTAAATCGAAATTAAAGCGGATATATGGAGATGAATTCACATCCATCATCATAATTATATTCCACTATCCCATATTTTTTTATTGTCCAACTTTAAAAATAAGACCAGATTTCAGGCTTCTCACTTGACCACCACCGTTTTAGTAAAACTATTATCTGGCCTTCACGATAGTATCCTCACCTCAAAAGTTAGGTGCGAAATTTGAACTTCTTTTGAACAAAAAGTTCAAAGCTCTTTTGAAGTGAGATGGATCTTCTGAATAATTGTGCCTTCTATTTTTAATTTTTTTTCTTCGTCTGGTTCTAGGTTATAATTATCGGCAATCTTCTCACGGTATTTCCGCTTTGTGGTAAAATTGGACAAAAATGTCATCGGTCCACATCTGATTTTCATTCCAATGTCAAATAATATCTCGTCTGAAAAAATAAATTTTGCAACCATTTTGAACTCAGGAACTCTTAGAAGTTCAAAATGCATGTGACCTGAGAGAAGTAAAATCCAAAATGTTTCTCTTGGGAAATTTAGTTGCTCGAAAAGAAGAACATTTCCAACAACTGGCCTTCAAAATTTATAGAAGTGGGTTCTGTAGATGGCTTACTAAAACTCAATTTTTTTTCTTTTGTTTCTAATTATATCCTTATCGTATAATGGAGGCTGAAACTTTAAAAGACTAGGATCATTGGGTCTGCTTGTGGTTCCAGAAAAGTATTTTCTTTGATGGGTATTGTATTAGGTTTTGTAATTATTTACGGTACAAAAGTAATAAGTACTTCCTCATGTGCAACTGTGGCAATTTGTGGATTTTGTACTGATAATATACAAATATTTCTTTTTTTTATATTCTTTAAAAATTTTAGCATTTTTTATGTTTCAACAATATCGTAAATTAGAAGAATTCTTCCTATTTTTGCTTAACTGTATATACCTTTAAATTCTTTTAAGGTATTAATTTTAAATTCAATTTTTTTAAAATTTGATTTGACTTTCTTCTTGTTTGCGAAAATGGAATTTTGTAATGAATTGTTGGTTAAGATCTTAAAGTGTTCTGGAAGTGAAGGGAAGCGAATTTTCGCTTAATAATGAATTTCTGATGACGATACAAAGTTTTAACATTTTTAATGGCCTAGATATCAATGAATCAATTAATTTCAGTCTTGTAGCGGTTACATAACTTACTACCTTCTCTTTTGATACAAAAGATGGCGTTAACATCAAGGTATATTATTAGATTGTCTTCTAAGTGATTGCCGTGTACTTTCGCATTCGTGTTTGTTTTGTCTTGTGAAATGTGGAATTTAGAAAATAATTAAATAATAGCTCCTGTAAAACGTCTATTATTTTCATCTAGCCCATAATGAAGCTATAAAGAATTTCGTTCCTCTACAATAGTTTGTGTCTATATAAGTAAGGTCATTTAATAATAATTTTTGGGAAAAAGATTAAAATAACAAAATATTTATAGAAATGATTTATGGAATATACTAAAAATTCAATATATATATATATATATATATATATATATATATATAAACAATGAAACTAAAAAGTTTTCAAAACCGCACTTTTATGAAAAATTATCAAAAATATGGACAGGAAATTATAATAATGATAGCCTGAGGCACTGAAAACTGTACTATAAGGAAATTAAGCAGTAATAAATATCACAAGAAAGGAAATTCTTGAGCGCTTAATAAAAACAAAATAAATTATAAATGTGATTGAAATATCCTTTTAGCCAAGAGTATTTATATATTTGTTAACAATTAATCAATTAATTTTGATATTTTGTATCTAAATAAATGATATTATTTAAAAATAATTTTGTAAAAAATTAAAATGACAAAATATTTTTTAAAAATTTACGAATTATACTAAAAATGTTATATATATATATATATATATTTAAAACAACACAAATAAGAAGTTTTTCAAAAAAAAAAAAAAAAACACTTATTAACATACTAAAAATTAGAAAAGAAAAAATTATAAAAAATACGGACACGAAATCATAATAGTGAAAGCCTGAGGCGCTGAAAACTGTATTATAAGGAAATTAACCCTTAATAAATATCACAAGAAAGAAAATTCTTGAGTATTTAATAAAAACAAAATAAATTATAAATGTGATTGAAATATCCTTTTACCTAAGAGTGTTTATATCAGCGCCTCACGCTTTTATGAGCTTTGCTTCGACCTCCAGACTTTTGATATTTTTTATTTTTATTTTAGTAGCGTAATAAAAGTATTTCATATTTTAAAAAACTTTTTTTCGATCTTCATTCTTTTATATATTCGGATCATGTTCCATAATGGAAGCTTTCTTTATGGAAATAACCTCTTCGGTATCAATGCTGATGCCAATAATTTGTAAGCAAAAACTTAATTTATGCATTTTAAGTTTTTATGATTAGGAAACAACAATAAATGTCTTTGTTTCGCTTGAATTCAAATTCATGAAAAATAGATTAGCTAATAATTTGACTACTTTTTATTTGATAAGAGAATGTTGTTAATTAATCCAAACAAACAAACAAAAAAATCTCAAAATGTGCTTGAAATGTTTTCGTCTAATATCAGCTTAAGATTTTTTTTTTAGGCTAACGAAGAATTTTTTTTTTATTTGATTTGTAAAAATTATATGGTGGTATTCTTTTTTACTTCCATCTTCTGAAACAAATTACTTGTTTAAATTTCATGTTCACTTTTTTTATTTCATTTTAAAGTGTGCAATTAAAGATTTACAGAGCATTTTTCCTCGTTTCCCACACATAAAGATTCGTACGTTTGTTTTAATTTATGTTTTCTTTAATTATATTATCGATGTACAGTTAATATGGAGGTTTTTGACATATAATTAATGCATTTCTTTGATTTTTTTAGATGTATTTTCAGAATATATTTTTATTCTTTTTTCGATTACGATCCATATTAGTTATTCCACTTTCTAGTTCAACTCACTAAGAACAACGTATTTCCTTAATGCAATTCTTATTTTTCAAACTTATTACTTCATAATATGTTTGAGAATTATTAGTCGAGAAATATAAGTTTTAGGATGCCTTCAATTATTCATTACTTTTATTTATCTTAATTTCAACATTACATTATATTTTGCTGAGCAATTAATATTTTAAAAATAAATTTCTGTTTTAATCAGAGAATAATAAAACAAAATTAAAATGTTTTAATGCTCTAAATTACTCTTAACTATAAAAAGTCTCGCTAAAATTTATTTCAGATTGTGTAATGTTAAAAGGTTCAAAATGGCTCAGAAAATAATACATTAGGCATAAACCAATGTTTTCACTCTTTGCTCTAACAATTGGAAACTTATATACTTCATCTTGTAGTTAATTGTTAGAATTAAAGTTAAAAAAAAATTATTTTCTTTAAAAAAAAAAGCATTATTTTATCTTTCATTTTTAATTTGTAATGACAAAGAAATTCAAATTAATAATTAAATTAATAAGATTTTTGAAATGTAAATAATTCCTGTGGTAATTACAAATTTAGGAGGGAGTTAAGTTTAGAAATGAGCAATGGTGAAGTTTCTTTAATGTTTTATCCACACTATTGGATTTTCATGCACAGTGTTGGTTTTTTAATTAAACACTATTAATTTTTTGTTAATTTAATTGGATCTGTAAATTTCGTAAAAATCATTAGCTTAGGTAACAACGGCTGATGTAATCATGCAGAAAAATCGAGTCCAAAATGCTATCATGAAACAATGTGTAGAATTTTTTAAAAGACGATTTGCATTTTCCCCCCCTTTAAATTGTGGAAGCAATCAATGCTTGTCAATTATTTTATCCTCTTTCTTTAGAACAAATACCCGTAGTGCGGATACAAGTTTAGATCGCAAATTATTGAATTCTACTTATCGAAACTACTCCATTTTTAAACACTCCTGTTTTTGTTTTAATTTAAATTGAATTATTTGTTAAGATTTTACAAAGTTCGCAAAACTAGCTAGTACAAAAAACGCAATGACGTAGACCAATCAAGTCTGAAATCTTATCATACGACAATGTTTCGAATTCTTAAAAGATAAGACAATTCAATTTTTTTTATCTATTATTTATCCAAGCAGTCAATGCTTATCGATGATTCCATTTTCTTTATAAAATTCACTCACAACATTAAGATCGCAGAATGATCAAACTACAGGTTGATTTAAACTAGCCATTTATTCGATAAACCGATCCTGACGAAGTCATCAGATGACACAGGTCAAAATCATTAAACACAGCAGAACCCGGCATTCCACCCGACCTAGCAAACGACAATTCATTCACGTCCACCCCTATTTACATCTTGGAAAGATTCGGCGAGCCCGTAAAAGATGCGCGCCGCCCAGCATTGACAATAGCGGAGACAAATAAGTAATAAACCGGCCAGATAATGCGCAGATGGAAATGAATTTATTGCAAATTCGACATGGATCCGATGGAAATACGAGCGACACTCGCCCAATTAATCTGGCCTCATATTTATGATTGCTCCGTTATCGGCCAGCTAAATCATTCCCCCGCCCTACCCCCGTGGCCAGCTGAATAAGTCACCAATATCTAGATGTCTGTGCCATGAATGGGAAATACGTCCGCTGTTTTGCCGAAGGGAGCGGAATTCCATCGCTAATCTGGGCTATTGACAGTAACGTTCTTGATTTACGAGGGAAGCGCTATAGCGCATACCCATCCGTCCGATCGTCGAGTCGAAAAACAAGAAGGCTCTTGGGAAGTTCGAACTACTTTCGATGCTTCTTAAAAAAGAAAACAGGAAAATAAAAATGGCAGTGTTAAAAGATGTTAGAATTTGGAAGTAAAGGTCTAGCCTTGACTTGATTAAGATGTCGGCAAGTTATTAAAACTATAATCGTGACCAATATAAATAATCATTTCCTGGACTTTTATGGATAAGTTATCAATATCTTGACATCTGTGCCATGAATGCGAAATACATCTACTTTTTTGCCGAAAAGAGTAAGATTTCGTCGCCAATCTGGGCTATTGACAATAAAGTTCTTGATTTATGATTAAAGAGCTCTTCAGCCCTTGATTTTTATGTGTTATACGCATACCTATACGTCCGCTCATCAAGCTTAAAATGCTGGAAGATTTGAGGAGTTCGACTTATTTTTAATAAACAGAAAAAAAAAAAAGGAAAATGAAAGAGATAGTGTGAAAAGACGTTAGAATTGCGAAGTAAAGGACTAGCGCTTTTAACCTTGAGTTGATTAAAATGTTATTAAGTTATTAGAAAGATAATCATGACCGTTTCCTGGGAAATCCATTTTTATGGATAAATTATCAATATCTTGATATCTGTGCCATGAATGAAAAATACATCTGATTTTTTGCCGAAAAGAGAAAGATTTCGTTTCTAATCTGGACTATTGACAATAAAGTTCTCGTGGTATGATTAACGATCTCTCCTTGATTAACGTGCTTGATTTTTATGTGTTATAGCTCATACCTATCTGTCCGATTGTGGAGTCTAAAAGCAAGAAGGCTCGAAGAGTTCAATATACTTCTGATACTTAAAAAGAAAACAGTTAAATAATAAAGTTAGTGTCTGAATTTGAAATTACAGAACTAGCATGTGCCACCTTGATTTGATAGAGATATTGGCAAATTTCCGACTCTGTTTAAGGGGGTTGTAAACAGGTCGATTTAGAAACTTCATATTCCTAGATTATAAATTAATAACTTTGTAAAAAACATATTTGGTTAATTTTTAAACATATTTGTTTATTTTGTTGCTTCTTTGAGCTATAGTATTCATAAACCATTCGACTGGAAGTAAAACAGATTTTATGTAGAAAAATTTCAGAATTTGATAGAAATCAACAATTTGGGCATAATATTTTATATTACATTTCATTTGTCTGGTTCATTGTGATTTTGAGTTGTGTTACAAGCAAACAAGCAGACAGACCGAGAGACAGAAATACAGTTTCCCTTGCAAAACTATTATTGCATTTCTTAATTACACAATAATTTATTTGATAGTGAAGATTGTGGTGGTCTGGATGAAATGACTTGAAGAAACATGTTGTCTTTTATATGGTTTATTAGTAACATCAACCACAAAAGGCACATGATTATGCCATAGTATAGTAAGCCTAGAGAACTACACATACAATATCTCTGGAGAGAGAGAGAGCCGAGATCACACTCCCCCTAGTACAGGAGACAAGTTCGCTTATACTGAAAAAAAAAAAAAAAAAATACTAAACAACAACAGGGAAACCACATGATACATGATTGGCAGCTAGCTCCACCCAGGAAGATCACGTGGTTAACTGAATTCTTAACATCCCTAAAAGTTTTTAGATTCTGAAAGGGCTAAAATGTGAAATACGTCGAAGTCATGATATCAAATATTTTTTAAAGAACATAACAGTCCGTAACAATCCAGTAACAGAACGGTAAAAAGAAAGTTTAATTTTCCTTATTGTTAACCATATTAATTTATGTATACCTTGCAAATTCATTCATACCTTGTAATTCTTGTCATTCATTCCCGATGATATTTTATTTGATAACGACTCAATAATTAGAAGATTTTGATAACAACTCATTACTCATTAATTAAGACCTCATTGTTAGAACCTAAAAATATAATATTTTGTTGACCTAGGCACGTTTTTCTTGAGTATAAATTTTTATATTTCATTTTCAACTTTATTAAAATCGTATTCTACATCAAAAAGTTGCTCAGAAAAGATGTGGTAAAAATTGTCAAACAGTATTTTCTCGAATAGATATATAAAAATTATTTTAAAATTGTTTATTTATTTTGTTTCTGGAACAAAGCGGTCATTTATGAGACAATAGTGGAGATTTCTTCAGACTGAAACTTTAAACTTGTTAAAAAATATGAAATTCTATTGTTTAAAATAAGTTTCAAGTAAAAAAATATTGTGTTAAATGTCAAAGAAGTCATTTAAAGTTATGGTTTAACAGTATTTTAGATCCAGAACTTTTAATTGTCAGATTGTTTAAAATTGCATTAAATTAAATATAATAGTCACTAATGGTAACTTGCATTGTTTTTTTTTAAATGTTATTTCTAGATATTATGGCAGGAAATATGTTTTATATATTTTTACATTTCCTGAATAAATATGCAAGAATAAATTTATTATATTTTAATTTTACTTTGAAAATTTATAATATTGAATAAATAAATTATTAATATTTTAATTTTAGTAATGAAATGCTAAAGAATACAAATATGAATTTAAGCAATGATCAGAATTTAAAAAATCTCATTTTTAAATAAAATGAGTATTTAAATTTTCAAATAAGACATTATTTACAAAGTTCAAGAGAAAGACTTCTTTCTCGAGAATTCTAATAGTTCTCACAGCTTCTTTTATTTATGATTCTTTTATTTTATATGTTTGTTTCAAATATAAAAATCTAACGAATTTAAATTTGGTGACTGTAATAAACAAATTCGATATATCTACACCTTTTTTTCAAAAACATAGAATTTGATTTTTGAAAATATCATGTAATTAAAAATATGCATCTTCATTAATGCATATAACATTGGTAAATAACCACTAGGAACAATAGCAATAAATGCAAAATGCAAGTTATTTAAAAGTAATATAATTTCCAAAATATTTTTAATGAATTGCACTTCTTCGATAAATTGTAATCAGTTTTGACAAAAACTCTTCGAGTAATCGTTATGGTCAGTTATTTAACATCCAAATTACATCTTCTTGTATTAATTCAACAAGAAAGAAAAAGTTCTTCCTATTTTTAATGATGATTAGCATACATGGATTCTTGTATTCATATATTATAGTGAGGAATAATAACATAAGGGTCCTTTCTCATAACGAGAACTCGTGAAATATAACATGGCCATCAAAGATGATAAAATTTATTTATATTCTGAAAGCCATGAAATATTTTATTTCCCTCCATTATTTCAAGTAGTCTGGCAGGAAAATGTTTGTATTTAGTTCAAATACTACAAATTGCTATAAAATATATTTATACAGAGAATAGGCGAAAATGTTTGTATTTAGTTCAAATACTATAAATTGCTATAAAATATATTTATACAGAGAATAGGCGAAAATGTTTGTATTTAATTCAAATACTATAAATTGTTATAAAATATATTTATACAAAGAAAAGGCAAAAGTGATTATTATTTTTTATATTCTATTATAATTTTTGATAAATAAATATTTTGATACATAATGTGCTTTAAAACTAGACCCAAAACTTGATACATTGTACTTCAAGGAACTGGTAGAGTAGTGCAAAGGATTTTTTTACTAGCCTTTCTTGTTCTTAGCTCTCATTTCTAGACTTTTTCTCTGGATTTTCTAATTATAATTATCATTACTATTTACATATTTAAATTAAAGAAAAAGCAATTATGTTATTAGTCGCCGCCGTGTGATGTAACAACGTAAATATATCCATTTTCAATATTTTGCTATTGGAATAACGAGCAACCACAAATTATAACTATGAAGATGGATCGAATAGGGGAAAAAAATGCAATACATTTTACGCTATTAAGTGCTATTACTTTAAAAAATACCGCTTATATAAGAAAAAAATGCCTATTTCTTTTGATTTTCATTCCATACCTTGACCTAATTTGCATATATGATCAAACTAGAATCCACCTTTCTGCTGTATTCCGAGAAGGTTTGGCCTATTCTTTACCAGAGCTAGCTGTCGCGCTGATGAGTAATAGAGGCAATTTAACCACTTTTAATGTTCGAAAATTCACATTATAGACCACGAAGAGTCAAAAGATTACTGCTCTGATCGAAGTGGCAGTCATTCCGTTGTTAGCGGACAATGCCCACACTTGATTTGTTCCTTGATTGCTATCTCAGTGATGATCGATCACCAAGGAGGTTTTCCTGGAAACTTTTCAAACTCTTTCTATGGATTATGACTCGAAGAATATTAATTGATTTCGAACTTTCCGGAAAAGGTAAAGTTTGACCCAAGCTTGCATGTTTATGCTGTATCTATTCTTCGGTCTTAACACACGGGAAGAGGTGAGAAGCTCAATGACATTTTGTACAAGTTGCAAAAATTAAAAGATGGGTGATGAGCCGATAATGAATTAAAAATGATCGTTTGAGGTTTATTCTATTTTATTGAAGCCATTATTTGTTGTTTGTTTCAATTGTTTAATGATGAATGTGGATTTATTATACGTCTATTCTTCAATAGTAAATTATCTATGCCTTTAATTATTTAAAAAGGATTATAATTAATTAATATTGAATACGAAATCAAATAATTTTCTTTGATTTATTTGTGTTTTAAATAACAATTAAGGGAAGAGTATAATTATATAGGGGCTTAAACTGTGAGTGTAATTGACTTGAACAGCATCGTGTCATTGCTGAATTTGATTTTTTTAGCACAAATATTTCATGCTATGTTACTGATTTAACGATTTTCGCGAAGGGTAATTTTAGTATTCATTCAATTGTAAAATTTTAATTCTTATTTTGTAAGATATAGTTATCATTTTTCTAACTTCTGAAGAATAATACCATTTGAATTGAAATAATTTCACACAAGAAAAAAAGAAATTTAAAACATGTCTCAGTCTATTTCATTGTATAAAAACTCAAATTCTCGTAAGAAAAAAATGTATTGTAATAAACCGCTATAGAACAAGTTGGTTTAATTGCAAATAAAAAATTAAATTCCTGTTTTCGTAATTATTTCAATGTATTATGTGCTTTAGTGTTTTAAAAAGGTCAAATTAGTTAATGGATATCCATACCAAAAATAATTACCCCATATCTGAAAATGAATATGAAACATCGTATTACTATTTCATTAGTATTTGCTTATAGCGAGGAAAGAATTAAAATGCAAATGATACCATTTTTGAATGTGAATTTTTCTTAGTTCAGTTCAGTTACATTAACGTCCCGTTTGAAGCAACTCTAAGGCTATTTTGGGACGGACCTCGTAATTGTGAACCGCGGTCAGGTGACGAGGATGACACCTGAACTGGCACCCCCCTCTCCACTCCACACCACACAAGCGGGAGGACGTTTGGTCACGACAGATTTAACGTGCAACAGACCCCCTTACACGACGGTTCTTCGGTGGAATCGGGTCTCGAACCTGCAACCCTCCGGTTCCGAAGCCGAGACCTTACCACCAGGCCACCGCGGCCCCGTGAATTTTTCTTATAGATATACTATTGTATTAAAATTCCATTCATTCTTTTGTCTTACACCTTCTGCATAAAAATAAAATATATATTTGATTCAAAGACGTGGCCATCTAATACAAAAATTTGATATAGTCTTTATTATACTATTTAATGATTTACTCTCTTATTTACTATTCTCAGAATGGTTGTTAACTAATTGTCGGATAATTATCAAAAACTTTTCAAAGAGAACAATGAAAACTAAGCAATATAATTCGCTGCTGAATACTTTATTGCATCGGTATTACACTTACAAGAAAAAAAAATAGAAAAGGTACTTGTATTTGCTGAGTTGTGTAATTGTTATTCTGTGAGGGAATGGATTAAAAGCAACGCCGCTCGCGTGCCTAAATGGTTAAAAACCTGCGTTTATTTTGGTGAAGTGGTTCATTTAGGAGGTCAATGTCTTTGACAAGATGCTAACCACCATCCAAGACGATATCTTTCTCCATGGTCCATACTTACACCTAGTCTTGTAAACGAGCACGACGGACAAGCGTTTTACGGTTTCGAAAACGCCGTAAAACGGCAGGGGTGTTCCACAGTGACCTGACCTCGGCTCTTTCGCGGTAATCGAGCAGTGCGGCAAGCTTTCAAAGCCTGTTTACCTGGCTCAGGTTCTTCCAAGAAAATCCTATGCAAACACTGTTAAGATGCTCCGAACCAGGCCCAACCTTGTCTGTCTGAAGACTTTTTTATTTTATTATTGCTTTTTAAGAATTGGCAACGGAATCTCCGCAATTCACAATGAGAAAGCATCCCCCCTGCTAGGATACAGGTCTGAATTATATTTAAGCTCAGCGTTTACGAGAATTTACGAAGTCCGTAAAGAAAATCGTTAAATTCTTAGAAGACCTCAGGTTGAATTGATTTGTTTAAGGCCTTTAGAAAGAAGTGCATTCGAAAATATGGAAAATAAAAATGAACACTTTAAAGTAAATGTAAATTAGCTCATGCATCAGGCTTGTAAGTCTTTGTATAACATGGTAACAAATTGCTTGGACATTTTTTTCCTTGTTTTTGCACAAAATGTAGTATGTAAAGGGATTTGCTTTGGATCCATGCCGTCTGGGGAATCCGGAGATGATTTGCATGTTTGGTACTAGGAATGATAGAATATGTCTGCAGACTAAGATTTGCATACTGTGAGAATTCATGATGAATTTTTCCTTATGTCTCTCAAATGACCTATGAACCTACGAAATCAGGAATAGTTATGATTAGACATGTTTTATTTGCATCTTTTAATGGATATATAAACGAGGAAGGAATATAGGAATTTCCAGATACCTTATTTTCCATCAGGAAATTGTCTCAAACATTAGTTAACTTTTCATTCATAAAGTATTAAATAGTATACACGCGCATTCAAAAAAGTAACTGGAAGTCTGAAAAGAATTTTTTAAAGCATATTTGTTGAAGAAATTCACACATCTCAAATCACAGAACATATTTGTATTTTAACTTAATGTAAGACATTCTCACATATAATGAAAGATAGATGGCTTCAGTCTTTATGCCTGAAAACTAAGAAGAAATTAAATTCTATATTTTAGGATTATCAATGGAAAAGATTCAAGAAGAAAGAGTGGCTTCAAGAGAATGAAACAAGACGAATATGAATGTATGTGAAATGTGGAAGTGTTGAGGAAGAATTTAAAGTTCATGTTTTAATAATTATTTAATTATTTTTGTTCATACGATTTTTATATAAACCTTCTTGTAGAAACTTATGTTTTATATAAAGCTTCTTAAATCTTAACCCCTAAATAATTAGGATCATTCCAAAATGTTAAAATTCTTTCATTCACGTTAATGCTAACATTGTAATAATCCGCATTTAATATTCTGGGATGGAACTCTGAAAAATAAAGTGGTTACAACTAACTGTTGGTCAAGAAATTTAGTTTATTCACAACAAATTCTGTATATCAATTTCATTTTGGAATATTTTGTGGATTTGAGGTAGGGGAGGGGGGTCTTGAACTTCATAGCATGAAGTAACTACCTTACTACTTACTTCCTTTAAATTCAGTGAAAGCTACTTTCTTCGCCAATAAGGATTTTCTGTGCGAAAAATGAATGAATGAAATAAATGAATGCGATAAATTTCTGTGCGATAATGATTATATTTGGTATTATAATTACTGTTTCTGATAGATTTATATAAATTATTACCATGTTGGATGCAAGTTTATTAACACTACCCAAGCAATGAAAAATTTAGAATGTTTACCCAATACCCAAGCAATGAATGGAGATATGGCAATGAAAAATTTGAAAAATGTCTTCCGAAAAAAACAAGATGTAAACAATATCTTTGATAGGAAAGTTCTTTATTTTAAATTCTGCATTGCGAAGTAGTAATTAAAATCACATTAAAATTGCTTTCGAAAATACAAAATTCTCTGTCGACCATAATAATCTACGTGTTTGTCAGTTATTCATGAACTGTATACTAGCTTCGAGCCTTCTATCAAAATCATTTATTTTCGATGTATTTTTCAATTTCTAAATATTTTTTATAATTTTTGATAACAAAATATACATTTTTAAATGAAATAAAATGAATAAAAATTATTTATTTTCTTACATAGTAGCTACCTCTTGGTGACCAGTTGATAAATCGAGAATATTGATTGGGTTGGTTTCAATTAAATCTATTTTTAATGGCTTGATATCCAATATTCCATATACAAATCATTTTAGAGCATCAGATTGTGGTAGTCGTTAAGGTCATA
Organism: Argiope bruennichi; assembly: GCF_947563725.1. NCBI lineage: Eukaryota > Metazoa > Arthropoda > Arachnida > Araneae > Araneidae > Argiope > Argiope bruennichi. The sequence continues at coordinate 128,340,864 of NC_079151.1, read as the reverse complement.
TATTTTAATAGCTTTATATTTTCTTTCTTCACTGTCTATAAGAAACTTTCTAATGAAGTCAAATTTCCTGATGTCATAAACATAGTCATTTCGATAATCTGCCTTCTAATTGTACTCTGTTTTCCGCTTTATTTTAATGTTCAGAAGAATATAAATAGAAACATTTTCTTCAGCTTTCAACAATGAGATAATTTTACGGGAATAAATATTTGACGAAACTCTGAAAACGATTTGAATTTCTTTGCAGCAAAGGAAGTATGAGTAAGAAAATGAAAAATATTTTCAAAAAGATGTCAAAACTCAAGGAAACATTTCACCATAGTTGAATTCATTTTAGTATAAAGATAACTTTTTAAACTTTAAAATATTGTAAAAAGGATTTTTGATCATATATAACGTCAAAATTGTGTAGTAAAAGAATATAGCAAAAATATTTTCTAATCTTGGAAAAGTAGCAAAATGTCACTTAATTTTTAATTAATTAAAATCTCCAAAAATGGCACTGATTTTGCACATTGTCGCATTCTAAAATATATTGATAATTCTAGAACTCGTTTTTTTTTTTTTCAATAAAAAGGCAATATGATTATCAATCATGACAGTCTACTTCAAAATTTTATAAAAATTTGTTACATAAATTTTCTCTACATTTCTAATTACTTTTAGGCATATAATTTGTCTGTTAGACATTTTTTTTCTCTGAAACTTATAATTTTATAAATATTTTCTTTATTATAAATTTAAGAAGAAGAAAAAAACTGCAATGGGTGTAACATTTCTATGAGGAGGTAATTTACAATTATTTTATAAATCTTTCAAATCTAATCTCACGAACAGCGAAAAGATCAAGATAAAACTACCATTCTGTCACAAATATAAACAATGGAAAATAACGCAAAACAATAAATTAATGTTTAGGGGAAAATTCGATTTCATTTAATTAAGGCAAACCATCTGTATTTAAACAATGAACAAGAATAAAAAAAAAAGATGCATTGATTGCCAATACATGAATAAGAATAAAAGAAGATAAGAGTTGAAAAATTTGCATATGGCAGGATTGGTATAAATATTTTCCTTGTTGGTGGATCCCGCAGCTGTTTTCGAAACTTGTTTCTCTCCAATTTTTTTTTCTCCGCACACATGATGAATTGCTTGTCACATTTTTAAATCCGGCCTTTTACATTGTTATTGTGTCCTACTATTTAAAACTCATTGTTTTTGCCCCTGTAAATGATTACGTCATATTTCATTCAGCTATGTGTGTCACTTTGGTGTATTACAAATGCGCGGTAGCGAATGTATCACAATTTATAAACAAAATATTTCATTTTAACTCTTAACTTCGCGCCGAATCCCTATAATGAATTCGTAAACGTTTCGCTTCTTTTGTTTGCCTTCCTTTTTATCAGTTCGGCGCATTTGTCTCTCCATGGCTATTTCTTTCTGTTATCGTTTTTGTTCACAAATCATCCAGATTAGTCAAGATTAACGATGCAGACACCATTTGCTATTTGCAGGTAACATGTTGGTTCATGTAGGAAGCTAACATTCTCTAAGCGACCTGTTGGGTTTAAGAAGTGAAGTTTATTCAATGGATTTTATTTGTTGAATTGGTAATGTTTGTGCAAAATGATTTCTTACTTAGATGTGCTATCTTTATAATGATAATTTACGTGTTAAAGTAACTGTAGCAAGAAAACTAAACTCTCTTATCTTACATGGCGTAAAGATCATTGTTTCATTTATTCAGTAACATGTGAATGATAATACACAATGCATCTGTTCAAATGTACTTGTTTTTTTTTTTTTTTTTTTTTTTTTTTTTTTTGTACAAGCAATGCATATAATAAATTTTCTTGAAATTTAGCCAGAGAATTTATACAAAAGAAACAAAAAAGGATCGGTGATTGGACAACTATTAATATTCTAGCAAAACAATGCGAGCAGTTTATAATGCTGACAAGGTCGGATTAAATATTGAAAGATAATGCAAATTTTGGTCATTCCTTCTCAATTTTCAAAACTTCAAATTTTTAACATTTAATTTAATATCTATATAAACAGCTTTTAAATAACAAATATTATGATTATTTCAAATAGTAAAATATTTAACTTCCGCTGTCATCATTAAGATAATTAGATTCAGTAAGTCACATATAACATTTTAAATTAAAATAATTATAAAATAAAATGAAACAAAATAGTGAAGCAATTATAAAATTTTTGAAAAAAAAATCTAAATATTCTATTACAAAGTTTAGTAGAGCTGTTGAATTGGGAATCAGTTAGCGAACTTACTGCGAAAAAGATTAGACCTCTTCAGTAAGCGAATTTGAAAAAAAAAAAAAAAAAAATCTTACGGGTCATGTTCTGAATTATAAGCTGTTATTTTAATCTGAATAAATTCGAATTAATAATCTCGACAATAAAATGAGACTATAAAATAAAATTACCTAAAAATACCACAAAAAAATGATGCTTTGCCACTCGCCTACCCCAGAAAAAAGAATCACTGGCTCCGTAGACAATAATATTATGCCTCTTTAAAAGCCCGTTTTTGAAAGCTGGCAACAATTTGTGAAGGAACAACCTTTTTATTTTGCAACGAATTTTTTTATGAATTCATGACACAAAGAAAAGTGCCGAAGCAACCCATTCGGAAAGAATAGCGTATGTTATAATTTTATTCTCAAATGAAATTTATCTTAGTTAATATATAATCCCATTTTTACTTTCGCGTATACGTAATATAGAGAATGTTGTAATCGTCGAAAAATTGGAACTCTAGAATTTGATTAATCTTTGCGTTTTAGACCTTCCTATGTTCAAAAAACATATTTTTGAAAAATGTCCCTCCGACTTCTAGGTATTTGTGACGAAGATAATTAAAAAAAGCTTTGAGCTAGATGCTTGAAATTTAGTATATGGTATTCACACCAAATTTGCAGACATCGATCAAATTTTGAGAAAAATCTGTTCGGTGGAAGTGTGTCTGTCCGGCTGCTCTAACATAAGTTAACACAATTACTACAAATGAAGAGAGCTAGGTAGATAAAATTTGGTACACAGATTTAACATCTGTAGTGTAGACACCTGTCAAAGTTTGAGACAAAATCAGCAAAGAGTTAACTATCTGTCGGTCTATGCTTTCAGAAACATCTTAATGCAATAATTCATGCCTTAAATATATCAAATTAGACAAGGATTTTTGGGACTACAAGTGCAGTTTTGTGTCAAATCTTGTTTCAATCGATGGAGAAATCTGATCTGTCTGATGCATAAATTTTATTTTCGGATATTATAGCCGCATTCTAGGGATTAATCACCAAACACGCACACACACACACACACACACACAAAAAAAACAACCCTCGCCAAGCATAGAGTTAGTAAAAATGCTAAATTCATGACCAGTTTACAAGAGAGTATGCAAGAAAATATTTGGGAGGACACTTTCTCTAATTTATGTAAAAAATAATTAGTAGTGGGACTCCTATTATGGTTAAAGAAATTTGTTGAACGTTACATTTTACAATGCTTTTCTTTCAACTCAAATACAATTCGTAAATTTAATGTGTACAGTCACGAATTCGGATGTTTGAGGAGAGATAGGGGGAAAGAAGTGACCAAAGAAATTTGGAATGGTACGAAATAATTCTTTAATTTTAATAAACATTAAAACGCAAAATAAACCTTTCTTGGTGGCAATAAGGAAATGTCGGAATTTGTCAGCGTAACTTCATAGCAGTCTCTTATTGCTGTAATATTCGAACAGCTATTGGAACAACTTTTCAAAAAGAAAACCCTCGAGAGCAAAAAATATTTATTATCTTGTACCATCTATCTGTTACTTTTTCTGCGATAACTTTTAGACTGTTTCTCTTCTGATAACCCGACAAATTATGTGCTCCTCTGCCCTTATTGATTGTTTTTATTCCACAAGTACCACCACTCCCTTTTCCAATTTATTGTATTCTTCTGTTCGAATCACTTAACAATAAATAAAAGCCTATTTCAATTTTTAGAACTTTCGCTCTGTGTGTATAACCATGGGAATCTTGTTTTGTTTTGCCATTACATACTTTAAAATACCTATATTTAGAAGTGCATTTGTAGTCATGGAAATGCAATAGTTAGTGGTTTGTATATGTTTATTTATTTTATGACCATCTTATATTTCAAAGTTTTTTATTCAAGGTATACAACGGCTTTCGGAGAGCTTTTCAAAAAATAATGGTATTAAAATGATTTTTTTTTTTCATTTTCAGATAACATTTAAGCACAAACATAATATATCCCACGCACAATTTATAATTTAATTTTTTTATTAAATATTAGAATTTTTTTAAATAAATTTGAAAATTTTCCAAATACTCTATCGAAAACAAATTAATATTTACTTTTGTTTATGCAATCTTTAATGTATTTGATAGTTATTTATCTGACAGTTTAGTCAATAACTTAAAATCCTTGCAAATCACAAGAGTTTTAGTGTGAATTCAGAGATTTGGGTGGAGGATCCTGGGAATTTAGGCCCTTTATGACGACTTCAAAACTGCATGACTTTATAATACCGAATCATTTTGCTTATATTGTGGCTCAATCTCTAGACAAAATAGCATAAACAAAATGTATGCGAAACTTCAGGAGAATATTTAAATTCAGATTTTAGTAATCGTATTTGAAAAAAAATGAAAGAAAAACACCTACTTTTATAGAAAAGCAAGTTTAAATATATATTTTTTTAAAATTTTCAATAAGATAAAAAAAGGACTTTGATTTCAAAAAGTTATAAATTTGTAGGACATTTCTTTTATTTCTTTTTTTTTTTTTTTTTTTTCCCCTGATTCGGATTTTTTTTTTTTTTTTTTTAATTTTCACTTTTGGAAATTTTTCTCTTTATCGTTTTTTCTATTTCTAAGGAGTATTTATTATGATCACCTATACAAACGAAATCGGAAATTTTCAAAATTTCTTATGTCATTTAATTTGAAAATGCATGCTAATTAAACTGGAGACATTTTTATCAATTCATATTAGCGAAAAGTACCAATTAAAAGCTTTCCGTGCTTTTACTGTCAGAAATTACGGCTTAAATGAAAAATCAAGATATTTCAGTGATTCAGAATGATCTGAAGTAGAAACAATACTATCAGAAATAAAATAATTCAAGTTAGAAATATTGCAAAATAATAAAGCGATAGAAAAAAAAGGAATAATTTTTAAATAACCTAAATAAAACAATGATAAACGTTCATTTATAGTATTGTTTACTGTTCCATTTTAAGCTATCAAATTCTGCGTTTAATTTAATTTTTATCTATAGTTGAAAAAAAATAAAAATTGCTTTGACAATATAAAAGTGCAAACTTTCAAATAATAGATTTGAAAAAAGTCTTTGTGTTAGATTTTTAACAACCGGATATCTGAAATAAAATGTTTAACATTTTAATTTTTCATTAAAAAATAAATTAAGGTTTTTTTTATCATATCAAGATTAATTATTGGAAAATTAATCGCACAACACACCATAAATGCACATTTTTTTTATCAACAGAAAGTTTTTATAATTGTAAGAGAACTTTAAAAAAGAGACATTTCTAATTATCTGTATGTTTTATAGACTGCTTCAACATTTATAATATCAATAATTTATAATAATAATACAAATGGTATGAAATTTTTGGAAGGTATACACAGAAGAGAATATAACTGGTAATAGAAATTTTTAAGAAATAGTTAATGGTAAATATTTCCTCAGATAAAAGCAAGATTTAACTTAAAGAATATTCATTTCATTCACACCAACTCCATTTGCTATTTTGACAAAACTACTTAGCAATACCTCGTTTTCCAACACTTTCCAAAAGACCTATTTAACCCCCCTTCTAGATCTCTATTAATCTGAAGAAAGAGAAACCGCTCTTAAAGATCCATGCATCCCTTCTTTCTCGTGTTACCCAACGCGAAATAATAACAAGAAAAAAAGAGAATAATAAATAAAAACCGCATCGCAATGCTACAGGAAGGGGAACAAAATCTAGTCTCAAGGAATTACGGCTTGCCGGAGGAGCATTAACAAACAGAAATTACCGAGAGTGTTTCCTATCCTCCATATTTTTCAAGCATCATTTTTTTCATTATTGCCCGCTGTACTTCATCTTCTTATATATTTACCTCCCGACCCCTTACTTACCCTAAAAAGAGGAAAAATTCATCCCACCCACCCTCCCCTCCCCCCCCCCCCGCACGCATCAGCTTTTGTTCATCTTTTTTCCTTTTCCAGTCGATCAGCGGTGGTCTAGATCTCCTTAATTTACTGTCATTTCCTGCTTGTGACAGGATGTACCACTCCTGGTAAAAAAAATAGGGGATGAGTACAAAGATGGCGCCACCAACCCGCGAGGATTTCCATCCACAGATATTAATAACAATATAGAAGCCGGATTCTGACAGTGATAGATGGCAGATTATCCAGAGCCCAATGGGTCCGACTAACAAATCAGCATGCAAATGAAGTGGAACTTGGGCAAATAGCTGCGTGGCGCCATTTTTCATGGCCCCTTCTACCCTTTTTTACTTATTTATTTATCCATTCCTCCTTTCGAAGGTTTTTTATATCCCCCACTTCCCTTAAAAATCTTAACTCCAATTCCCCCTCCCGGTCGCGAAGAATCCGATAAATTCCCAAGGGGCTAAAAGGGAGCGTTGTGGCATCATCGAAGTCAAAAAGGGAGGGGGGCCTCTTTATGGGGGTGGGAGGAATGCAAGAAAATCGGTCGGGGAGAAAATTAGAACCTTTCGCGTTCTATTTCGTTCTCTGTCTCCCCTATGCAAAAATTCTTTAATTTTTCTTATTTTGTGCGATGTCAGCTTTTGCGTCTGGAAAACAAAAAGAGGCCTGATGACTGAAGGATGTTGATAAATGGGGCGAACCTAATGATTGACGGGGAGAAACTGACTGACCCATAGCGGAAACAATCGCGTTGTTAGCAAGACGAGGGGTAAATTTGCCTCTTCGAAATCTTTTCACCCGAGAAATTTATCCAGATATAAACACTGCAATCAGAGGGGTGAGATTTGTTTGCAAACGTTCGGCATCGAAGAAGAAAAACGGCGAATCTATCTGAGTATTTCTTCTTTTTTTTATTTCTCTCAGATGGTTCATAAACATTGGAAAAAGAAAATCATCTTTCAATTCGTGAAAAATTCACCCGTCTTTGTGTAAAATTTGGTATTGTTATGCAGTAGTTGTCTCTCGTTCTTTTCTAGCTTATATGCATATTCTTTCGGAAAACTTTTTTCTCGATCCTTATTATGAAACTTTACGATGTTATGCTTGTTATGCTGTAACTTTATATTTTAGCCATAAAAAAAAACAGCATCGTGATTTTTTTTAGAATATATATATATATATATATATATATATATATATATATATATATATATATATATATATATATATATATATATATATATATATATTCTAGTCTTACTTCTAGTCTTACTAGTATATTTTTCTTCAAAAGCAATCAATGTAATATGCGCGTTTAATGTTTCCGCATTAATCAAAATTAATTTCCCTAAAAGTTTTCAATGTATTACAATATATATACTTAAAAAGAACATAGATTATTTTTTTTTTTAAATCACAGTACACTTTGTACGTCAATAGTTGGGAAACGGTACTAAAATTGATGATGTTGTCCTGGTAGAGAATTTTTGGTTTCATAATTGCAAAACAGCTATTTACGAATCACATTTTTTCGAACATCTATCTAAGGCCGGTGCATGAGTTTGTCCTCTGGAAAGAAATGTTCACGTGGTTTAGATCCTTAATACGGATATATGTCAATTTCATCTTTTTTCCTGTCTTGCTACGAAAATAAGTTTTGTTCATAATCATCAAGTTGTTCTGAAGTAGTGAAAAGTTATTTTAATAAATTAAACGAAATCAGCAATTTTTTCTTTCAGCGTCAAAATATATAATTTTAATATGTAATCAAAGGATGCAGCATTCGATTCTTTAAACAAATCAAAAGAAAAATGCATCATCATTAATGTTTTAAGTGATGGTTAGCTTGAAGAATATAAATTGATATTCTTCAATAGGACATCGGAATGAAATTTTTGAGGACGCGGTAGTCAAGTGTTAATTACTTTGGAACTTAAGGTGTTAAGAACTGGTGTTAAGGTCAGGTGTTAAGGACTGGTGTTAAGGTGTTAAGGACTGGTGTTAAGGTGTTAATGTCAGGTGTTAAGGACTTTGGTTTGGACTTAACTTTGGAACTGGAAGATTCCAGAAATCCGTTTCCAGCACAGATCTGTCTTGCATGTAGTCCTGGCACATATTAAGTCTGACGAAGAGGATCAAATTTCTTCCGATTGTTTTATGTGGAACTTTGGTAAAGGCTGTGTCGTCTGAGGCATCTACGTCATCTGACCACGGTCCAAACTTAAGAAGCCTATCCCAAAACATCTTTTATATTACTAAATTAAACTGCATTCTAGCTCCGTTCTTAACCATTTTTATTAAAAAATGGCAGACCTGATTAAATTTAGCATTAAATTTTTACTGTGGTTAGACTGACTTCTAGAAGTTTTACTGTTTTTTTAAATTAAGAATAATACTTACTGAATCATTCCCTTCCCCCCGAAATATTCTTCCAAATATTCTTCAACTTCTTATATTAGTTATATCAGATTTACTTCCACTTCTGATATTGCATAGATGCTAGAGCTTGCCTGATCAATAGGAGATAAAATCATCAATTAAATGATAAGTCAAATAGAATTTCAATTATTGCCGATAGAAAAATGTGAAGTATATATTTAGAGTTTTTTGTTTTAAAAGTAAATATCCAATGCTACAACTATATACCAAAAAATTAGAACTTATTTTTCTGTTCGGTTAACTAAATTGAGAAAAATTGCATCAATAAAGTTGTCAAAAGTGCAAATACGCGAATTTCAATTCAGTCCTATAGATTTTATAGGTCATACATTTTAATATATATAATACTCAAGATATATTTTGCCAACTCTAGCATTTTTCTGTTTGTTCTGGTGTAGAAAGACTTCCTTTCACCGCTAAACATTAAGCCAGTAAGCATTGAATCAGGCAACATTAGTACTATTCGATAAAAAAAATTAAATAAATTAATAAAAGCAGATGAATCTAATCATGGATACTTCGTTAGTGAAAGAAATTTTTATTTGCAGTTCTAGTAGAATTTCCTTTATCGGATAACATTATGTTATTTTGTAATACGAAATCTAATAAACAATTAACAGACTTTTTACTTTGCAAAAAAAAGAAATAACACCAGAATACAAAGCATGCCCCTTCTTAGTATATTCAGAAGTCACATGAGCAAAATGCTTTCCCTGAAAGCCCCCGAATAATAATGCCTCCCATACACCATTCCTTAGCATTTAGTTCCCATTTCACCGTCTACCATACCATTCACCTTCTACGAGTCCCTGGGCCCAGCTGGGCTGTCCAGGCCTTTCTTATGACTATGAACAACAATATCTATCGAAGTTAGTCTGCTTCCCCAATGGAATTCCGAGTTTGATGCCATAGTTTGCGGTTGCAGCAGAGGAGGTCGTAGTTTTCCGGACAGGAATGGCATGGCAAACGGTTATGTGGGTCTGTGGCAGTAAATTCTTGGGTCTTAAAGGGGAGAGAAGGCATTGCTTTGAGTCGAATGTACATCTCACCCAAAGAGCCAGGGGTGGTAGGAGGCTGTCGTATTTCCCAATTTGGATTCTCATCCTTGGGAATAAGGGGTGTTTTAGCGTTGATTTCTGTGGTAGACGTTGCATGAAAAAAAAAAAAAATGGTATCATTTCACCGGATGCCAACAAATCTTTCTGTAAATTACATTGTCTCTATAAAAATTATAATGAATTGCTCTTTATTATGATTTTTATATAAAGATGATTCAGTATTTCTGAAGAGTTATTGTGAATATTATTAATTGCAGTTCAGAGAAACATTCAAGAGAATTGAAAATCTTACTGAATAAGATTTCTGAAAAATTGTTATTAATTATATTCTACCAAACTACGTTTTATGTCAAGGTTTTTTTAAACTTTCAGGCAAATAATCCCTTTACGATTATTGAACATTCTACGAACCCCATTTGTGAACAAATAATTTTTAACAATATTATATTAATTAGACTTCAATATTTAAAAAACTTTTTTAATATAATTACTTGGATGCATATTAAAGTCCTAATAAGTAAATTTTACTTCTCTATGATTAAGTCTAATACATGAAAATTTAAACAATTTTAAAAGTTATTTCAATTTAAATTATTTCCTTGTTATTTACCAATTGATTTTGTTACATTGAAGTCATTGACTATTAATATTCAATTAGTCTGGCATTTTCCAGTATTATTTTATTTTTAGGACGAAAAATATTATTCGATAGAAGAAAAAGCAATTAACAGATTTTTCAACCTGACAAATATTTATGGGAGAAATAATTTCTTCACATAAATATATTGATTTGATAAATTTAATTAAATGTTTCGATACAAAAGGTTTTTTAAAAATTATAATTAATTATTAATATTGAAAAATTTTAAAGATGCACTATGAAATTCTTCGAACCTTAAATACTTACTGATTTTACTTATGACCGTGACTACAAGAAATCCTGTTCTATATAAATATATATATTAATCCATATGTTGATATATGATAACTGTATAACGTAATAATATTTAATGAGAATTTTGTATTTTGAAAGCACAGTGAAGAGAAGCATGGAAGCTATAGTTGTTTTAGCTAAAAACAATTTGTAAACGTTCTCTCAAAAAAGAATCGAAACGTGGCCAAAATTTTTTTATTTCATTTTTGAATATGTGGATGGACGAGATGAAAAAAACATTCGAAGACAATTAACCTTATTCTCTTATTTTCAAATATATAAACTCTATTCTTTTCTTATATATACATGTATTCTCTCGAAAATAAGTTAATTTTCTGGAAGAGAAGAAAAAATACTTTGATTTCCTGTCTATTTCAATATTATCTGTCCAAATCCAGGATGATTGCAATTACGGGATTTTAATGATCCATACGAATAATTCTAAAAATGTCGGACGATTACTCAGCCGCTCAGCTGTATAATAAAAATAGAGGGTTATTACGCATTTTTTATAATGGCCAAGACAATAAATATCTCAATCAGTCCACTGGCATGAATATAAAAGGAGTGGGAAAAAATGTAATTTCGGTGTTTGACCATCATGACGGACATGCCCCACGTGACCGCACATTTTTTCATTGATTTCTTTTTTTTCACTACCTATGTACAAAAGGTAAAAGAAATATCTATTGCTTCCGGTGTGCACGGTCGGATTCTTTCCAATGAGTGCCTCCTCGACCCCCACCCACTAATTACAGACGATTTGGAAATGGGTCCTCTATTTGTCGTCAATAGAGTGAAAAAGTGTGCTTTCACAAGGTCCACAATAAGGCAGTTACTTGCAGTCCTGTGGAGACGTTGCACAAAGGGAGGGCTTTTGACGGTGTTCCGCATGCTCAAATATCGTTGTTGATGTCCTGACTTTGCCCTCGACAGAGCAAGTAGCTTGACGAAAGCAATTTGTCTTGTTTCATTCGTTCAGGTTTCAAAGGGTTTGTTCGAGTATGAAAGGCGGGTTAACTGTCACAATAGGCAGCATTCTTAAAAGTGGACTGAAAAATATTTTCGTTGGTTCGGTGATTTACAGTAAAATGAATTTCAGAAAAAAAAAATCTGGAGGGATTAAAACTGATAAAAGCAAATTTATTGTCAAAATCGGATCAAAAAGGTGACATAAATTCCGAATAGATATTGTATTCCAATATAATGAAATAAATAATCTGGACATAAAGAAACGAATTCAGAGCATCAAAAATCTGCGTTTAATCCCTGGAACTCAATGGTTCAGAAATCCCAAAACTTGACAAACTTTTGAGGGGCCAGTTGACATTTTTCCCGGAACATTTCAGCTGAGATTTTTTTAAAGACGTATTTGATTAACTGTATATTGTAGATGGTAGTATAATGAATAACTTATTAAAGACAAACGATATTTTAGAGTAGACAAGTAATGCTACAGTTTAAGAAAAAGGAAGAATACCTATCCCCATTACAAATAATACCCAGGAAGTTTAACAAGCACTTGTGATAGTATCTGTAAATTTACAAAGAATGGAAATTGTTGGACGAATCTACGTCTCTTCTGTTTCTTGTTTTATGATTCAATGCACAGCGAGATTTTAAGGTCCTGAAAGAAATGCCTATATTTTGAACATTTATATTTTTAAATTAAGTAAATCAATTTCTCAGTTATCAATGGTACCAATAAAGATTTTAGAAACGGAATACAACATGGTAACTGTATATAAATACTATAATTATTATTTTACTATTGTAAAATTTTATTTAGTGCAATCATTGTGGGTAAAATGCTGAAAGAAAATTTTCAATAATCAACCTGTGGTGTTTTGTTGTGTGTATATATGTGTGTGTGTGTTTGTGTGTGTGTGTAACATTATTTTGGTTCCAACAGAAGGCAGGTTTGAAGACATAGACAAGACGTTGCATTTTTAATTCTCGTTAATATCTATCTCGGGAAAGCAATTTATTTACAAGCAGGCGCAGCGCGGCACAAAAGCAGAAGTAAGAAAGAAGAGCGAAACAAATGATCACTAGTCTTATATAACATGGGATTTTCGGCTACGTACCGATTGAATACATATGTTGACCTTTGACTAGGGCAACGGAAGTATCACTTTCATTTGATACGTAGTACTGATGGCCATTAGTTTTACAGAGGAATTAATTAAACCTGCTCTGTCAGCATTTTCTCACGCTCCTAGTGAAGGGATAAAAATGCTTAATATTTTTCACATTCTTTTAAAGATACTTAAATTTCCTTTTCCCAAGACTATAAGTGTCAAACAAATCCCTATCAGAACCTCATAGTAAAACCATTGAAGGGAAAAATTTTCGGTCTCTTATGTTACTGATAATGTTCTAAGTAAGGGTTGGATCTGTCTTTTTGTCTTTAGTCATGATTACTATACTTAAAAAAATTAAGAAAACATTTAAAAAAAATCTACAAAATATTCATTACTATTCTAATTATCATCCATAAATTTCAATAGAGTGTGATTAGGAATTTATACCGAATAAAAATAAATGAAAATATTTTAATTTAAACTATGATTTTAAATACTATCTTGGGCATGTTGTTTCAGACAATCAACGCAATGTAGAATTGTGACAAAATAATATACTTGTAAATTAGGTTCATGGTAATGTCTGAGTAAAAAGTATAAAAATAACTTTTAGAATAAATAAGCAAATAAGGTATATGGTCTAGCTATTACGCGAAATAACTAAAGAAGTATTACAAAACGCTAATCGATGTAGCTATAATGTATGTATATTTTATCCCTTATTTATAGTTTTAAAGAATTAAACATTTGATTGCATGCAAAACTACTTGAGAATTTAGATAGAGAATCTCTTATTATTATTATTTATTTACTTTGATACACCGTGGTGACCTGGCGGTAAGGTCTCGACTTCGGAATCGTAGGGCTTCAAGTTCGAAACCCGATTCTACCGAAGAACCGTTGATAAGCCGGTATGGTGCACTTTAGATCCGTCGGGGCCAGGCGTCTACCCGATGGTGTGGTGTGGTGTGGAAGTTCGTAGAGGGGATGCCGCCTCAGGTGTCGTTTTCATTAGCTGACGGCAGTTCAAAATTGTGAGATCCGTCCCAAAATAACTCTAGTCTTGCTTTGAAATGGGACGTTAATATAACTAAACAAAATTATTTTGATACACAAACAAGTTTAGGGAGAAAATTTATTTTACTTTTATTCCTTCCATTTCTTTTAGATGTTCGTGGGATTAGAATCAGAATACTTATAGTATTCCTTTAAGAAAAAATAAGATATTGTTTTGATTCCTCAGTCTTTTTTTAAGTTTTATGGGTCTGAGTATATCAGGTCTTTTTCAGTTATTTACAGTAAAACTAATTTTAACATATTAGCAGGTGAATTTAAAATTTGTAAAGACAAATTTATATCCAATTGAATACCACATGTAACTGAAATTTGATAAAAACTATAAAGGTGTCCGTAAGGAATCCCAAATTATTGGCAACAACCCACGTACACTTGATTAACTCTTTATAACACACGTTATCTTAGATATTAATCAATATTTAAATCAGTGTATGAATGTAAAATACATTTAAAGTATTTCATTATGTTTGAATGATTTGTTTTTGAAAAATTTATCAGAGATTTAAATATGAACTTTTTGGAAATTCCATAATTGGATCATGTACATTATAGTTTGTAAATAAGTTCATTCAAAATTATTAGACTTACACAAATATCGATACTTGCAAAGTTTAGCGAACTTATGTAAAAAGATCTCAAGCTATATTTAACTTTTCCAGAGTGATTTATGAGAGAGTTCAAGACCATCAAATTTTTATATATAAAAAAAACTCTTCACGAGGTTTAATTCATCATTTTTACTTGCTGTTGGATGGTGGAGTAATTTCAATTTGATAATAGAATCATAGAACCTATCTTTCTGCTCTTTTCGTTTTTGAAATGAAAAAATTCTCTCTCCAAGCAGTCCTAAAGCTATCAAATATTCGGAAGAAAATGAAGCACCGGCCGTTATAGCAGGTCAGCTCGAAATCAGCCATTCCCATTGAGGTGCGACCATGACATCGAGCGAGTTATTTAAATATCCTGATTAAACATCCCCCGAGCCGAAATCAAAACGAACCCAATTGAATCGGGAGCAAATAGCCAAGCCGGTAATGTCCATTGGAGAACCGAATTGACCTGCCCGAACAACCGGAGGGCGTGGGAAAAAACACTTCCACCTCAAAACATGGACCTTTCTCATATACCAGAAACAGAGAAAAAAAAGAGTAATAACAGCAGAAAGAAAGAAAAAGATTGAAAATTGGTTGTAGCTGTATGTGAAAAAGCGGCTGTCTAGATTTTACAATGCAAGAACTATTGAAATGCGAGCTACGTCGAAAAAAAAGAAAAAAAAAGGGTAGGAACATATCTGAACTTGGGATAAAGAAAAAGAAGTAGGAGGGGGTAGATATAGTTAGGTTTGAAAAATTGGCCAAGGGTGGTCCGAAGAGGATTCTGGATAGGTAATTAGGAAGAGTGGTAAAAAATAAATCTGGCGGAAAAAGTCCCATTTTATTTGCAGTTAGCCAAGTGTGACGTCACGGGCTGAATGACGCGAGTGTGAGATGTTAACGAGGGTTGAGATGATCGGCTTCTGAAAATTCTTGCTGAAAAATGAAGAAGGCTTATTCTTTCACCCACACTTTGTTTTGTTTGTGACCAGTTATTATTTATATAAAGACTAGCCAAAAAGGGATTGGGGGGAGGCATTTTATTCACTCCCCCCCAATGCTGTCTCTGAGAAATATAGTATGAGTTCCGCAAGATTGACCAGATGCGTAGGAGGTGCTTTGGATGACATGAATGAGTGTGTGTGGTAGGCTGTTTAAGCTAGTTGGTCAGTAAACAATCCCGTCGGAAATGTCTATAATACGTTGAAGACCTTGTCATTAGCTGTTTGCCTTTTTATTTAACGTCTACGACTTAACAAGAGTGGTGTAGAAATGGAAAAGAATTATTTTCTTTATTCTTGGTTCTGTTTCCATTATTATTTTTTTATCGCATCTGTGCTGTATGTTTTTCTCCCTAATACCAAGTTAAGAATAGAAAATGATATAACTGCGTCTTTTTTAGAGAAGAGTATCTTACATATTTTCTACTCAAGGACATATTGCCAAATAAAAATAATGCTCAAAATCCTGCATTTGTCTGAAGAATTTATTATTGGCTTAAGAATATACTAATTTGGAAGAATAGAGAAAGAATGAATGAATAAAAGGGAATTGCAAAATTGTACTAAAAGCTTCAATTAAATCAGTCGTAAAAAATCATTCAAGAAATAAAAATTGCTTTGAAATCTACTTAAAGCACATGCATTTTAATTTATATTAAATTTATATATGGGCCAAAGCAGCAATAAAAACCTTAAATAGAATATATTATCTAAATTAGACACAGAAAAAAAACAATAACCTGAGATTAAATACAGATAATTGTTTTTAATCATATTTTTTGTTTGATGACATAAAAAAAATCAGATAAAAACACCTGTTTTTAAAAATTGTATTTTAAATTTCTCTTATCTGAGATTACAAACGAAAATAAGAGACGTCTTTTTTTTAAATCAGTATTTTTCCACTTAGAATAAAATTAAAAAAAAAATAATGTAATTGGAGGATTTTAATTGTGAAGGAAAACTATCAATGTCACATGAAATGGAGGTGTTACAGAAGCAAACATTTTTTAATGTAAATAATTGTAGAAAGTATTTTGTTGTTGTTGTTGTTGTTAGAATAAGAAAGTCTCCCTGTGTCCAGTTAGAATCAGGAGGCAAAGTTTTTATGTCTTAAAAAGATGCAGCATCTTTGAATATTTGAGCATGATTATAATCAGATTTTTCTATAATATTTGTAGAAGCAGATTCTGAAACCATTTTCTTTCAAAGTCTGCTGTTGAAATTCTGCCTATTGATTTTTTTACAATTTTTTTTATTCCAACATATTTATAAAAATGCTGGTAATAAATTTTGAAATTTGCTTTTCTTTTTCCTATCTTCATAATGTTGGAAATTTAATATTCAGTTTGCTAAGATCATTTCTTTTCAGAAAACTTTCATCTTTACTGGAAAGTCTTTGATATAAAAGAGTACTTAATAATTCATCATCATCATCATAAAAAAAGAATCATAAACATGATTAAATTCTTAATTGATCATGGAGCATTATTCTAATTAGATTAACATTATTAATTTTTATAGCAGTATTTTAATATTTCCTGATTTTTTATCCGTAATACCTCATTAATTTTTATTCCTGGATTTTTTATCCTCTGGTACCTCATTATTTTTATAATTGCTTTATATTTTTTTTTCATTTATATTGTACATTGTCATCTGCATACATCCAGTTTTCTTGTACTCCAGATATTTTTCATTCCAGTTTTTACCATTTTTTTGTTATATTATTTATATTCGTATTTTATCATTTGTATGTTTCTTTGCAATTGATTGCAGTACAATTTTTTTGTTTATTTTTTAAATATACCAAATCAAAAAGGGGCCACATGAGCTCTAGAAACGAAGGTGTGATGTGGTGTTAAGTGCATCTAAACATAGCTAAAAGGAGACTGTAATAGTATTATAATACTTCTAAAATTGTAATACAATGTAAATATTATTACATAACACAACATTTCTTCATTTCTTAAATCACCGAAATTTCCACGATACTTCCATGATTCTAGGAAACAGAGAATATGAAGCGGGAAAAAGGCCTTTCCATATTTGACATAAGGAGCTGAAAATGAATGAAACTGGGGGATTATTAATACTTAGTAAAACTTATATTTAATTTAGTTCTTTGGAAAGGACTAGAGAACATGTTTTAGCGATAAAGGTCCTCTTTAGTTAATTTTACAAATCCCGAAAGTGCGATATATAACGATAATTATGTAATGTAATCAATTAGCCATTAAATATGCAATGTAAGACATTAGCAGTAACAAACTGGTTTGGAAAGTAATCAACTTACGAGTGCAGGATGAATGTTTTTGCGTTTCTTTCTTTCAACAATTCTTATTCCATTCTTCGATTGTTAATCTCGGCTCGTGTGGTACGTGGCCAGAAACTTTATTGCTAATTTTGAAGAATTCGTTATCTGCAAGTAATAAAAACCTCTAAGTATAACGTATCTTTGCAACACTTAAAAATTTATCTTTTTTTTTTTGTGTGTGTGTGTGTGTGTCTTTGTTAATGATATAATCCTACTTGAAATTCAAGATTCAAAGCAAATTGATTTAAAAGTTTATTGTTTGACGTACTACAGAACGTTTGAAAGCTTAATGAAAACGCTTTTAATTACTTAGTGTTGCGTGGGAATGAATTAGGACAAGAAATAAGTTGCAAGGTATTTAAGATAAAGTTCAAATACCATTGCTTAATAGATAAATATCCTGCATCTTTTCCGGGTGAATATTTACTTATGTGATTTTAGTAAAATAATCTATTAAAAATTTTCTCTCAATAAATTTTTGTTTAACAAACAGAACCGATGTATTCCTTTTGCAAAACAGCATTTTCTCTGTTTTGTTGCAAATTTATTAACTTTCTGTCAGATTTGCCGTAAACTTCAGTATAAGATTTCAAATATTTTTTCTTTCTTGATAATTCTAAAAGTAAATGCAATGCATTTCTGTTATAAATGGAATTATATACGCTATTTGAGGCATTGAAAAATATGCATGACGGGAAATTCGATTACCTTCAATCATTAGAACAGACATAAAATAAATACTCTACTTAAAATACTTTAAGAATATCGTTTCAAAATGTTCAGTAAATAAAATAACCTAAATTAATTCCTTTTAGTTTATTAAATGAAAATCTTTAAAAACTCATTAATAATTGTTTACTTAAATATTGAAAAATAAGACTTAAGAATTTTTAATGTTTCATTTTTTTTTTTTTATTGTGGGAATGACAAAAATAATGTTTTAAAAATTCTAGAAGATGAATATTTTTCATCAGAATCTTATTATAATGAATGAGGAATTATTTAATTAATGATAATTTTACATTCACTGTGAATTAATTATTTACTGTATGTAATTTTGCATACCATATTACATATAAAGGACAATCTTACATCTATAAAAAATTTATATGTGTAAGATTTTTTTTTCATTATTTTTTCTTACAAAAATAATATGTATTTTAACTGTATTTAATGCATGAATTTGATTTTCACGTTAAATAATTAAAAATTAACTGTTGTAAGATTATTTTTATGTAGAAGTGTTTTACAAAATATACTATCAAAAATCTCTTTGTGCAAGTAAATTATTAAAGTAAATGATGAAAATTTAGACTAAACTGTAAAATATGAAAATGAAATAAAATAAAATTTATTAATTATCAAAATATATCATTGATACAATTTCAAAGCTAAAAATCAAACGGAAGATAAAAAATAAAAAATAAATAAATAAATAAACACAAATTTTTATGAAAAGAGGGAGAAAATATAGAGCCTAAACTTTCAAAATATAAATGCAATATAATTAAATAAATATAATCGCAAGTAAAAGTATAGTCATAAAAATTATACTAAGCAACTGTCATATCAGAAAATTAAACACTCATAATATGAAATTCAGTAAATATATTTTGATGCTTTATTTAATTTGGCAAATGAAACTTTTGATTCCTCCTCTTAAAATGACGAGTCTCACGATTTTTTGATAACGAAATTTGTTATGCGCTTAGTACAATAGTATATTTAAAATACTAAAAATAATCTTTACATTTTAAATCACCTCAGGAGTTGTGAAAATTTTGGGTTGCTTATATTAATGGACTTACAAATAAATACAAAAACACAATATATCATATTATATGGAAATTATCGAAATTAGAAATCAAGCGGCTAACAATTAAATTTTAACTTTAAAATTTTTTAAAAATATTATTTAAAATTATCAACTATGTTATGGCTTAATACATTAGCTATCATGATCCCCATTTGGGGATTTTGGAATTTGAAGTAAACCACTCGGGGCCAAAAATATATTTGATACGCTTGACAGTTTAATTTCATTATATACTAGCCGCCTTTGGCGACCAGCCGGTTCGCCAATCTTAATGCTCGTTAAAATTTTAATAATTAAATATTTTATGTAATTCCTACTTTAATTGCTTCTTCATCAAATATTTTAAAGCTTCAAATTTTGATAGTCATGTAATTCACTCATTATAATATAAAGTCCTTCAGCCATAACATAATATGTATCTCTCTAATTTTCTGTTAGTTACAGTAGAATTTATGCTTAAAATTAAAATGGAAATGACTAAACTGCAATTAATATAATAATATTTTTTACTGAAACAAAGCATTTTTTTTAATAATATGATTACTGATAATAGAGTCACTGAGCGTTTAAACTTTATGGGCACTAAAGAATATCTTTCTTAAGTTATGTAATATCTCAAGAATTTGTCAACAAAATTTTCTCAGATTCATCATGAACAGATCGATTCATTAACAATGTTTAATTTTAAATGCATCAAACTTTAAGAAAATAAAATGAATCGTTTAAAATAATCGGTCGAAAACAGGTTTAAAGCACTACTTAAAAAACGATGTACTTAAAACTATAAGCATATACAAAAAAATATATAACTAACATAAATACAATTTAATTACAAAAGCATGCAACTAATCTAAAAATAATTGAAATAATTGAAAACAGGTTAAAAAAATCTACTTAAAAAACGATGTACTTAAAACTATAAGCATATACAAAAAATATATAACTAACATAAATACAATTTAATTACAAAAGCATGCAACTAACCTAAAAATAATTTAAATAATTGAAAACAGGTTAAAAAAATCTACTTAAAAAACGATGTACTTAAAACTATAAGCATATACAAAAAATATATAACTAACATAAATACAATTTACTTACAAAAGCATGCAACTAACCTAAAAATAATTTAAATCACCCGTTGATAACGGTTGTCATGGCAACAATCAGAATGCGCATGCGTGAATTTTCTTCGCCAGCTCCGGTAACGCAAATGCGTGAATTTTTCTACGCTAGTTGGGGTAACGCTATGCAGATTATACATTTTTAATTTCCTTTATTCTGTGTTATTTTAATTCAAAAGTACTTCAGAATGAATCTGAAACATGGATTAATTAACAATGTTTAATTTTAAATGCATAAAACATTAAGAAAATAAACAGAATCGTTTAAAATAATCCGCCGAAAAATGTTAACCCTAGCCTCATGACTGTTGGGAAAAAAAAATTGAAGCCTTACTCATTTGGCGGTGGGGAAAATGGAAGATTTTTTTGGCGGAAAAGTTGGCGGTGGGGAAAAGGGAAGATTTTTTTGGCTGGAAAGTTAGTTTTTAATTAATAATTAAAATTCTAATTAAAATTTCAAAAAAAGGGACCCCAGGTGCACATTCCCGACTTCTAAGGTATACATGTCCCAAATTTGATAGCTGTATGTCAAATGACCTGGCCTGTAGAGCGCCAACACACACACACACACATTGAGCTTTATTATAAGTATAGATATACGTAGTATTATATTCTCGGTTTGGTTTTTATATTGTAATGAAATACCGTACATAAATATGTAATTTATAAGTTATAGTAACGATATGTTACTTACACAGTCTTTTGATTTTTTATTGAGATGATTTTATTAATCATTTTCTAATGATATCCTATTTCAAAAATATCAAATATTTTCAAAACAAAACATCATTTGAATATATTTATACTGTTACACAACTTTCCGTGCATATCACCAAAAATATATAATGGACTGCGACCAAAAATACAAAATTATATTAAAGAAACGGCAGTTGATGGGTAAAGATATCGAGATTTTATTCCATCTTCGTATCGTAAATTATAACGCATTATTCAAATTTTTGTCACTTAAATATAAAAATAATAATTTGACAATAAAAATAGAATTTCGTTACAAAACCAAATATTGCATTTTTTTAACAATATTCAGTCCGGAATTTCATAAATAGTTTCATTCTTTACGTTCTATGTAATGGATTTTTTTTTATCATTTATATTAATAATAAGCTTATACCTTCTTTTTCCAATTCTAAATTCAATCCTTTTCTTATATATTAAATAAAACCCGACATCTGGAACTTGGTGGAGCTTTAAATTATCTGCCTAAACGTAATTTCTTTTACACATTCAGAGACAGAAAAAAAATGGATTAATAAATCAATACAAGCTGTTCTCAAAAGTACTGAGCATGCAATATTAAGAATTTGATGAAAAAAATTAAATTATAAGTTACTAGTTTCTGCAAAGTTGAATATTCAAGATTTAATACTTCAGATTATAATGCTTTAATTTATCTCCTATTTTTTTTTTTTGCTTGAAAGAATTAAAAATTAATTTTTCCGATATGAAAAAGTTCTTTGCTTTCTATTTCACTTGAGATTTCTCTCCCCCCCCTCATAATCTTGTTTTAGTGTATATCACCCAAAAGTTTTTTGAAGGACGATTTCCAATTTAATAAAAATAAAAAAATACACTAAAAATTAGCAGTAAAGAAATTTGGATTTAAAATTTTATTCTATATTTATAGCACGTGCATGCACATTCTAAGATAACTTATATGGCATTTTAGAAGGAAACCATGTCAACACTTTATTTCGAGGAACGTGATTAAACCCGCTGATATGTATGTGTGTATGTTTTGGCATCCTAGCGCCCCCTGGTGTCGAGTCGCACCTACCCCTGATTAAGCTAAGAAGCAATTAACAGCCACTAATTATTTCTAGTCTCTCGCCGGCCGCTTTTTAATCTCCCTTCATCGATCACGTGACTCCGAAATATTCCAATCACCGGGTTGGATCCCGCGTGACACGACGTGCCTGCAAATTAAGTTCGTCTGCGAACACCCCCTACTTCACCCCCTTGCGAAAGATTAAACGAGGGAACGAAATAAAGAGAGGAAAGGATGGAAAGAAGAAGGCAGGGGAAAAAAAACTGCACACCGAGAGTTACAAAAATGAAGTTTTTGGGTGAAAAAAATAAGAGGGGGAATAAAATAACGTTGAGTCTCTGAGAAAGTTGTCGCCGAAGTGGTTAATTATTTAATTTCTTCTCAGTGTCGCTTTACTTTTATTTCACTTTTATTCCCACCCCTTCTACATTCTCCTCCCCTCCTCTTGGTGTCCGGATCTTGGTGGATTATAGGGGACCATCCTCAAAATGTATATATAGTTTTATGATGATAAAACTTTAATAGCTGTTACATTAATTTTTAAAAAATAGCCTCTTTTCTTACCCGATTCTTTGGTTTAAATATTACTTTGTGTTCCAATGAAGGTTTTAAAGAAAAGGCAACTTCATCAATTTAACTTAGCGTGAAGCTGACAAAAGGCTTGATGTCTTTTCCCCAAACAATTTGTGTAGAAATATGTATATATAATTTTTATTAAATTTATATAGAAAATATCATTTCGCCATTTTTTTCACCACTTTTTTATTTTATTATCTCATCGATTTAAGAACTTATTCTCCTCGCAACAGACAGATGAAAATTTATTGAAATATTTGTAAATTTTTGCTTCAACTGTTATTAATAATTAATGGTTGTATGATGAAACAAAACTAATCATATGATTTGGGAAAGTAGTCCAACAAGCTTAAATATATTATATTTGAATAGTTTTCTTGATAGTTTTGTTCAGTTTTTATCGAATTTTTAGTTTTGATCACTTACATCATAATAACTCAGCTTTATTTGTGTACTTTTTGCTCATACCTGGCATAAAAATTAAACATATATACACTTGACATAAACATTAAAAACACCTATACTTGGCATACACACTAAAAGTTTCTTATATAATGAGAAAACAACTTTTATTCTCTTTTGAATCCCAAAAGCAGTTTAAATAACAGCAAATCTTACAACACGAGACTCTGGATATAAGAAAAATAAGTTGCATTTAAAATAGATATCAAAAACCCTGTTATTCAAAAACTACTAAATTATAAGCCATTTCAGCGTTTTTGATATTTTGCGTGTAAAACTGAATAATTTTTAAAAGACTGCAACAATATTTTTTTCGTTCAAATTGGCTCAAAAGATTAAGTTTAAAATTAGGCTCATTTTCGGACTCGAATTAAGAATTGTTTAATTAAAAAGTCGAGGTTTTCAAATATAAGCCTTAGAATTATCTCTTTTGATCCAGTAAAAAAAGGATTCCGTAAGCAGAAACTACAGAATATTAAAAAATATGTTCATTGAATTGAAATAATATGTAGATCGAATCTCTTTTTATTCTTGTTTGTATTAAAATTTGTTGACTAGTAAATAAAGAAATGACTTCCGTTCAAGTCGAGAAAATTTATCTTAACTAATATGACAAAAAATGCGAGAGCAGCCGATTCGCAATTGCCAGAGTAAAGAATAGATATTTTGATACAATAACGTGTTAAATTAAAAGGAAATTGCTTCAATCTGTGATTAATTAATTGAAGCACTAGAAACTGAAGTGAGATAATTGCATACCAAGTAAATAAATAAAAAAAAATGCATGATTTAATTCGCATTTTTTTTTTTTGAGAACTGATTGATCGTGCGTAATAAATACATAACTTCACCCATTTATTTTTAATGGCCACAAAGTGCATGCCTGTGAACTTTGCAAAGTTTTTGTTGCTATAGAACCTGTTCAAAATGTGTAGTATTTAATACTTTTTATGTAATTCCTTATATTCTATTGAAGGCTTTTTCTAAATCCTGTTATTGATCCTAGTATTGAAACTACTGACAATGCGTGTTTTTATCAAATTCTTTAATTCTAGTAAGCAAATAGGCTAAAAAATTATTTTGATTTTAAATATTTCATCAATGTTTGTTTTAAAAAATATATTTATGTTAATTTTTTTTCCGCTGATAGATTTTTTTCTTACGGAAACTCAAACTTACCGTTGCAATCATGGAAAACTTATTCTCATAGCTATATTTTCTTAATGTGGTTTTGTTTATATATTATAATAGCCACTAACTTTCGGCTTGGTTATTATTGATAAATAAAAATCCAACTTTCAGTAATCAGCTTGCTGACTTACAACTATAGTCGTTTGCAGAACAAGTTTATTTTAAAATATTATCTATCTATGTAATAATTTCCTTTTTAAAATTTATTAATAAATAGAAAAGTAAAGAAAATATTTTGACCTTTGAATTTTAGAAGGGTTTTCAGTACACTAATGACCAAATTTTACATGATGAATTATGGTAATAGAGTATTCTTTTGACCTATTTATAAAATATATGTTGTGAGAATTTATTAAGATCTATAGTAAATGAATAAGTATTTCTGTTTAACAAAAAGAAACAATAAATATTTGATAAATTAGATAATCTAAAAATATTTTTCAATTAAGCAATCAAATGGAGAAAATCGTGGTAATTACGAGAATATTAGAATAGTAGTATACATTTTTTATAGTTTGTACAGTCATTTCTGTAAAATGTTCTGATATTATAATTTTACTCAATATTTTGTTTGCTGTTTATTATATTATAAAAAAATTCTTTGTACTTTTCACTGCATTTTTATTTCTAATATTATAAAAATGATACAATTTTTTTAACTTTCACATTTGAATGCGATAATAGCGTAAATATAATATTTTATAAACATAATCATATATTTCGCTAATAGTAAATATGAACATAAAGTTATATTACTATCTTATTTATTTCTTTAAAATTTCAAAATCAACTATATCTAATATATTATATCCTTTCCTTATATTTGTAATTTGCCACCTAATACATTTCATATGATTGTTTAAGACAATGTGCAATTTTATTTTCTCCAAAACAGAAGTTAAATTACAGTATTTACTTTTTAAGACTATGTATCCATTTCAATCTTATTTTTACCTACTTTTAAAATGTATTTTTAATCTCAAATGCAAGAGCCTGGTAAGAATAACAACGAATTAGAAAGCGTAATAACATATAAATAACTGACGAAACATTTAATTATACATCTAAATAAGATTTTAATCTCATCTTTTGGTAGCAGTTTATGAGGAAGGCGGTATCTACAAAGTCGTCCTTATTGATGTTATCATATAAATGCCTTACAGCTGGAAGGAAAGTCCTGGTAGAAATATTATTCCTTGAAAAAAAAGCTAGAAGCAAGAAATCTGTTGGTTAAAATAAAATTAAAACTATAGTGTGAGATAGATTAGGCATCGGTTCGAAAATTTTTCGGTTTGTAAAAAGTTAGTGATTGTATAGAATTCTTAAATGCATTAAATTCCATGATTGAACTAGAACTATTTTTAATGTGACCTCGGTGAGCGTGTGCATCTCACATTTCATTATCTCAAAAGAAAGCAATAAATGTTGCTGTTCCACTGAAACATTTTTTGTTTAATGCTGCCGTTAAGATTTTAATGTAAGTATAAGCGATTTATTAAAAAAACATTGTTTAAAAAAATTGGAAAAAAATTTTGTTGGTTTAAACAAATTATAGTGTGAGATAGATTAGGTATCGAATTCAAAGATTTTTTTTATATTGTATAAACTTAAAGAACCGATGATTGTATAGAATTCTTAAATGCATTAAATTCCATGTAAGCGGATTTAAGTCGAACTATTTTTAATATGACCTCAGTGAAGTTGTGCAACTCACACTTCATTATCTTCAAAAAAACGCAATAAATATTGTTGTCCCACTGAAATACTTTTTTTTTAATGATGCCGCTAAGATGTTAGTGTAAACACAAACGATTTAGTAAATATATATATATATATATATATATATATATATATATATATATTTCATTAAAATTTATTGAATATCTGCAAAAAATAAATTCTTCACATTTAAGTTTTTGTATTATTTATCTATTTTATGTTCATTTTCATATGTATAATTTTGGTAACAAAGATTTTTTGATCGTAAGCAATAATGCTTTCATATTTTTTTTTAATTAAAAAATGGATTGTTAACCAAAAAATAAAGCTTCAATTTACATGTTTATAGCAAAACTGAATATGATAGTTGCAAAGACACAACATATAAAACCTGCAGAAGTTTTAACAAATGTCGTCGGTTATTTTATTTTCAAACTGCAGAATATTTATCAAAATACATATTACAAACTTATCCGTTTCTGAGACTTACGGGGGCCGCGGTGGTTTGGTGGTAAGATCTCGGTTTCGGAAAAGGAGGGCTTCAGGTTCGTGACCCAATTCCACCGAAGAACCGTCGTGTAAGTGGGCCTGGTGCACGCTAAATCAGTCCGGGCCAAACGTATTCCCACTGGTGCTATGTGGTAGGGAGAGGGGAGTGCCAGCTTATGTATCGTCATCTGACCGCGATTCAAAATTACGAGGTCCATCCCAAAATAGCCCTAACGTTGTTTTAAAACGGGATGTTAATATAACTAAACTAAAACTGAGACTTATGTTCGGATTATGATGTTCGAGTCACTCTAAAATAAATTAATATTTGTTATTCTGAAATTACAGATAATAAATCTTGAACTTCGAAAATTCTAACATTCCAATAAATAACTTATATACTGCATTGCAAGAATGTTTTATCTATATTTTTATACACGAGAAAAATCAAGCTTTGAAACAATTATATGCCTCTCAGATAAGCTGACCTAAATTACAGGATTAATTACTTTAGTGTATCGTGGTTAATTACATTTTAGCCTGATTTTCCTTTTTATCTAATTTTTATTTCTCACTGTGATAAAACGTAATATTTGATATAAACAGCACAGTTTTAGATATAGAAAAATATAGAAAAAAAACTAAATGTAATTACTAAAGAAGATTTAATTTGAGATGGTCTTACTTTTACTTACATACTTTGTTGTATTTTTATGAAATATTCTGGATTCTGCGTTGTTAAGTATAATGAGTAGAGTTTGACTATAACTGCAAATTCAAATAGAGATATGAAAAAAGCAGTAGACAAAATTGAATTTTAAATGCTCTTATTCCTATGGCATTCGTAACGGTTTTTAATGTTTTATTTAGGGTGACATACTCTATTTGAAAAATTTCTTAAAATTCAAATTAAAAAAAAGGTTAATAATATTAGAGATGAAGAAGAAGTTCATATTTCTTTTTTCTTAACAGTAGTAGTACGGTAAAGTTTTTTGGCACCAGGTCCATTGTAGGATATGCTGTAGCAAACGCAACATTAACTGTACAATAAAATATTAACTTTTTATAATAAATGAAATATCCTACACAGCTAAAATAAAAAAGTACTTCAGTTGTATAAAAATAATATATTTCTGTTAAAATAAACCGTGGCGGTAGGTAAAATATTAAAATTTCAAATGCAGTGAAAGAAACTAAAAGAAGAATAAAATTAAGATGACATTTTTTACTCTTTAAATCTGTGGAGTTCATATTAGATGAAAGAGAAGTTTGATTCCTTATATGACTGCTATAGCTTGATTTTATAAAATTTTCTCAAGTTATATAACTTATAATTAATTCATATAATAATTTTCTCAAGTTATATAACTTATAATTAATTCATATAATAATTTTTTCAAGTTATATAGCTTATAATTAATTCATATAATAATTTTCTCAACACTCAGTTTCTTATAATTAATGTATTTTTGATTGTGAGTGTGTGTGTGTGTGTGCATGTGCATGTGTGTGTGTGTGTGTGCTATTTTCTAAATTTATTTCTAATTTTTTTTGTTCCTTATTTAAAACTAATTGATAATTTAATCATTTTCTTTTTCTTTTTGCGGATTAACAAGTTGGTTTACCTTTTTTAAAAGATGGATTCAAAAAATGCATCCACTGTTATAAAAATTTAGATTCTTAAGATTAGTACTTTCAAACTATATCGGAAGATAGCGTAAAAGTGCGCTTTTGAATATGAAAATATTTATAGAAATAACACGATTTCAGACATTTCATCAACTGAAAAATAATCTGATCAATAACTAACCTGAAGAAACATTTTCTTATAAACTGAAGCATTTTCATGAGAATAAAAATCGTTACATTCAATCGCAGTATAAAATCAGAACAAAAGAAAAAAAAAACTTTTAACCATCTGTATTATAAAGAAATTAAAAAAAGAAATTCTTCCTTTGAGAATTCTTATCGTTCAAAAGTTGCCATAGTCCTATTGCCCTTAAGCAAGTGTATTTCGTGTCCGATAAGAAATGTTTGGTCCAATTTGCTTCCTGCATATTATCTGGTAACTTTATCAAAGCGTTTAGACAGTGTCACTAATTTAATATCCTTAAAGATATTCGTAAAACTCATATTAACATGCTTCATACGTAATGTTATCTTTTTTCACATTTCCATTCCAAAAACAAAATCTATTGTTCAGATAAAATGTTATCTGTTGATAAGTTGTTTCGTTCTCAGAATTAAAGAAAATGAAGAAGAAGAATTTAAATTTAGTATAGATTTATTTTCACCAAAATCTATTTCAATTGATCATTTATCTAAAAAGAAATTGGATACGTTTGATTGCATGCTTATATTGACTCGTTTATTTGAAATATGCTTCTTACGAATAATAATAGAATACGCATAATTGCATGAAGTGTCGAATCAGAATTTTTAAAACATTCTTAATTATTAATTCTTCTTATTATCTTAATTAATTCTATCTTAATTAATTTTTATTCTTAATTATTAATTCTTATTCTTCTTTAATTTTTTCTTACATTTTGAGACCGAGCAATACAATTTGCGATTTTTAGAAATAATAAAAGAATAGTCTTTTTAAACTTTGCTCGATTGCGTCGGCTTTTTTTCGTGTGGAAAGATATCTTAGTTACCAAATTTCCTGCAGTGTTTATCTTCAAACATAAATTTCAATAACATATTTCAAAAAATCTCATTCATTACCGAGTTCTATAATGAAATGTAAGTTATTTATTGAAATTTAAGGTAATCACTAAGGTACTATTATATTAATCTTAAATCAGTATTGCTTCCAGATATTGGAGGATATAAAGCAAGAAATAAAATTTAAATAATTTTTTTTGAAAAACCCCACTTTTTTCTGGGCGTCTGCTTATGATTTCAACTCACATTTAAATATAAAAACTTTTAAAAAATAAATCTATGTTTGATAAATATTAATAACATAGTGGTAAATCTAATGTCTAGTGAGTTAATTAAATCTATTTATTTAGCCTGTTGATTGATAAATTTATTTATTTATTTAAAAATTACGCTTGTTTTATGTTGTAACCTGAAAATAACGCCGCTTTTTTATACAATAAATCCAAAAAAATAATTTCTTTTTATTATCATGTGAGAACATGATGTTGTTTTGGTTAGGGAGTTTTGAAACTCGAAATCGCGAAGGCAACGAATAAAGCATAAATGGCAATTTTCATCATCATCTTTTAATCGCATATATTTTTTTATCTGCTTTTACCAGCACTGCATTATTATTATGTATGCGTCTTTGAAAGCAAATGAGCTTTTTAAAAGATTCACCTGCTTTTACCAATATTGCTTTATTATTATGTATGCTTCTTTGACAGCAGATGCGTTTTTGAAAGGTTGAAATAGAACTATGACATTATCTCAAAATCGGTCGAGCTCCAGAACTTTGTTTGCCAGCTAGAAAAATTAAAAAGGAAAGTTTAAAAAAATTATCATTTTATATATATATATATATATATATATATATATATATATATATATAGAGAGAGAGAGAGAGAGAGAGAGAGAGAGAAAGAGAGACCGATATGGAAGTCACGTGATTGTTTCAAACTTGTTTTTTAAACTAGTTAATGACTTAAATTAATTAAAATAAATAATGACTTAAAAATAATAATGTTCTCACAGGATAACTTGAAATTTGCGATCGTAGATTTCATTTTAATTTTTCTTTTCTTTATCTTGTTACTCATACGCATGACGAAATTATCAAATGCTTAAGAGTAGTAAACTATAAAATATAACTGTCAAAATATTGAGAGCACGAGATAAGGAAAGATATTAATTTTTAATGATATATAATAAAAGTTCAAAAGGAATTTGTATCTGCTTCTTTTAGTACAATTTTTTACTACTATTTATTATGTTGTTTGATATTTAAAAATTTACAAATTCATACCATTTGCAAGCTCTAAAAAGTTATCATAAAAGTAAATTTTTTGCCTAATCAAGAAGTACCTGCCTTAATATAATTTTAATCACTTTCTCACAGTAAAAATGTGTTTTCAATTCAAACTATTGTATATGACATTTGATGATTAAAATGTATATAAATAATTATATCGAGTAAAACTAAAGTGCTAAAATCGTTACGAATACCATTGTTCTTAATTTATCAACATTTGATTAATAAATTCCTTTTGCATCATGTCAAAATAGTTTTTATCACATAAAATCTCGTAATTATTAATGATAAATTAATAAAACCTCACTTACCTTTCCTAGTAATAAGGAAGAAATACCAGTTCTCGCAATGCCAAGTTCTAAATGAAATCTTTGATAAAATTCATATATCTGATAAAGTTGACTTGTTTCTTTACTTGAAATAATATCAAAAAATACTTTAGAATTTAATTTACTCTTTTGACATGTGAAAGTATGTATATATGTTCGAATTTATATTTAAAATTATTATTTTTTTTTTAATATGAAGGAATAGGAAAAGGAAATCTGAGAATTATTAACATAAAAATAAAAGGAACAAACGATTTTTAATTGAACGTTTCAGTTTATTTATTACTTCAATAATTTATTTCAATTTCACTTCTGTATCGTTTGCTTACTTATTTTTAATAAATATTTTCTTTGAAATGCATTAGTGGCAATAATTCGACAAATTCTATTTTCATTTTTATACGACTTCTTAGAGAGAATAAAATTTCTTTTCTAGAGAGTTTTGGATTTAATTTTAAATGTATCTCTTATTTATTTTCGCCATAATTCGTTTATCGATGAATATTAAAATTACACTTGGTAAGTATAAAGATGTTACGAATTGCTTAAATCGAACAATTCATTTGAAAACTTGTCATTTAATTTTAGTAGCAAAAATATATTTAATACTTTGTTTGAGATGTATTTTCAATGCATCTTTAAATTGATAATGCTAGAATAAATGAGTACACATTTGTTTTTACCTGTTTTAATAATGGATAAACTAAGTTTTGTCTCAATAATAATTCTAAATCAAAACTATTTTTTTAAAAATTTAGATTTTTTATCAATGAAATATTTTCACTGATTCTATAATACTCATTTCAATATTCTGGATATAATTGTTTTATTTTTTATTAATAATATATAGTATATGAAAAGTATAATAAATATTTCCTTTGGTGGTAAGAAAAAATACTGAACATGTTTAAATAACAAACACTAACATCGAAAAAAATCACTATAGATTTATTAAAAATATGTAATTAATACATTAATACGGGTTAAACAATTCGATTTAGGGTTACTTAGGGTAACAGGAAATGAATTTTGCAAATTTTATTATTTTCTTCGATTTAAAACGTTCTTATGAGATGGAAAATTAACTTGTAATTTATGTTTGCATAATCATGTTCTAGAGAAGTTATTAAATGATGCTTATTTTTACAAATGAATTAAATAACCAGTCTCAGTTATAGTGACATTTACATTTTCCTCGACTCGTTCCCAGTCATTCCAAAGACTATGAGACTGGGAGTAGATTGGAAGTACCTATTTCGACGTCTGAATAAATTGATTTGAAAAGAGTATATTTGAGATAGAAACTACTATTCCTTGCTTCAAAATTTTTCTGGGCCATTCACAGCTTTCTCAAATTATTGTCTTTTTACTGTTTCAATAAAAATGCATGCTGTTTCATAAAATATGGCATATAAAATTACATATCTATTTAATAACTTCAATTTGCAATTTATAGTCATTCTATCCCTATAAATCATATTGGTAAAAGTCGTGAAATTAACTTTCATAAAAGGAAAAAAATGGCAGAACGTTATGTCACACGTAAAGGGAATGCATGAGATGTAGAAACTAACCTAAAAATGTATAAGAACTAGAAATTCAATTCAATTGTAGAAGAGAGAACTTCCATTTCAAATAGAACATTCAATCTTAAATTTGTCTAATTTTTCTCAG
Organism: Argiope bruennichi; assembly: GCF_947563725.1. Lineage (NCBI taxonomy): Eukaryota > Metazoa > Arthropoda > Arachnida > Araneae > Araneidae > Argiope > Argiope bruennichi. Next base: position 128,307,996 of record NC_079151.1, on the reverse strand, counting down.
ATATTTACGATGTGTGAAAAAATTTACTCAGAGATAGTGCCAAGCAGAATAAATTTATCTAAGTCTCAGAAAACGTAAACTGTCATTAATCCTAAAGCAAATTTTGATTTGATCAAACTGATGATCTTTAAACCTGTCACGTTGAGTTGACCACTTTTAAGTCCGTTGATCCCTCAAAGGAACGCATAATGGATATAAATTCTGGGACCTTCATCATAATCGATCAAATTAGATATATTTCTTAAAAATTAATCATGGATGATTTGAAATGTTACTTTCTCCATTTCCACAGCCTCCATTTTTTTTATTGTAAAGAGTCACAATCATCAACTTCAAATACTTTTTTAAACATAATGTTTCTTTCTTTCTTTGATGTCAGATTTCTAGTTTTCTTAATAAATTTTATTGGCAGGATCGAACACCATTTTGTTCATAACGAATATCACTCCCTATCTTATAATAAAATACACGAAATTATATAAAATACACGAAAATTTTACTACGTTAAATACCTATTTATAATCACCCCATGATTAAAATTTTCAAGGATAAATAAGAACCATTTCCTGTTTCTCAGGGGAATGTCCAAAAATAAAAATTAAATCTTACATGTAACTGCAAAATCCTTCAGATCCAAGAAATATGTAACTTCGCAACTTAACTTGCAGTATCCTATTTGCGATGTAAAGAATAAATAAAAGAGTTTGTGAAAGTTTGATTTTTTTTAAGACGGTTGCAACTAGAGTAAACAAACCTTACAAAATGGCACTGAAAAAAAGCAAGAAAATGTTTATCGTCTTTTTCTAGATTGCCTTAGCGAAGTCACATAACTCGCTAAAACATAGCGTAACATTCCCAATTTCCCTAACTGACTTCATTCTTATTATAGTAATTATTCATTTAATTCTTTTTCATAAGAACTAAACGACTTTATTTATTACTAAAAATCGTCTTATTACTATTGAATTTCTAAATTTTTTTAAAATAATTCTTAATAATATTAGTAAAATTATTAAAAAATCAGGTTGGTTTAGTTCTTAAAAACCCACATTGAATTAATCAAGCCATAAGTTTATGAAATAATATAATTATTTATATATTAAATTTTAGTTTGAAATTTTGATTTCATGAATTTTTTACAATGATTTTTTAAAATTTTTTTATTACCCTTAAGTGTTTTATTTTTATACAGTTATTAAAAACCTATATTCTGTCATAAATATGTATCCAATATTTAAATTGTTCTATACTACATTTAAATGCTTTTGCTGTTCGCTTTTATTTTATTCTAAAAATTATATCTCGACTCTAATATTAATATTTTTAATATAAATTTATATTTATCTTATATTAATATTTATATAATTTTCATGATGTATTTCAATAATTCAATATTTTTTATAAGCAATTAACACAATTTATTATCTTCTAATAAGTAATTAATTATGGCATTGATGTTATTTAATAAATTTTTAGGGACACGAAATTGATCCAATATCGATTCGAATTTCGTATAATCGATCTTTTTGATTTATATTAAACGAACTTTACATATAAATCGTAAAGCTTGAATACTTAGAAATAATAATCTAAATATTTAAAAAGTAATTTCGTTTTACATGAAATGCATACATTTAATTCTTTATGTTACACGCTTCTTTTCTTTCTTTTTTTTTACTAGGTGTGATTTATTCTTGCGAGTAAATGATTTTTAAGAATATCACGTGCCTTCTTTTTTTCATAGTTGCCATGTATTCTGAAGAAGTGAAATAAAAATAATAAGACTAAAACTTTATATATCTATATAATTATCAAAAAAGATATTCATAAATATCATTCATTTTCCTCACCAAAGTAAATGAAAAAAAAAAAATTGGTATCATTGAATCCACATGTTTGTAAATTAAGAGTTCCAAATTTATATTGTCTAGCTATTTTTCAAATATTTGTCAATATTCATAAAAATAGAATCTTATCATTAAAAAATTTTTTGTTAAAACATAAAAAAGAAGTATTGATATTTGATATTTTTTATTATTAGTAATTCATATTTATTTCCTTCATTCAAATTTTTAAACATGGAATCGCAACCAAAGAAGGCCATTAAGGAACTTCTGAAAGAAAATCTTTTTAAAATCTAGTTTTTAAGTCGAAAAAAATATGTATATCAAGAAACACTATTAGCTTATATACTGTTTGCATCGTTTAAATATTTCCACATTTCTGGAGGAACATGCATATAATAAATTCGCGATTGTTATAAAGAACTTTTATATTCATTATTAGCATTTTCTGCAGAATAAAATGTTATATAACTTTTCACACAGCATTTTATTTGAAATGTTCACCTTTTTCTGCCCACTGAATACGAAAGGTAAGAAGCTATTCCAAGACATTTCTTTTCAAATCCTATCAACTGAAAGATCATCTTTGCCCTTTAATACAAATGTTAGTTATCAACTTAAGACAAATTTTAATGAGACAAAAAATAACGAAAAGCATGAACGACAAGTTTATAACAAGATGTTGAACTTTTGTCACAAGAAATGAGTAAACTTCTTCACTTTTCAAGCTGCCGCTTTTGCTTAAAATCGGGTGTTAGTTGATCACCCCCTCAAAAGTTCTTCTCAGTGTTGGCGTGAACGAACGATTTATTTTCTGGACTTGTTATGGAATTTTTTTTTTTTCCTTCTCACCCACATTATCATACTAATTACTTGCCAGCTTGGTTGGGGATTAAACCCTCCCGGGAAAACGAAAAGGCTCTGGAATGAAATACTTTATTAATAACCGCAAACTTAGTGGCGCGACGATTGTTTCGGACTTCTTCAGTTCACACCCCCAACCCATTCCCTACCTCCCATTCTGACTCCACTTTTTTGTTTCTCAAGTAAATCCTCCCCCTCCTTCCTTGAAGGTGAAGAGGGTTTTTGCTCCGATAAACTTTTCACACCTTCCTGGACTCAGGGGGCAAATGGGAAAGGGAAACTAGTGAAGTTCACCTCCCCCTAGAATCCATCTGTCACGTGACCATTCAAGCGATGACTGTTTTTTTCTTTGTCTTACGTGATATTCGTTGCGCATGCTCCCAAATTAGTGTTGTCAATGCTATTATTTTTTTAATGGCGCCATTTTGCCTCAAGGCTGATTCGCAATTTTTCCTCGGATGAGATCTGTTTAAACACGTAATTGGAATTCGGTGATTGCATTCTTAGTGTTGAAATTAATATGTTTTCTGAAGAACTTGAGTAATTTAGGCTAATCACTTTCTTGACCCTGTTTTTCGAGTTCAGAATATGATATTCTACTTTTTTTCCATTTTTAAATGTACTTCAATTGTATTTTTGTAATTATTATTCTTCAATCAAGAAAAAAATGTTAATTACTTTTTTTATTTTAAATGAACATCAGGTAACTAGAAGAGTTTCTCAATATAGTTTAACACATAATGGTTCGACATAAAAACTTAATTCTTTCCAATATATTTTATATTGTCATTATGTCATTATTGTTATTATGGAACTCTTTTAAGCTCATTATATTTTTTCATCATCTCTAGTCATGGACCTATTTTTTTAAAAAAATGATTTATTAGTGACAACATTTTTCTGACACTGATCGGCAGAATAAACTAGCAACTTCTATAATATATGTTATTTTTAAGAAACTGAATCTTTTTGATTAATTGAAGGATATTTGCATTAATTGTGCAAGTCACACACAAACACAAACGAACCAATTTATCTTATCAGTTTTTTTTAATCGCTACATACTCTCAATATTTTTTTAAGTAGAATGGGACTCTTAAGTAAAAATTTCCCTTATATATTTCTATGGTATTCCTATGAGGATGAATACAATTCAAATTGATTACTGAGTAATCAATTTCTATAGGAAAATTGATTACTAATTCAGATGATTAAGGAAATTAGGTATTGGTAATGTTTAAACTACATTTGTTTTATACAATATCTTTCCATTTCTGAAGGATTATGGGGATGGAAGTTCCGAAGGATCTCTCTCTCTCTCTGTGTATGTGTGTGCCTTGCATGCGTTCATATTTATTTATTATTCTCGTTTCCATCTCATTTTATTCTTTCTGTCAGTTAAATAATGATGAGTAGAAGAATTTGCATTCAAATGATACGAAGAATTAATGTATAATTTTAATAAATTAGTTTTAAATCGAGTAGCTCAATCATAATTTCAGCATTCGGATATAAATAAAATAAATCAACTTCGTTGTAAGAAATGATATATATAATGCTTCCCAACTAAAATTAATTATAATTTTAGCTTTTATGAAAAAGTTTCCTATCGTATATGCATATAATATTGCATTATTTCAGACGATCAAAGGGAGTATTATTTGTAGCATAAATGGAAAAATCATAATTAATCTCCTGATCTTTCCGCCTATCATCTAATCTGCTCATGTATACTCATTCCTTAAATAGAAATCAAAATTGAATCATGGAATTAAGGTATTAATATTTAAAAAAATCAGATCATATTACATTCAACTTTGGATGCAGTTAGCATAATTAATAACTGGAATAATGAATTTCTTTTCCGCCAAAGAATCTCAAATGTTGTATTATAGCAGTTTAGACATTATTTAGTAAGTATCGATCATTACTTCCTTATTCCCGATAGCTAAAATTGAAGTGAAATGAACGTAACATGAAAAACGTCTATTTATGATAAGTCAGAAATAAAGCAACCCCCAACAAATTGTTTAAATTCCTGCTTTCATTTATGATTATACCTTTCAAAAGTATTTTTTGCTATGGTTGCTATGGTTTGCATTCCTGAAAAATAATTTAATCAATAAAATGACTCATGAAGTATGGTGTTGGTACATGGATAATCTACTAAGCACTGACTCGTATATAACTTTTTCTTGTTGAAAATCATCAAAATCTTCTATTAATTTCTATCTATCGATTGGTGTGACTAGCATGCCAAAGAGTCGACGAAAGAAGAAAGAAAAGAAAAAGAAAGAAGAAAAAAAAAAAACGCATCTTATCTAAGTATCGCCAATCACACATCATATGATCCCTCCGGGGCATCCATCGTATCCTTTTGCAATTAAGTCTTTTACATTTGTCAAGACACAACACCGCGAAACTTAATTTTCAGGGCTATTACACTTCTAGATGAGTCTCGGCGTGCGCCGTACCGCAGTGGGGGCCCGCGGGCGACAGTCGTGCCACGCCTTTAGGCTGAGGGTGGTCCACTTTTGATAATCTTTTCTTTTTAATAGGTTACTCCGCCTTTTTTCTGCGCCGCGCATCAGCTCTGATTTTTCACTTCTGAACAGTCTACCTGACAAGCCGAAGTTATTAAAAAAAAGTGGAGGGGGGGGGGGGTCATTATCACTTGCTCCAAGACGTGACATTATTCGTGCAGGACCCTTGTTCCAAGAAAAGACCATCCGTTGCTTGTCACCCTGAGTTACGCATTATCATTTAGACGATTTTTGAAGGGTAAAGGAGGCAAGGTGGTTAATGAATTAACAACATCCATCTATTTTAGTGAGGCGTTCGATCATATCAGGTTTAAATGAATTTTCTTGTCGGTCATTATTCGACACTGGCGAAGCTGTCGGGATGATACTCAACTGCTAAAAAAAACTGAATAATGATCAAGTTTGACAAATTTAAAGGATTATAAGTAATCAATGGATTGATTAGGGGGCTGGACCACACAAATAACTTAGGAATTAAAAGTCGAAAAACTTTACCGCCATAAATAAAACTCAAACAAGAGTTGATGGATTACTTCTCAAAATGTCTATTTAATTAAACGTTGTAAAAGATTGTTCCGAATATTAATCAGTATCTTCTCGTATTATTTTCACACGTGAAAATATGACCTCCAGCAGAAAAATCTAAAAATAAAGAGAATGTAATTTAGGTATTTTAATATCGGTTTTTCAATGATGAGCTGAAGATAGATTATGTTTTATTAAAATACAGATTCATTAAAATCGCATGAATCATTTTTTATAGTTCCAGTAATAAACTCTAGAAAATGAATATTGTTTCGCTGAATATCAATGCACTTTTATGAATTTCAGAGTAAACCTAAATTGCGTTTTCCAGTTAGAAGAAATATATAAAATAGCAATTAACTTGTACCTACAAAGCGAACGAGGATTTAGATGAGGAATAACTTTCATGACTTCATACATAATATACTCTTAAATATCAAATTAAAACTTTTTTAGTACAATTGCTGGAGATGATAAATGTCACAGGATTTTGGGCCTAGAAGAGATAAGATTTATCATTCAAATCCTGCGACGGCAAAATTAAATTCTGATAATTAAAACAATATTAAAATAGTGTTTTTAATGTAAATTATGATATAAGGGAATTGTATATTTGTTAAGTGTTGCTTGGTGTATTAATATTTAAAAGAATAATCCTGAGTCACTGAAATTATTTGGAATAATGAGCTTACATAAGAATATTGTACATTATTATTTCTCTGCTCTAAAATCCAGAATTATTATACTACATTTGATTTTGTTTTTATGATTAACGTATGATCGTATGACGTGAATCTTGAAATAATTCAGAAGATAAATATTAAAATGTTTAGAATGCTTCGATTTATCAATTACACAATGCACCTCTGTCGTATTAAATTGGACTTGAGAAGCATCAAATTAAAAAGCTATTACTCTTGTTAATGTAAATTCATTTTGTAAAAAATCGCACTAATCCAGTAGGCAAAAGTTTTCTCCATTTTAATAAAAAAAATCAAAAATGTTCTTAAACAAAGCAATTAATTTAAATTACATCAAATGCATTTTATTATGACTTTTTATTTAAAAAAATCACCAATTTTAATTATAAATTCTTTTAAAATTAAAAAAAAAATCTCCAATTACTAAAAATAATACTTGTTTGTAATCAAAGTGGACAATTTAATTTTTTCAATCCTTATTTTAAATCACAATAAAATCAAAAATATTTTTTCAATAATTCTCCACATATATGATGAAAATAATTACGATAAAATTTAATGCCATCAAGCGTAGATTTAACTATATTGTATTCGAGCTTCATAAAAACCTGAAATCCTTTGAAAATTAAATATTTCAGAAACAAATACCTCAAAGGTAATGAAAAGTAAGAAAACAACCGAAATTAAGACGTTAAAACTCTCATCGTTTTCTGCGATGACAGATCTGCTGTCAATTCTAATCATAATAAAAATAAATTAATTATTCTCTCTCGGCGTTTCAAAACCCAAACATTCCTAATACGATTATTCGAATGACTTTGTAGCGTGCAAATTGAGCTTAGAAATAATAAAAAAAGAAAGAAAAGCTTTCCTCAAAATTAGGAAACATAACGGTTCCGAACACAGTTACAGTTATCGTTTAAACCTAAAACATATGATGGAAAAAAAAGGGAAAATTCTCCCCACTTTCTGCAATCTCTAGGGTAAAAGCCAATTTCATTTCAGACCCACGCGAACCTCGGATAACTTAGCGGGAATACGCGTTCTGAGCAAAACTAATTTTAGTCCGTCATGATCTGTTTTTGCGGAATGCGGTGATTTTGTTCAGCTTATTGGCAAAATGTTTCTTCGTTGAAGTTTTCGTGTAAAGTGTAACTCAAAGTATGATGGCGGCGATCACTTCTCGTGGGGGAAAAGGGTTCTTTCCTGTTATAATATGCAAAAGTTAAAATGGAGAAACGGGAATAATAAAAGAAAACTTCAATAAGGTCGGCCCCTTACAATGATTCCAACACGCGAAGACCCGTAAAGGCAGTCAAATAGGACCCACCGCCTGCCAGGAGAGAAAAGAATCGTTTGCTCGATTGGCGGAATAAAATTCCGAGTCGGAAGTTTATTTTTTTAATACTTTTCTGCAAATGGAAATGGCATCGAGTAAGTAAATAGGCAACCTTTATTCCGAAACAAATAAAATGAGCAGCAATGCCGGAACGTAGACATTTTAAATTCGTCACGAAATGTTGTCCCGACACTAGTTAAATTTCGCTTCTAGACGTAAGGAAAATTCTTTACCGAGGGACTCCGTGCGATATGTAATCGTGGTACAAATTTCTGAGCAAATACCTTGCATTGTGGGGGGGTCACCGTTTTTGCATTCAATCTAGCTTCCCCACACCCCCGTTCGGATTCAAAGATCATTTATCTTTCAGGGTGCTTTTGGGCTAGACATCTTCATTAAGAAGAAACACAAGAAACTTCGCGTATAAAGGTGAGTGGAAGGTAAAAAGCTGGAGAGTTGCTTCTTTTTTCAGATTCATTTGTTTATTATTCCAGGGGAGAAGCTTTTACTTTTGATTAAAAAATGCTTCCGCATAAACGATTTAATGGCGTGATTTCTTGATTTGTTTTTTACCTTTTTGTGGCTTTTTCCTTTCATTTTTAGCTTTTGATTAAAGTATTCTGTAGCCGTGGTGGGAAGTCCCCCCCCCTTCGTTTTAAAATATTAGTCTATCACGATAGTTTTTTTTATGTGTTATTCCACCACCACATGTCAGATATTATACGAAGAATTGAGACGGTTTGAACGATAATTATTTTCCGCTAGTGATTAATTGCATTAAAATGCATTACATTAAAGTTATTATTATTTGAGTTCCGAAGCAGGAAAGCAGGCTGGAGCTTCTGAAATAGCTTCGCTTGGAAATTTATAACTCGAGCGTTCATATTTATTCGCCATAATGGGTTTAATTTTAATTCAAATACCAGACCTTTAGAAACGAAAGATGGTACGCTTAACTTTGAAAATCTTCAAACAGTTTTAGCATCAAACATCGTAAATTATATTAATGCTTTATAAAAATTTTGGTTATGAAAATATACTGCAAAATGGAGTTATTTAAATTTCTACAACTTTGGCAATTCTTTTCATAGGATTGACAGAAAAGTAGCATAATTTATTATTTAGAATTTCATTAATTAAACTGTATGAATTACTCTAAAATCTTCATTTAAAAAGAGAGAAAAAAGACATTTGATAAATATTTAAGTTTAACAGTTTAATATTATACGTTCTTTACTTCAGTTATCATGCATTCTTTATATTATTAATTTTATACAACGATTCTGAGTAAGTTATCAGAATTTATGAAAATGCCATTGTTTTTATATTAAATAAATATTTTGGTATTTAAATATTTAAATATCAACATTAAATATTTAAAGATCAATATAAGTAATTAAATATTTATTTAGGCATTAAAACTATTTAATTTTTATAATAAAATCCCATGTTTAAATTAAAATCAGATAAAAAATGGTATATTATGTTTTTTTTTTCCATTTAAATTCAAATTCATTTCCATAACAATTATTAAAATATAATTTTTTTTTATTATTCTGAACTTTTTTCCATTAATTATTCAAAAATGTTTAAATGATTTTGTCTTTGTTCCCACTTGATTTATTAAATTCTAATCTTCGCAGTATTTACAGAAGAATTCAACATTATTTTAGAATAGAAAGACGACATGAATCATACAACTTAGTCTTAAACAGTTGAATTAAAATTTGAGTAATATACTTTATTGATAGTTTTTTTAAAATTTCTTATCTTATTGAAAAAGTTCCTACATTTCTTTTAGAGTAAATTATTTAAAATTTTATAACAGTGCTCATTTTATTTTAAAAACTCTCGAAGTCACATGAAAAGAAATGAATATTTTTGCAAACGCTTTTATTATAAGTTCCACAGGCATCATCAGTAATTCAATTTTATGTATTCTTACAGAAAGCCCTTGATGTCACTGCTACAGAGTTGGCCAACAGACAAGATGAGAGTGACAACTCCAGGAAAAAACTCGTTGAGCTCAGCAGAGACTTCAAGAAAAACTCGACTGAAGTAAGTCCTTTTCAGTCCTTTCCAAATATTTTGATTTCAATGTTTTACGATTGTTATTTTATATGTCATAATTACCTAGTGTGATGAAAGCCGAATAGTCTTCTTGTTTTCAACAAAGCCATGCAATCGTCGAAAAATTCAGACTGAATTTATTTTCATTTTCATTTTGCTGATTTATGTACTTTAAAATAAAATGTCTTAATTTCACCTCGATTTTCCTTTTCATCTTCATTAATCGCTTTGTGGAATAGTATACATTCATAAAGCAGGCAATACAACAAAACGATTAAATTATATATTTCCTGACAAGTTAGGTAAAAGAAAAATATCGCAATATATAAAATCATGAATTGTATTCTAAAAGGAGGCAAGAACACAGAAATATGATAATATGGATTCAGTTATCTTAGATTATAAAAAAAAGGGGAAAAAAGTGTACAAATGATATATGCAAAGGAAAAAGCAATTAGTAATACCGTTGTATGGAATTATGCTTGGTTTCCTTTCGGATATTGTTTTTAATGTTTTAGAAATAAGTAAAATGAATTGAATTAGATTAGAATGAAAAGGAAACTCCTCGAATTTAAATAAATTAAATTTATTTCAACAAATTTGAAATGAAGTATTTCAATAAATTAGAGTGAATTATTATTAAAATAAATTTGAAAAACAGAAAATAAAGCTTTATTTTTGAAATTTCATAAACGCACAAATAACATATGGTATTGCATGTTTATACTGCTTGTATTATAAAATTAGATAGCAATCAGAAGTTTATTCCTGAAACACTTATTAATTTTCTGTTAACGGCCGGATTTTTGTAAAAGCAACGAAGCTGGTTGAAAAATAATTCTTATGAACAGAGATAACTGGTCTAAGAGTTCTCAGTTGTAGTCGACTTTCTAATAATACTCGAATGATTTAACCTCCACCAGCCATGAATGAATTCATCGATAAACTTCGTCAACATCTTCCAGATTTAGAACAATCCAATATAAAATATCTCCTAAGCAGCATGAGTCGGAAAATATGGATGCATCCCTCAAATCCATTTCGTTTCATTCGTCCACATCCCTCTCCCTTGCCTTGTACACATATCAATGAATAATCCCCTCCAACAAAAGACTTAATAGATCATCTTAGTGGCTAGAGAAAGGGGTAGTTCTCTCCTTCGGATATTCTATTCCTTGACAAGTGGAAGAAAGATCATCCTTCCCCAAGTCGATTCAGTCATTAACATCCCCAACCGGAAATTTGGTTTGTTTAAACGGGAAAGAGAGCGAGAGCAAAGCATCAGAAATTTATAGCCGGGCACGAAGCCATGCATGATTTGCCAAATCCGGTTCGCCGGATAACTTTCAAACCGAGAGAGGGGGTGCAGGAGAGGGGGCAGAGGATGCTTGCATACCAATGAATGACGGAATGAATAGCCCTTTCTCGCTGAGGAAGGGACTTCGATTGTAGTCAGTGTCATCGGTGCGTGGTATTACCACGTGTGTGTTAATGATCTATGGGAGGCCTTTGCCGTTTTGTGCCTTCGGACCGGGATGCATTCATTTCTGCTGCAACATCCTCCGCCCCCCCCCCTTTTAAAAGGCTTAAGAGTAACTATTTCGCCTCGTTTCTGGAAAATGAAGGGGGACGAGAGACGACTGCCAACCAATGGCAGCTTTCTTCCAGGTCATTCTCTCTATTCCTTGTAGTTAGCCGAGACTTTCGGTTTCAGAAGAGTCATTTATTGCTTTCCGTGCGAGTTGTTCCTTTGTCTTGCGGACCCAAACATGGCCGCCGACGCGCCGTCGTCCATTGGCAAGTCAGCGAAAACATTTAATTACTCCCTCTCGCACAATAGTTGACGATGTTTTATTCATTAAGAAGAGAGCCCGGTGGATACCTTGGAAGACTTCAACACCCCTCTACCACTCGCCCGCCTCGCTGCTTGTCTTCTGGAACTGTCCCCTTCTCTCTCCCCTCTTCGTTGCTTTTCCATGGTTATCCGTTCAACCAGAAGAGTGTTCTCCCCGGAATAATGGACCACCCTCTATTCGTCCACTCGTTCTGCAGGTAAAAGAAAACGTGTGTGCCTCCGAAGATACGCGTGCCAACCAGATTAGCAAAGAGGATGGAGCAGATTCTGGAATTACGTTCGGATGAGAAGATGAAGAGAGAATATTAGGCGGGGTCGTTGCAGACGACAAAAGGGGTGGACGAAGAACGAATAGGGGAGGGGAGATGTCGATCTTCCCAAAGAGTAGAACAAATGCAGATGGGAAAAATAAAGTAGATTATCAGCAAAAATGACAGAAATCTTTTCTTCAGTTTAAAATACCAGACATAATGCTCTCATTAGCACTTTTTTAGGGATTCAGCATGAATCTGTTGGAGATGCTATTATAAAGGGTTAAATTTGGATGTAAATCCATCATCTTCTTTTCAAAATGATGCAGTTACTATATGTAAATGAAAATTTTCATATGATCAACAAAAGAAAGAGTGACAGAAACTTTGATGACAGTTACAATGATAGTTAAAATAGTTTTACCATACTGAACGGTAACGGTGACACTTTTTTTCTTCTTCTTTTTGTCAATAAATTTCAAAAGCAATTATTGAGGAATTTTTACTGTCGGCTTGATGAAAATATTTGATCGTTTCTGAAAGAAACGTTTAGCAACGTTAAAGGAATCAAATTAACTTATATATTTTCTGTTCTGATGTCTTTATTATCAATTTGTAATATTATTTTACAAAAGATAAATATCTTATAAAGATATTTAAATAATGGATAAAAATGCAGCATCTTCTATTATTCTAAATTCTATTATTTTAGAAATAAATATTTTGAAAGAAATCTTTTTAATATATTGTAAATGCATCGAATTTTTTTTCTGAATATAAGATCATAATTCTCACTAGGTATTTTTAATTACTTATACTAAAAACGCAGTTATTGATTTAAAAACCAAATGGCACGTTTTTATTTAGTTTATAGATATATTACAAGTTAGTTAATTGCCCAGCATATTTTTGAAAACAGCATCGAAAATACAAGTGTAAAATAGAAGTAAACAGTTAAAGGAAGATATTATTCCGTCTTTTAAAAGTACATTCATTTTATTATGTAACTTTGGAGCAAATATCAATATCAACATTTCTACAGACTAAACATGTCTAGACTTTCTAGCACCCCGGCGGGAAAAACTCAAAGAACAGGTAATACCTCAGAAAAAATCAACAATTTCCGAATTCTTTCCTGTCATGAAACAACGTCGTTTTGAATAGTCTACTTGTGCCCATGCCAAGACACCGATCCTCTGCTTTCATCTCTGAAAACAGCTCCCTAGTCAACCAGAGACTCGCTTTGTTCAAGATGTAACTGCATTTTTGTTCTTTTGCTTTTAACGATGGTTTTACAGAAAGAATCTAAAATATTGCAATTGAAGAATCAGCATTCTTGATGACATTTTTGTGCTTTGTCCACATATATGCTGATTTTTATATTCTTTACAAATAGAAGAAAATAACAATATACCATCTTACAATATCACTATGCCCTTTTTGAATCTGTAAGATTCTTGTTCTAAACTTAGATGAGAAATTAATTTGTTAATAACAAGAAAGAAAAAAATTGAGGTGATATGCAATAATTCAGTGCCATTTGAATTGAATAAATATTCAAAACAATAAAAGCTTTCCAAACAACTCTATACCATCATAAATGTTATCTATCGTTGTTCTGTACCTAGATGAGAAAATAATATGATAACGACAGGAAGACACAGATAAAAAAAAATTGAAGAGATATGCAATATTCCAATGCCATTTGAACTGAAGACATATTCAAAAAATTAAAGCTTTCTAAGCAGTTTTATACTACCGTAAATGACAAACCCGGTAAGGATTGCTATTCGTTATTTCTTCATTAAAAACCGATCAATATATAGATATCCCTAAAAATTTTGTTGAAGATCTTGTGATATATGATAATAGCTGGAAAATAAAAAAGATTAAAAAGAAATCACTAGATATAAAATTCTAAAAAATAGCTAGTGTTAGTTGTACCTTTAAATGTATTTTAGAGAATATCTGTACATAATCCCTGGTATGAAAACATATATTTTAAAAGATGAACATGCATAAGACGGGTTTACGAGATATGTTCAAAAAATTAATTAATTTGAGTGTCCTTAATAAGATTGTTTGCTAACTTTAATTGTTTGAAGTCATATTAATTTGTAAAAATTAACCACAACAATACTAATAGTAGTATATAATCATTTTAAAACTCTAAATAGAGTTGTTTGTCATCAGATATTAGTTAGCACAATTGAATCTTTGCTTTCATGTATCGCCCGATATGCATTTAAAATTGATCAAGCCAAAAGAAAAAGAAAAATGAGTTAATTTATTCCTGTTGTCTTAAAATTTCATTACTTCAACAGAAAAAAAAATATGCATTTCGAAATAAATGCAATATATTTTGCATATTGAAAGTAGAAATGGCATTTTAAAATAATGAAAGCATATTGACTCAATTTTCTTTTTCTTTTGACTTGATTATTTTCAGCTGAATATACACGATACATTTGGAAAGAATAAAATTATTTTTTCTAAATAAAGCTTTTTTTTTTCTGTCACTATGGTTATGCAGTACAAAAGTCTGTGTATAGACAAGCTAAACTTTTTTATTAAAAAAATTCAGATGCAGGAAACAAAAAGAAAAATCAAATTTTTATTGACTATTATGCAACTATAGTTCTTCATTTCTCTTAAAAAATAAATACAGAAGTGGAAAAGGACAGCTTGGGGCCAGAAAGTCGTTCTAGGGGGTCTGACACCTTTTCTCTTAGATCGGATTTCTAAATGGGCCCGCTTGTCCGCCATCAATGATAACATATTTTCGCGTCTTAGCCGCTGCCGCGAATAAATGCGTCGAAGCATAAAAGCTGCGAAACACCTTCCACCTCCCTCTACTTTTTTTCCTATTCAAATGGAACAATGAGGGGGTGGAAAAAATTAAGAGCGATGAAAATCAAAAAGTGTAAAGAGAGGGGTTTAATCTATGTATAGAGAAAAAAACTTGGAATATTAGTGGGCAGATTGGCTTTTTTTTCACCCTTCTGCCTTTCACCTTTAACTTTTTTTTTTTTTTTTGTATAATTTGAGGAGAGGGTGGAACTTTTTTTTTCTTTTTTAGCCTGACGTGCGTGACGATGCGTTAAGATTTTAATAGCATCAGATATGCTTAAGTGCCCATTGATTGGCAGCGTCGTCCGCATGTCTTTATTTATTTTCGGTATGTCAAATAAATAATTGAAAAAGCGTGAGATTTCTCTCTTTCGTTTCCGCATCAAATGGGGCTTGCTAAGGGGTTGGGCAAAGATTATTTTTCCCCTTCTTTTATCTCGAGGGTGATTCTTGGGAGAGAAAAAAATATGAATGCATGAAGAGTTATCGAAATAATAATTGTTAAAAGGAGATCCATTGAATGTTCAGCCTTGCAAGTAAGCGGTTAGCTTTTTATGTTCTTTTGTAAGTTCGTTGTCAGTCTCAGATACCGATTCGCCAATTTTCTTGCAAGATCTTGTCAAATGTATCTGACATGTATATTTTATGAAATTGTCATAACTCATTATAGCCAAACCGTTGTTTTACTTCAGCAAATGGGTTGATTTAAAATGTGATGTAGCAATATAAATACAGAATTTACTTGCTGCTACAAAACACTCTGTGTTATTTTGCACGATATTATACGATAACGTAAAATAATTATCAATATCTTGGTGTTAAATAAAGGATAATTACAAATTTGTAAGTCTTTTTAGGCAGCTGCTGTACTAGTTAGTTCCATAAATATTAAAAGAATAATAACATAATCAGAAGTTCTTTCAAAATTCTAATTATTTTAAGAGTAATGGGATATATGTAATTTCAACATTATTTCACTGCATAATTCATCACATTTAAATCCATTGTGTCTGTTAAGTCCAAAAAATTCTAATTTTAATTAAAGATAAATGAAGGTTTCATTATTCTACCATTGTTTCTTATTTAACTTATATGCATCTTAAAAATTATTTTATTGGTTTTAATATCTTTCTTATTTTAAGTCATGTCTGAATTTCTTTTAAAATCTTTTTTTTAAATTAATTTTAGGTTTTGAGATAAATAATGCACTCAGATAGGAGTTATATAAAAATATCTTCCATGCTGAAAAATGAATTTAATATTCTTTTGTATCCCAGAATTTATCAAATAGAAATAACTCAAACAGAAAAATTTGGGATTTTATGTCGTTTTTATTTTATATACGTTTGGACTCCGAGAAACTTTGGAAATATAATTCCTGCAATTTAGAATTTAATGTGAGATTTGATTTGAAATGATTAGAAAATAATTAATTGTAAGAACGCAGGTAGGCTGAATTTTAGTTATATTAACGTCCCGTTTTTAGAAGCAGCTCTTAGGCTATTTTGGGACGGACTTCGTAATTCTGAACCGCTGTCAGATGACGAGGATGACACCTGAGTTGGCACTCTCCTTTCCAAACTTCCACAACACACCAACAGGAGGACGCTTGGCACCAACGGGCGGGTAGATTGAAATCATTATGCCCATACACATACACACACTACATGTATGTGTGCGTGTGTAATAATTTATTGCACATACATCACTTGCGCATGCATAATATTTATATCTGCGTAAATTTTTTCCGCTTCCATCCGAGTAACAACAAGTAGTGATATAATAAATAAAAGAAGACAATTATGTAGCCGAAAAATTTTACATAAGGACAGTTTCTTCCAACTTATTATTAATATTATATGTATTTCCAACAATTAGTTCATAGTTAATCGATTATAAGCCTCGGGCCTTTCTATCAATAGAAATTGACCTTCCTTTTTTTTAGCAGCCATGATTCAATCATAGGCTTGATCTAGCAGTGATTGACTGTAATAAAAAACGATGTCATGTTAAACATTATGATATCTAAGCAAAATTGATTGATAGGTAAAAACAATGTTAAAGTAAAGTAATCTTAATTTAAATTCAGACAAAAGGAAAAAGAAAGAGGTTTATGCTTGGAACTTTCTGTCTGTAAAATTTCTGAACTCCCACGCTTTCTTGGCATAATCGAAATGCTAAGAAAAAAAACATTTACTTCTCTTTTAACAATTCTGCAATTACAAAGTTATTTGGTGGTTATTGTAATAAATAATACAATGTATTTCATGAATATGTTAGTTTACTTTAGTTACATTAACGTCCGATTTAAAGGATATACAGCAAAATTTAAGAAGAATATTATTGTTAATGTTTTTGCTTGATATAAGAAAGATTAAGCAAATTCCTTTTACTACATGTTCAACTTATTCTTTTAGTAGCTGAGAGTACCAAGAACTATGCAAAATTTGTTTACTTTGAAAATGCTAATATTTACTCCTTTTGTTATAAAATCATTTACTAAAATCTTTGATAGTCACAACATTTCAAATTAAGCTAAAAAGAAAAAATCAGGATTTTACGATTTTAGAGAGAAAGAATTGTTAAAAGGAGCAATAAAACTTTTTAAACTAATATTTATATTGAAAGTGGTTAAAACGTTTACTTCTGAATATTTCCATGAATTTTTTTGGGATATTTCAAAACATCTAAATGATATTTGAGCATTAAATATAAATTTTAAAAACGTCACATATAATTTTCACATTTAAAATTATTATTTTCTTCTATTGTCATAATTTTAGATTTCTAAACAGCATTTTATTTTACTTTCTGCCTTTCCCTAGAATGCGGATGTCTTTTATTTCTCTAAAAGTTATTTTTTAAATTTAATATAATGTAAAGAAAAATTTATTTATCGGAAGAATTTGTTTATTCTTCAATATTCTGACGAATATTAAGTTGAATTCCAAGTAACATTAGGTCTCCAAATACGCATTATTTGAGGAAAAGAAACCTTGTGGTAACGCCTTCGATCTTAAGATCAGAGTACCAGGGATTCAGAATTTGATTCCATAGAAGATCTTGCACGTATATCGAATCAGTGCACGTAAAAGTGGCCATCTTAGGTCACATGTCCTGATGTTGATGTGGCGTGCAAATCAGGAGATTAGAATATAGGCCCAGGGGTTTCCCTCGTCATTTGATATCAATTCGAAGTGACAATGTCAGTTCCAAATTAGCTTTCTCTTAGATTCCGAATGGAGCATAAATCCAACTAAATTAATATAAGTTCATTAAGTCAGAGTTATTAAGATTGGTACTTTTCCATTACCGAGGGTCGTAAAAAAAATCGCCAAACTAATGGAGATTTTTTTACGATTTTTTTTTGTTGGCTATTTGTAGGAAATAATTTAACTGTCGCCAACAGCCCTTGGAATATAATAATACTTTTCCGTTTTCAAGGGCCATAAAAAAATCGTCACACGTTTAGTGATTTTTTTTTTGTTGGCGATTTGGGCGAAAATAATTTAACTCTCACCAACGGCCCTCGGAAACGGAAAAGTACCTTATTATTATTGCTAAATATGTAAAAAATGCTACACTTAAGGAATTTTTATATAATAAGAACCAATATATTTTAATTTTTAATTTAATTTGTAAGTTATGTTTAAGAATCAAGAATGTCATGAATGAGTAACCTGAGTAGCCCAAAAATAATGCTAAAATTGCATTTATTATCCATTAAAATAATCTACAACATATGCTGTGATAGCATAACTTCTTTTATACATATTACTTAATATATGATGAATAATAAACATAACAACATTCTCAACAGGCATCTTTAAAAATCCTGAATTTTTTTTTTCCAGGCAACCATTTTACATTAATACACTGCCATTATTCGAATGAATGAAACAAAAATTTTATCAATTCATCTTAATAAAAGCCAAAAGAATGAAAGGTGGATATTTTGTTTCTGCTTCAAAAATAAGATCAAAGAATTATCTTTATTGCTTACTTACTAGAAATGTTTTCGGTACAGAGATTGAAATAATCATAAATTTGACTTGAAAAAAATAATGACCTCCTTTGCCTGTAGGCAGGTGAATGATTTGTTAAACGAATATTAAACTTCTTTTCACGTGTGAAAAGAGTTTATCATAAACACGTTTCACCTTTCGTCGGATTTATTGCTGAAAGCTAGAAGAACGCTTGCAAAAAAACGGTCTTACATTAAAGCTACTTGAAAGTGTCACTCACACAGACGGGCAAAAAACGAGCAAGACGGGAGAATGCATAAAAAGTCGTCGAGCCACGACACAAAAAAAATTTACCCTAAGATATCCATAAAAAAACATTCGGAAATTAATTAAATTAATACAGCTAAATTTATAAAAGTTTATGCGACTTTCTGCTTCGCTTTCTTTGGAGATCTTGTAACCAAAAGGCAAACTATAACGCGTCTCAAAAACAGGTGTAACTTGGCTGAAAATTCGAAAGAAAGGACGGGGGAGGGAGTATAAGCCCCATCGAGTACACTGACAGCTCTACAACCCTAATAATAATAAAAAATGATTAATATTTTGAACCTTCATAGCCTTCCGAATACTCGCAAAAAATAAACAAGATGGGGAAAAAAAAATGTGAAAACATATATAAAAAGCGTCTCCCTTCTCAACGCATGTCACTCTGGAAGTCATAAATGAAAAAGGAACAAAAAAAAAAGTGTAAAAAAATGAAGCGGGAAATATTTTCCTCAAAAGCCAAACGATGCAGAAAATGCGCGAACCGGAACAACGGGAAAATCACGTGGCTTAAAAGCGTCGTGTATATATATATAAATATATATATATATGTATGGATGTATATGAGTGTGCATGCATGTATGTATGTAGGAGTAACGTCGGGAGCATGCTTCGAAGAAAACTTTTTCGGACAAATTTCTTTGTCATATTAATCATTTTTTTTACCCTAATTATCGCCTGCTTTCGTATTTTCTCCAATCACAGCAGCGTAAACTGGTTCGAGCGACAATTAGTTTTTAATCTTCCATATTCGACCGACATTACCGACACATAGGACGTCGTCACAGGAAAAAAAAATGTCCGAAAGAAAAAAATAATAGAAAAAAAAAACAAAGATGGAAGAAAAGTCGAACGCAAAAGGTGACGTTTCGCGTAATTTTAATTCCAGCTGTCATTTCGGTAGATTACAGCACCCTCACTCTTCCTCCCCCCATTTCTTACCCCCCTGCCGTGTCTTTCGTTTGGTAATGAACTTACGCGAGATGGTGAGGGGAGGTGCACCCCCTTTCCCCTCCCCAAATCTGAGTAGAAAGGAACGATTCCCTTTCTCTGGAGAGATTCTTTAATTTAAACCTTTGCCGAATTTTCTGATCAATACAACCCAGAGATGAGTTCTTATGCTGCTACTGGGGTTGATTTTACTAGGTGAGCAATCTGGTAGCCCCCCTTTTTGACATTAATGAATCACCAAACTTTCTCGTTGCCATTCCCTTTTTCATTTTTATTATTATATATACTTTTTTTTATTTCGTTCTTCCCTCCTATCCAGATTGAAACGCCTTAATTCGAACCTTGAGCTCGCGAACACCTGATTGAAGAAAAGCTTTCGAAATTTCTGGAGAGAGAAACAAATTGCGAACACTCGATCGCGTTTTAAAAAATCGTCGTCGTTGGATTATGATTTTTCCTTTCCATCCACCAGAAGGCGGAAAAAGGGTAAGAACAAAAAAAGGGGGGGGGAGAATTAAATCATGAAACTCCTGGAGTGATCAAAATGTTTTAGCTCTTCGATTCTAACGAGTTATATTCAAAATAAAATAAAATACAAATTTGAATGCAGTGCCTGCATGAGATCTAATTCCGAAACATTTCCTTTATTTTCTTTCTTTTCGCAGAAACTTCCCTTAAGTTCATAAGAAATTTCGAACGCATCTCGCCCGCTTTTTTTTTATTTTTACTTATTCCTTTTTTTGTCTTTTGATTTTTATCTTATTTTCGTTCGCTTGATTATTTCTTGCAATATGCGTGGCATCACTAAATAGGAACCGATCGAGGAACTGTTGCAATTAAAAAAATAAAGAAAGATCAGACAAAAAAAATTGATTGCAAATCAAGTATATGTGTAGGTCCTTTGAGAATATTAAAAAGAAAAAGAAAAAAAAAATTCTGATAACAAATTAAGCCCAAAATATCTTCTTTTGTTACCCAATCGCAGCTACATTGTTCGAATAAAAACTCGTACTGTTGCCTCGTGTATTCCTTTCGAATCCTAATCACGCAAATAAGAGGTTGCGATTGAATGATAAAGAGTAATTAAATACTAATTGTGCGCTTTATTTATGTTTCATTGTCATTCGCAAATTGAACGGCACGAAAACAATCCGTAATGAATAGGAAAAGATTTTATTTGTTGGACTCGGCATGACGGAATGCAAGTTACTTAAGAGAGATCATGATATCGCTAGGGTTCATAAAATTTAATACCGCGTAAGATAGGATAATAAATTAATTGGAAAATATTGAAAAGAGTGGCAATCTAATATATCCTTTTCATTTTGAAAAGCCTCTTTTGTAATCAATCGAGTATGATTTAGTCCGGTAGAGTTCATTTAAAAAAATGAAAACATTTTATTGATTTTTAGATTGATAATGGAGATTGCAAAGCCTTTGATTTATTAATAAAAGCGAGCATTGTTAAGGATTTATATTTCTCTTTAAATCGCAGTTTGTTTCAATCAAAGATGAATAACAATAAAACGGTACTTTGTCTGCTTATGAACTCAATTAATAAGATTCATTTTAAGAATGCATTCTGCATTTTTTTTCCCCTCCGAATTCTAAGATTTGGATTTTAACTATCTTTTACAATGTTGAGTATAAAAATGCTATTTAAGAATTTGAAATATAGCAGTAAAAGGTTTTAAAAGGTTATTTAAATAAAAAAAAAATATTGTGAAACAATGAAAAGAATGACATTATTACAATTTCTATCACAATTATTATTAAAATAGAAATAATTATGAACCAAAACATTCCCAGTAGATGAATTTTAGAAAAAGAAATAATAATAATGAAATTAAAATGGACATTAGATTAGTAGTTTAATTTTTTCATTAATAAATTAAATGCAGTAATAGCATTAATTTTATGAAAGCATTATTATAATTAAGATGCACTACATCTAAAAGAAAAACATAATAAATACTAAAAATTATTAAATAATTTGTTTCTTTATTAGAAAATGGAACTGGATTTTGTGAAAAATTAATTAAAATCGCTACTGTCAACGCAATCCTGATAGAACTGTCAATAAATTTCCTTTGCATAAATTCGTCCGAATAATCCATTATCAGCGACGAATTTATATAGGTACTTTGCAACTCTAAGCATTGCACATAAGGAGGTACGTCTTTTAATAAACTTAAAGATTTAATCTAAGATTAAAACACATTTTTAACATGTTAATAATTGATTTTAAGTAAATCTTTTTTTTTAATTCTATGAATTTTTTTTACAATGCTTTTCTTACTATTTATCTATTATGATTCTAGATTGTCCGATATTTGCATTTGTGCGCAATATTATTGAAGTAGATGTTTGTTATTTATAAATATTCTAATAACCAAAAGAGTATAAGGAAATATACCCTATTTCTGAACTTCGAAACTGACAAATTTTATCGAAATATTTTATAATTAATTGAAATTGTATTTCTATAAATTTATTCCCCCCCCCTTTTTTTTTTTTTTTTGGCAACTAGGAAAATGAAGTTTTTAGTCGACCGGCTTTCGGTCGCCTCTTAGTCTAGTTTTCCTAGTTGGAAATCCGCCATTATCTATTATCATATACATTAATGACTTCACAAGAATTCACTTCTAATTTTTTATATATTTCTCGTATAAATCTGGTTTAAATTTTACTCATTATTTCATTGAATTAAATCAAATAATTAATTTTTTTAATAAAATCACGTGTAATAAAATCTTTGACCTATTATCACTTCTTCATTACATGAGTAAACATATTACTTTCAACAAATAAGTCATTTATTACCATTCGCACGGATTTCATTAATGAGTTGTGAAATGAGCTTTGAATTTAGAAAATGAATTGCTCCTAATTTCGATACAATCAAAACCATTTTTCTTCGAGCTTATCTGTTACACTCAGTGAAATGAAGATTTATTTCTTGACTTGAAGGACAAATTGTTCAACTGACTTACGGATCAAAACTGATCATTTCTTTGTTACGTACTTAATTATGAAATATCAGATAAATAAATGAGGTCTTTTATAATTGCGTGGCTTTTATGTCTTTCGATTTACTTTCAAAATGTATTTTCTGTATAGCGCTATTAACTTGAAATAATGAATGAAACAGAGAACAAAATGGTCAAATGTGATTATCTTTTCTATGCACTCTTTAACTCCTTTATTAATAATGACTGCCACGGATGTTATAAGTTTTTAATAAAAGAAATCTTTTATTTTGACGATAAATCTTTTATATCTCTTTAATACTAGTCATCTTTAGTGACCAGCTGGTTAAGCAGCGGAATTAGTAATATGTATATGTATAATTTCAGTTAAATCGTTTAAATATAATTTCATGCCCATGATTCATCCAAATTTTCAGATATTAAAGCCGTGTTATTTTAACTGTCCAAAATATATTCTGCCTATTTAAAACATGAACCTTTTAAATGGATATCTGTCTTTGATATCATATCTTTATTAAAAAATATAATTGCTTAATTGGTCCATTGTCTTTTTTCTCGCTATTGTAACTTCATTTTTTCATTTATCAATAAATAACACAAATATCAAGCAGAATTCTTTTTTAATTTTCAAAAATGGGAGAAAATCAAGTGATTAAGTATTTAATGAAGCATTGAAAATGATTTGAATTTCAAAGCGGCATTATAATCTACTTTTGAAAATTTGGTAAAAAAAAATATTTCTTTTAAATTTGCCAAAATTTAGAAAAAACTTGCACGAAGAATAATTGGTAATTAAAACACACACACACACACACACACACACACACACACACACACACACACACACACACACACACACACACACACACACACACACATATATATATATATATACATATATAAAGTCGATACAAAATAATTTTTTTCTGTAATGTTTTCGGAAGTTATATTGGAAAGATATTAAAATTTTAATTGCAATTTTTTTTAAATCTCTCCAATGTCCACATTTCTACCACCAAAGGATATTTGCGAAACGTTTGGTAGCAATAGGTCAAACAGTTTGGCCACTAGTGCGCCTTCTCTGATTCCATTCTCATATTAATCCTGAGTCGAAAACTTATGATATTGAATTCGAAATATTAGTTCATAGCGCGTGCTGAAAAACTAAGATTTCATGATTTATAAGACAAATCATATGGGATAACAAGCATTGTTGGCGACATATTAAAAGTACTTATGATACATGCAAGTTGTTTTTTAAACTGTGGATTCCAGATCCAAGTGGAGTTGTACCATTGTAATTTTTTCTTTTCCTTTCTTTTTTTTAATTGTAAAAAATTCAAAACCGTGTGCATCTGTTACGTTTTTCAATTTTAGTTTGTAAACTTAATACTTAAAACTTTCTTGTTTAGAATTATTTCATTAATTTTTTACAAATAAACACATTTTATTAAATCGTTACCTCTTATGCTTCATCCACTCAATTGATTTTTATCTGCATAGACTGAAGGGAGAAAATGCTTGAATTTTTAAATATAGTGCAAAAGTTTTTTTTTTTTTTTTTTTTTTTTTTTTTTTTACAGAAACTAATATAAATTGTATAATTTTTAACAATGTATGTTAAGAAAAAGTAACAAGAAAATTCCTTTTAAAGGGAAAAAAGTATATTTAGTGAATCTCTAACAGGTTTTTAAAACCTTTAAAAAATTTGTCTGATATTTTTATATTTTTTTCCACATTTTTTTTTCTGCTTATTTTTTTTTTCGGAGCGATGAGCTAGGAAAGAATATAAATCCAATCATGTTTTCATGAATTCTTTTTTGCTGAGCTGCAGACTGTCTTGTTCGCTCAAATTTGAAGCTAACAATTCCTGACAGAGAGAAAGCAGGATTTGTTATGTCCTGAAACAGTGCCTCACTTTAAACTGAAATATTCAGTAGACGCATCAGCGATTGTATCACTTCTTGCACCAAACCAAAACAAACAAATAAAACACCCTATCAAGAGAAATATCATCGTACCGACAAAAGATTAATTGCACACGCGCTCTCGCTTCGTAATTGACATTTTTTGCTCCCCCTTTTTTTTTTCACTCCTCTTCTTCTGTTTTCTTCTCCCCCTGTCGGATTCTTTAAAAATTAAATACATTTTTTCCTCTTCGTATATTTGCTAAACACCCGTGAAATGTTCCCTTCCCCTTCGCACTCCCCTTTCCTTATTCCTTTACCCCAGAAAAAAAAAAGAATTAAACGCTATTATTTTAATATTTCCTCTATTTCATCCCCCCCCAAAGCGTAATGTTCTTTGTCTCGATTTTGCCATAATTACATTAATAACGAGCATGCCAGCCTTAAAAACAAAATCTCAGCATTGTTTGGAGTGATGGAAGCCAAAGAGAGTGGCGAAAAAAAATTTAGAAGAAATAAATGGAAAAACAAAAAGAATTAAAAAATATTTCTCTCTTTTTTTTCCCCCTTGCAGTTGGAAAAAAATAGCGCTTGTACATATATGAAGAAGGAATAAAAAAAAATATTAATTTTTTTGTAATGCGATATGTTTCGGTGAAAGAAAACGTACAACACTGAACAGAGAGAGAGAGAAGGAGTGAGAAAATGATAATAATAAGCATTTCCTATCAACTTTTATGGTCTTTTTAGGGGAATAGTTTGGGGGATTTTTTTCCCTCTTGTTTGCAAATTCGACGCCACATTCTTTCGTTTGTAATAACTCTTATTTTGGGAAGTTCGTCATTCATCATACAGCGCATCACTTGCGAGAGTTGAGTTAAATTAGGCGTTGGTAAAATTTTCAGGCCACTGATATCATTCCTTTAAGCATCTCAACTCAACTCGAAATCTTTGCAGACGATCGCGAGAATAAATAAAATAAAAGCAGAAGAAAGAAAAAAAAAACATTCATTCTTTTTCGGAACTTTACCAGACGATTAAAATTCACATTACGTGTATAGGGAAGGGTGCCGAGAAAAACTTTTAGGTGGTGTTTTTTTCCCTCCCCTGCTCAGCGAATGAAAATTAGGGTAATAATAATTATTTTTTACCATTATAATTAGAAACAATGAAAGATGTGCGAGGGGGCTTCAGAAAAAAGATGTTTTTTTTTCTACCTCTTGCGTTGTTGATTGCTGTAGATTCTAGGGTACTTAAATATATCAGATCACGTACCAGGTAGATAAAGTGGGGAAAGAGAGGTCCAGCTAATTTACCTTCGCTTGAGGGAACAACAATAATATCCTCCCTGTTAATTGAAAAAAAAAATCTTGCACCGCCATATTTACCCACAATGGATTTTTTTCTCCTTTATTTTAAAATTTTGATTATCCAAGAGCCATATACGTATCTTTTTAAAATTATATTCTTAAGCTAAATGTAGCAGAAAATTTTAATCTGGTTACCATTAACTTATTTAGACTTGGATTACATTGTATTATTTTGTATAAAAGATCTTAAGTTTCCTCTTCAAAATAATTTTTTTTTTCAAAGTGTAAGTTATAATTCTTCTCATTTTCTTTTGTATCTTATACCTAAGTCTTTCAGGTTAGAAAAATGGAAGTTTCTAGAATATACTTTTAATCATATTTTTAAATGAATTTTGCTTTTGAAATATTATAGCGTGTTGAAAAAAAGATGTTAAAAAATTTTTCGTCAATGGACCTAAAACTTTGCAAAATTTGGCTTGTTAAAGAACCGTAGTTCTTAATTTGTATACTCATGTTTCAGATTCAAAGCTTTTTATTGCTGAATGATAACTTAAAATTGTTTCTTTAGGAATTACTTTTGTTTTATAGGACATTGTTTCTTGATATTTTAATTTTCGAATTTACTGCTTTATATGAAGAATTTATTCAGCATTACATTGTATATTTAATACGTATTTTGGTAATTAAAACAATTGTCTTTCTTTATGCATTTAGTTCTATAAACATACCTCAATGATAAACATAAAGGTTTCTTATCTTATTTTTCTTCTTCTTTTTCTTCTTATACAATATCATTTTTCCCCCAATAAGATTAAAATTTCAAATATATTTTCAGGACAGTTATCATCAGGATATTTCAGCTGGGTTAAATACAAACTTTTCTGTAATTTGGGTCATTAAGAAAATGGAGCATAATTAATATAGATATTAGATTTAAATTCGATTGGTTGAAATTTAGAATAAAAAATTCTTCAAAATAATTTATAAAATATATTATTAGCTATCTAAGAGAAATTTAGTTTGAATACCAAGATCCATTGCTGTGAACTTTTTTTTTAATATTAAAAATTATAATTCCAATATGAAACTTAATATATGTATGAGTCTCAAAATCTAAAAACTGTTATTATAATCCTTTTTGTTTTTTATTTCATTAATTTTGCTCTTTTTTCATTCGATCTGATTTCGTAATATCTCAAATTTAATCACAAGGTTATTTACAAATATGATTTATCAACATCTCACCACAAAGATGTGATCTGTCTTATGCTGAAGCAAATTTAAATTTGGCCCAAATTTCTTTAAATTCTAAATATCTATGCTTTTTTTTAAAAAATAATATGGAGATGAGATGGAAGTAAGCAAAAATTAAATTCAACAGCATGGATTTAATTTTATAATTTTTAAGTTAAAAATATTTTTTTAAAAAAAGTGTTCAGTTTTCTCTTTGTTCTTGTTTATTTTGCTATAGTATATAATATTTCTATTCCTGTAATTATTATTATTATTATTTCTTTTTTGCTTTATTTGTATAACTTGAGATACCTAGAAATAGTGTTTTCAATATTTAACTCCTAATTAGCGGTAACTTTCTAAAAAAATGAGGTCAATTTGCGAGATATCACATTCTCAACAATAAAAAGGAATGCATTCATTTTTATCATACATTCTTGCAATAAATATATGTAATGGTAGTGAGTGCATATGCATGCGCTGGTACGTTTATATATGTGCACTCTTTTGTGTACATAATACAACAGACAACGCAGCACATTTACACAGAAAAACTATTATATGGAGTACGATACAAAAATTATACAGGAGAAGATAGAACTGTATCACAAAAATTGTAATTTCGAAAACAATTTGCTAATTGGAATAAAAAAATTTTAAGATAAGAATATAAGCAAGAAAAGTATGCGGAATTGGAAAATAAAAATTAAATCAATATGTGAAAGCAAAAGTTTTAAACATTCATCAAAATAACTAATTTAAGCTTTTTTTCCCTCCTTTTTCTTTAATAATTGTAAGTATTAATATTACTCAGATTGCAAAATTTGAAATTTCATTTTTGATAAAGTTTACAAGAAATTAGTAGATACTAAAATTATGATTATTATAGCATTTTTGCACACATTTGATAAATTTGATTCTTTTTTCATTCTTGTAGAGCTGGAAATTTGTAATCGAATCTTCACTTACTCCTTGATAAAAATTTTCGTTTCTTTTTTACTCGGTATTTCGCCTGATGTATATTTATTATTTTGTATTGTATATCGCCTGATTATATATTATTTAAATATTTTCAGAACTTCTTTGTTAATTAATCAATTAATTTAATTAAATTTTGATTTTCTACCCATAGCGCCATCTTGTAGTGAATTCGAGAAAAAAATAGAAGCTTTAATACATACAACACTAAACTTATATTTATAACATTATTTATTGAATTTTTTGACATGACGCATATTCTGAAATCATAATATGCTTCTCAAAAAGAAATGTTTGAGTTTTTCATTTATAAAACTGTACAACTTTCTGCTTTAATTAAATTACTAAAATCTTGTTTCCATTTATTAACAACGTCTTCTACAATTAGCACTCGCTTTTTAAGAAAGAGTTGGCGATAAAATTGACGTAATAGAAAAAAAGTTCTTAAAAAATCCATTTTTGTAAACCTCATCTAAAAAAATTCCATAAATCATTTATTGAATTGATAAAAAAATATTCCACAATTCTTTTTTCCATAATTAAAAAGGGCTTTTTCTCCTGATTATTATCGTTATCTTAATTTGTATATGTCATTTATCTTGGGTGTTACTTTTTTTTGTTTGCAAACGCTTTTGATTAATTGGCTATGATTTATCATTTGATTATGCAAATTGAAATTCCCAACTCTGATGCGGTGAAAGACTTCTTGCATAAGTCAGGCCACTTCGGGGACCTTTAAGTGGAATTTTTTTGTCTCTGTTTTTAAGCATATTGATGGAGAAAGCACAATTATTAAAACAGCTTGCATATGGAAACAAAATATAATTCAATAATTAATAGAGATGTCAAACTATGTTGTATTTGTGCAAGAATATTTTTAAATGTCATAAGTTTGTTATGTTATTATTTTTATTAGTGGCTGTATATTTTTTAGGTTTGTAAAAGTAGCTATGGTTTTTTTTTATAACATAAAATAAATATATAATCGTTATGAAAAAACAATTATTACAATGAAGTTTTTTCAATTATATATTGTATAAGAACATGTCGTTTTCCAATAGCATTCAGAGGCGTTCATTGCATTGACTTAATCATCTTGTAATATGAATTTCTAAGATTTAAAGTAAGTAATTAATTCTTTTCAAATAATTTGGATATGCGGTTCCAGTTGACTTTTGACATTCTAAAAGTTAATAACGTGATGATTAAAAATGATTTTTTTTTAAAAAATTCTACCTTACTTCAAAACTTACTCCATTATTTTAGAACTGGCTAAAAATATAATCTTATAACAAAATCTTTTAATCCATTCTTAAAAGATTAATAAAGTTTTGAATTTCCTAATTTTTTTAATGAAATTTCAAATTCTGGAATTGATAAAATCAGTAAAACTGCAGAGAATTTTAAAATTAAAAAGAGAAATTTATAGTATAACATTTCATAAATATAAAATATACAGATTGATTATAACTAAAAATTTACTTGTAATGTTATGAATTTAATTTCAATCGTAAACTATTTGAAAGGGGAAAAAAAAATCTAGAATTTTTTTAGATTGACTTTTTAAATGCATCATTGGCTATAATAATAACATATCCGAAAAAGTTTTTGATAAGTAACAAAAGAATGTTGATATTTTAGTGAAAATTGCCATGAAAAATTAATGTAAATTAAGTAAAATTATTATTTTTTTTAAAAAAGTGTTGTCATTAATGGCGGATACCCGAGACTCGGTATTTCATAATTTCTCAGACCAATACCCTACCATCCTCACATCCTCCATGAAGGTATCGCGTGCCCAAACGATAATCATTTGTATGCAAAACTCTTTTAGAATAAATTGAATTAGACAAAATCTCATCATAATTGTTTAGGGAAGTGCCTATCTTCGTTATATGCTAAAAAATAATGAAAAGATAAAAAAAAAGTTTTTTATTTTGATTTTTTTTCCACTGCCTCTCCTAATTTTTTTTTTCAGTTCTCATACCATATTATTTAGTTTTTCGTCTTTTCTTCACGTCTGTGGGTGAAAAGACGATTTCACTAATTTGCGTTATTAAAAGAAATTGTTCATTTTCATGAGAAAACTCTTTTTTTTTGAAAAATTCCATTTATGTAATAAAAAAAAAGATTTTTTTTACCAAAAAAAATGTTTATATATATACAAATATACTATTACTTCAATCAATCGCACTGTGAGTGAAACATTTTTTTCATGGCATTAGAAATACCTGGCCTATAGAAATGTAGGTGTGGAAAATTCCATTTATTCACTTATATATATATTTCTTTTTAAGAACTGACTTTTTTACGTAAAAAATTCGCAAAGAAGTTAGACCTATAAAATTACTTGATACATATCATAAATATACTAAACATAATTATAAACGCACAAGATTCTTTTGATTCTCTAATGTGTGTTCATCGTTTATGAGAATACTTATTCACAATTTTAATAATAAAATACCATCGAGTACTCTCAAAAAGTTAATCTTCAGACTTTGAGATTCATGAAAAGAAAAATCGATTTATAAAATTTCAATATAAAGAAATCACAATATGCATTTTTTTTCACTCCCAAATTTACAACATATTCATTGACTTTCGCCCAGTCACTGGAATGCTCTTATTTCTTATCATTTTTATCCATTTGAATACTGCTTTATCTATTTTTTATATTTTAAGAATTTAAATCGTTCAGTCTTTCAGATCTCTTTCAATACTTCCAAAACTTTTATAAATTTAAACATTTTTTTAAAAAGTGTTTCTAAGGTAGTTGAAATTTCAAACTGTTTTGCCGCAGCTTTCTTCTTTATCTTACTTTTTGCGTTTCTTCTAAAGCTTAACTTCACTGTCATAATTTAAATTTTCCACTTAAATCTCTATTGGAAATCTGAAGTTTAACTGTAAATTTTTTATTTTATTTAAAGCAAATTTCTCATTCCAGGTTAGTACACTGCTTTCAAAGCAAACGTTTATTATTTGTACGTTTTTTGTTTTGTTTTTCTGAGAATTTTTATAGCCAAAAATCCGGTGTAACGAAGTTTTTTTTTTTCATTTAATTTATATCCCTTCTAATGAACGGAATCAATAGTCGCTTTTTGACAACAATGAGTTTACTTAATTTTTTTCTGAGAAAATCGTAATTCAGCATATAGATATTTTATTTTAAGAAGTAGATACTCTGTTGAAAACCCAAAATTCCAGAAAGCTTCGATATATAAAAGTTCGATATATGAGGGTTATATTTTAGTTTATTTTTTACTTTTAATAGTATCGCTTTGGATAATGAATATTTTTAATTTAGGAGTTCTTTAAATGTAGGAGGTGGAGTTTATTTATACAGTCATTTTTTTTACAAATCTTTTCATCTCTTTTTTTTTATTAATAGCCATTTAATATCTATTTTAAATCCAAATTTATATTGATATCATGATTTATTTATCATATCGCTTTGATATTGAAATATATTTGACTGACTGATATTTAAGATTAATGTCCTATTTGAAAATTACCTAAGTGCAAATGGAGAAAGTGCTGAACTTTTATCCGGTGACGAAATAAAGAGAATGATACCTGATGGATATATCACTTTTCTAAAATTTATCCTTTGTGAATATGAGATCTTTCGTATTACCGTTTTGAATTAAAAGTAAAACAACGCATAAATTTAATAGAATGTGATTCAATACTCAATTCTACAGAAAATTTATAAGATTTATCATCTCAAGTCATCATTATTTCCACTCCAGCTGGGAAGGTAGAGGTAAAGTTCAGCTTCAAGACCAGCGGTTTTTATTTTCGAAACTGTATTTCATCAAAGATTCGGATCGTATAGAATCCTAGTGGATATTAAATATGTCGAATGTCAAAATCCCACTTGTGTGGTATAGTAGATTGCCGAGATGATGCTGGCTCCAGGGATCATTCTTGTCATCTGATCATGATTAAAAAATGTCGTAGTTCATGCTCAAACAACCCTTGTGTTACTTCTAAGCAGACATTAACGTTTCGAAACTAGTTTGTTTCATCAAAACAATTATATTCGTTATTGATTCCACGCAGTTATGGAATCAATTCGTATGATATTATAACTCCGTAGTAAATGTCACTGTCCCTCTAATGGCAGGATGTCTAATTCATCCCTCTAATGTCAGGATTACTTATTCTATACTATGATATAAATAAGAATATGATTTGATATGTAATATATAAGATATGACTCCAAAATTATATTAAAGAAGCTTTAATGAACTTGCATCACTTAAATATGACCATTCTTTTTAAAAATAAATAGGTTTCGATTTTAATTCCATCTCTAATGATAATAAAGATGAATGAATATGCATTTATATGTCACGTGTGCATCTTAGTACTCTGCAAGCCGTTTGACTTAAAGCTACCAAAAAGTGTCGATTTCTCTTTTCTTTCAGCTGGCACCGGTACCGTTTGATACACCGGAATAACTTCATTAACAAGAGCTTTGCAGCTACTTCAGCTTAAGATACCACAAACTGTTGAGAATGATTGGTTATTTTACGTCAGTGAGCCTTGTGTAACAGTCAGTTTCCAAAAGTAGCATTGCGTAATTTTTCATCCTTTGTGTGCTAGAGCTCCGACATCGGACATTTCCGGTAACCCGATTCCTTCTGTCGGATATAATCGGCACTCCAGCTTATCTCGTCCAATCATTTACGAGCGCATGTGCGATATTTAAAGAAATGGCTTCCGTTCGAAGAGTCCATTTCAAATATCTCCTCCTCCTTGCTTCTCTAATCATAAATTTATCACCGGAGGAGCGAGAGAAAAAGGGAGGTAGGTTGTTTACGCAAGCCTCCGCCAGCGAAAAAGTGTCGCCATGCTACCGCGCGGAAGGGGATCATTCCCTGTCATCCACCGAATGATAGATGGGAAGCAGTCAGACGACACCGTCGAGAAAAAAATAAAAAATGCGCTCCCCGAAAAACCGTTCGACAGATTTGTCCCTTTAAGGTCGGAGCGGGCCGAAGTCGGCTGGTGTCGCGTTACTCGAATATCGGTGCGACCGATTCGCAGAGAAATCGGGAGTTGTGGCATTCGGCCAATAGTTGGGTTCGTAAATACAAAAACAGAATACGAAAAAAAACTAATAATAAATGCCGTAGAGATCAGCAGGCGTCGATTAATCACTTGGGGTTGTGTCTGTGAATTTTTTTTGCTTGTATTTTTATCCCGTATTCCTTCGTGGAACTGTAGGGGGTGATAGATAGATAGGCGGGTAGGTTTTTGGCGCGTTTTACGCAGAGTTTATTTGTTTCCCAAATAATGAGCAGTTGAGATGGATGCTGTGTTGGTGTCTGGGATTCGTTATGGGCGAAGCTGCAAAGAAGAAATCATATCCTCCGATGAGGATCCTTTTTCCTTTCTTTATTTTCAGAGGGTTTTCTGCGAGAGGGCAACCTAATGAAGAACAGATGACGAATTCTTTTTTGTCTCTTTGGGAATGGTAATTAAAACAAAGCTAGAAATAAGTTATTTCGTCTGACTCTTTTCATAGTAGCGAAGATTATGCAGTTGGATAGTATATCAGATATTTACTTATACAAACACTTCTTGAAAGAATAGTAATCTGAAAAAGTAAGACTAATCTTTTTGTTTCTTTTCCTCATCGACTACTATTTTCGAAATTGTTTATATTTGGTCACCTAGATGCAATATTATGATTAAGAAATATCGCATAATTCAAATCTTGATAGCTATTTTCATTAGGTTTTTAAAAAGCAAAAGTCCTAAAAATTTTATTTAAGAAAATTCTTTCTTCATTTTCTTTAATTCATTACGATTTCGCTGTTAAAAATCAAAACCTTTGTATTGAATTGCATTGCTATGGAAAATATGGGCATATGATCAAAGATAAAATAATAAGGCACATAAAACTACAGAAAAGTATCGCAAATTATATAATTAGTAATACTAAAATATTTATTATATATTCGTATTTTAATACAAATAATCAGTAAAATATGTAGTATTAATCTAAAAAGTAATGCTATACTTGTTTAGTAATACGTTCCCCCCCCCCAAAAAAAAAAGACAAGATACCTTGGAAAATGCACCGCGACATACAACCTATTTATATTTTTCAAGCACTATTTTTGTTAAAATTATTCTTCTAAAAAAATTGTCTGAAATTGTTATACACAAAACACAAGAAATTCAATCCATGAAAATATTATTATTACTTATCAGCTTGTTAATTATATTAATGTCCCGTTTTTGGATCAAACCTCTTCATTGTAAACAGTTATCAGATGAAGAGGATGGCATCTGAGTTGGCATTCCTTCCAAAATTCTGAAAACACAAGAGGGAGGAGGTTTAATCGTATGTGTAAGATTTAATATACACTAGACGCATATACACGGTGGATTTTTAATGGAATCGGGTTTCGAATCCACCAAGACATTACCACTTTTCTTCGCCTATATTATTATAGTAAATAAAGCGAATAATGAATAATGTGTCGTGTACCTAATTGTAAACAAAAATATAACTTGTACTACTTTTATTTTAACACTTATACTTTTGTGGTCGTAAATGTGAAGAGATTGAACATTAGATTTCTATTTCGAGAAGATGTAATTACGTCCATGGAATAATTCAACAAAAATAAAGCTTATTCTTAACAACAAAAATAAAACAACAAGACCTTTTTTATAATAAAGATATGGCTATTGTATATTTGTTAATCTTTTACAGAAAACAATTTTATTAATCAGAAGAGAATTTTTATCCATTAGATGAAATTGTTACTTCAAAAAACACATTTTTATATAAAAAAAAATAATTTAGTTAAATAACCTTTATTTGGGGGCAATGAAAAAAATGTGGAATATAATTCTTATTAATAGGTTTAGCTTTTAAATAACTAAAATTGATGGAAATTATATTAATAAATTTCATATTATTAATCAACTTTTTTTCATATATACTACTAATAAAAACCAATTATTCATAATAGCAATTTTTCATGCGAAATTAATTTTACTAATCTTTTTTGAAACAATATTTGATACTTTAAAATGTTTTTGAATGATATGAAAGGAATGTTCAGAAATCCGTTTGACTTTCACATAAGTATATTTCTCTGCTTTTTTGTCTAGTATTTATTTAAGTGTTTAAGTTGCAGAAAAAATTACAAACAACGCCAAAAAGTTTTCCAAAATAAAAGAAAAAAACTCATATTTATGAAAAAAAAAAAAGAATGTGAGCTCAAAGAGCTGTTGTACTCTAATCTTCTTAAGTTTAAACGGCATTTTAATACATGTCGTCCATCCCTAGTTCCGCTTCCTACAACAGGATACATTTCGTTAAGAAAAATGTTACACAGTATATCTTACATATCATTATGATCTTCTAAAATCTCTTCTTTGCGTTCTTTACTGAATACAAAATACGAAAAGCTCTCTGCGAATCGAAAGTTCAAGTTCAACTGGTTATGATGCAGGTGCATAATATTTCCAAAGAATCCTCCAGGACAAAAAAAAAAAGCATATACAAACACATAGCAGGTATTTTACTGTATATCCTTTCATACATTCCAAATGACCAATTTTTAACCAACCACTGATATTTTGAAACAGGATCAGCAACAAGTGTATCATTTACAAACAAGGTGTTTTAGGGAATCTCGAATTTTATGTAAAAAGTTACCGCTATCGGCTGGTTGACTGTCAGTGACGTATAAACTTTGTTGCGACACATCCATCACTTTGCTATTCCCCTCCTATATTTTTTTTTCTAACTATGCTACTTTGTTGTCGTCATCCCCTCTTATCCCCCCCCCTTCTTTTTGTCGGTCGTAGCTCATTGGTGACATTTTTGCTGTCGGTGGTAAACATCAGATCCTTATGGATGATGCAGTAGTGCCCGAAACGCTTTGAACTTTGATGGCATTGACCTTGAAATTATGCGATCTGTATACATATATATTTTCCGGGGAATCTTTTCAAGATCTACAGGTAAATCTACAGAAGGAGGGGAAGACCGCCAGGCAGAATTTCGTATCGCGGATCGTCGGAAGATAAATCGTAGTAAATGTGGATTTTTTTCCCCTCCTTTCTCGAGGACATGATGGGGGTTTTCTTTCCGAGATTTATTTGGAAGCGCGAAGAATACCAAGAGAGATTAGTTTAAAAGAGTGGCTACATCTTTCGATTTGTTTATGTCATGGGGTACATGGATTCCGAAGCAGGGTTTGCAGCAGAAAAATGAAATATTTTTTTTTGTTCTGTTTTGTGTGTTGTGGTGTGATTGACGATACGAGAGATCACATTTAAACTTCATACATTTCAAGAGGATTTTACCGAGAGGATTTGAGGTATCGGCCCTTTAAGGGAATATTTCTGAAATGACAAATGAAATATTTTTGTTAGAAATGAGTTACGTTGAATTCTCCACAATCTTAAAAACGTAAAAGAGTAAGAAAAACATTCAAGTTAAGAATTTCGGTAATCATTCACCGGATTTATGGATATATTTTCAGCATATTTTAATTGTACGTTAACTAAAAAAAGTCGGCGTAAGTTTTCGAAATTCAATTGTTCAGTTTTGAAATATTTTTCAAAATTGAAAATTTAACTTGTATCAAATTTATTTATTTTTAGCTATGGTACATTAAATTTATACTCTTATTTGAAATAAAATAAAAAATTTAACTCTAACGGAAGAATTCTGCAACTTTTGCTGGACACATCGATCAATCGAGTATTAAGAATACTTTAAAAAATATTTTCACTTCTATTTTAACTTAAAAATTTTGAATATAAATAAATAGAATTATATTTCAGAAGAAATTTACACCCTTTATAAAAAAAAAAAAAAAAAAAAAAAAAAAAAACTGAGGTAACATGTGGAATTTTTTTTAATTTCTGAATTTATTTATAGTTAAATATTAGTGGAGCAAATACAAACTAGGATTTTTAATGTAATCAGAAATTTATTTTGAAAAGCTTCAAAATTTCAGCAATTTTCAACTCAATATGATCTGCCCACACTCCACATCAGAATTTAAAAATTAAAGTTCCTGTCATTGCATGATATATAAGTATGTATTATCATAAAATGTGTATTAAATTATCTCAATTTATAAAAGTCATTTTTTATATGTATGCATTTGTAAAACTATGGTAAAATCGTGCAAAATGAAAAACTCCTTCCAAAAATGTATACTGACAAAATATTGTATTTTGTCGCTCTCTCTCTTGAATAAAAATAAATTCTGTATGTGTGTGTGTAGAATAAATTGTAAGAAATACGTCAGTCTACATCACAACACAAGTGAAACCAAAATTTTTCCCTTCAGTGATTTTACTATGAGACTTTGATAGAAATTTCTTCGATACATGTCGATTTAGGATTGAGAATCTTAGGTATCTTTAAAAGAATGTTGTAAACATTAAGAATTTTTATCGCTTCACTTGGAGCATGAGAAAATGCTGAGACCAGCAGTTTTATAAAGCGTGTGTAGAATTAATAAAATAAAAAGAGGGAATTGGATCAGGAAATAAGAGCACATTTTAGAATGAAGTTAATATGAAGATGTCAATTTCAATTACAGTTTAAAAGTATGCGATTGCGTTGAAATTCAATTTAAAACATTTTAAATGCATCGCAATTATTTCCTTATTTTAATTCAAACTTCCCTGATTTTTTTTTATAGTTTTAAGATAAATTAATATAGAAAAACTTCATTAATATGCTTTAAAAATTAATTAGACGTAAAAGATGTATTTGTTTTTGTTCGTGTTCCTTAATTTCGATTGATTAGAAAAATTAAATATCTCTGAGGGAAGCATAGTTTTTAAATATATTCTTGATAAAAAAAAAAGAATAATATTTAAAACATGAAGCTTATATAATAAAAAATAATATCAGAAAATATATGTAAATATTTATAGTATATATATGTTCTCTACTTTTGGATCTTCTAATTTTTGTTTTCGATATGTATCTCGTTTCAAATGGTTTTTATGTCTAATATTTAATAACTATATATTCAATAAAGAAATATATAATTAAAAATTTTGAAATTTATAAATGCTTCTAAAATCAGAAATATTTAGCATAATTTCTTGTGAAAACAGATTTTAGTTTCATTAATCTGAAAATTAAAAATAATTTTTCTTTTTCTTAAGTTCAAACTAATACTTAATTTCTATAAAAATCTATTGAATATTCATTTATTAGAAACCCAATGGTAAAAAATATATCTTATGACTAAGGTAACGGTTGCAGTTTTCCAAACATTTTATAATTTATTCTCTTATTCCACTATTTTTATAATTTCTTAAGTTTGATGGAATTATCAAATTACCAATCTGCATACATTCAAATGAAGTAACATGCATTTGTTGATAAAACAGTACTTTCTTATTTCTATTTGATAAGCTATTTCACTAAAAGCTCCTAAAAGAAGTGCAAACTATCGATGAACGATTACTGTCCTCCAAAACTGAAGACGTTCCAATAAATAGGTGTCAAGTCCCGTTATTACGTGGAGGACAGGAAATGCATCATTCTCTGTGACAAACAAAAAAGTCATTCATTCCACCAATGGAAGCGTTGCCCAATTACTGCATCCACAAACGCAAATAACCCCTGACAGACCGCACTCTTCTGCGGCACATTCCATCCTAAATAAATTCGAGGACAACGAATGGATCCTGTCCTCTTTTTTTCTCCACCCTTTCCTCGAAGCTTCAAATCGAAGCCATCAAGAAGTAAAAGAAAAGCTCTTAAAGTGATTGTGAAACGAGACAATGCCTTTTACCAACGAGTCGGGAGGGGGATCTGTCATAGCGCCCCGGGTATTATTAATCACGGCAAGGGGCTTCATCAATAACTTTTGAGGGTGCCCCGTTGATGGTGGGGCTGGCCAGGAGCAAACGGCTTCATCTGTAGAAGGAATCCAATGCTTTTAACGACTGCTTCAGGAAGGTCTGGGAACAGGCAACCCTTTTGGCCGCGACCAAATATGTCATCGATAACTTCTAGGGCTTGTTATTCCCCGTTCGTTCTCTGGCAACCCATATGTCTATTACTTAACGGTCTTCTTGAAATTTGTCACAGTAAGTAATGCATCGTTAAAAGAGCAGTGGGTTTTCCAAGCTTCAATTGTCTTTCAGGGAGGTTTCGAATAATTTGTTCAGAATTCAGTCATTTTTACAGATGCAGCATTGCTCCAAAAGGGAATTTTAGAAGATTAAATCGAAAAAGATTTTTTTTTTCAAAAAAAAATCATAAGAAGTAATTGAAATAAAGTTTACTAAGCTTTAATTCGAACAAAATATCATTCATTTTTTTGATAGTCCTGCTCAAAAAAACTGTTTATTTTAATTTTGCTAGTTCTAATAAGATTTTGATGCAGATGAAAAATAAAAAGAAATATTTTTTAAAATGTTCTTTTTTTTATATATATAAAGTATTGCATTCATGATGTTTAAGGAAAGAAATGCTCCCTGAATTCATTAGAGAAGGATTTAGAAGGTGTACATATCCGATACTACTAAATATTTCTTGCAATAAAAATTATCAATGACTATTTATACGGGATTTTTAAGTAATTTATGTCGAGAATTTATATGGATGGGAAATTCATAAATGTTGTGAAAAATATGGCGTCAAAAATCACATTGATATATGGCGTCAAAAATCACACTGAAAAAACTATTTTGTTAATAACATCAAAATAATTCGACTAATATCCAAGCCAAATATTTTCAAATATATAAAAATTGCTTATCAATGTTTATAGAATTAGGTTTTTATAGCATAACGATCATATTTATATCTGTTTTATTGAACATTTCTCAATTTTTGCTTTTTTTTCTAGCCTAAGACATTATGTAATGTAATATATATATAGCAGTTTTCTATTTAACTGTCATCATTAATAGAAAAAGATATTTCGCTCATCAGTAGAAAGACGTACTTTATATTTTAAATTATCCTGATATATGGCGTCTATGGAGTATTATTTAATATTCAGCTTTTAATTAAAAAAGTATTCTGAAATTGCATGCAATTTACCAAGCAGAAGCACTGATGAACACATTTCAGTCTTTTTGTTAAAAATGTGTCGTTCAAAGCTAAGATCAACGCAACTTAAACTTTTTTTTTAACTACACGTTCTCTCTTTTTATCAATATGTCCTGCCAATCCCCTATTAAATATCACTGTTTTAGTTCAGAACAAGGGAATGTTTTTCGGTTATGATCAATAATTTAATAGCTTTAACATTTTATTACTGAAAGAAGTTATTAGGTATGTTATATCAGCTTGAAAATGTTCGTATAAATGCATAGAATACATTTTTTTTTAGAAAAATAAAAGTCATTGGAGAAGTAAAAAATATTGATCTGATTTATATTTTGATTTATAATTAATAAAAAATGCTTTAGCATATCTTAATAAGGGAGAACCATAAGAAATATATTTTTTTGCAAAATAAATTCAGATTTTAAAATATTTGATTGGTGCGATCCTATTAAATACGAGTTTAATAAAATTAAAATAACGATATAACGAACATAAACATACATTATTTTATGAATTTACATTTTTTTTCTTAAATAAATTAGATTCTGTTGCGATTCCTTACATTAAATTTTTAAAGATATTTCTTCCCACTCCCATGAATTCTTTCTAAAACAGACAGTCTTTTTGATAAAATACAATGTATAAAATTCACTTTCCAGATATAGCGGAAATGAATATTAAATAAAATTTTTAAAAAAATGAAACAATATTATGAGAACGCACAGAAAACTGGGGAAACAGTCAAATCTAAACTGTTAATCTCACAAAGCAACCTCCTAAGTTAGAAAAAAAAATGGCTGTTTTTCCCATAAACGTTTACGCTACCTGTGTCATCTATCACACAGAGTAAAATGAGGAGTGGGTCTCAAAAATTGCATTATCCTCCTGTTTCAGCCTCCTTTATAAACTCCCTCCTCCGTTTCCTTATAACAGTAGCAGCATCCAACCACTAGGGGGAGGAAAAGAGAAAGAAAGGTAAAATGAAAAAGTATAAACGCTTACTCGAAATCTTCCAGCAAAACAAATACTCCCAAATAGGGAGAGAAGTGGGAAAATTGTGGTTTGGGAAGAGGGGGAATGTCCAGTGGATTTCTCTGCCCCCCTACTTCAGCTTATGCATAAAAACAAGGGGGGAGAATAAGAACTAGGGTAATCTACGATGTCGTGCGGACAACCGCAAGACCACGATTCCAGCACACGTCTACGGGAGCACGCAACAAACCTCTTTCCCCTCCTCACCCTCAAGTTTGTCCGGAACGTATTTTTTACCCGGAAAAATATAAGAGGTGCGCTTCTCACTCTTTCGTCTGATGGGAGCGAGACGACCCCTTTCTCCGTCCCTGCACAATACTCCAGAGATTGCGATTTTTTTTATTTTTATTTGAAACATTTTCACCCTAGAACTGGGCAGTGTCCATTGTTTAAATATTAAACAACCTATCTCTTAAATCCGGCTCTGCCATTGATTTTTCCGGGCTGTGCGCTGTTGGTGATGTTTCCGTGACTTGGGGGGTAGGTGAAGTGAGGGGGAGGGTCTTAGAGCTTTATTGTGATTCATGAATTCCTCCACATTGCAT
This sequence comes from Argiope bruennichi, assembly GCF_947563725.1. Taxonomy (NCBI): domain Eukaryota; kingdom Metazoa; phylum Arthropoda; class Arachnida; order Araneae; family Araneidae; genus Argiope; species Argiope bruennichi. Next base: position 128,265,843 of record NC_079151.1, on the reverse strand, counting down.
AGGCAGCACACGCTATCCGTATAAGAGTGTCTTGACGGTTTGGTAGTAGGGCTGGCAGAGTTGGCGATTTTTAGCCATTTTGAAAGGAAGGAAGCAAATTTTCAAAAGCCATATACCGATTTAGTTTATTTTAATAAAATACAATCGCAAAATAAAATAGAATCAGGAAAAAAAATCGAATTGTATCTGATTTAAAATTTTCATACAAAGGATGATACACAACAAAATAAAATCATGATTTTTTTTATAAAAATCTGAATCTTTATTGGCGAACATTTTCAGATTAAATATTAATTAAAAAAGTTTTCTGCCTAAGTGACCTAATCAGAAGTATATTAAACTAATGTATTATTTTCGGAATATTATTAACATTCAATATTAAAAAAAATTAATAAGATAAGAAAAAATCAGAATAATTCTAGAAATCTGTAAAAAACGAATACTCAAAACAATTTACAATATATAATATATGATTTCTTCTTCATTTGCAAAATGGAGCAACAAAATATCAATTGACAGATAAACAAAAATTGCAACTGCATGATTCTTTGCAATTTTTAATCCTATAAATCTATTTTGTACTAAAATATACAATAAATTAACATCCATTCAATTATTTTAACCGCATCTTGAGTTCCCAATTGACTGATTATAATAAGCTTAGTAATTTCTGTACATGGTACCTCTGATTAGATTCGCCGCCTGTGCTAATATTCATCTGGTCTGAGCTGAAATAAAACTACTTAAACAACAACCATATATCATGAAATAATCTGATGAAACCTGATAAAGCATTCTGCATGATTTTTTTAAGCTTTGAAATGATTAATATTCATTTTTTAAGCTTTCATTTTGCTATTTGATACGACATAAAAACGTGAATTTAATTGTATCACTTCTATAAATTGCAATGCGCAAATTTAACAACGTGTATATTAAGAAATAAAAGCAGAAATGAAAATCATAGTTAAAAAAAGCCATTTTTTTTTTAAAGTTTCATTTTAATACTGTCAAAAACACTTGATTGAATGTTTGAAGTACGAATTTAAATTTCGTCATAACATTAAAAGGATTCTTCCAGATTGTGTATCAAATTAAATTTTAAAAATGTATTAAAAATAAAAGAAAAATGTATGAAAATGAAACTAATATCATTGATTTTTTTTTAATTTTGAGGTAATATAAAGGTCATCTTTACGAGATATTAGTTTTGAAAGATATGAACATAAATTTCCATATGCAAGTCATGCCGATTACTTCTCTATTGATAATTTCGGTTATTTTTATATTCGATTACATTTTTTACGTCTATTTCTATCATCTTGATTTCTTTCGTATCTTCCATCTGACCTAATGGAGTTTTTGATAACTAACATTTCGAGCCATTCTCTAGAATTTCTAATTAGGTTTTGTAGTTCCATTAATTAGCTAAGCGAAGCAGTGAATTATTTGCAGCTGTAAAAACCCTTCGACAATTAATAAAGATAAGATTACTGTGTAACATATGTTAACATTTCATATATTAGATAATGCTCTATAATTTTATAATGTAATATTGATCGTTGTGTTTTTGTGTTTGTGCAATAAATCATTTTGATCATAATTATAAAAAATGAACCCTCGATTCCTAAAAGTACTTACTTAATTTCCAAAGCTTATCTTTTTATATTTCCAGTATACATTATAACAGGAAATTTTCTAATGATGAGGGAAAGCACAAATGAAATCCAGCTTTTAGGGTAGGTACTTTGAAAATATGTTTTCAACAAAAATTGCCCTACAAATAGTTTAAAAACTTCATTCCGCCATTTGTATTTATTTACCTGATTGATTCTGTCGTAACTAAATTTGAACTCTTTTGTGCCTTTGCGATGTATTATTTCTATTCAAATTTTATAAGATTGTGTCCCCCAAAATTATCTGCAAGTATATTAATTAAATATCTCTCTAATGTATAAGAAACCCTATTTTGCCATTATACTACCTTATTTTTAAAAAAGCAATTTATACATAAGTATATCCTTAGGATATTTACAGTAAATGTATTGAATCATTACTTAAGAACAATTCTGACAGAAAAATATATTCCCTTAAATTATTAAACCTCCCCCACCCAAAAAAAATTAAGAAAGAAAAAAAAACTTATTTATAAAATAAGGATTTTTTTTTTCATAACGTGCATATTATTTAGAATCTGATTTAGCACAATCATTTTCCAATTTCCTTATTCATAAATATGTTTAAAAGAAATGCCTTTCTTTTAATTGAAATTACACCCAGTAGATTGAAAGAAGAGTATTAAAATATCTCTGAATAAAATGTAAAAAAGAACTCTAATTAAGATTTGTAATTGATACAGTTTCCTACATAAACTCTCATTTAAATAATCAAAAATATACTTTAGATATAATTTATAATATATTATGTATAGACAGACTAGATTATATAGATATTTTAATCTAAGAATATAAATAGATATATCAGTGAATAACATACGTTAAAAAAAGCAGTTCACTGATTAAAAAAACTACAAATTTCGATGCATTTTTCTACGTTTCCATTATCTGAAAGAAAAAAAAACATTCTTTTTAAATGCTGTGTAAACAACAAATATTTGCAAATGAATAATTTTGCATTCTTTGATGTTTTTTTCGCTTACATTTTCATCTTTGTAGCTGAGAAATAATGCTAAAATTCCTATCTCAAACTTTTTAATAACAAATACTTGTACAGCCACAAGAAAGCAACTATGTTTTAAAAATAATACTCCTAACTATCCGAACGTGATTACCTAAATACAATCAGTAACACCTTTTCCGAACACCTGGTCTTCTCGATTTCTATGTATCGAAAATATATCAGTCACGTTCCTCGCTCAGAGATTTTAAGTAATCGGATTAAAGATAGGAAAAATAACACCATAAAAGAGCTTTGTGGCGAGCTCAAATGTCCCTCTTTAATTAGAGTAGCTAACGTAGGATCTGAAACCTCGTAAATATTCTCAATCGAAGCACGAATGAAACTTAACACCTGTTGGGAGGTAGATGCATTAAATGACTCTAGGATGAGTGTCGAAGCCTCTTAAAATGTTCGATGGAAGAGCATTTTATAAAATACTGCTCATCAATTCAGACTGATTTATTCGGCGGTTGTTATTTAAGATGGGCTAAGATATCAATGCTGTCTTGATTCTTTGCAATAAATGATGGGCTTAGTTTTGGTCTGTGTTTGAAATGGTTTTAACAGTTCTGATTATATTAAGCACTTGAATAAATCTTTGAATCTTTCCATTTCCAAGTTCATATTGTTAGAAATATTTTATGAAAATAATCTGATGATATTTAAGTGCTTTTTTTGTATTGCCTTAAAAACAATAAAAACTGAGTCAGGTTTTCTCGTATATATGATTAAACCAAACATTGCATTCTTAAATTAATTAGTAACCTAAATTCTGCTTTAAGTTTGGATTTAAAAAATGTTTCATTATATATCCTGAAGAAAAAAGGTATTACATCCGGAAAATTTTAATGTAATTTCATGTTTCCGAGTAAAATAGTATTAATTCAGAAAAAAAAAAAAAATCAGAGCCATGTTTTATTCGTCTTAATTGTATTCTATGTTTTAAACATACAATACACGGTACAGTACGGCAAAGTGTCTTCTATCATTCCATTGAATATTTGAATAAAATTTCTAGTACGTGATTCAGCTAAAAAAAATTTCAGTTTTGTACTTTACTGCATCACGTTTTACGTTTTTTAGTGAATTCCATTCGGAGAGGTCACTGGACAAATTAATTACATTTTATGGCGTTTAAAAATGTAGAATAGAGAATTCGACTTAAGCATACTAAAGAATTATTTCGCCATACTTGAAACGCGAATAATGTGTTCTATTGAAATGGTTCCTTAAATTAATTTTATTTAACGATATTAAAGAATAAGAATTCATAGTTTTCAATATATTCTGACATTAAACGTTGTGTAGAAGTGTTTTTAATTAAGTTGCGGAGATTTCATGGTTTCAAAAATATTAAGAATCAGTTAATACAAAAAAAAATAATTATTTAAATAAAAATATTATTATCTAAAATTCTTAACTAAACATTAAAGTTAAATGTCTAAATTACATTTAATAGATTTTTTTAATAATACGATAGTTGTTTAGATTGATATTATGAAAAACTGACACTTTTCCATTCTAAAACATCACCTTCGAGGTTATTAAAATAAGAATCATTGAAATATTTATTGTTGGAACCGATGGAAGAGTAAGATGGGAATATAATGAAATAAATTTTCTTTCGATTTTGAATTAACTTGAAAAAATTGGATTTTTTTTGTTAGGTAATTTTTGTGGCCAATCAAAGAAAACAAATCCTCGAGTTATAACATAAAAGATTATATATTTATTTTCATAATATTTTTAAAAAATTTTATTACGACAGTGTTATCAATCATTTGGCAATCAATCAAAAATAGATTAAAAATATATATGCATATTTTTATCAATAAGGTATTAACATTTATCGAAAATTATTCTTTTTGCATCTAATATTTAAAATACAATAGACTTCAAGAGTGAATTCGAAGTTATAAACAAAAATTTGAATAACAGAAGAGATATTCATTTCAGCCGATGTTCTTCAATCGTCAGTTTGATAACAAAAAAGTGCGTGGGCATCTCATTTTCGACCCGGAACAAAGGAAAGAAATTACTGATTAAATATCATCGAAAAAACGGAAATAATAAGGATTCTTCAGCGTCAAAAACTAATGAATCTTGATTTAAAGGGAGGGAAAAAGAGGAAATAAATGACATATCTAATCCAATTTTCCACTCAGTCATCGGGCAAATAATATTGAAAAGAGATAACTCTGCTGATAAGTTGACAGAAGACGATTCTATCAAATCACAGTTGATTTACTGGAATACATGCGATGTTTCAGTTCGCAGCCCATTATTAACAGTCTCTTTTAATAAGCCTACCACATCATCTTTCAGCTATAGCTGTAAACAAGACGCTCTAAAAAAGATTAGTCTTAAACAGAGATAGCAGCAACACATTCTTTGTTATATATAAAGTGATTTTTTTAAAGAATTTTACGACAAATTGATTATTTGAGTTATCAATAAATATTTACACAAAATTTCAGGAAAAATAGATAAAATGGATAGGTCATTTTTTTTCTAAGTCTTATATACAAAGCATGGTTTCCTTTCAAAAATGAACTGCTATTTACTACAAAACTTAAAACTATTAATATTAAAAATAAGGGGGATTTTTAAAAATGAACGAATTTCTAAATTATTATATTAAATATTCATGAAATAACTGTCATTTTAAGAGAATAAAAGTTATTAATTGGGGAATAATTCTGTTTTGGGTAATTGATTTTTCATTGCAATTCAGTCAGTGATATAAGATCAAGATTAGTAAGAGATATAAGATTAGATATAATTTAAATAAGATTAGTAATTTAGAAAGAAAACAATAAAAGCCAAATCGAACAAATAAGTTAAGAATAAGAAAGTTTACTTGCATGACAACTATTCAACTGCATAAAAATGCAATTCTTTTTTTTTTTTATTTATACCTTTACAAACATCATCAGATAGAGAATAATGAGGCCAAAATTGAGCTATAGAACATCTGATGTGATACGTGGTAAGCTTAAAGTTTTTTTTTCCCGTCAATTCTTAGTGTAAACAAATTTTTCCTGTGATTAAATTTTGTATGAGAAAATCCATGAGTATTATGAATTCCTTAAAAGAAAATCGCATCCTAAATTTTGTTTATTTGAGACAGATATTAGGACATATGATCGTGCATAAAACTAATATGAAATGATAATTATAATGAATATGAAAACAGCAAGCTCTTTTACGGGTTGAGTCTTTATATGAGGATTCTCTCTTCCAAAAATCTTGAAAGCATTATTTATAATAATTATAACTTAAATAAAAAATATTCATTTCTTTTCTAAAGAAAATTCGACTTTCCAAAATGAGTTCCTCAATTAATCAAGAACATACGAGATGAAAACTATTTCTTGTTATATTCATTTAAATTGATAGCTGTATTGCACTTTTATGAATGACTTCAAAGTTCTATTTTGTTAAGCTTGGAATGAAAACTTCTAAAAGATATTCGATTCTATATTTTAAAAAAATAATAAACTACTTATTTCATAATCTTAGAGGTTTCTTAAACTTTAATAGACATTTTATTAAATAATTGTCAGATGAAAGACTACAATTTATTTCGCTTTTTATTTGCCACATCAGCAATAGAATTCATAGTAATGTGAAATATTATGCTATTCTTGTACATGAGTACATAACACCGATTTCATTTTGAAATCCACTGCGGATCTTGCAATGCAAAAGTAGATAAGATATCAAAAATGGAAACAATACATTTAGGAAATAACAGCAAGCAATTAATTTTCAGATAGCATTACCAATTACATTTATTATGTCATGAAAATGAATATATAACATCCATTTACAAATGCATTTTCATTTTCCCGAAGTTGATTGTAATTAATACAATATTAAAATCACTTTGACGTCATATGTTTCATAAATAACATTAAAGTCATTCTCTGAGATATTCTTTAAAATGAGCTTTGAACCTGATTGCAATTGAGAGATTAGATTTATTATGTAATTTTAATGAAATATAAGCTTTGACATTTATATGGCTTATTCAATGTTTTATGAACATAGAAAAGAATAGTAATACTCCTTTATTTTCAAAAATAAACAAAAGAATGGTGTCGATGAACCAGGAAAGAATATTTTCTTTCGTATTCAAACTGAAAAGAGAATGACAGATTTTAATAAAGTAATTGCAACAGCAAAAGATTGTCTCGATTTTCTTCTCGATTCCTCATTTTACACAATCACAAAAAAGTGACTGCTGAAGACGAAAGTAAGTAATGGTCATAATGTTCATTTAGAGAACTATTTTCTACTAGCAGCTTTGCACAAAATTAATGTTAAACATATCTTGGGGGGAAAAACGAATATTAGAAAACTATAAAAAGGAAATATACACAGAAATTTCAATCTTCATCATCCAGTTATTCAATTGATGAAAAGTTCTACTTTCCTATAATTATTATTGGATTATTGAGTAATCTAATCTGGAATTTATCCAAAAGAGCTATGCTGGGCTATTTTGTTTCTGTGAATATGTATTTAGAATTTAAAGAAGCTGATTAGAAAGATTAGTTTATAAATTTTTGAAATTCATTCTATATTTACTAATAAATTGGAAGTTTCATATCATGTAACTTGCTCGTAAATTTGCTATTATTGCAACATTTTTAATTTTGCTATTTTTGCAATTACTTGAGACTAGAAGCTTAAAAATAATTTAACTGTCATTTTGACTGTTTTATCGTAAAAGTGAAATCAATAGTTTTGCTTTGAATGTAGAGAAACTAAAAGTGATCAAATATTGAAGAAAAACTTTATAAAAAATGTGTGCAATCTATAATTTAAATATATATATATATATTTAAAGTTTATGCAGTTGCATTGCAAACCTAAACTATAAATATATGCAATTATTATAGTTCAAATCATATTATGAAAAACCAACTTTAGGAAATCAATTATTTTAATATTTCCTGAAATTCTGACTTACAACCTGTCGATATTCATACGATGTTGGATAAGATGTTCATTTCCTACTAATAAATGATTTGAATTTCTTTATTTTTTTATTTTAATTGAAATTCTAACAAAATGGCTTCCTGTCTAAGAGTGTTATTTGAGTAAATCAGTGCCACATTGTAATAACCCACATTGTTCATCTATATTTTAGTATCTACATCCGATTTTATTATATTGCTAGTTGATAACTGTTAATGTTTTGGATTTAAATCTTTTTATATATAATATTTTTAACATAAAAAGCCTTTGTGAAAAAATATTATGCCATACAGCATATGCTTTTAATTAAAATATCTGTGGAGCCAGACGATTTTTAAAAACACCAATATCTAATTTTCTATATAAGTTACTAATATTTGTTATATTATCATTGAAATTTTGTTCACGGATGCTAGAGTATTAGAAGAATTGCCTTCGTTTGAGCGATTGACTTAAGTTTACTTTTAACCATTGTTAAATCTAAATAAATTATTAGTAAAAGGCGTATTAAAATAAAAGAGAGGCTTAAAAATTTGTGGTAGCTCAAAGTGTAAAAAATACAAAAGTCTTGTTAACTTTTAATTAATTGAATAGTTAATAAATTTTTTTGCACTTTGAAAAATTGCCAGTACTGTTTCATATAACAAGTGTTCAAAATTTGGTAAAATAGGAAATTTCGAAAATTGGTTGTTTAAGAGAGATATGTGTGGAATTTATATAAATATACATACATGACCACAATGACTTTTATTTATAATAAGATTTATCTTCATCTGCCAAGTCAATCAGTGCTATAAAACCAAAAGAATGAGCTTGCTCTTATGATTATTGAATCTAATTTTAGACATCCAGTTTTATTTATAATATTGCGCTTAAAAACAATGCTGTATTTTTTGAAGCAAAACCTCTTAAAAATTTTGCCTGTTCACTTATAAAAACATTATTTACAATTCACAAAATGGTATGCTAATGTACATTAAATAGTAAATTATCGCATTTTAAAATTAATCAATCTTACACGATATAAATGAGATAGGCTTCTAAAAATGTACAGCAATATTAGTTATGTTTAATATACATAAATAGAGACTGTTTATCTTTACAAAAAAATGTATTCTCTGACCAAACTTTGATTTAAAATCGAAGTCCATTGCTTTTTTATTTTTTAACTTTTCACATTTTATCACTTTTTATTTTTAAAATTTATTGTTCTCATTTTAAATTCAAAGTCAAAGAAATTTTATTTATTTGACTTTATTATTAGAAAACTTCACTCATTTCAATAAATTATATAATTTTGGGGATATTCTGTTGCATTGACTCAATTCATGACAATAATTACTACATTCACACAGTAGTATTCCATAATTGTTACGACATTTTGCTTCTGCCCTGCCAGTGATGTCATCGTGATTCCTGATCTTTGCAAAGGGTAGAGCAGTGATGCGCTTTTTGGCGACTACCTATTATGAACTCAGGAGCTGCAACCCTGCAAAGAAATTTCCTCCGCGAAAAGGTAGGCGAACACGGAAGATGCTGCTTCGTATCCCCCTTAATACCCCATCATTCTCTGCCCCCCTCACCCCCTCTCGTATCAGCTTGACGCAGTTTACTTCCAATTTGCTCTCAGGACTGCAAAATTTCTCGCCCCCCATCTCGCACCTTTAAACGCTCGCTTCCGTGCGCTAAAAGTTTTTGAATTTGAAATGACGGCAATTTATTCCGTTTGGGGGACTGCCCCGGCCCCCGTACGTGAGGAGGGGAAGAGAACCGCCCCTTAATGGTGCCAGGGCTTCTTCCAAATTGAATGAAAGAATAACACGGGGTGTAAAGAAACAGTCTGCAGAGAGAGTTTTATTTTCCTCGGAATGAATTGGATTTGTTTTTGGTTTACTTTAAGAGCAGGTTTCTGTTTTTCTCTTACTCTTTTAAACCTTGTGGTTGTCTTTGCCTCGTGAGTAAAGTGGACTCTAGAAGACAGACGTATATGTGGCTTCACGGGTTAATTTGCCAAAGAAATATCCATGCTTTTTTCGAAAATATGTATGAGTACAATGAAGAAAGGCCATTGAAGTTTTAAAGTGTAACGAAATCCTCTAAGTCTGTACCCAACATTTAAACCCATTACTTGAATGCTATAATAATTAAAATTCACACTAAGTGAAACCTGATTAACAAACATCCTGGTTGAGGCATCCCAAGTAGTAAACACTCCATTACAACTAAAGGAAACCAATGATTCCTATTTATAAACAATTGGTAAACAGATGTCAAGTATTTTATTTTTCCCTGCCATTAAATTTCATATCATAAATCCATTTATTTAAAAGTAAAGGTAATTTGTTCAATTTCCCTTTTCATAGTAAATACTAGATTTTAGTCCTGCTTCAAAGACATTCCTTTGCTGAAGTTTCATCTAATTTCAACAGGTGTTGTACTCGTCATTTGACCATGATTCAAAATTATGAGTCAGTTCCGAAATAATCCTCATATACTTCAAAACTGGAGATATATATAGCTAAATTAAGTACAACATCAAAAATTTGAGTAACTACATAGCATGGTCTAATAAAGATTCTTACACCCCCTCTCCCAACAATCTCTAAATGTAAAGATTATAGTAATTTGCATATTTAAAACAGTTGATAAAACCAAAGATCTGATGCTTCAACCACAGTCACTAATTTTTTTTACTAATCTTTATTTCAAATGAAATCCCATGATTCCACGAAACATGGTCAATGATCATCTATTTCCAGCCACTTAGTATTTCTGAGATTTATCTCAAAATATAATTCACTGTGCATTCATTGGGGAGTGGGAGCAGGAATTTGAACAGTTTATTCTGTCAAGGTTCCTGCCCCCACTCCCGGGTTCTCCGGCCTGTTCCTGCCAAGTTCCCCTGCCATAATCACTGTATTTCTTATTAAATTTCCTGACCGTTAGAAGCGTCATCACTGATCGCTTTTCCCTCACCGCTCTCGAATTCCGAGGGATATGGCAAAATATAACTCTGACAGAGCCTATTCTACCAATTTTGTTCTTCGGCTTATTTCGCTATCTTGAAAGTATAGCAAACCAGTAAGAAAATATTTTATGTTTCGTACTGGTTTGTTACGATTTCTATTTTAAATTATACTTCTATAAAATAATACTTTTTCTGTTGTGATAGGACGTACTTCATCAATATTGGTTGATGAGAAGAAATTAATATTGTTAATATTGCGTGAGAATAGCTGGTAGCTGAAAGTGTCTAGTAAATATTCATATTGTGTTCTATGGTGTTATATGTTTTTTTTTATTATTTTTTATGAAGTGCACTGTTTATAAGCACGTAAGAGATACTTTGGTTTGATGGACAGAGTTTCAGCTTAGAATTCGATTCAGAAACGTGTTGATTAAGAATATCTTATTGCATTCTTAAACATATGAAATTCTAATGAATGCTAGTATGCTAATAAAAATATTAATAATAAATAGAATATATTGAAATTACATTGAAGATATTTCTGGAAAATATTTTCCAACTTAAAATTTCAAAATTATTCTGAGAAATTTCTGATAAAGTAAAACTAAACTCAGTGGCATGACAGCCCATGTAGGCCACGGCCTACAGTGCCCATATCTGCTTTCTTGACTGATGGCCCTGGGGTGCTGGGCATATGTCCCGGTTAGGTAGTCAGCCTAACGCGGAACCTCCAGTTTTAGTTCCCAAGCATGCTTGGTCCTCAGTTTATCGACCCACTGAAGTGTTGAAAGGTTGAGTCAACCTTTCCCAGTCCGAAGATCGAGCCTCGGACCTGTGCGTTGGGTACCACTATGCGACCGTGCTTTTCTGAAAAAGTCGTGATCAGCAAAAATGATTAATAAAAATTTGTCTTTACAATCCTGATATTCAAAATTTGGCTTCATAAGTCTCTCTCTCTCTCTCTACATATATATATATATATATATATATATATATATATATATATATATATATATATATATATATATATATATATATATATAAACTCTATTCTTCCTAATCTATAATATTTTCCCATTACGAATGTTTAAAAGTAATTGATCGAAATGTTCTAATGTGGAAAATTTCCTAAATCTCAAATTTTCCAATGGTATATTTTATATATTTTATCCACAAAGGCTAATTATTTCAGAAAAATACAATAGAATAAATTCAAGTACCATCAGCATTACGTAACAAATGCCAAAATCGATGTCATAAAACGATGCAATGCAGTGTGTCAGTTTTTCTTTTGTGGCAAATATAATGGAATCCGAAATTTAAAGGGCATGTTCTGAATTGGTATTTTTATTTCCAGTGCTTATAATATTTAACGAATTTCTCAAAAACTTTTTGCAAATGGAGATATCAACAAATTTATATCCTAAGAATCACTTTTTCATATGGGAATGAATTTGTCGTTGATTTTTTTTTAACTACAAGAATGAGGTGCTTCGTAATTTCCTAACAGTATAGTTTATATCATCTTAAGTGAGTCCAGAAGATACATTGGAAGATAAATGTTAAAAATTGAGCCTCCAATAATTTTTAAGGTGGAAAACTTCGATAACTATTTTTATTTGAAACTATTTCTAAAAGCTTTTTTTAATTTATTTATTGTCTAAAGTTTGCGATGGAAACAATAAATACAGTTCTCAGAAGAGTTGCAAAATAAGGATAAAAATTAAAGGAAAAAATGGTCAAATAAAAAAAGTTTTTAAGAATATTTAATGATAAAGTGTTTTTTCACATTTATCCGTTTAGGTTTTTTTTAAAAAAAAAGATATTAAAAACATCTTTTCAAATCTGTTTTTTCATGAAAATAATGATAGACAGGATATGCAAAAGAAATTCTTAATTATTTATAATGAAAACGTCATTTTTTCAACCATTTTCTTTTGCTCATAACTTCATAATTTACTAATGAAATTCATAAAAAAATTCACGAAGAATGCTAATTAAAATTGCATGAAAAGTTTTAATTTTTTTTCTTCTGGTCGTTAAACGAGTAAAATTCGTTAATGATACATTTCAAAAGTATTTAATAAATTAAGTAAAAGTTTTATTTCAAAAATTGTTTTGACTCGATTTGCATTAAATATAAGCTGAGCTCTGAAAACCAAATTAAGCTTCAACTAGGAGGTGTAAAATTTTTTTTTAATTTGACGTGCAAGATAGATAAACCAAGAAAAAAAAACTTTATGCATACATTTACAAAATGCTGAAAAACACTTTTTTTTTAGTGTCATTTACAGCTGAAATATTTTAATAGTATTTCCTTTACTTTGAAATTTAATATACATTTATAATCAAACAATAGTTGCATATACTTAATAGGCTAAATTTCAGTATTGAGGGGGAAAAAATTGAAAATTATTTTTTTTCCTTCAATTTTTTCCTTTAAATTATTTAAAAAGTTTCAAATGAATCTCTTTTTTCACACTTGTCTCGCTTATTTATTGAGGAGATAAAAACAGAACTCTTAGTCTGTTGAATAATTGATATTTGTAGAAGTTGATTTCCTTTGTTTTCCTTTCATTTTTTTAAATTCTCACTGCTTTTTTTCAATTTATTTGCCGCTATTTATCGATTTCAACAGAAACTTTTAAATAATTCCTTAGGATTTTGAGAAGGGAAAGGAATAGAAATTCACATCGATTTATTAATTTAAAATTTGTTATGAAAGAATATATTAAATGTACGTAAATTTTTAGTAATGCATTTCACACAGTATGGGTGTTTAAAAGAAAATACAGTAGAAACTTCGAATTAAAAAAAGAACAAGAAAAAGAAAAATTATTTCAAATTCTTTACGATTTCTGGTGAGTTGTGCCAATTAAAATAATTTTAATTAATATTTAAGAAAAACTTCAATTCCTTGCTCAAATTTGGATTTAAAATATTTCACTGTTTTAGTCAAAGCTTTAAAAACTGCAAAATTTTCAATATTCCAAATTTATTTATTTTTTAAAAAAAGAATTAATTGTTCTCAATTTATGAAATCATTTTCGCAATTTTATATGTTTAAGTTTCTTAACCATACAATTTAGAACGTACAAGTTTTTTTTTTCAGATGAAATACATTATAAAAAGAGATCCGTAGGTACAGTGAAGAAAAATATTCAACAGTTTAAATCTTTTAAATAAAATCTTTCGCTTTTCATAATCCTAAATCATAAATAAAAAAATCCTTTAAAAGCACTAATCGAAATATGGGAAAAGCGAACACAGAAGATTTACACAAGAAAGGCAACGAATCGAAAAATTTATTTTTAAAACACAAAATGATATGATACAATCAAGACAAGACATCAAATGAAAAGTTCAAAGCTATATTAAATCTGAAAATGATTTCGAAAAATTCCAAGCTAGCACAAGAATTTAAAATAAATTTAAGCAGGGACGTTGTGATCGAAAAAAGAAAGAATTTTTATTACTTAAAAGCGACCGCACACCGCACTGTTTATAAACATTAGAAAATTAAATCGATAATACAATGACTCACTTCAGTAAATCGTCTGGTAGAAAACTCGCACGTGGAAGGACCGCGCCATCTATCGGATTTTATCTTTAAAGATTTGCCGAACACTTCATTTTCAAATTTATTCATTTTAACCGGTCACTAGTATCTCTAGACGCTGAGTGATATATTATTTACTGTTTATAGATGATTCTCACTTCAAAATAATATTGTAATGGGTCTGCGTGACAGAGCAGTATTAGGCCAATGGTGTTACAAACATATCAGACAAACTATTGACAGACAATTGGGTGCGTGATCACTTTCGTTAGCTGCTTGAATAGAGTAAATATTTTAGGGGAACCGTGTTAAGCGCTTGCTATCATGTCATGATGAATATCTTTGGCTCATGATATCAGCTACGGAATGAGCTGTTGATTCGAGAATTTGTTTATTTTTTTGGTGTTCCACGGTCAATCAATTCATGAAAAAATAATGCTCCGTATCGTATTCGAAATGCTTTTAGTGCATTGTTTGGAATTCGAGTTGTTAAGGTATCAAACAATAATGATCAAAACACATTTTTGTTTCAAATGTATTTGTGCTAATTCAGAATGTATAATATAGATCGCATTTGGGCAGAAATGAAATATTGTTATTCATCCGTGCAGCAAATATAACGATGAATATGTTGCAATATTTTTGTTTTCATGAAATTAGACTGAAAAAGAAATATTTCCAAAACCAGTGTCATCAAAACACAAGCACAGAAAAAGAAATTAGTAGAAATATTTTCCCCTAGATTTGCTAATCAGTTCAAAGTTAGTTTTCTTTGCTGTTTTAATTACACAAAAGCATGCTATTTAGATCAAATAGTCAGTTTCAATTTTTTTTCCATTCATTCCGAATTTTGAAAAATAATAATAATAATAATATGCATCAAACTTCCATTTTTTACGAAAATCTAATTAGTTTATAATATTATATTTATTCCTTTTTCCTTATCGTTGTATATGTGTAAAACTCTGATTTATACTTTTTATTTTTTTATAATTTCATAGATATAATAAATTTTTTAAAGAATTTGTCAAGATTTCTTTGTTTGAACCATGGCTAGAGTAGAGTGACGAAATGAATAGATAACACAAAGGAGAAGGAGAGAGCACGTGTTTGATCTGATATATTTTAAAAAGAATTGCAGACCTCAGCATTGATTCTTTGAGTAAATTAATAGCCAGAACAGTTACATAATTAAAATTACAGTGAAAACGGATTTCCAGCGATTAGGAAATTATTTTAAGAGCGTAACTAATATAAGTTGCCGTGGAAGACTAAAATAAGAAAATGTCAACATTCTCCGGTGAATATTGACATTCACCGAAATGGCGACTACGTGATTGCTGACATTCACCTGGGAAAGTCGACATATGTCAGATACCGATCTTTCCCTATAACATATACTATATATAATTCCAAAGGAACTAAAACATTGTATTAACAAATTCTTGTCTAAAACTAAGTAAGTTCCAAATACATTCTCAAGCTCTCTCTTTTCTATTTCTACCTTTATTTTCAGTACATCGTTGTCATCATAATTTGATAAAGAAATCTTGATCAAAAATCCAAATTGGAATATTTTCTTGAAATTATTAAAAAAAGAAAAAAAAGTTTATGTACTTAATGATTTTTTCTTAAAAGCTTATTTTAGTTATATAAGTAGCCAACAGTATATTATGTTAGGAACAGTATCACAATGGTGCATATTAATGCATTCATATATCATAATAATGTAATGCATCTATAATATAAAACAGAGCAAAGAAATCAAATTTTCGGTATCCTATTGATTCAATGATTCAATGAGAGTTTTGTTACATCCTCTCATTAGAACTACACCAAATTAAATTTAGTTTTTAATTTTATTGAGAAAAGACAATAAAAGAAATTTAATTTTTACTTTAAGAGATCTTCTTATAAATAAGTATTTGAGAGAAAATAGGAACTTTCCTCAGTGAAATATAAAAAGTAACGATTTTAAACTAATGAAGGTTCCGCTACGGTGCCATGAAGAAAGCTAAGGAAAATGTTGATGAGCAGTTAATAATAATTAGGATTTCACGTAATTGCCCTTGGTCAACTTCATATTCGTCGTGCATAATTTATTCCTATTTCATATAGTAATTCATGTTTTTAGTATATGTATTTTTTACTTTGCAAAAATAACTCTGAATAATGATTCATATTTTTACGATATTCTACAAAATTATTAATGTTTTTAATATGTACAATTTTACTTTACAAAAATAATTCTGCATGATGATTCATATTTTAGCAATATTCTACATAGTGATTTATATTCTTAATACATACATTTTTACTTTACAAAGATAATGAAATACTTTTAGGAAAGAAATTTAAAGTTTTTTTTTTAATAAATCAGTTTCAAATAAAAATTAATGTTCAAAGTTAAATTTTAAATTTATATTCCTAAATCTATACCTTCCATAATTACGTTTTAAAAATAAAAAATAGTACAATTTAGAGTTAATATTAATAACATTTACTAGTTTGTGGTAATTTTGTTTGGTAGTAATTTTTGCATTGTAATTTTAATAAAGCGATAGGGATTTTTTTATTGATTTTAGTTAAAAATTAAAATAAAATTTTAAACAATCTTTCTTATATTCATCACTTTCATTCATATAGATCATTACAACCACAGTTGTAAAACAATTTTTTTTTTTTAAAATTTCAGTATATATTTAACATTTTTGGTATTTATTGATTAGAAAGTCTTTTAATAAAAAAGTATTACGATTAATAGGAGAGTGCAAGGAGCCGTAAATGTTGGTTAATTTTGCAATAAAATTGTTATTTTTAAAATTAAGAGTATTAAAAACAAATTCAATTTAATCTTTGTGAATGTTGCTGACACATGCATTAATTATAAATGCTAGGAATCAACATTTAAAAAAAATTTTAAGAAATTGAAATATGAAAAAAATTGTTCTATTTATATTATTGGTAGGGATTCCTGTATTGGATTCATCATGATAATAATAACTCGAAGTAGAATATGAAGATTCATGACTGGATTTGTATGATAAGTATTTGTATACTTTCCAAAACAGGATTTACTGTGAAAGGACCTTAAATATTTGCATTTCAGTACAAACAGCCTTTATGTTTCTTTCTTTCAGGACATAAGAAAAGCTGTGGTGCCACTATTGAAAAGTTTCCAAGCCGAAGTGGATAGTTTGTCCAAGAGAAGTAAAGCAGCCGAAGCGGCCTTCCTTACCATCTACAGAACCTTCATCGAACTTCCAGGTGGGCGAATTACTTCTCTTTGTCATTTTTACAGCTCATAGTCTCAACATGCTGAATCAAGAAATTGATTGAAACACTTTCTTCAATATGAACGAGATACCTCATCCGCCATTTTTTATTGAGAATTAAAAGCAATGTAGAATTTTTTTTCCATTGGGTAGATTCTTAAGCACTATTGACCAAGTAGTACATATTATTGCCGAGGCTTATACAATATTGTGCGATATTGTATTTTTAGTATTCATTAATATTATAAAATATTGCAAATATATTGTTTAATATCATAAAATATTGTACAATATATGTTTGCTACTAGGGTATCAATGACAATTTAAACCAACGGTATCAAATATATAATTTAGCGCTACAATCAATTAAATAACTTCGAATGTAAAATTATTTTATTTAAAAGCTATCTATATATTTGAATACAATCGATAATTTGAGGAAAAAACAAATATTGGTATTCTGCGCATTAAACTCTGCATTTAATCCTAATATGGAAGCATTCAACGGCTCTAAGATTTGTTACATGCTCAGCTTTCTAACCACTGTCATTTTGAATTTCAACGATTACGGAACGTGATGTTTCATCGTAATCTAATTGCTCAGGTAGACAATAGACACAATTGTACTTCACATTCTTGTCCCATCATTTTCTCCATATTTCTTTGTACATTTTGAAAACTGATTTATTTATTGATTATGAACAGCTATCCTCAACTTAAGCTAAATTAAAGACAAAATTTTACTTTACTTGCGTGATTTGAATTTTCGTTTTATACAATATGGAGAATAGATTAGATTTTGAGATATATCCTTATTGTTAATTTCAGATTTTTCGTAAAAAAAAAAAAAAAAAAAAAAAAAAAAAAAAAAAAAAAAAAAACTTTGCATACGTGTTTCTGTGCTTCAACGTAACGTGCAAGTCAGCACTTATCATGAATATTTTGTAGATAGAAAGTCTATTGTTATTGGTTTTCAATACGGTATGGAAATAATTATTGAACATTTTTTTAGTACGATTCTTTCAACGGAGTCAAATTTTAACAAACAGTATTGACTGTTTATATTGTTAGATATTCTGCTCATTTGGGACAGATAAAATGATCGAAAATAAGCAAATATTGATTGGTAATTACCTAAACCGATACCGTTTCCTTTATGTAAAATGATCATTCAGTGATAACGGGTTTTCTACCATGTTGTCCACTCTGTATCGATTTTATCGAAAAAATAGTATTGATCTGAAAAGTGCAATTCAGGGAAGCAGTCCACTGTCTGATGTTTCTTTTCAACGTCATTCTGCAACTACTTATGCGTATATAAGCAGTTTCGTTTTAAATATGAAATAATTGTAAGTTTATGTTAATTCAGCCAAAAACTATATAATTTCCTAGACGTAAACAGCATATATTCGATCCAGTCGATATAATCAATAGGGAAACTTATTTAGTTACTAGAACGGTACGGCTTTTTTTCTCGGATGCATTATCTTTTCTAAAGATAATCGATCCTCTTTTGTTTTTCCAGTAAACAAGGGGAAAAAAAGTGGGGGAACTCGAAAAACAGAGAAACTGATTACTTACAAAGGAGATGCGGGCCATGAATCGCTGAATCAGGAATTTTACTATTGATTAATGCATTGAACAAAAAAAGTCGAGTTTATTTTTATAAAGGGATGTTTGTTAAAAATATGGCAATTTGTATTTTATATTCAGTCCATGATTTAATTGCATAGAGGACGGAATTGAGAGGTTAAAAGCAAATTTTAACAGAAGTTTCTGATTTAGGATATAATTTCGAGGACAAACAAAAAAAGACACTTTCAATAAAACTGAAATAAGAAAGCCTTGATTTGATTTCGCAGAAAGAAGTATAAGATTAAAAAAAATCATTAAAAACAACTTCCACATTTTCCAACTATATTTCCATGCATTTCGAGAAAAAAAAATAATCCCAGAATTGATAAAAATTAATGTTGGTTAGTTCCGAACTAATTTTTTCCCCAATTACTTAAGAATAAAATTATGAATATTGTTCTTATTTTAATAAACTACCAACTTTTTATTTTACCGAAAAAAGCATTGATCTCAATACATTATAATAAATAATATTTTTAGAATAATAATTTGATTATGGCTGATGCATTTATGAAACTAATTCCTCGAAAGAAAGTGCAGATTTAATCAATAATGGATTTACTTTATCTAGTAAATACTTTATTCGCCAACTTAGTAACAATTGACTTTTCTTTAAAAATTCTCAGATCATCAATACCATAAAATAAAATGAAATGATTTCTTGGAATAAAAACGTTGACACTGCTTCTAGGCTTTTCGGTTCTATTTATGGGCATTATCCCAAAGAACACAGTATTGTTATCAACAGTGCAGAATAATTTTCCAAAGAGGGTACAATTTAAAATCTAATCGTCTAAAAATCTTAAAATCTAATAAAAATCTAATATAATTTCAGTGCAATTTAAAATTTGATCGTTTAAAAATTTTAACATAGTATTATGAATAAGTCTGAAGTGATATTGATGGGGGACATCAAATTGTAAATCATACTTAAATAACAAATAAAATTCATAATTCATAATAAAATATTTATAATTGTGTAACATTTACTTTACATCGTAATAAAATTATGACTCTTATTTATGAATTTAATTTGCTTCAGTCTTTTGATTTGTACCTGTCACTTTTTATAGGTAATAAGATAAATTTTCTAAAATTTTGAAAATCTGATCAATGGCTTGAAGTTTAATAACAAGATATTCATAATTTTCTGTTCATGCAACCTATAACACAACTTAAAATGAAACGCTCCATCACTGCTATCAGGAATAAAACAATTTTCATAAATTTCGATACATATTTAAAATTCGTTATTTCTTCGCATTCCTCCTTTAACTATAAATAAATCTAATGACGTAACGAATGTAAAAGGGGCCCGGAGTATAACATGATTTCCGCGCCTGTTTCCAATCATCATCAGCGATTAAAACGTGTAAACAGCACTCTCCCTATTAGCACAAGATATTGTTTTCTCGATATCTCTATAATATTATTGAATATTCTACATGTCGAACAATATCTTAAGAATAGCACAACAATATTATTACAGATTTTATGCCAATAGGGCGATATAATAATATTGCCCTATTGACATAAATATTATATGTTATTAATATAATATTTATTTATTTATTGTTCTGTCGTTATATTTAATCTTAAAAAGTGCCATAAATATACTAATGTTTCATCTCCATGGTGTCCCCAAGACTGTCATGGTGGGTGTTTACACCCCCTTGATCCCTGCTTTTAAACCACTGAATAAATCCTCTATATTTTTAAACTTTTACATCATTATGAATTCTGTAAGATAAAAGTATTCAACAATTTCTTTAAATCAACTAGTGAACAAATTAATTTTCTTCAATAAGCTCTAGCGTAAATTTTTATTTCAACAATTATTGAGAATCTACTTTTTTGGAGATAATGATTCCTTTCTGAGAAAATAATATGCTTTATCATCAGTCTTTTTCTAGTATTTCAATTAAAAGAAAACCGCTTTAAAAGAAAACCTTTTATTGACTGCCTTTATCGGAATTTAAACCAAGAACAGATAAATAAAATGCAAATGTAAAAAACCATGAAACACAGTTTAGAAGTCGTATGTTTTTAGACAAAACCTTATTTTAATAGAATATTTCCAGCCATGGAATATGAATGCCGACGAATGAGATGTTCTTGTTGCACCGCTATTTTTGTCCATGCCGAGCAAAGAACGACACGATGTCAAGCAACTAGACAGACAACAAAAGGCCACAATCAGTGAAGTGATAATC
Organism: Argiope bruennichi; assembly: GCF_947563725.1. Lineage (NCBI taxonomy): Eukaryota > Metazoa > Arthropoda > Arachnida > Araneae > Araneidae > Argiope > Argiope bruennichi. The sequence continues at coordinate 128,244,528 of NC_079151.1, read as the reverse complement.
AGCGAAATCGCCGCGGGCCCCAGCGTCCAGTTACCATAGCAGCCCGGTCAGGGCGTGGTGGAGTATCAGATCGGTATCAATAAATCAATAAGAAAGCAGAGCTCGCGATGCATGACAATATGGGGAAGGGGTGGAGTTGATATCCAGATGACGTGACGGCCAATACGAAGAACACATACAAATCAGCGCTCTTAAAAGAGGCTCGCTTCCGTTCGGCCGAAAAAACCGTTTTTCCATCGATGGAGTGGAACGGAGTTTATCGGAACGGAAACCGGGAAATTACGGTCTGCGTGATTAAGTTAAGTCCGCAGTTTACCTCCATGTATTTTTATTACGGTGTTTGGGACGGAAGGGGGCTCCGTGATATTTGAGAAATTTCGATCGAGTCAAGTAAGGAAAGTCATTAAGAAAAACAATCTTTGGACACGCTTGGCACTGTGTCGCTTGATAAACTGTGTAATGTGTCCCCGGGGAATTCTTGGAAGTGCTTAGTGGCGCTAATATCGAACCGATAATTTCTTTGTGAAAATTACTATAATTTATGACAGTTTTTGATTGGAAATAATTAATTTTGGACTTTTTCTTTAAAAAAAGTCATTGCAATTTCTTATATAAATTTTTCCAGATTCCACTCTGAAAAAAATAGCTTTACATAAAACGTTAGGTCGTGTTTAAACCCTAAAATGCATGACTTTTTATTTCTTTACGAAAAAATATATAGCTTAAGATTAATAAATATATATAATTTAGGAAAATTATTTTTAAAAAATTTTGTTTAGTTTTTCTTGTGAAATTTTAACAAAACTATTGAAATGTGTAAATTGGCTACAATGTGAATTAAACAATATCCCAGGGACATAAATCATGTTATAACAATTCTACGATAAACATAAGAATATCTTTTTACCAATATATTTTTTACAATTGAAACAAAATATTTTGATAATATTTTTAATGGTAGAATTAGTCATACAACAAACACCTTGGTATTTTTCTAAGTTTCCAGTTTAAATCTAATTCTAGTTCCGCTCTTGTCCTATATCGGTGTTTTCTGCAAATATTTATCAAAACACATTAATAAAAGGATCTCCAATCACTAATTGCTGCGCTATGAAACAGTCACGTGAAGCTTATAAATGGAAATAAAAATGTTTAGTCAAATGTTTACATGATGCATTGAAGGGTCCAATTGGAAAATCTTATAAAAAATTATTTTTAATGAAAAGCCAAATAAATATTTTCATTATCCTAAATTATATTTTTATGTTATATATGGTGAAACCCTAATAATAGTAATTTCATTAATGTTAAATTCGATCATTATTAAATCTGTAGAGAGGAAATATTTTTCTCCTACATATAACGTAAATCTGTAGAAAGGAATAAAGTGAAAGAAGGGAATAAAAAAAATCAACCTCGCCATTGTTCATAGATTGATATCTTGCAGTTCAAAATACAGAAATTGATTGAAGAGAATCAGGTTGATCAATCATTGTCTAGGGCAAAGCGATTCATATTAATAAGTACCGGCACAAAGTTTGGCATATTTCCAATTGTGTAAATCACAAAATGATGGTAACAATTTTTTTTATCCTGTATTGCTGATACAAAATTTCTTGGAAAGCAATAATACAATCGATTCAGTTTGGAAAACACGTATAACACTTCTGATTTGAAATTTCATTCGAATGTGTTTCAAAACTAAACAATATAGCTAAATGTAAGAGGAATTAATATTTTTATGTTAAATAAAGTTCGGGAATTCTTAATCCGTTAAAATATCAGTAATTAAGAAAGTTTACTTCAAATATTCATACTTTTTTTTTATGTAATCCTATTGTTTATTTTTTATTATTCATGTTTAAATGGGAAAAAGAATTTTTTTAAAAATCGTCCTCGAAACGTATCGAAATTATTTAGTAGTGTGCAAAACTGTATTGCTGTCCTTAAAATCTGAACTTTAATGCGTAATTTCTAAAAACAATGATATAAATTACATTCCTTAACAAACCTGTTGCTTTTTAATGAGCTCAGATGCAATTTTAAGGAAATACATTTTCGATATTATTACTAAAAATAACTAAATCGAAAGAAAAATGAGTGAATAGTTCTTGTATTAAAATATCATCTTTATAATAAATGACTTACAACAGATTACTTTATTTTTTAAAAATATTTTATTTTAAATGATATGACAAATACCCTGATTGATTCGAGGATTATAATCGAAATTAATTTCTATCAGAAAAGCATTATGTTTTTGTAAAATAGAACTTTTATCTTATTTTCATTCTAATTCCCATATGAATGCCTATTGATAACGATTTCTTTTATAAAAAAATAAATTTCGTGATACAAAAACGATATACATTTTTATAGTAAGCATAGTAATTTATTTTTTGCTTTAAAAGAAGTTTTGCTACAGGCCACTGTTCACATTTAACTCTTTGCACTCGGGAAAGTAAATCGATGCATAATTATTCATCTAACACAAAGATTTTTTTTAGTGCTCTGAAAAATAAATAATATACATAATTGTTTAAAATCGAATTTCTTTTAAAAATTAATCTTTTTACTATTCTGAAAACGCTTGTAACAATTAAAATTTTTAAAATAAATAAATCAAACGTCAAAATGATGCACCGTCTTGAATGGTCCACACCATCCTGAGGTGGTGCAAAGGGTTAAATATTTTACTGGATAAATTACCTGATATTCTTAATAGATTCAAGGTTCAAATATTTTTGCACCTTCACACCTTCATGAGTAATAAAAGGAGCTTTACAAATGTATGTCCAAATTTATCTACAATAATAAATAATTATTCCTAAAGAAAGAAAAGGACAGAACTATTTTTACAGAAAACTTAAAACATCGTGACGAAATACATTTCTGCAAACAATTCAACATCAAAATTAACTGAATAACCTATATATCCTTGGAGAAAGACGAACAAAACATTGATAGCCGAGCAAACCGAAGAAAAAGCCATCAATAAAGCGGTGACGCAACCGCAGAGAGGACGGACGAGCGATTCTTTTATCATTGACTAGAGCGCTGCGATTTCTCCATCCTCCAGAAGAAAAGCGGAGGCACTTAGCAGCGCATCGACAATAGACATTCTCCGATGACACATTAATGACTCAGGGGATTTACCTTGTTCACAAAAGCCAACGTGTGTCAGGTGGGTCAACCACTTATGGATCCCGGGACAAAGACAACCTGGAGGGTGGGTCGCTCTCTTTGAGAATCTAAAAGGTGGAACAACAATCCCTTCTCTTTAGGGATTGATGATGCGGGTAGATTGCCGGAGACGGTTTCACTTTTTTAACAGGATATTCACCGGCTTAACACTCTTCAAGGATGTGGACGGTAATGCCATTTTGCGATCAGCGAATTCCTGAATGCGATTGGTGCGGCGCTGTTCTAAGCTCTGCCTATTCAGGACTTTGATTAAAGGCATCTGTACTCATAGGGGCAACCGATTGATGTTAACCCCGCAGCATTGTTGCATACAGAAAAAAAAAGTTTCAAACGCAAGTGGTTTCTTTATCCCACAGATTCAGAATAAAAGTAATAATGCATTGCTAGATTTACAAGTGCAGCAGGTGTACGTCTAGAGTTGAAGATCGCTAACATTTCTGAAGTTTGCAGAGTACTTGTAATATATTTATGAATAGTTATTTAAAAGCATGTGATTCTTTTTACTCAACTTTTAAGATACTTTTTTCAGTATATGTTTCATTTTCACACAGAAACTTCTTTTTTTTTTAATTATGAATATTATTATATCAATATTTTTGTAATTACTATTCAAATTATTTCCGTTAAAATCCTGTTTTTTTTTTAAGTTACCCTGAATACATAAGAGGGAAGGGGGTAAATCTGAGATTATATTTCCTAAATTTTTTTCTAACCAGTACCATTCAGTTTTCTTTATTTTATAATTAATATCACCTTTTGTTTAAGAAATATTTCTTCGTTTCGCTGCAACTAAAACTCATCCTACAATCGAAATGATTATGTATTCTATTTTATTTCTGCATTTACTAATAACTTATATTAACTATTTAATTTTTGTAAATAGAAATTAGAAAAATATAGTTTAATGCGCGAAACTGACATTTCAAAACTATCGATAGTTTTATATCCTTACTATTAATAACTGTCAATGCATATGTATCCGTACATATGCATCCATGTTTGTAATGGTGCTCTACAGGCCAGGTTGTTTGACCTAGAACTACCTAACTTGGAACATATATACTTTAGAAGGAACAAATGTGCATCTCGGAAAGCATTTTTTAAATTTTTGATTAGAATTTTAATTATTTAAAAATTGAACTGAATTTTTTTTTTCCTTATGATAATTTCAGAAAATATAATTGCACAAAAATAAATTTTTCACAGTTTCAAAATTTTGAAAATTATTCTTTAATGAATATTAACTTAATAATCGCGTAAATCTTACCTAATTTTGGACAATCTATTAATTTTTTTTTTTTTTGCCTAGTTTTGAATAATATTAAAATGTCTTGTCTTGAAATTCAAACCGTTTCCATTTTCTCATCAAATATTTGATTGAGTTATTTTCTTTCGTTGTTGTAAATTTAAAAAGTAGGATTCTATTTATTAGCTGTATAGCTTACATAACGAATAAAAAAGAGAAGTTGCAAAGCAATCTTCTGATGTTAGAAGGCAGATGAGTTGCATATAAACATCTTTAATAGTGTTTTGATATCATGGGACTGGTTTCCATTAAAATAGGTTCCTTGTATACAATGAAGAAAAAAAATGTTAAATGATTTAAATAATACAACCTTCGAACTCAGGGAAGCCTGAAACGTGAAGATTCGTCAAAATCTCGAGTTCTAATTTTTGGACGATCACTATACTTTCTTTATATTGCATATACGAGAAAGTAAAAAATTATAAGGTAAGACGATAAACTGAACACGACATTCATTGAGATATTACATAGTATTCACAATTATCTATGTTAGGCAAATGTGGCATGAATTAACCTCATTTTTGCGGTTAACTTTTTGATCAGAACAAATAGAAAGTATAAATAAAATATTGAACTAAAATGAACATTTTTCTTCATTGCTTGCTTATAAAAACAGAACAAATGTTCAAACTAAAAATATTTTTTTTATTGCTCACTGAAAGCTAAATGGTTCTTTATAAATATGGTATATAAGTATAACCAGTGGCATAGAAACCAGTGGTTCCAATGCCACTGGAAGTCTGTACAAGGGGATGACAAAAACATAGCATGAATAAAGTCAGCGAAATTCATGTTAGTATCTCAATATAAATGAGAGTCAATGCGGCTATATGTTTCAAATATACTTTACGTTTCATATACATTTATACTATATACGTTTCATCTATCAAAACTATATATTATATGAATATATAGTATACACGTTTCATATACGTATATACTATATGCTTCAAATCTTCCCTCTAAATGATAAAGCCAATTTCAACCGAACTTTGCACATTTATTGCTCAGGATAAGAAAATAATACAACTTCTAACTAACAAATTGCAAACGTTAATTACACATTCTATTAATTAGAAATTATCTAACGTTTTTATGCATTAAATTTGGAGCAAATAATTTTAGAAGAAATGATTTAATATCATCTTAAAATACAAAATTTTATGTTTTCAGTGATGCCTTCCATTCTTTACTGTACAATGATTTCTTCATTTTTTTACTAATTTTTTCAAAATATGACGCAAACGGTTTTGAAATATAGTAGGACTCAGATCTAATCAACCAGTTTTTTGAAATTTCTGTTCCATATCTTTTAGAATTTTTTTATTGGCTTAAAATAGTTACTTAATGGTGCCTAAAAATACTGAAGGAAAAACTGTTATACCTTTCATTTTCAAACGATTACAACCAAGGTCGAAGGACAGTGAATCAAGTACTGTGGTATAACAAAATGAAGTGAGTGTGTTTTATAATAATTTATACAAACTTAGCTTTTCATTAAAAATATTACACTGAAATACATAAAAATATTTTAATTCAGCATAATCATCGAAGTATGTCAAAAAGTTATTTATAAAGCAATAAACAACTACACCATTATTCTGAATGAAATTAAGCGACTTAGCAAGAGCCCATAAATTCAAGCAAACATCCTTATAAAAATAGCATTTCTTTTCAGAAAATGTTAGATGTACACCCCTTTTATTCACAAATATCTTTAAATAAAATAGGATTATATTAAGAGGCCGTTGGACTTTAAAATAAGCAAAAAAGGATGAAAATCTGAAATTTTCTTTATATTCTTTTACCCTAAAATTATACGCTTATATTCAAATAAAATAACAACATAAAAAATATTGTTAAATAAAAGAAATAACTGAAGAGTTTAGAGAAAAAAAATTTAATGAAGTTTTCACAAAGAAAAAAAAAATGTTCTAATTAGATTTAAATATCCGTACAACATTTCAGGTGTATAAATTTTTTGTAAAATTACATAAAATTGATAATGTAGATTTTAAAAGAAAATCGGGTATGCATTTTATATTTCGAGTTCTTTTAAATATTTAAAAGTCGATTTTAGTTCAGAAAAGCACGAAATTCCTGTGAAAATCCAGTGCATGTGCCTAAAAATATTTCTAAACAATTAATTTTTAATTAAAATTACAAAATCATACGCAGTTTAGCTCAAAATAAATTTATATAAATAAAATAAAAGAATAAAATTAATAGAAAAAATAAAAAATTAAGTCTTTTTGAATATTTTAAAATTTTTAAAAATTGTATATGTCTTAATTTTTTTAAAGTATATGTTTTTTAAAGAGCGTTTTTTAAAGATATTTATAGTATGTCTCTTTTAATAATATGTATAAAAATTTCATTTCTCTAAGTGAATAATACGCAAAAATTCTTAATAAAGTTCACCACCCTTTTCAGAATGTTTATCTTAGTGTAATGATACATTTTCCGATTCTCCATGAAATGACAACTTGAATACTTTTATTAACTATAGTAATCGGGCACAAGTAGATATTTGCGTCTGTTGGAAATAGAATTTTGAAATTTAAAATCTAGGTAGCTTTTATTCCATCACCTGTTAGATGCAGTTCCTTCGGCTAGTATGCAAAAATACTTGCTGTGGGTACGTCGTTTGCTGACATGATTGCCTTGAAGCTACCCATGCCTGCTCATTTAAAACAGAACCTTTCGAACCATACTGTCGCGAGAGGCGATGTATTTTCAATATCCTTCGAACTTCACACTCTTTCCCAGGAGCGTGTACGTGCAGTCATTCCAGGAGATAAATTCGCCCACTGATTCTTCTGAATGCTGATGTCACTCTGAGCATTCGGACGGATACCATCCTTAACGTGATGTGAACGCTGTGATTTGTGATGACTCGGTTGGGGGTCTACTGATAAGCGCGATTCAGAACGATGGGAAGTGGTCGCTACAGGGCCCCAGGCGAGCCTGGGTCGTGACATAAGCCGGTAATATGCCCTACAAACAGTAAACTGTTTCGACAAGTAGATGGCCATTAGCATCGGAGAGGCTACTGAAATATTTTAAGCCTTCATTTGGATGGCCATGTGTCACTTGCTTTCCTAAGTAGGAATCATTGAGGTATTGTTGGCCGTCTTTAACAAATAGTGTGTTTGAAAGGGTGAGAAAGGTGAGGCTGCTCTAAAATAAGCTTCCGGGATTTCGTATTATTTACCTGGAATGAATTGTTGTTTGCTGCAGATTTCCAAAGAAACCATTTGCTTAATTTTTATGAAGTTAGTTGATGAAAGCGTTGCTGATAAGGATTGTTAGATAACCATCAATTTAACTTTCATCTAGAATGAAGCTTGAACACTTCATGGATGTATGGAAACAAAGAATTTCAAAGTTCACTTTTAGTGTGGATTCTATTGTGGGTTTGAAACTAAGATTATTTTTAATCTAAGTTTCTAGATAGATTTATAATCTTTTTATTCATTTACAGGCAAAATAATGTTTATATTTAAGAAATTCTTTTTAAAAAATTTACTTTATTATATTTTATTTATTTTTTCATTATTCTTAATCATTAGAATTTTTTTTGTATCGTTTATTCCAATTAAAAATTGACTAATATCATAGCAGATAATGAATCACTAAATAAAGATATTGAATTCTAATGTTCTAGGCTTAACAATGAACAAGAATTAAAATTCACATTTTTTAAAAATACATAAAAAGAAGTAATTTCAATATTTAAATATTTTCTTGATTCCCCCATTTTTCTTTGCATTTACGCTTGCATCTTTTATATTTGAAATTTTTTCCATTATCAACTGAATACTGACTTACGTTTGTAAGCCTTGTGGAATACATATTGGCATACAAAAAGTTTATATTGTACATTTTCTTTTTACCATTATTTCTTTTTGATATATCATATTTTTTTTAGAAAATTTCATTCCATTTTTTTTCTAAATTGTAATGTCATTTTCTCGTATAATGAGCTATTACGAATTTCCATAAAAATCAAAATTGAATTGAAAGACTTTTTATTCTTCTCCATCTCAAATCGTACATTCAAATAAATGCAAGTTATATTTATACTTAAGTTTTTTTTTCTTTTTTCTTTTCTTTCTTTCTTTTTTTTTTTTTTTGAATGCCGATGTATAAACTCTTTGTGTGCTAACATGTATTCCACAAGGGTTACAAACGCAAGTCACTATTCAGTTGATAATGGAAAAAGTTTCAAATATAAAAGACGCTAGCGCAAATTCAAAGAAAAATGGGGAATCAAGAAAATATTGAAATATTGAAATTACTTCTTTTTATGTATTTTTTCAAAATGTAAATTTTAATTCTTGTTCATTGTTAAGTCTAGAACATTAGAAATCAACATCTTTATTTAGTACTTGATAAGTCAAGTGGATTGATCAAACTCGCATTGCTTGTTTTATCCAAGGCACCATTTAATTCATTGAGATATTTAAGTAATTTCATTAAATTTACCTTGGATATGCATTGTTTTAGAAAATAAACAGAGAATGATATGATAAAAAAAGGGAGAGATTCATATTCAAAAATCCTTTTTATAAGAAAAAAGAGAGAAAATATCTTTAAAGAAAAAAGCAAACAACCCAGGCATTTTGAGTTTGGAAATATGACTAAACAAATATTTTTTCTTATCCCCTTTCTTGCTTCACTTCCTAGACGCCCCCTCCAGAAGAGAAGTGTTTGCTTTAATCGTTGCGTCAGTTGCCGCTGCCTCTCTTGCTAAACCCAGGAAGCGACATAAGTGGGTAAAACTAGCCTGGGAAACCCAAAAACAACTGTTACACGAAACACATTAAAAATACCTTGCCTCTCTTCCTTTCAGTATGGGACCGGGAAGGGAAATAAACCGTCTGGGTTGCACCTTCCCTCTTCCCCTCGTCAGAACCGAATCAAGTTAAGTAGAGAGCAAAATTCAATCGAATCTGGTGCACTCAGACTATAATGCCTTTGCCGAATGACTTCCAAAGAACATCCGCGGTAGGACCGTATCAGGGCTCGTAAATCGCCACAGGAGCCTCACCGGGTCGGAACCCGCCATTGGCCTCTACTCAATTTATGAGCTGGGGCGCACGCAGGGCGCAGCTTTTATATGTGGCCCCGGCTAAGTGGATAGAGTCATTTCGGAATCGTGCGAATTTTTCGGAGTCTCTCTTCATTGGTCCCAAAGGGAATTGGAATGGAGTTTGAATTCTGAAGGCAGAAAAGGACGTTGTCTGTTCCGTATCGGAAAGTTGGTAAAGATTTTTTTTTTTCTTTGTGGGGTGTTTCGATGCCAACGAGCCATTAAAAGTTACCGGGTAGCAACGTTTTTACGACTCGGTACGGTATCGGAGATGCATTTGCAAGAGTTACCCTTCGGTTTCGGATTGTGTTGTTTCTCTTGCGGGTTCATGAGAACGAAGGAAGAAAGAAAAGTCATCAAAATACCACAAAAAATATCTGTAAAAAAGTTTAATGATGGTACAGATGAATGAAATGGAATATGAGAGGAAGAAAAGTTTAATATGCGATATCATCAAAGACTACTTCAAAAAGATTTTTTTTTTGTTCAAAAGTTTACAAGAAACATTTTAAAAGGTTCAACTTTCCTTATTTATTGTGTCTATCATATTGATTGATATATTACTTCTTTTGTAGACTGTCTGATCAACAGCTTTATTGATAGATTCAAATTGTAAAAACTGTTTTTTTTTTTTTTTCAAAATACGTAATCTTGGTGATTTTTCTAGAAATAATCTACACAAATACATAAACTCTGTTTAATATATACAGAGCAAATATGCAGAATAATTCGAAATGCAACATTTTGATTGCTATAGGAGGTAACAAACAAAGAAACATGCCTGCATTGCAATGGAAAAGATAGCTAGAAACGCTTGCCGGATTAGTTAGAGTGCACTGTATTCGGATATTAGTGCTAGGCATTTAAATGTGATATTACGGAAAAGGCTTACGATTGTCGAGGTGGTCGACAAGGCAATTTTTGCGCCAGAATTTCTATGTTTGCCTCAAATGTCAACAAATTGCCGAGTATTTTTGAGAGGAATCACCAGTACATATACTATAAATCAGCCGTAATTGTAAATGAAAAGAAAAATTTGAACAGTTGTCTTAAAATTGGATATGTGCATGTACTGCCCCAATTTTTAGTATTTTCGAATGATAAATTGTAATCAATTTTTTATTTAATTATCAGGCATCATCTGGCTCATCCGAATGATGTTCCTGGGTATACATTCCTATGCTTTTCTAGTTTGTTTTTTGTCATTTCTATCCCTTCTACCAGTTTGTATCTTAGATTTTGAATCACTCTGCATAAGAGACTCTGGCAGCGTGAAAATATGAAATGCCTCTTCCATGCATATAGCTTATTTAACTGGTTTTAAAACCCTTTTTTTTCCCTGAAAAATCATGTGATCTCTCTACCAAAATTATAGGTCATTATTCAATCTACTCCAATAGGAAGTACATTTCTTTAATTCATACTTAATCTTTTTTTATTTCATCATGAGGCTACATATCCGTATTTAAAAACATATTTTTCCCATCCCTTTTGCTATTCTCATTGAATGAAAACACGATATACATAATTTCTTAATTATCCAATTTCTTTATAGTTTTAATCAATGCATGGTGCCATTATTTCGCAGGAAATATGGAACGCATTATTTTTGTGTTTGTTGTCATGATGGAACTAAATAAATAAATTTTTTTAATAGAACAAATCAAATAGTAAAATGAAATATGCATTATTCAATATAAAAATTTTTATTTAAAATTTTTGTGAATAAATTTTTTGGATAAAAGTTTCAAAAGTTATTCTAGAAAAAAACCCAAAATTATGAAATGAGATAACAATATTGGTAACAGTTTATAGAAAAGGAAATTTTGGAGCAATTTTACGTGCAGCAGTAGGTTCATAAAGAATAGGAAAGACTATTTTTTGACCATAATCATAAGCTACATTATTATATGTAAATTTACAAGTAAATAAAAAAATAAAAGTACTTTGCATTTTTTCATACAGGTATTATATGCTGAAACATTATAGCATAGATGTATAAATATAAACTCTGATTGCATTTTATATCCGTTGTATAAAAGGCAATATTTGAGCAGTTATATTGAATGCAGATAAACATAGAATGCTGATTTATAGTAGATAAATGCAGAAGGCAGAAACATAGAAAGCAGATTTGAATAAAATTATGCAATCATGGCTTCGACAGTGTGTACCTAAAATTATATTAGAAACAAAAACATCAAATAAAAACCAATAAATTTAGCTGCTCAATCTTTCTCCCATTATTGCAGCAAGCCTATTTTTCAATAATTTGTTGAAAGTCAATATTAATTTTTGACTCTATCTTCTAAGGTCATTGAACGTTAATTATAGAGTTCCGTGCTTTAATTATGAAAACTGTTGATAAATGCCTTGTTTTTAAAACCGAGTATTTATTAAACAATTCTCATTTTGTTGTCTAATCATTTTACCAAAAATTGCTCCATGTTAGTTTAATTAATAATTGCTCATTTTTCAGAATTAAAATAAAAATATTTATTTTTAAATTTCAAAAACACCTATTCGCTTTCATTTCATTTAAGATAAACTCATTTTCACATGTTGCTCAGATTTTGAACGAAATTAAATTTGGGAGTAGTAAAACTAACACAATCTACTGTTTAAAGAATGCAGTCTCAAATAGTATAATTATTTATTCAAGCTGGCTTCAATGCCAAAAAACATTTCCCTTCCTTTTCAGTAAACTGCGCTGAAAATTCTAAACATCTACTTAAATATATTGAGATTGCACTTTCTAGTGTCCATCCAGGAAAAATAAACTAAAAACAGAACATAAGCTTCATTTTGTTAGTTGCTTTTGGGAGGAAAAAAATGCAGGAAAGCGTAAGAACCTGTACCAATTTCATCCCTCGCGCTAAAACAAATAAGCCTGCCTGCGCATATCTCTCCGGCAATAACAACAAAAAGTAAGAAAAAGACTCCATTTTGGGTCTTTTATTTAACAAGGCATTAACCTCTTCGAATGTGATTGACCCTCCCGATATAAAAGTCGAACTTCACTAAAAAAGATGGAAGACGACGCTTAAAGTAATCCTTCGGAGGCAAGCAAAGGGGGGGGGGGGAAAGTGGCCAACTAACAAAAAGGTTCATGCCCTTGCTCCAGATAAGGACTTTTTAAAACATGCCGGCTTCTATAATCTTGCTCGGGCATACTGGCACGTCTCATGGTCTGGTACGGTTCATTATTATATTCTTACTTTATTTATTATTTTTTTTTTTAATATTCCTCTTGCTACAAGTTAACCTTCCTCACTTTTTGTTTGCTGTCCTCGGCTGCGGTATTAAGTCGGACCCGTACGCCGTTGAAGTTTTGACATTTGTATGCGATGACACTTCCCTGCTGTCGTACAGGATTTAGGGATGCTTATCTATCAATCGTCGCTCTCTGTGTACATAAAGAATAAAATGCCAGGGTAGGGGCATGGAATTGGAATAAACTACCAGGCACTCCCTGAGGGTTGCAGCGAATGGATAAGAATGAGATGGGGAGTAGGTAATTTGAAGATTGGCCACTCTTTCCTGCTCTGGGTTTATTAGATTCTCCCGTGTCCTGCTCATGTGTAACAGATGGGATATGTCATTTGTTTTTGTCCCACAGGGAAAGGATGACATTTTGTTCTCTCAGCTTTTTTTAGACGTGTTTCAAGTTATCCTTTTTATAACAGGATCCATTATTGGTTGCATAGGCTTGCCTGACTGTATTTATTTTATATTATTATAGCGATTTTTATTCATTCCTGGATTAATTACAACTAAATAATCTGATTATGCTTCTTAAAAAAGATGATGAAATTTTACTTGAATAAGCAGATGATATATTTGTTTCTGAATATTCACAAATGTCAATATCGGTGTTTGATGATATATTTGTTTCTATTTGTAATGATAGAAATGTTAGTAGAAAATATTTGCATGATTCAAATTTTTGCTTTAAGCGAACATTTGAAAATTTAACTCGCTTTAGTATCATAAAAATGCAATATATATATATATATATATATATATATATATATATATATATATTGATCTTTCCATTAATAATTGGGAGGATTAAAATATTTTCTATTTTAACATTTTATATAGAAGCTAGATTGAGACCGGTAGCAATGGAATTTTGAAGATCTATTTTTCAATTCCTACTATTAGTTCACACTCTCCCTATATATATTTATACATCTTGTTCAAATTTTCAATCGTTAATAAAATACTTTTTATTCATCCACTCCAGTTCAAATACATTTTTAAAACTTGTAGTGGATGACACTTGATATTAATACAGTTTTTTCAAATATTAATTCATTAATTATTAAATTTAATTAATTTTTAATACTTTAAATAGAATTTTAACAATTTGTAATGAAAATTGAAATCAACAGGCAGTAGCTCAATCGGTAAAATGCAAGGATTTTAATACTTTTCACGTGAAGGTGAAGAATGCGAGTTCAGTTCTTGCGAAAGTAGGAATTGACTTAAACATTTTTTTTACATTACTTGTTGTATTTTTATTTCTATTAAATTATGCATTACTAAGCATATTTCTTCCTCTTCCTCTTATTTCTATTTATCATTTTTATTACCATGGTATTTATTTGTTTCAAACTAGTTAAATGAATAACCAGCAGGCGTGATCTTCCCAAAACTTTCTCGCATTCTCTGAAATAAAGTGTTATCTCAGAGAGCGCTTGTATTGGCATACAATAGTTACGAAATTCGAATCTTTGGCTTGCATTTAGCATTTTTACTAATAAATGCTGGATCTATCGTGTGATCTTTGGCGAATTTTTTGGCGATAAATCTGTAGCATGAGGTTAATAGTATCGAAAATCGAATTAGGCAAGTTTTTCTAACCGACTGAAATAAAAATTTGAGTCAAAACCACAAAGTAGTGACAAAATTAAATATCAAATTCGATATATTAGTCATTCCATTTTTGAATTATCGTGTTTACATGCTTCTGAAAGTATAGAGAAACCGAAGGTTAACCCCATGTTGGATTTGACTCAAAATGTGATAGATGTCTACACTATCGATGTTAAATTAGATTACGGAATTTTATTTATCTAGCTCCTCTCCTGTTTGTAGTTATCATGTTAACTTATATTCGAATAGCAGGAGAGATTTCCTCTTAACGGAGTTTGCTCAAATTTTGATAAAAATCTTCAAGTTTGGCGTTAAGACCATATACCAAATTTTATTCATCTAGCTCAAAGCGTTTTTGAATTATCTTTGTCACGAGATAGACAGACAGAACAAATGAACGGACATTTTCCAAAAATGTGTTTTTCGGACACAAGGAGGCCTAGAATATGGAGATGTGTTAAAATCTCGAGTTCAAATTTTTGCCGATTACTATACTTTCTCTATACTACGTATACAAGAAAGTAAAAAAGATTTTTTAAAAAATAACAGGAGAAAAATCATTTAAAGATGAATATAACAAAAATATCTATATTTTTAGATTAACTATGTGATTAAAATAACAAATAAATTTAATGAAATTATCTATTGTTTTATAATACCTTATCATCGAATCATATAAAGAATAATACATGTTTTAAAAGGAAGAAAGAAAAATAATTTAGTAATTTTATCCAAATAGTTCTTAAAGAACTATATTTTGTCACGTGTCTCATATCAAGTGCACAGTATCACTGTAATTTTTGTAATCCTTGGTAGGAGGAGAAAGGACATGATGTGGTGATACAATATAAAGCAGGGTTCACACGAGGTCAACTATTGCTTGCAATAGAAGATCACGCATACTTTAGAAAGATCATGTGACTATAATGGAAAATAGTTGTCCGAATGAGATAACCATTTGTCACTACCCCATTGGAATCACGTGATGTTCCTGAGGTAGGTGTGGCGTTCCATTGCGCGTAATAGTTGGAATCGTATGAACGCTGCTGAAGATAATATGCGCTAGATACTAGATGACATATCCACTTGTGAATGGGATTATTATCATGTGACTTGATCCCCCGGAGGGGGGGGGGCTCCTCGAAATGAGGATCAGAAGCTTCCAACATGGTGGTTGGTTCTCGCCATCCTGAAGAGTACACAAAATGGTGGGAGTCTGGCTCCTCCCATCGATGACGGAACTTACTTCCTTATGGAAGGGTTGTGCCGTGGCCGGTGATGGTCCTGAGAATTTAACCATAGTTCCTGCCAGTGTTGCTGTAACGGCGGTCCGATCATTCAGTTTTTTTTTTTTTTTTTTTTTTTATTCGTGTGCTTTTGGGCAGGTCGGAGAGTCAGTGTTATGATTTATCATTTGACTTGCCTCTATGGCCTTTTTGTCCTCTTTATGAATGAGATATTTTGTTTTTGACTTAATTTCGTAGATTAATGTCTCATTTAAAAATTAATACATCTTTGAGTTTTAACAATACCTTACGAATAATAAGAATTTACTGAAGAGAATCGAGTAAATTTTTAAAGCACATATTAATCTCAAAGCTAGCATTTTCTTAGTAAATTATAACTATCGTAACGTCCTTGCTGACGTAAATGAAAATTTCCTAAGAGTATTTCAGATTTTTATAGAATTTTGAATATCTGAGTAGCAAAGTAGGCACTACATCAAATAATTCAGTATATTAACGAAAACTAAAGCAATTTAACATCGCATTAGCTGACGTTTGAATATGATGTACTGCTTCTTTTTCACTTTCAAGGAGGTCAAAGAGTCGCTTCTCATTTCAGACCCACGTTAGATCGCATCTAAAATCGTGCTGTTTGGAAAATTTTTCCTACCAAAAGTTCACAACCCAGTCGATTTATTAGAGTCCCAGAAAACGATCGTATCTGTTAAAACTCAATTTTTGCCGGTGGATGCTCTCCGGACCTTATCGGTGTAGGTGGAGTTTAAATATTTACATAGCCACCCACACATTCCCGGCAACAGGTGAACGCTTCGCACGTTCTGAATTATTTAAGAGATAGGACCATTTAATGACCGGTCTTGGGCTGGGTGGTGAACTTAATTGAAGGGCCGACCGGGAGCGGTTGTTTCCCGTATACTTGTTTTCAATTATGGTCCACTTTGAAACACACTTTCGAAAATAATAAGTTGGCTCTGATTAGGGCATTAAATTGATAGATAAACTTGGATTTCAATTTGGGTGGTTGACGTCCTCCTGGGAGAGGGTTTGTTGAGATACTTCTGAGGTGAATATACTTAAGATATCATCCAGTAATCGAGTAGCAAGTATCCGGGATACCTCGGAGAAATTCTCTACTGCGGTGGTCGAAAACTGGCAGATACTGATCAGATGTCCCTAAACATATCAAAGATTCGGAGATGTGAAGAGTCCTTACTCTTGCCAACCAGGAAGTTGATTAAGCTAATTCCTTGATTATTATTAGTAAAAATTTTTAATGACTTGAGCAAATTTAATAGGCAAATAGTCAAAAATTTTCTTTATCAAAAATTATTCAATAATCATTATGATTATTGAACAATAATTATAATAAGTTTTTTCACAGATTCTGATGCGAAAAAAAAAAATGGTTCTGTAGTTAGTAAAATTTTTATCGTTCCTGCCATGCTCCAGATCTAAATTAAATATGAAAAATCACTGTAGCTAAGTTATCAAAATTTATTATACGATATATGTCAGAAATATTAACTTACATTACCTTAAAGAATTTCTTTATTTTTCTAGAAAAAATATATTTATAGGAATGTCCTTTGGAACTTGTCACGAAAAAAAAAAAGCAACAATTAATCCATAACTTTTTAAACTTTTCCATTCTTCATCCGTTTTTTCAGCTGCAAAACATCTCCGAGACCCCATGAAAAGAGGGCTACCATAACTAAGAAAACTTGACAATAATGAGAATGATAAGGAGTTTCCTTTAAATAAAGGAATTCAGTATTCGTTAAATTTAAAAATAATCTTATTTATGCAAAGATGATTTTCCTAAGCATTTTTACTTAGAATTCCTGATGAATATAAAGCCATCGCTGTTCACTGTTCCAGTGTTCATAAAAAGAGGGCTATAATAACTAAGAAAATTTGACATTAATTAATAGGAATGATAAGGAATTTCATTTAAATAAAGTAAGTAATTCCGTATTCATTGAATTTTAAAATAATCTTATTTATGCCAAGATGATTTTCCTAAGCTTTTTCCTAAGCTTAGAATTCCTAAGGAATATAAATCCAGTGCTGTTCAATATTTTTTTATGTTAAAAAAAAACTCCTCTCCCCCCTCGGTTTTAGAAGGCTTGAGCCGATTTATTTTAAAAATATGAATTGACGTAGCTACGGACGGAATAAAAAAATCATTGGAACCTTGTCGAATTTCATGTAAATAATATTTTATCAAATTAAAGTTACACATTTCGTTGTTTTATTTATAGAATGGCTGAACTAAAGTTCAAAGCTCAGAATAGCAAAGATTAAATTTACATATTTTATTGTTTTATTTATAGAACGGCCGAAATACGATTCAAAAATCGGAAAGTAAAATTTCCTCAAATACGTTTCGCCGAAATAATCTAGAATAAACATTAATTTATATTCTGTGTACAGGATAATTAATTTCATATACCAAGTATGGGTTTGAATAATTTAGAAATGAAATCGAAATATTTCCTAGTTGAAACTCAGAAGTACATGTATCCGATCAAATTTTTTGACATAATCAATCTAAAGAATTAAATATGCAAGAACTAGCTTTCGGAACATCTTGAACAGATACCTTGCACTTATTCTGTAAGTCACCAATCACAGCTGACCTTTTGACCAAGAATGTTCACTTTTGTATCTGGATTACACCTGAAAAATCTCTAGAAAAATAATTAACAAATTACCTTGCACATATTCTGTATGTCACCAACCACAGCTGACCTTTTGACCAAGAGTGCTCACTTTTGCATCTGGATTACATCTGCAAAACCTCTGGGAAAGCAATTAACAAACTTTCCACCTACGAAGTTACTGTAACTTAACAAATGAATCAAAAATATACATCATATAATCAAAAAATTAGAAAATAACTAATGTACAATTTGAATTACGAATATTTGAAAAATGCTCTAGTACAAATAATTATGAACATAAAAAGGATAGCTGTTTTACGTCTCATAATCATCATGGAGGAATACGTTACATTACGCAGGGCTCAGTGACGTTAAATCCTTTGTTATGAAATGTTTTCCCATTGATATGGTAAGAAAATATGAAGAGGAGCATAAGATTCAGCATTGTCATCGTCATCTGACTGAGTTTTAAAATAAGAGGCTCACCCTCCAAATGGCATTTGAGTGGATAAGAAATGTTAACGTAATTGAACTAAAAATTAATTTAAAAAAATATTATTTAGTTTATTTTAAGTAAAAAGGATTATTTTTAGTAATATTTCTGTAAATGCCTTTATCTATAACTCATGGGGCCAAAATTAATATAATTCCCCAAATGTGATACATTTCTTTTTTTATAGTTTGAGTCAAAATTAAACGAAACTTTTCAAGAATGTTCCACAGTAAAAGCTTCCATTAAAGTTTTCTCTAGAGATGCGGAATTCAAATTTCGGCTGAGATTGAGCCTTTATTTTTTTTAATTGATCAAGATGAATCAAATCACGCGTTTAACACAATTAAAGACGAAGACATGAAGAGAAGGTATATCACCGCCTAAATGGCATCGCATTTCAGAAAAATCGATTTCGAATTCCATCGCAGAGACATTTTATATCAGTTCAAGAATTCAATTTCACCTTCAATCGGCATATCTTTGTTAATTCCGTTAGCTAAATAGCTCGATTAATGAGGTAAATTTGGTGAAAGAATTTCCGCCTTTCGAACTGAATGCCTCTTAAAATTAAGAATTCCGTATTTTTTTCCCCCATCGTTCGCCATTTTCACAAGATCGAGAAACCATTTTAATTTACTTCGCTAGACTTGGGTTAATCGTCTGCAGATTGAAAAGAATTCCAATTGATAAAGAGACATCTGGCAATTAGATTCGAATACCTTCGGGCTAAAACGCATTTTAAAGTGAGAAAGAGGAAAGGTGGGGGTAAAAATGGCGAAAAAAAAGTGCATTTCCGAATTATGTACGATATTTATTAGCTCATTTAAAAACCGAAAGAAGCCAGAGGGGTAATTAATTTGTTGAAAATTCTTGACAAATGTAAGTGACGTAGTAAGAATATTCTCTTTTTTCCCCCTTTCTTCGAAGCTTGTTTTCTGTTCATGTAAAATTAAAGAAGAAACAGAACATTGCTTAATAGAATTTTAATTAATAGCATCGTTGTCACATTGATTAGTGTGTGCTTATTAAAAGTAAGGAATTGTTCCGAAGAAAGTAACGTGTAATTCATCTTACAGCTGAAAGTGGTGAAATTAAAAGGATATAATTGATTTTGATGGGTCAAGAACTTTCATCATAATGTTCTTCTATTCGGTGCGTTGCTTCTTAGTGAAAAAAAAAAGAATTTAATATCTCTCATTAAATCTGTGTGCGAATTTTTTAAAATAATGAACTTAATTCTAAATGATTATCTTGCTGATTTTCTTGTCATGAACAGGAAAATATACTGAACTTTTGAAAGATCCTTCTAGAAAATCCTTGAAAAAATTCTGAATAAATTCTAGAAAATTAATAAATAAATTAAATTAAATTTTGAAGATTGATAGATGATTTATATTAAAATTAAGAGTTTCTTAAAACTCTTGTGTTTCTTTCTAAGTTGTTTAATTATTATAAATATAAAATAATATCATTCAATATCTAAATATTTAAATGATAATTAATTTGTGTTATATACGCATATAATTAAGAAAAATTTTGCAGTGAAATGGTACAAGTAAAACATAACTTTAAAAAAAAATATTGAATTGCACAGATTACTTATAATTCTCATAGTTAAAAAAAATAAAATTCTGTCTATATATATATGTAAGTATTGTTCTCTTTTCGAATAGATTTATATTGCTTTAGTTTAGCGGTATTTTGGGGGCGTGCGGCTTCAGGTTCAAAACCCACTCAAAACAAACCACTTCAACACGTCATGTATACGAATACAGTGCACACGATATCTGACTTCGGAGGCTCAAATAACTTCTCACTTACAGATAGATGGGTGTGCCAGCTCAGGTGTCAACTTCGTCTTCTAATCGAGGTTCAGAATTACGAGGTTCATCCAAAATTATCCGTAGTGTTGCTCCAAAGCGGGAAATTAATATGGCTAAAATAAATTTCAAATAGATGTTAGATTTATTGTACTATTGTAGCCTGAGAAAATAATCAAATATTTTGCAGACATTCAATTTCTTTTATTTGGCACTACTTAGCGTATATTATTATTAATAATTGCATAAATCAATATAAAAAAATGTAATGCCTATAATAAATCATTTAAAAGACTAATCCAAATTCAGTGAGAGTGAAAAAAAAAAATAAAAAAAACGCATCTTTATAAAATGTTTTAGATGTAACTAATGTTCCCTTTTTTCATTTATAAAATATTTTATTTTATTTCAAACTTATTAAGTAAATATAATGAATAAAACGCATATTCAAGAGGAATTTAATCACTTATAAACAATTAATTGAATCAAAATATAACAGAAATAATTCATTCCTCAGATTCTTAGGCCTTTATCAACACCTGGACATAGATATCACGACTTTTATGCCAGTTCTTGCAAGATATGTGCCATTTTTCCACCATAATCTTTTTCATCTCTTCCATAATCAAGTGGTTCAGTGGCGTACTTCGTAATCAAGATATGTCCGCAAATATTCAGTGGCTTTAAGATATAGAGACTACAGAGGACGGTCCAAAGCCTAAGATGCGCAATATACAGAGTAACATTCCATCTCAATTTTAAACGTGCATCCAATTTCATGAGAGTTTCAATTCTTCAATGCTTGAAGCAATGTTTTTTATTCCGCAAGATAGTTATTTTAGCGCATTTTTGTTCATTGTAGATTCGATAAATGTATTCATACTGTACAATAACAAAGACGTGTTTAACATCATATATAATAATAATAATAATATTTTAAAATCTAATTTAAATTTAATTTCCAAAGTTTTATCCCAAATTAGCCCATATTAACTTCATTCTAAATTATTTCTTGATCCCATTCAACTTTTTCTATTTAATTATTATGACAAAAGTTCTGTAAAAATGCTTTAATCAGCTCTTCCCACACTCCGAGTGAAGGGATAAAATACTGTCCAGCTAAGCACATTTTTTTAAAAGATCCCTATGATTCCCTTACTTGTGATTGACACGTGATGGAAATCCATTTAAAATCTCTCAGTATATATTCACAGGGATAAAACTTTCATCAGCCTTTCCTCTTTTCATTTTGTGTCGTTCTGTGTTGTGCTCGTCGTTTCTGCTTGTGCAAAAAATCATGGCTCCAGGGACGGAAATAAAACAAAGTTAAAAAATTTTGTCTTTTCACTGTCTTAGAAACTGCTTTCTGCTTCAAAAATTATATGCCTACATACATACATACATACATATATATATATATATATATATATATATATATATATATATATATATATATATATATATATATATATATATAATATGCATGCTGATAAATTAATCTTTCTTTTCATATTATTTTCATTTCACTTGTGTTAAAAAATATCATTACAAAATAAAATGTTATTTCAAAAATTCATATGTCTTTAAATCTTAGTTTTGTTACTTTTTGGAAAGTAATTTGCTGGTTACTTTGCTTTAGATATGAATGGGTTCTACCTAATTGTACATAGATTACTACAATGTAACCCATATTTAGTAAGAATCCTTCTTATATGCCTTTCCGTATTTCTCACATCTGTATCAGTAATTAGCCCTTGGACTTCCTGTTGTCTGAAAATTCTATATCTGTTTATATTTAGCTTATTTTTAAATTTTTTCATCATCATATAAGAAGAGTGTCTTTGAGGATTCTTTCCTTTACTGGATAATAATTTTCGGTTTCACTTCAAATTTTTCTTTATTTTTCTCTTTCCCAGCTCTGTCTGTTTCCTATTGGGAATTCTTCAATTTTTTTTCTAGGAAAGTATTTAGAAATTAATTCAAGAATGGAGTGCACATTTAGAATGTAACATTTAAATATACTCTAATAAAGCCAGCGGGAGTAGTCTCCCGAAAACTTTCTATCATACTATCTAATAAACTTATCATGCCAGAGAACGCTTTACATGGCATTGGCGTACAATAGTTGTTATATACGAAATATTAACTTTTGGCGTGAATTCACTGAATCTATCGTGCCATCTTTGGCGAGTTATTTGGCAATTAATCCCTGGTATGCGTTAATAGTAACCGAAAATCGAATTTGTGTTTTAGACACATTTTTCTCAATCGATTGAAACAAAAATTTAACACAAAACTGCACTTCTAATCACAAAACTCAATACAAATTTGATTTATTTAAGTCAATTCCATACAAATTTGATTTATTTAAGTTAATTCCATACAAAATTGATATATTTAAGTCAATATCGTGTTAATATGTGGTTGAAAGTACAGAACGTCAGACAGCCAACCCGCAGTTCCATTTAGTTGAAAATTTGACAGGTGTCTTCATTATATGTGTTAAACAAGTGTACCGAATTTTATCTATATAGCTTTCCTCGTTTTGTAACTATCGTGTTAATTATATTCGAACAGCCAATCAGATGGACTTCCCCTGAACATATTTTACTCACAATTGGATTGAAATCTGAAAATTTTGTGTAAAGACCGTATGCCAAATTTCAACCAACTAGCTCAAAACGCCTTTGAGTTATCTTTATCACAGAGAGACTTTATGCCAAAAATGTGTTTTTCGAACTCAGAGAGATATAAAACGGTGGAGATTCGTCACAACTTAGAGGTCGAATTTTTTTTACGATTATTATACTTCCTCTATACTAACTATATGAGAAAGGGAAAAAAAGAAAAAAAAATGACAGTACATGCAACATTGAAAGGAGAGCATTTCAGAGTTTACATTTTTGAAGCATAAAAATGATTGTATTTTTTGATTAAATGAGCTATTTCTTTATTAGATTTTAAATTCTAAATTGATAATTACTTAATTATAATTATTACTTTATTCTTACTTTATGTTGCAGATTAATACTCTATTTGAAATAAAATGTTTAACATACTCGTATATAATAATAATGTGTTTTTACTCTTGCTATAGTTCATAATTTTATGAACTCTTGATTTAACAGAATGAATTTGATAACTCCATACAAGTGAACAAGGCAGGCTAAGGTGTTACATTGTAACAAGAAAAGAAGTTTTCAAATCAGTTTCCAAATTTAAAATTAGATAACACTGGTATTTATAGTGGTCTTAAATGAGAACTATAGAAAGGAAACAAAACATCTTCTAATAGAAAAATATGATTCTAATTAATTCGATTATTCTTTTTTTTTTTTTTTTTTTTTTTTGTTAACATGTACCCATGTATTTATGTCGCAGCATGACGAGGTTGGGCTCTTGTACCATTAAAATCCAACCTCCACCTCCTAAATTTTTTTTTAAACATTTTATTTTAAATATAATATTTGAATGGTAAATGCTTTCATCGCTGATGCTATATTTGAAATATCACAAAATAGTATCGTTGTCATATATATAATGCTGTGAAATATTACTAAACATTAAATGCAATACGGTGGATTGCTTGTAGCATCTTATTATTACTTGATAAGACTTTGATTTCAGCTTCTATTATTTCTTAAAGAATCGAATATGGTTCTTTTTTGAAATACGAATTTTTATTTTTACTGTTTCATTAAATTCTGTATTTGCATATTGAATCCTTCTCACTTTCCAATATAATTATGTATATAAAAAAACCGTATTGCACCTGCATCAAATTTGGTGTTCCGCCCAGTAATGCATCATTTATGTTTGTGTTTTGCTCACCAGGAACAGCTATGGGTGTCTCTCAAAATAATTTTTCTTCTTATGGTATATTTCATATTAGCATGCTTGCTTTGGTATTTGAACTGAATTTACAGTTTAAAAACTCCACTTCTTTGCATCTGCATACAATTTTTTAATAAATAACCTTACAAAACTTCAGGTTAAAACATTTACATTACACTATGTATCTAAATTGTTTAAGTAGACACTGGAAAATGGCAAAAAATTAGTTAGTTGATTGATTAATTAAAAATTTAAAAAAAAAAAGTGTTTCTTTCTCTTAAATGCGAAAACAATAAATAGCATTTTCGTTTTGTTGTTTCTAAATTACCGTATTGATACAGAAAATAATTTTTAAAATTTTTCTGAAGTAAAAAGTATTGTTTAGTAATTGAAAGTTTTTTTTTTTTTTTGAAACACTGAGTTTTAGATGAAGTTACGATAGCCTAAATATGAAATCATTGCATAAAATAGCCTGAACTAAAGAGAAATAAAAAATTAAAATATTTTGTGAACTTCTCTCTAATGAAGCATTTCATTTTTAGGAAAACGTATAGTAAATTTTTAGTTTACAAAATAAGGAAGGATTTTCAAACAAATCCTTTATAATGTTTATTTCATTCTTCTCCAATTTAAATGCACTAAAGCTTTTATGTATCCCTTCCAATATTCTTCAACATATCGTATCGATTTCGATATCAGTGAAATAAAACTTTGTGAACCGAATATTCATTTGAAAATTTTTCTTTAAGATATCACTAAAGTTGAATTATTCATTTCGAAGTGCAAAAATGCTCATAATGATAGAAACTAAACTTATTAAAACTCATTTAAAATTATATTGTATTACATTATACGTATAAAATGTATAAAATCAATCAAAATCAATTGAAACTAAAAATATTCAATTTTCCTTAAATGCCTAATAGCAGAAATAACAGCAGACATTGTTAGTATGAAGATGTTTTTTTTCTTCTTTATTTGCTGCTCATGCATTTTTAATTGGTATTTCTTATCCCTGTACCCAAAAAAATTAATATCACTGTGGACCTGGTGATTAGTTTCAGCTTCGGAATCGAAATATGAGGAGCTCGGGATACGATTCCAGTACAGGTATACTATGTGTGGTTCTGCTCCGTATTAATTATGTTTTCAGTTTACTTCAGTTTAGCTTTATGACTTTAGCTTTAAAATGAATGCTTAATACATCTAAAATTACCTGTTCCTATAGGCGTGAGTACATCAAAAAGGGGGATAAGAGACTTTAAGTAGGGTGGTTGGCTCTTATAATCTCGGTGAGTATCGTAATAATATAGGATCTTTACAATAATTTTTTTTTCAAAAAATTAATTTTTGCAATCAAAAAATTCTACTGGGCAGATTGCAGTTTATTCACATTTTGAACAAAAAACCTAGACATGCTAGGATAAATTTTTTCTATAAAGTATCTGAAATCATTAAATTGGTAATAAATGGCTTAAATTGGTTTTTAATTCCATAACTACATTTGTTAAGTAAATGGTTTTGCACATATCAGTTGGAGAGCACCAAAAAGAATTAATGACGAAGTTATCTTATTAAAATGCCAATGCATTTGTGAGAAAAAAAATTTAGGAATGACTACATGATACCATTATAGTCTAAGCCAACTGAATTTATTAAAGTTATATTTCACTTCATTTTTGCACCATTCCCCCTTTTTTCTAAAATTAAATTATAAAAAAAAAATCAAAGCTTAGTGAAAAAAATCCAAACTCCTTTTTAGACGGTAACATAGAATATTATTCGATTCTAATTTTATCTGATCTCAAGTTTCCAAATCTGGACAAATAATTGCACAAGATGATGATATATTTAAAATAAGAAGCTTCCGTTTCTAAAACTAGCAATATGCATTTTAAGGAATAAATCACTGAAACCTTGATGCAGATTTTCCGAATACAGAAATAACCAACTTTCCGTCTTTTCGATACCCATACAAATCCTAAAAGCATGAAAAATATGAAAAGAGCTATCTATTAAACTATAACTAATGATGTTTACATTGTGCCCGATGCTAGAACATCCATCACAAATTTCGAACCAACGATTTGTCAAGTATGCTTTAGCATTAGCCGATAAATCTTTTTCTCTTTCAAATCAATTCCATTAAAAATACTGAAAGGTCAGTTTTTATTCGTATTAGAGACAGAGAGAAAAACAGCTTCTGATATAATACTCGCACGCTATCGATATTATAAGAACCACTACTAAATTCCAATAAAGCACAGTAACTAGAAAAATGCGAAACGCCGATATGATTTCGCCAAAATCGCGTGACATATTTTGGAAAGACGCCGAATAACCAATGAACTTTTGCTTTACATCTATTACAAATGCATATTAATAATGCGATTTTTCATTCGCGTTTTTCCAAACCTAGGCACGCTCTATCCTTTCTTGGACGCTATTGTTATTATTTCTTGCAACATTTCCCCTTTTCAGTCGCCATGATTGATCAGATTGGCGTTCCTTCTTCTTCTATTTCGCTTTTTACATATGCAAAAGGCGTCTTTTTTACCTGCATTTCTTTTTCGCTTCGATTTTGGCTGCTTTTTTTTTTTTTTTTTTCTCATCAGAGCAATGGGGAATACTCAAGGTCGATAGATCGAGAAGTCACGCCTTATTGTGTAATAACAATCATTGTGAGAATTCATTCCTTTTTCCACCTACAACTTTTTCCAATCATTTTTTTTAAGTAATGGAGATAACAAAGGATCAATTTAGTTCGAGGATAAACGAAATTAAGTCGGAGAAAATAATTCATTTTAATTTATTTAAGTTTTAAAGGTAATCAGTTTTTGAACGCCTATTGTCAGATCGTAGGTTGAAATGTCTAATAATAATATTTTATTGCTATATAATGTCATTATTAAATATAAAATCAGAGATAAAAGTGATGAAATTTTTTAAAAAGATCTTTGAGCTCTCTTATTAACGATTATTCATGATTGTGAGTATTCATTCTTTTTTTTCTGTACCAATGTGTTTTTTGTTATACCTTTTAAGAAAGCATTACTTGTTTATGCATTACATTTATACATTTCTTTAACTGTTTTGTATTTTTACTATCATTTTAAATATTTCTCCAAATTCAGGAACGTGCTCTTTCTAATTAAGAAACCGTATAATCCACCCTTATGCGTAATTGCACGTGGATTATGCATACTTTTATCGAATTTTAACATAACAGAACAATTTAATTTTAGCTTATATGTTTGAGAAGCAATAATTCGGTGCCTGTATGACGGCACGGACACGACGATTAAGTGGTTGAACTTGTACAACTCATTGACTTCCCTCAAAAAGTAGTCCTCATCTAACTGAACAATTAAATAATATCCTATATTTAGTTGGTAGCTATTTGAACTGAGAGTATGACGAAAGTTATATATTGTATTATTCCGAGAAGTTAAACAGTTAATTTGATCGCACTGTTAGTAAAATAAAGCGATATGGGCGAACAGAATATAAATTTAAATCTTTTATATTCCTATTCTGTGTAATTAAAACGAAGGCTATTAAAAAAATTCATTATACTCTTTCTGTGGCCCAGAAATGCATAGAAATATATAAATATAAATTTTATTTAAACACGTAGGCAAGAATTTTATTTGGACATACGATGCGAAGAATGATGTATCACATTCTTAATTCGTGGTAGATTTTTACGGACTCTCAATGCTGTTAATACAGATTGTTAGCAAAAATTAGCGGGAAAGGTTTATAAACAACCATCATAGGTAGTCTTCTCAAAACTTTCTTGTATACTCGCTAATAAAGGTATTATCACCTCCCCCCCCATAAAATTGTGGACTGTGAATTAAGGCCACGACTCCTTGCATGATATTGGCAAACAATAGTTTATATATCATTATCTTGACACCGAGTTATTAATCTTCGGCATGAATCTAGCCTTTTTACTGATTTAATGTGATGCTTGGCGGATTTTTTTATGATTAATTCTTGATTTGCGGTTAAAGCTTATTTCTAATATAACTAAAGTTATTTGATTACCTTATATTAGATAAAAGCAGCAGGAATGTTCTACCACAAATTTTCACTCGTATTCTGTAAAAATAAGGTATTTTCTTCCTGCCCCCCCCCCTCCCCGATTAAAACTGCAGACATTGGGTAAGTCAGCGAAAGCCTTTCATGCCATTGACGAACTATAGCTATGAAATATGGATCTTTGAAGTGAATTTAGTAATTTTACTGAATTTATCATGTGAGCTTCGGTGATCATAATTTTATGGTTAATCCCTGGCATGCGGTTAATAGTATGTGAAAACTGGATTAGGTATTTTAGACGCCTTTTTTCTAACTGATTGTAGCAAAATTTTTTTGTTGCTTTTACATGCATTCAAAAATATCGACCTGCTGATGTCCAACCCTTTGACAAATTTGACACAGAACTTGATAAGAATCTACATTTTAGACGCTAAACCTGTATATCAAATTTCATTTATCTAGCTCTTTGCATTTTATAGTTAGAGTGCTCAATTGTCGACAGCAATCCATAAATGTGCGGGTAAATCTATATTTGAAATTTCAGCCGTCGAGTTCAAAACGGTTTAGAGTTTACAGACAGAGATTATTCCAAAAATGTGTTTCTCTGACTCAGAGACGTCTGAAGCACGGAGATTGATCAAAATCTTTAACTTTTGTGACGATTGCAATATTTTTTCTTTGTACAGTTCCTATATAAGAAATTAAAAAAAAAATTCACATGATTTGGAGTAGTTATCCAAAATTGACATTAGTTTTTATTTTTCTAGTAAAGTTAAAGTTACATAAATATGTTCTGTACTATCCACGGGTAGGTTATAAGGATATATATATATATATATATATATATATATATATATATATATATATATATATATATATATATATATATATATATATATAATGTACAAAAGTATTAAAATCAGGAAAAAAAATGAAGGAAAAAAAAACAAATAAAAGTTAAACCAAATAAAAAATATAAAAAAGAATCCGGCCTGAAGACTTTTGCAAGGGTCACCCTCAGGTAGGGATTCAAAGAAAGGGATTTTTTCTGTGAAGGAAATGCAGACAATAGTCTAATAATGATTCCTCGTGACCCGAAAATCACCTGTTCAGTGGATTGTTTTGTTTCGTTTTCAAACTATTTCTTACTTTAAATTGGTTATATATATATATATATATATATATATATATATATATATATATATATATATATATATATATAACATGAATATGTGATCTTAGCAAAACATTAAGGTAGCTTTTTTTTTTCTTTTCAAAAATCTTTTTTTATACATGGCGCTACGCAGCATCTGATATTCGCATCTTTTCGCAAAATTTTAAACGTCTTGTGAGTGAGATGTTTTAAATAATTGTCAAATACTATAAAATTCTTTTATTGAAAAATAATAGTTGATAATATCTAAACCTTTGTCATTTTGTTTTTCAAATTTTCTCAATAAATAAACAAATAAAATTAGAAATTTGCTATTTGAGATCTGTATTAACGTTTTTCCTTCTTAATCTATATCAATTTCATTTTTTGTCTCCTATCCTTAAAAAGCGCAAACAAAAAACATCAATATTTCCGTGATTAATTACTTCTTGGATAAAGAATACTAATATACTTCCCTGGACTAGTTCATTCAGATAAGCATTGCTTTAAGCTCATTTTATTCCATTAGTAATAATGAAAATGCCCTTTATAGGTTTCAAAAGTATTCTATATCCTATAAAAAATTAAAATCAATCCATTTTCTTATAAAAATAAATTGAAGACGTTAATTTCAATTTTGTCTCCATTTAAACCTTTAATGGAAAATTAATTTTTAGCCAAAAAAAAAAAAAATAAATAAAAAATTAAATCTGAATTTTGATCCATATTCAAGGTTTTTTTTTTTTTTTTTTTTTTTTTTTCAATCAATCATACAATACTGTTCCGTCAAAATGAGCCGCCATGATCAAGCATCAGAATCTCGGTTTTAAGACTTAAAGATCATGGGTTCGAATCCCGATTTCCCCAATGATCCGCAGTGTAGGTAAGTCACAGGTACGTATTAAATCCTTTGTCAATTTGCAGAAAGAATATTAAGACAGACCAAAATTACAATATCTTCCTCTAAATGCAGCTCGTATACTTTAAAATTGGAATGTTAATATGACTGAACGAAGCCCACTAATGAGATGAAGCTGTTTTCTATGCATCTCATGTTCAAAATCACTTGCTTCATACACTTCATTTCATATATTTTCATTTCAGCTATCCAATCATAAGAACAACATTTCCTAGCTCTTGGAGTTAAATACTTATAAACATTTGCTCATAGAAACGAAATGATTAATTTCACAGATATTGTTAATTTGTGCGTGAAAACGAGCGTATAAATTAAGTGTTCGTAATTCACATTCATACATGCATTTTAAGTTGCGGACCCTAATAAATTATCGTAATCTACCAGTAATGACAGGATACTTAGCAAAGTTGATAGGGGTCTCATAGCACATGGGTCAAAACCCCAGACAACGAATGCACTTTACAACAACGAAAGTAAAAATACCTACTCGAAGTTTAATGCAAGATAACTGTGTTGTTAATAATCCAAGCTTGATTTAAATACGAGGAACTTAATTAAAATTTCAACCAAACCCTGTTGGCTAATTAAAAAAACAGTCTATTTGACCTTTCCGGAGCGGATCATCTTGTCTAGGAAGTATACATCGCATTGCACCCTATTACTCCCCCCCCCCACTTTCACCCTCCTTAATCCAATCGGAACACTTAACGGCAACGCAGATAAATAAATAAAAACGAAAGGCCCGAAGAGGTATTGTGTGGCGAAGACGGTCTGCTGTAAAGCGATTCCAGCGTCCACTCCACCCCTTTGAGTGTGTACATGGGATAAAAAATGGAGAGGAAACTTAAATGATTTTCTTCCTGCGAGGAGTGGTCGGCTTTTACGTGATGTTTCTTTTAAGGGCCCGAACCTGACCCGGATATGACATGTCGGGCGATCGCCACGGCACCTGTCAATACGCCGGCAGGCCACGTGCAACCGGTGCCATCTTTCCCCACGCCAGATGAGGCTCTGTTGTGAGAGGTGTCTCTGACAAAGTAAACGGATTGTTGACGTGTATGAAAGGAAATGCTCGATGTTTGTGGTTGAATGAATGATTTTTTAAAAATGAGATTTATAAATGCTTGATTTTTGTTTCTTTGTCAGCAGCCGGCATCATGTTTTATTGATTTGACAGATGAATTCAAATGTGCAGATGTTTTAAGATTGGATCTGTTTATTGTTATGCTGTAATTGTTTTCAAAACGCAAATGTGATAAACCAAAGCTTCTTAAATTACGAATTAAAAATAGTTTCAAAAACTCTTGTTTCAAATTCAACTATATTTGCACGATTAAATTATATTGCATTATTAAATCTTGATTAAAATATTTTTTTAATTTGCCGAAAAGCTATTATAAATTAATTTCCTCTACCCCCCCCCCCCATCATTAGTTAACATGCATTTCTCGTATTATATTTTTCAACTAAGTGACTTGTTCACCCAGATTGCTGACGTTTTAGGCTATTAAGCGATTAATATGGAATGAATTTCAGTTTATCTGATATGATTTAAAAATATAAATTTAATTATTTTGGGCACATATTAAAAGTGTATATATTACGAAATATAAACGGAAATGAAAATCCTATTTAGAAATTAATGTCCATGAAACAAAATTTTTTATCTTAATTTTAACATTGTCAAAAGCACTTAATTGAATATTTTGATGGATGGGTTTGAATTTCATAACATTAAAAACATCATAACATTATAAATTAAACTTGAAGATTTTATTAAAAGTAAAGGAAAAAACCTGTTCAGAAATGAAATCGATATCATAAAGGAGGTAATCTTTTGAAAATTATTTCGAGCAATTAATAGTTTTGAAAGATATGGTCATTTTCCCCCATAGATAACAGTCAGTAGACGGATATCCGGCATGACATAAGTCTATTTTCATTCTCTATTAAATTTTCTGTTTTAAGCCTATTTCTTGATTTCTTTAGCTGAATAAAGTATGTAACACGGCGAACAGCATTTAAAATACAATAAACTTACTAAATTAACGAAGTGTTCAATTAATTGCATCTGCAAAAGCAGTCTGAAAGTGGTCTATCGACATGCTTACATTTGAATGTTGCCATTCTGTAATGCGTAATAAAAGGGATTTCTCTACCACTTACTTTAGCGTTATATATATATATATATATTGTAAGAATTAGATAATTTCTCCTTAGATAGCTTTATTCGTCCTGTGAAATTTCAGATTTATTTCATGGATGTATTCATCTTTGTGTCTAGACAAAGAACACAGGCTATATTGGAGGGGGAGGGAGAAACAAGTTTATATTCGTTGTTTAACTTTAACCAGCAAACCAGCTAAGATGTTTAACCAGCACATAAGAAAAGAAATCAATCATTTCGTAATAAGAATCATCATCCATTCAATCAATCGTTTCAACTTCATTTACTCTAATAGTTCGTGACATGCATAGATTATCTTTGTTTGCAAATTTTGAAATTTTTCTTGATTAAGCTGCTGGTTTTTCAAACAAGTATGTTGCAACTGAATTTTTATCAAAAATATTTTCCCGGTATGTTTATCATTTTGCTTGCAGTTCTTCTAAATCATTTTATTTAAGCAGCCTATTTAATTATATATATAATCTTTTAATTATCATTATTTATATAAATATTCTTAGCTTGTAAGTTTTAAACGTGCAGTGGTATTATTTCTTAAATTTTGACACAACCGACAATTTGTGATACTATTTGATCCATTAAAATGATTTAATTGATAAAATATAATATGTAAAGTAAATCTAAACTGCACATTGAATAAATTAATATGGTCGCTCTTTACTGTTTAGTCAGAATCATTTGAAACGCCTTTTTATTTTTATTTACTTAATAATATGAAGTCATTTTGATGAAATCCGTTATTTAAAAAACAATTTAATGTCAATAATAGTTATATTGTAAAATTGTTCACTAAATGGAAATTTATTTAAAATAGAGCATTATAATATCGGTTGAAGTGTAGTTTAGTGTGCCCCCGAGTTTGTCGTCCATGTGATCACCCAGACGATCTTATAACAACCCTAATGCTGTTTTGTTTACTACTTTTTACAGTGGTTGAGTTGTACATGAACTACAACTATTTTGTGAAAAATGTTAAATAAAAAGTAATAAAAATATATAAATTAAAGATTTTTAATTTTGTATTATAATTAAAAGTTTTTTTATTGCTAATAAAACGCAGTAATGTTATTTTTAATGTGAATACGAACAGAAAATATTTATTCTTTTGCAATATTTAACTGCCGGTATGCGTTTTAAAAATCGTCTGAATTATTAATTTAAGAAATCGTCTGAAATGGAATTCCTTGCACTTTTCGTAACTTTTCTGATCTGATGGTTTCCTTGATAAGTCATTATGTCACTAATTGTTCAAGAACGGATTTGTGGTGAATGGAATGGTAGGAAATATTTTGAACCTTCAGAAAGGATGAAAGGGGAGTGGAATATATATATAATATTACGAGTTGATGAAGTTGGGAAATAGATGCTTGTTTGAAATTTTGTGGAGAATGTTTGATCCTGTTATCCCGCTATAGGCCCGCTGCTAGCGAAGCAGTAGGATGTTTTCTTTAAGTTAAAAAAATTCTGCACGGTGCCTTCTTTAGATGCCGAAGGCATCGCATGCTCTAAATTTTACTCTCAACACCACAAACCGGCATAGCCAGTTTGAAAAACTTCATTTTAAAATTGTTGAGATAAGCAGCGATAGTCATCGATCTCAAAGGTTAAAAAAAATAATAAATCTCAGATAAAACAATACTTATCAGTGAAGTTCATAATTTTAATTTAGAAAGGGGTAACTGTAACTATTTTTCAGAAGTTTTATTTTGTCCGCCATCTTTATTGGTGACTTGGCATTCTTGCGCAGCAAGGGGCACATTAAACTACACTTTTACCGTAATATATGTATAGAGTTCACAAAATCGGCTTCCAGGAAATATTGGAATCAATTGTAATCAATACCGTAATGACATAATATTGTTCATTCTTGGATTCGAAAACCGTTTATGCTTTTACGCATACGTCAAGATTCGTTTGTTTGTTGAAAAATGGGGTCACAGGAGGGATGTAAGTAAGAATTGTTTACATTTAATAATAAATTATAACGGAATAATAGATTATAGAGAACTTGGATTATAGCGGAAGGCGTAAAGACTTTAACACTCATCTTTCTGATTACTACTCCTTATCGAAGTACAATAGTTGAATCATGCTAGTCTCCAAGCCCTGAAACAAATATAGTATAATATTTGTTTAGAATCTGGAATTTATGTAAATTTGTTAAATAATCGTTTACTCAATAATAATATTGTCTCAATAAATATGAGGAGATTAGTGGGTACATTTGTATTTCAGTAAGAGAATAAATTTGAAAGTGTTTTCTATGTATTAATTTTAAAATTTTAAAACTCCTTTCATATGATCATGATTCACAACTATGTCCATTCCATAACTGCTCTAGTTTTGATTCAAAAATCGGAGGTAGATATCTATATATTTAAAATAAAAAGGAAAACCGATGAACCAGTTTGAACTGCATCAAAAAGGATTCAAAATTACCATTTTTTTTTTTTTTTTCATAAGAAATTTCATGGCCTTGAAATAGATCATCAGTGGTCATCATCGTCTTCCCAACATTTTCGAGAGAAATCGAAAAAACACATTTTCATTTTGCATTATCTACAGGGAAAAAAACCCAAGGGAAAAGCTAAACAACCAAAACCATTGAACCGATTTTGAAAATTTTAATTTCATATGCAAGTTTGAGTCCTAGATATGTCACTATTCGTAGGTTGCCTTCCTCCACTTGTATTTTATAAAAATATCTGAAAAACAATACTTCACTGAACATTTTCCTTGAGAAAAACCATGACAAATTTCTCCAGCTGCACATGAATACTCATCACTCCAAATGTGTAGCCAGTAATCGTTAACTCCCTGCTTCAGACCAGCTTCAATAGGTATTGCAAAATAAAATTTTGAAAGAGCCCTCAATATCAATGAGTGAACCGATTTCGCCAATTTCCTTCATTAATTTGATAATTTTAGCATTTTGAAGTAAGACTGACCAATTCGAATATTTTGACATTATTGCGCACAAGTAATTTAAAATAATACATTTCTTTATTTTACATATATTATTGAATGTAAAAGTAAATAAAAGCACTCATATCATATCTATTATATTTTTGTTATGGTGTGAAGTAGTTCATTAAAACTGATTGAAATGACTAAATTAATTTAAAATGAACAGCTTTTTGATCAATCTGCAAAGCCTGCAAAGTGACGAAATTAATTACAGACAGAAACTGGCGAAATCGAACCAGCTGTAGAGGGTACTCAACTATTTTTCAATATCTTTCATACTTGGAAGCTAACGGAGTAGCTGATCTTTCATACTTTATCTATGGGTCGCAACCTGACAACTCTTTATAATTGTATTAAGGGATATAAGTTTAAGAAATAAAAACTAGCGAAATTGTACATTAGTAAATATTTTATTTAAGGGTTGTGATTGGGAACTTCTGTCAAGGTTTTTTCCCCCACGACATGAGGGGGAATAAAATCAAAATTATTACTTCAATAATTTTGAATTTTTTTTCGCAAAAATGTATGGGGGAGAGGGTTGACAGTAGATACCATTGTTAACGAACGCATCTGGACGTTATTTATTTTCTTATGAAATAGAAATTGGCGAAATCGGTTCTGCTATTTTGGTTGGGGGGGCAGGTTCTTTGGTTTTACCTAATTATTTTGAGCAGAAAGATTTTGAACTAACACCTGGTTATTGAAAGCGGTTAATAATTAAATTAAACTGAGAATCATATCGTTCGAATTTCAGAATGAGGCCTTTTTATATGTGTTAATGGAATTCATCGATGGCATACTAAGTGTTAACACGGCACAAAATGTAATAGCATTTCGGAAGTATTATAATATTGCTATCCAACAGCAGAGTCTTTCTTAGTACTAGAGAAATATCATGCCAAACTGCATATTTAAAATCGTGCTCTTTTTTTTCCTCATTACTTTATCGTACTTTACTTCAATACTTTCTAGCTTAATTTTCGCATCATTTTTTTTTACTCAGTAAATATCCGTGTATAATCACTAATTTTCCATTTTATTTTATCCCGCTAAATTTTCTCTCTCGTATAAATCAAGAGACATCCCACACAAATAAAAGCATTTTTATCAATAAATCATGTCCCAAACCTCAACCATTTAAAATAAAGCCATCGGCCATCACCAGCTCAAATGTTAAATGGCGATAATTCGAATAATCAATTTTAATTATTCAGAAAGGAAATGACGGTAACTGATCACCTTCTATCCGAATTCATTATAACATCTTCCTTTCGCAATTCTGCAAATTATGGAAATTGCTCTGACTGATTCATCTGAATGTTTTGATAACTATCTCACTCCAAAAAGAAAAGGAAGGAAGGAAGGAAAAAGAGCTTGTAAAAATCCACCAACTACTTTCCCGCTATCTGAAGAATCCACGAAAACTCGTGACATTATTTAAATAAATGGAAACTCAAGAAACGATCGGCCAATTGCACAAGAGATTTCCCCAATTGATGTGGGCTGATTTTACAAAGCGGCGAGCGAGTCCGAAACCCTTATTAACCGGGTCCGAGGGAGTGGTCCTCGTACTTGTGGGCGTCGTGCCTTATGGATGGACTCTCTTGGAAATGGGGTCCTGACCCGCCAACGACCGGTTTCGATTCATTCATTCATTCATGGATTTCGAGGGAACTTCAATTTATAATGCTCGTCTTCGAATCCCATTAAATCTTGCTGACTAGAATTCATGGTCTTTTGCTGCTTTTTTGCATTGATTGGGAAGAGCTGACTGGCATTGGAAATTAAAAGTGATCAGCAAATGCTGGTGTGCGCATGCGTAGCAGCAGACTTTTGGAAGATTGATAGTTTGACTGGAAGGATGTAACGAAATTAAAGTTGGTAATTGTCTATCTACAGAAGGATATGCCTGCGATACATTATGATTATATAATATACATAAATGATGAGTCAAGATTGCAAAAGGGATCCGGTAGAACCTTGATGGGGGAATGGAAAATTTTATTTCGCCTTGCTTTCGATTCTTTAATATTTGCAATCGATAATAGTTGAGAAAATCATCTTGATTCGAAACTCGTTAAACAGCTATTTAAAATTCAACTAATTTATCTTTTATTAACACATTGATTGCCGTGTCACTCGCATTCACTTGACAGCAAAAGTTCTCAATCAATGTAGAATTTTATGTGCGTAGAACAAGTCTATGTTTAGTTTATATCTTCTTGTTTTAACTCGTTACTCAGCACATGAATCCTCTGTGATTCATACATATTTTAGATATTTTCATACTTATATTTAGATATTTTCTTCTCTACTACAATTAAGAGAGCAAGTAAGCATCGTATTAGATAGTGGTCAGAATCACTGGCACCAATCAATCAACATGTTAATGCTTAAATTTTTGCATTTACATCCATTTTCGGATTTTTTTTTTTTTTTTTTTTTTTTTTACGGAAAAAGTGGAAAAAGATGGTATTGAAAATATTTTTCTCAAAAGAAAAAAAAAAGTCTAAAAAGATTCCAAAAGATTCTAAAATATATATATATATGGATATAAATTTTACTGTCTACGATTTCTGAGAGGATTTCCTCACTTAACAGGTTCACTGCCAAGATTCCTATCAGTGCTTCCTACCACTATCTAACACTGTCTAATAAGATTCCTACTTGTTTCTAATTAGATAGCAGGTGTAAATAATCGATGATTCACATTCTCATGTATTATAACAAGAAGATATAAACTAAACATAGATGTGTTCTAATCGTTTATTTTTACATTGATTGAGAACCTTGCCTGTGCGTAAATATGGATGCCACGGCTCTCAACGTGTTACCTTATATTAATGATAAATTTTTTTTGTGTTAAAAATATTTTATATTTGATAGCCTTTGTTTCAAAATATTTATTTTAGTTTCAAACGAAATAAATCTTTTCTTTTTACTTTCTTATATATGTAGTATAGAGAAAGTATAGTAATAGTTAAACTAGGGAATAAAATTCAAACTTGGGTGGGATTTTGACGAATCCCCATGTTTCAGACCACCCAGAAAACACATTTTTGGAAAATGTCCGTCTGTTTGTCTGTGACAAAAATAACTCAAATTCTTTGAGCTGAACGGTTGAAATTTGGTGTACGGTCTTTACACCAAATTTCGAGTTTCTATGAAATTGTGGGTAAAATCTGTTCTGAGAAAATCCTGCTGATCAGTACCTCGAATACAAATTGACACGATAATTACAAAACGAAGAGAACTGTCGGTTGACTGTCGGTCTGTACTTTCAGAAAGAATCAAGCACTGTAATTGAAATATATCAAATTTTGTATGGGATTTTATGACTACAAATGCAGTTTTAGATCAAATTTTTTGTTTCAATTGGTTGAGAAAAAAGTGTCTAAAATTCAAATTTGATTTTCGGATACGTTAACCGCATGCCAGTGATTAATCGCCAAATAACTCGCCAAGAATGACAAGATAAATTTTTTAAAAAAATCTAAATTGACGCCAAAGGTTAATATTTCGTAATTTCTGTACGCCAGTGCCATATAAGGCTTTCTCCGGCAGGACAAATTTATTAGAGTATGAAAGAAAATTTTGAGAAGACCATTTCCCCTGGTTGTTTCTCTAGATCGATTTTTAAAAATACTTGTTCTCGACGGCTTCAGGTGGACTTATCAGAAAAAATTATA
This sequence comes from Argiope bruennichi, assembly GCF_947563725.1. NCBI lineage: Eukaryota > Metazoa > Arthropoda > Arachnida > Araneae > Araneidae > Argiope > Argiope bruennichi. The sequence continues at coordinate 128,205,025 of NC_079151.1, read as the reverse complement.
TAAAGCGGTATTTTATATGTACAGAATATTAATCTTAAAAACAGTAATTTACGATATAATTTAGATTACTATAAATGTCAAAAAAAATTCCAGGCTGATATGTTCGTCAAATCCCTCTGAGAAAAAAAATAAAAATTAATCAACTCGAAGTTATATTTAAATGTTTTATCACCTTCCACAATTCAAACTAAACAAACATTCCAAAACATTTTCTAAATGTTATAATTCCGATTTTACGAAAATTATTTTTAAAAAGTACTTCATTAAGGAAATTCATGAAATGTTCATGCTATTGCTAGAAAAGAAAAGTATCATACTAAATCAACTTCTGGTTTCAATTTGCTTGTAAGTATTCATATTAAATTCTCGGTTATGTAATATAATTATTTGTATGTAAGTACAATGGAATAGTTTTTGATTTTCTTTTATTATAGGGATTACCATTATAAAAGAAATTAACCTTTTGCACTCGAATGGTGCTTCTCGGTCACCATTCAAGACAATGCATCGTTTTGACATTTTATTTATTTATTTTTAATTTTGATCGTTAAAAATACCTACAGAGTGATAAAAAGATGTAGATTGATTTTTCGGCGAAATTCAATTTAAAGCAATTATTTATTACTCAAAAAAATTAATGTAAATAAGTTCCTTTATTAGGTGAATAATTATCTATCGAATTACTTTATCGTGTGCAAAGGGTTAATATTTGTCTATTCTTTGGCAAATAAAATTTTCAAAAAAAAAAATGCATGTCTATTCTTAAAAATTAAAATTCATGTCTATTCTTTGATGCGAAGTAAATAATTCAATTCAAGAAAGTTTTTAAAAATGACAATAAAAAGAGGAAATGTTTAAAAGTTTGTTCCGTAAATATGTTTCACAAGTTAATGAATCGCATAGTTAAGTCTTACTAGTTCCACATATATTTAAATTACATTCTCAAAGGTAATCTAAATAGAATTGTTTATACGAATTAAAATATGAATATGAATTTCTTTTTACAAGCTTCATATTTTGTTATTGAATATATCTACATTTCGAAATTACACAATTAGAAAAGAAAAATAAAATTTCTAAAAACCTTCACCCAGTCACATGGATCAAACCTGGCTATTGGATAACAAACAATGATATTTCGATAACAATAGCAAATATCAAAACTCTATAATCTTGCTCCAAACGTATTTATTTCTTTCAAAACAATACGCAAATATCATTTTTTACTTTTCAACTTATTCTGATTACATTAAAAGACCCTTTTACCTTGTACTGAAGTTTTGGCTATTAGTTTCCACCTGTCGTGATTTCTTTTCTAATTTTTTTTTCTCCATAAATATTTTTTATCTTTGTAAATACTAAACGGGATCATTTTCCACAGATATTCTCTGGGGTGATTACTTCATTAAATGATTCCAAGAAGGCCGAATTTGAACTTCGGTGAGAGTTAACCTTTCTTCTAATTCGAGAAAATGGGAACATGTTTGAATAAGATTCTTCACGGACTTAATGCAGATTTGATTAATTGGAAAGACCGTGGTTAGGGCAAATATAATTTAACACTCCTTACTCAGCATAAAGAAGGGTATTGTGGGAAATAAATTAATGCGAAATTACAAGATGGATCGAAAGCATTAAGGATGCCTTGATATTCTTCATTTAATAGTAAAAGCAGAAGAGAATAATAGCCGAGGTTTCTTAGAATCTACAACTTTTGTGCATGGATTTGTTTGATCGTAAATTAAGATCTTTATATCCGAATGTTAGAATCAGTTGCTGCAATTATTCAAGCTTTGTTTTGTTTTCCATGTTTATATCCCCTTTTATGATGAAATAATTGCATAATTCAAGTTTTGCAATTAATATATTATAATTAATCGCTAATCGCAGATTCTGTTATTATCTTACTTTCTTTATAAAAGTGTATCAAGAGTGAATGATGCATAATTTAGCAGGTTATGTTTTTGTGAAGAAATGATCATTATTTTCTGAAATTGGCGTTATTAAATCTGCTATATTACTTGATGTTGTGTTAAAGTTAATTTAAAACTTATTAGCCTACAATCGAGAATCAGTTAGAATGGAAAAGGACGATGTGATAATATGTGAATCAGCGTTGTCACTTGTATAAGGTAGTGATGTCTGTTTATCTCGGAAACAAACAGATTTGCAAAGTATATTGAAATTTTCTTTTGATTTTATACAAAGTATCATTATGACATGCACATTAACTTACTTATTAATATTGAACTACAGATATGCAGCATTTCTAAATCTTGTTTTGAGGGTGAACTGAAGCGAACACGATGACTTGTGATAAAGTTTCGACTTTGGGATCGGAAGGTTCTAGGCTCGAGGCTCGATTCCACTGTAAAACTAATGTGTGAGTGAGTCTGGTGCATGTTAATTCCGTCAGTGTCAAATGTGCTCCTGTTAGTGTAGAGAGGATGGTGTCCAGTACATATGCTGTTCTCGTCATCTGACAACGGCTCAAAATTATATGCCCCCCCCTCCCCTCAGAATAATACTAGTGTTGCTTAAAACTAGATGCTAATAGTAAACTAAGACACGAAATGATACTGTATTGATAGCTTTGAACCAAGGTTCTACTGCTGGTTGTATTAGAAGGGTCCTCTAATCGGAAGTAATTAAATGTGATCACTGAATGAATATAATGGTTAACACTAATCCAAGATAACTGACATTTGCTAATAATGAAAATTTATATGCATAAGTAGAACTTAACTGAAATAAAACAGATGCAGATATTTATTACACATAGGAATATCAAAACCTTTATGGTACATTCCAATGTGAGTGAAAAAACGGGAATGGCCCGGTGATCTTTATGATCTTCTGTTAAAACTGGGGGAAAAAAACCTGAAGTTGTTGATGATGATGAATCGTCAAAAGTTATTACAACAGAATTGAGATTATGAGACAATGTCTCCAATTATTTTTATCATCAATTGTATTTGATTTTTGTAGCTTCCACTAAAGAAATATCAAATGTTACGAAAAAATACATCTTTTAAAATAATTGCAGGAATTCTGTAACTGCAATGGAGGAGCCACTGTTGCCATGGAGATTATAGAATCTGAAGAATAAAAATATATATATATTATTTCCACTGTTAATAAATGTTATAGTCGAGAAACTTTTATAGTACAGTAAACTGTGATTTTATTGTACCAATTCTCTTTGTGTGGGAGGGATGTAAAAAACAATGTTGTGTTCTTTATAAATAAATGAAAACCTTTGAATATTGAGTAAATTATACCATTTACTTATCACTCTAATAATAATGTAAAAAAATACCATAAAATGCATTAAAAGATAAATTGTCGAACATAATAGTTTAACCCTTTCTAGGGCCATCATTATGACATACAAAATTTTCTGTATGAAGTAACGTAGATTTCGCATAAGTTCTGAAAATTTTTTCAATAAGACTGCAATGTTTCATTCCTTATCTCACATAAAGTGGTGTCTTGACTTGTTAATTAATTGTTAACAAAATTAATTAAACAAAATAAATTTATCTAATACGCTAAATGAGTCGCTTTTCTTAAGACAATTTTAATCCAAAAAATATTTTAATATACCATGATTTAAAAAAAAAATGGCCTTTTAAAGGGTTAAGGAGGTATTTTAAAAGATCGTTAAAATATTGCTTAATATAAATTTTGAAACATTAAATCAATTATCCAGTCTATGAACATAAAACTGAGAGAGTATGTTCTTTTCAATATCTTGTTACTTTTATAACAGTGTTTAATCATATTTCATATGTAAATTTTGTTAACATATATTATTGCATTATTTTTTACATCATGTGATCAGAACGGACTTGTTTTGAACAGTCTGTTCTCTGTTGAAGAAAGCTGTCCTAAACAAAATACAATGCATTGATAGTTAACAATAATTTTTCATTTTAGAATTCTTCACTCATTTCTCAAATCCATTTCAATAGAATCCCAATGACACTCGTATCTTTCGAAAGTTACAGTTGACTATTTATCATCCGAATTAATACAAAAGCCTTCGCAATCTGGAAGTGATCTTGCATGATACGCATCTCTGAGTCTGATATGTTCAGGACATAACTCTCAGCAGCAGAAAAAAGAGAATTCAATCCTTTTAGTCCACTGGCGATTCTGAAAAGGTCTGGCTTTTCCATTGTCTTTACATCATTTTAAATGTCCCGTGACAGCTGCATTCAGTTTGGTCTTATTGCTCATCGAAGTCCTTGCATTTCTTTGCTTTCAAAAAGGAAGAAAGAACGTAGTTGGAGAGACACTAATCTATCACAATATGACGCAGATACAGAAAGATAAAGGAAGGGGAGGGGGGTGAATGCTGAGAAAGGGGGAAGTGGCTGAAGTGGTGTCGCCGGGTGCAGGGGGTGGAACACGAAGCGTGCCCAACTGGCAATCGCACGCTCTCCATTGTTGCTCCCTCCCTTTCGCAGACAGTACCTGTTCATTGGAAAGGAAGTAATTATGATTGACATTGCACCTTAATTAAGTAATTAGCGGTCGCCATTTTCGCTTAATTGCCCCTCACGCGGGCGATGCCGCTTCAACCGCAAACAACCGTCCGAAAGGGCTGACTTCTGTGACAACGTCGCCATCCGTGCTCTGGCAATCTCTTCCCCTACCCCTTTATCACTGAGAATATGGAATCTGGCATCCCACCCTCTGATTTCTGTTTTCCAGTGTTTAATCGGCGCGCCCTAATTTGGGGCTCACAGCACAGGTTTAGACGCCCTGCCTCGATCTTGAGGGTGTCGGGTTTGCCGATTTCGATTCTGTTTAGCCTCTTGCGGTTAAACAATCTATTTCGCCTGAAAGGGGATGGCGATGGGTTAGGAGAATATGATGTTTAGGCAGTTTGTGGTTTTGCTAGTTTCTCTCTCTTTTTATATACCATTAATAGGTCTGTTTACATATCAAGTATGATATGATTATAATTAGTTTTGGGTGTGCCAGGATTTAAAACATGATGAAATGATTGTAAAGCGAATATATACTTAATTTATAAGGATAATTTCCCAATAAGGGGAATTTATATGTTTGATTTTTCCCTTCTTCTCTTTGGTATGTGGTTTTAAAACATCAATTTAATAGAACGATTCCTTTAACAATAATTCTCAAAGTATACAGACAAATAAATTAAGATTTCTCAACCCATGTAACGGAAAACTGATATTTTAATGAATTCATCACTTCAGTAGTTAAATGGATCATTGAATGCATTTTTTTTATTCCTTTAAAAATAAAAGTTTGTTATTATACAGTTAATACTTTTAGCATTCTTTCCCTTGATACATGGAAATAGATGCAATAAGAATAATCAATATTATTAAAAAAACTCATAAAGAAAAAGGGAAATTTGAAAAATTTAATGAATAGAAGATAAGACGAATAAACGTATTTGCTGTAGTGGTTTTTAGGTGTTGCTGATTTATTAACCTCTTGACTTACGAATTTACTTAACTTCCTAAGTGGATGGCATATTCTATTTAGGACATTATTGTTATTTTGGATCCTATAATAATATAAAGGACATTTGAGATATTGAAGCATTTCATTTTTTCGCATTAATACATTTACTTAAATGCAGATTTAAAACTAAAAATTCCTTCATTCGATGCGTGTGTCAGACATGTCACGCCATAGGCTTAAAATTTATTAATTAACATTTTGAAGAAATGAAACTAAATTTACAACGAAACGTTTCAAATATTTTCTACGTTACAGCAAAACAGAAGTAACTTTAAATTTATATGTTGTAATACATATAAATTCATAACCTTATAGTGTTAATTTTGTAACCGTCATACAACAAGCTTTTGCGTAAGAAGGAATTAGCTATTTACATCCAGTATATTTAAACGATATAACATAATTTTTTTCTGCTTATAATTCGCTTTGAATTTTAAAACTTTCCTGCTATATTTAAGTATGCAAATTGTAAAGAATTAGACGCTTAAACATTTCCTTTGAAGGTCACTTCATAATCAATCAAATTGGAAATAATAAAAAGGTTAAAAAAAAGAACTTATTCTTCTTGTAGAATAAAGTTTTGTAGGATTTATTTATAAAGAAAATCAGTCAGTTAACTTGTGAATAATTTCTAGATATTAATAATTAATAAATAAATAAATTTCATTAGCATTTTAAACTTTGATATAAAGATTATGATTATAAATAAATTATATTAATTAGTAATAAAATGTTTAAGTGGAAGTTAAAATACGCTAATATCATCCTTTTAGTTGTTGTTGAAAAGAGTAGCAAAATTAAGTGTTCACGAGAAAAGTTAAGTAGTTTTACATAATTTTTTAAAGTTTTTTTTGATGTGTTAATTAAAAGCTGAACTTTTAAAACTCACTTTGCATTTAACCAGTTAATTGTTTTTGACGAGTATACTCGTCAGGAGAAAAGTACAACATTCTGCGTTATGACGAGTTTATTCGTCAGGAGTAATAAACAGTTTGCAGTTTGAATTACGATTTTAGTAAAAACTCAAACATATTCGTAAATTTCAAGATGTTTAAAATATTTTGATGCCAACTCGAAATAAAAGGAACAATTAAAAGATTGTTATGTGTTGTACCATGCTTTGCTCAATACCATTCTCTAACCGCATATTAAAATAATAAATTATTTGTTTCTTTTCGTTCATATGGGAAAAAATGTATGTTAGTTAAAGTAAATAAATAAATAAATGTGATTATTGAAATTAAAAAATAAGATTTCATTGCAACATAATTTCATATTACACATACTCTGTGTTTGACGAGTAAACTCGTCATAGCTCAATTTTTGCGACATAATTTAGATACGCATTTTCTGAAGTGGTTGAAACAGTTAAATGGTCAAGAAAGTTTTTTAGTAAATATTAAAAGAAATAACTACTGAAAAGTTATAATTAGTAAATTTTCTGATTTTTAAACAGTTAAAATTTTTGTTTATTATTCAATCCTGGTTACTATATTCTCAAAATTTCTGAACTAGACAAAGGCGTTTCGTTCGCTTCTGCGAAACCTCCTTTAAGCTCGCTCTAAAAATGGCGAAACTTTGCATACGCCTTGAATAAATATACATAGTAATGTCTAATTAATTTATATTTCTTGCTAAACAATTATTTATTTATATATTCCTAAAACTTTCACCTTGCATGTCTGATACATTCTCATCGCCACCTTTACGTGAGCGTCGGACATCCATTAGAAAAATGTAAACGCTCCAGAATAATCTGGTTGATAATGATAATAATAATAATAATAATAACAAAAGAGACAGAAATGAAAAAAAGTTCTCTATTATCCTAATGAGGCTAATGGATCGTGAACAGAGTGCACGTTTTTGTCGTTTCCCGGACAAAGCTGCGGCTGTATGCACACTCTGGTTTTATTACATCCGATTGTACATTGTGCATCATCTTCCTGGCAATACCTTTTTAAAACCGGCAGATGTTCGCCGCATGAATACGATTGAAATATGTACTTAAAACGAGTTACCAGAAAATGAAGAGAACCGATGCTGGCAATTAAACCGGGCTACCTCGATGACATTAGTGGGGGTTTTATAAAGCAAGCATTGTAATATTTTTCCTCAATAGAAAGTACAACATTTCGATAATGTATTAGGTATTGTTGATTCTTTATTATGAGTATTATTCTTTTTATATATTGGAGGAATATCCTCATTGTCTGAGCGGATGGAAATGTTTTGATTTGACTTAGTGGTTCTTTTTTTGTGTTCTTGACGTTTAGCCTTGTATGTTGGCAGGTGGATGGTCTAGGGTGTCATTCGTTGGTCACGTGGCAGTAATTACTTTCGGTGTGGTAATTCGTGTGATGGCTTTGTTTCTGGAATGAGACGTCCGTTTTAAAAGAATGGAATCAATTAGTGTATTGGTTATTGATTGTCAGTGAGTTCTTTGTTTTCAGTTTGCAAGCCTTCACTTTTTCATCTTCAAATGACAGATGTTTTATAAACGCTTGCCTTGGGCTTTTGTCTTTTTTTTTTTTAATAAATTGAGATTTTAAAAACTTTTATTGGTAAATCCTTTTTAGTGGGGTTTTACTTCGATGCTTTGAAGCGAAGAAATTGTTACTCAAATTTCTACAAAAATAATTCAAAACAATTTACAAAATATACATTAAAGTTGGCATGTAATTACTTCTTGGGTAGTTGATGCTTATTAAGATTAAGTTTTTTTTCTAAATTCTAAATTAGAACTTTTTTTTAATTGAACATATTAGAATTAATTGAAAATGAATCGGAATTTTAAAAGCGTTTCTTTTTAATTTATTCGGAGGATTTAGATCACTTTACAATGACAAAAAAAAATTAATGTGATGCCTATATTATTTTCGTGTTCTTTTTTTTTCTTCTTTAATTTTTTAAAAATAAATTTTAAACACAATGTTTTTTTAAAAATACTTTTTTTTTTGCATCAGTGTCTTTATAAACTGTTATGGGCGTAGTTTATTTTTGAATAAATAGACAGCGCCTTTTCTTATTTTGAATTCAAGAATTAAATCATCACGTTTTTCTTCTCTATTTTTTATAGCATTTCAGCTTTTATCTTACTTAATTCTCCCATCTAAGGGTGATGTTTGCTAGTCTTCCATTCGTTTAGAATCCTTTGCTGAATTTTAACTTATTATCTCGACCAACTGTTCTACTTCATTTACTCATTTTTAAAAATCTATTTTATGTCAGTTTTTTTAATTTCTTAAAATAACTTTTTAATTGTACAATTTGCGCAAATAATAACAATTAGTTTTCTTACGAAAGAGGTTTCAATCTATTTACAAAACCGTAATCACACCAGCCTTTACAGTACGGAATGATTGAGAGGAGATTCCTACGCCACCAAAGGCAATAGGTACATATACTGATCTAATTTTTAAGATATTAGCCGTTTGTGATAGTTATGATTTGGAACTTCAACGTCCAAGTTCGTGAATACTATCCCCCAGTAGAAGTCGATGGATTCTTCCGATGCTTATAATTGTTACACAACTAGGTTATTAATTTGAAAGATATTTTGAACATAAAAGAAAATGCGTAGTAAAAAAGGGAATCAGTTGATCAAGAAATTCGTGAGATACTTCCAGTATTACCAAAGCATAGATGGCTCACTCTGATGGTAACACTTGTGACAAATTTATGCAGCCCATAAGCCATTAACAAAGACATCCATCTCCACTGGTAATAAACATGAATGTGTGTATGTACACATGTGTGAATGTGTTGATACTCTAAAGGTCATACCGTTTGACCTGCAACTACATGTGTGACACAGATATACCTTGAAGGAAACCCATTTAAGAACGATTTTTGTAAAATTTTAATTAGATATTAATGTTGAATTTTTCCGGAATAATTTCCAATAATATTATAGCACAAAAATGAATTCGACATCGTTTCAAGATTATAAGAGTTATCTTTTTAATGTTACCAATTTAATAATTCATGCGCATTTTCCCTGAATTTTTGGCAATTTTTTTTAAATATTTACTTGCCTAATTTTTATTAATAAATAACAGCGTTTTCCTGAAATTCAAACTGTTTGCATTGCATCACTAAGCATATAATCTCGTGATTTTCTTTCATTGTTGAAAGCTAAAGAAGAATAGAGAGAAAAAAAAAAGAATGAATGTAGTACAGTGAAATTTAGAAATAGATGTATTTCACATTTGCTAATAGAGGTGATGTCATGGGACTGGTCTTCATTAGAAAAGTTCACCTGACAATAGAAAGGGCATATGCAACAGAATTAAAATTATATGATTTTAATGTCTGTAAATTTGGATGAAACATAAACATGAAAATATAACTAAACCTTTTGACTGGAATTAAATATAACTAATATCCTTGGAAAATCAGCTGGTCGCTAAAGGCGACTAGTTTCTCACTGATGTTGACTTTCAAATTTCAATGAAGGTCTTGATAGATTTCTTTAAAATGCTCTTAGGAGTCAACATTTTAACAAGTCCTTCAGTCATTTTCAATCTAGTTATATGAACCCTTCTCTGTTATCTCTTAAAAATAGAAGATAAGGAGTCATCTTATTAAATTGCATGTGTGAATCATACATAAGCGAGAATTAATTGATGCTAACCGTAGTTAATCTGCTAATGATTATCCTTTTATAAAAAGCGTCATATCTTGCTCGATTTACACAAAAAGCATATTTTTTTTAAAAAATTATTCTTAATGTAAAATTAAAGCAACCTTTTAAAAAACCTGCTCATCCATTTTTGTATGTATAAAGAATATAAAAAAAGCTTTACCGAAATTCATTTATCAATTATGTTTTTCTTTACCCATGGGAAAATGAGTTGAATTTATTTAAAACAATGAGCAAAAAATAAAGCTAGCACCGCATGACCTTGGCATTTTGCTAGATCTAGAGATAAAGAAAAAAAAAACCACTAATCCTTCCGATGCGGTAATTACCTGTTACGCATTTTACACACAATTTTTTTCCCTAATTATTTACATTCAGAAAACGCGCGAGTGTACTAAATCTGGTGTCTTCCAACTCTCACCTGTTCTCGGAATCATTACCAGGAAGCCAAACATGTTATATCTTCTTACTTATTCTCCCAGTATATATTCGTTCAGCTAAATAAGAAACGAGACTACAAAATCCTGATTTATTAACAGTTAAAAATCAAAAAATTCTCACTCGTTATCAGTTGACTCTTGATGAATGGGACAGTTTATTGTTTTTTGGTTAAAATGTAACTAACGTAAGTATCTAGGTTAGAGCGGAATTGTCCCTTGACTAGCAAATAGAGAGAGCTATTAGTCATTTGAAAAAGTTGTCATTGTTTGGTTTTACTAAGTTTATAAAAATATAACCACTTGGAAATAGTGGAGGAGTAAAACAAGTAGTATAGGTTGTCCTTTAACACTATGTGGTATGGTCAGGGCGTCGTTAAAACTCAATTACAACTGTTATAAAGATGTCGGACAGTTAATGCTGATCGACGATATATTTTTTTTACAGTGACATTGTAACGTAGTTTTAAATAATAATATATAGTTAGTGGTGTGGTTTTTTTAACTATGCTTCAAATTTATTTTAATGAATTCGTCGAAAAAAGGAGAAAAGTGAGTGAACTCCAAAGGTTGCGATTGAGGTTTCGAGGAAAAAAAAGTTCAACAAACTTTTTAAAAATTTATTTTTAATTTGTATTTTTAACTCTGTAAGTTGTAGAATGTGCTGTTTCTCTTCTTTTTTTTTCTTCGCTGAAGCTTGTTTGTAGTCCAATTTTAAAGGCAGTTCATAATATTTTAATGAATTCAAAGAAATCTAAATTGTGTTCAGTTTGATAGTTTGAAGAAGCCTCTTGCCAACAAATATTTTTAAATAGTCTTATCTATGCCCCTCATTATTCATTATTTGTTAAGCAGTACCACGATATCCAAAATATAAAGTCTCTTGGAAATAATTAAATGCTTTGTGAGTATCAAAAACAAAATAGAAATATTTTTTGGTCAGATATCACAAATTAATCTCAATGTAAAAATATGAAAACAAACTATTGTTGTTAAAATTGCTGTGTAAATAATTTAATTAAATAAAAAAAAATGAATCTTTTAATCAAAAGCAAAAGTTTGACCAAAAGTAATCATCCTTTTAATTTGATTAAAATATTTTATTTCCTTTCATTATTGAAAATAATTTCTCACAAGGATAAATATTTCTAAACATGGAAATAGATCCATATGCCAATTTTTGAATATTTGGAAAGTACTCTGTATATATATTTATAACATTTGAGAACCTTATTTCATTCAATTTTTGTCTTCGAATCTAAATAGCATTAGATCTCACCTAACTCAGTTTTCATATGTTTAGGTATCGCTTCTATTATCGATGACAAAAATTGAAGAAAATAAAGAGAACTACTATGATTGGTTCAAAACTGATTCATTATTAATGATTATTTATAATTGCACGATTAAACTAAAGATACCTGGTTACCTTATTAATAGTTGCACGAAATTTAATAAATTTTAGTTTAGTTATATGAACGTCCCGTTTTAAAGCAACACTAGGGCTATTTTGGGACGGACCTCGTAATTTTGAACCGTGGTCAGATGACGAGGACGGCACCTGAGCTGGCACCTTCCCTCTTCCACATCGTACCAGCGGGAGGACGTTTGACCCCGACGTATTTAACGTGCATTAGACTCATTTAAACGATTGTTCTTCGGTGGAATCGAGTCTCGAACCTGAAACCATCTGGTTCCGAGGTCGAGACCTTGCCACCAGGCCACCACGGTTCTCGAAATTCATTAAAAAAACGTGGGTATGGAACTTGGATTATTCACTAAAACGTGTTTTCCTTATTCTAAGAATAGTTAAGATTAACGAACCGATTTCATTAAAAGTTATTTTTTTAATTAAATGGATTTTTTTAATTTAATGATTTTAGATTTTAAAAAAGGAGAATGGTTGAGGCATTTTATTCGGTCTCGTTATAATGGCATATTCATTTTTTCTTAATCCACAGCAAATAACCTAAAAGCAGAACCAAGTCTGGTTAATCAGAAAATAGAATACTAAATTTCAACTAAAGTTGTTACTTCTTAGCTCAGCATTAATATTAGCTCACTTCGTCAATGACATCCAACAGTTTATCAAAACTAACAGGAACGAAAAGCGAGGGAGTTGGAGGAATAACCATTAGAAATTCCCAAATTAAGGACAGGAACAACGATTCATTGTGATGAACTTCTTTTAATTGAAACTTCCCGTGTCTGGAGATGGAGAGCAACCAATTAACCCTAATCAAACGCGGAGTGGCCTTTAACTGCATTTGGAGGAGTTAGAGATTAGCAGCCAACTTTATACTTTATCCCATAAACAGCTGTTGGAAATCATAATGTTTAATAATAGGGTTTTCTCTGATGAAACACTTTCGCCTCTTTCCCATTTAAAATATGACCTGCCTTTGTTGAATGCGGACCTTAAGATTATCTTCTGTTGTATTAAAATGAAATTGCTATTTGTGAAACCTAATTAATATTCTTATTTATGATAGAAGCGTTTTTAAAAGCTATGTGAGATCACAGTCAGATACTGTAAAAAATAGCTTTGAATAAGTTTTTTTTTCTTGGTTCACGAATGCCATCAAAGTATTTTGCAAAAGATAGAGCGAAAGTGACACATGGATTTAAAATTTTTATTATTTCTGAATTCTTGTGAAATATTATGCGTTTCTTCCTTGAAATTAAACTTTCATAGTTTAAACTATGAAGATATATTTCATAATAAACAATTTATTCATTAATGCCTAGCTTGCTTTCTTATGTCTCTTGCTCTTCTTCCTCCTCCTTTCACTATATAGTATACTGTGTGTGTGTGTGTGTGTGTGTGTGTGTGTGTGTGTGTGTGTGTGTGTGTGTGTGTGTGTGTGTGTGTGTGTGTGTGTGTGTGTGTGTGTGTGTGTGTGTGTGTGTGTGTGTGTGTGTGTGTGTGTGTGTGTGTGTGTGTGTGTGTGAAAATTTTTTATTAATTTCTCTCTAAATTGGCATCTTTAACTTTAAATTCTGAGTTGCACGGATTATTATTTTTCCCATTTAATCAAAATTGGCAAAGTTTTTTTTTAAACTATATAAGTTCCTAATACGTTATCACGCTCTCTCTTCCTGCTTTCTGCCTTTCTATTCGGCACAGTGCGCTGTACTTATGGATTAGAAATCTTGACAAAGGATAAAAATTGAAGCATTTCTATTATTTGTGAAGAATAAAAATCATTAAGAAACGCGTATTATTTCAATAAAGCTGTACCCAGAGAGATAAATTGCCCTTTTTGGAAGTTTTAATCGTTGATCATTTAAAGGAAAAGAATCGCAATTTAATATCATGGAATATTCACCTTATGATGAGAAATATTTTGTGGTTGTATGTTCATTTTTCTATGTTTATTTTTCATGAATTTTGCCATGTAGCACGCATTAAAAACGTGTGCATTTTTTAAATAAATTCTTTAAAATTAGAAGTTTGAAATTCATGTGGATTAATTAAAATAACGTATTATGATTAATCAAACAGCAATATTTAAATTGCTTCATTTTTTTTTCTTTTCATTTGCCATCGGTTAACGTTTTACTTTTGTGCTGCATCGGATTTAAAGTGAATTATATCATGTATTGACTCTTTTAGAAAATTGTTATTATAGATGTTTTAATAACAATTTTAAATGTAAATATTATTTAATTAGTGATTACAAAATGATAAAGTGTAAAAAAAATATTTTAATTATCAAAAAATTTGAAAAACACTCCACAATTTAGACCTCAAAAACGCTTTGAACTTGATAGATGAAATTTCGTATATGGGCTAATATTCAAATTTGTAGATTTCCATCAAATTTTGATCGAAATCCATTTACAGAAAAGTCTGTTCGAGTGCAAGTGAGTCAGATAATTAAAAAAAAACCTAAAGAGATAGGTACGCAAAATTTGGTTCATAAGTTTAGCATCTAAATAAATCTTTATCACATTTTAACTAAATTTGGCAGGCAGTTAACCACTTCTTTGACCTGTACTTTCGCATGCATGTAAAAGCAATAATTTATAAACACAATGACTTAAATAAATGAAATTTCTTATGCTGTCTTATGACTATAAGTAGTCCCGTGTCAATCGGTCGGATCCATTCGCAGGAATGTCTCTATATCTTACTGTTCGAGTGCAAGCGAGTCAGATAGTTACAAAACCCAAACACAGAGGCAGATAAATTTTGGTTCACAGGTTTAGCATTTTAATACAGAATTTTATCAAATCTGTCAAGCAGTGGACCGCCCGTTGTTCTGTACTTTCTCATATATCTAAACGCAATAATTCAAAAAACGCAACGACTTAAATCAATGAAATCCGTTATATTATCTTATGACTACAAGCTCAGTGTCAAATGTTGTCGTCCATTATAAATATCCGCATGATAGATTCAGTAAAAATGCTATATTCGCGCCAAAGATCCATATTTCTAAAGTATAGTTCACCCATCCCATGCAAGTTATTTGCGATGTTATCCAAGGTACATAATGTTATTCTAGGATATGCGAGAAAGTTTCAGGGAGCCCACTCGACTGGTTATTCCAATAGATACCGTGAAAATAATATGCTATATCTCTAACCACATCTATTTTCCATTTAATCATGTTTTCTGAATCATTATCCCTTTCGATTCCTCTGATCCGGCACCGTTAAGTGAGCCTCTCCAGCGTCCACCTGTCGTTTTCTAACTCGTGATCGAATACCATTACGACGATGAAAGGACATTGATTACTCTGGAGTAATTGCTCAGACTCCCTCCTCCCATTGTGTTTGGAGAGCAGCTGCCTTCGGAATTAAAACTTATTTTCCCCCTTTCAATTATCTCATTAGTAAAATTTCATGCCCAATTCAATCAGTTTTCTTTTGTTTTTTCAGGCCACAACTTAAGAGATGGACCGACTGAAAATAATTTTTATCTCTTTATACGTGTAATTGAAAGTTTTTGTGTCTGTATTTTTTAGAGTACGCGAACATTTATTTCCTCTCTTGATTTCATTCGATCATTTCGTTTTAGTTTGAGTCATTAGCCGTATTACTTAAGTATTTGATGAGACTGAGTGGAAAATCGTGAAAGCTGGAATTGGCAATGATTTTCTTAAATTATATATGTAATATCGGAATATGTAGAATTTTTTTTAACAATTTCGGGCAACAAAATTTAAAAAACAACCACCTGATATTGGGAGATGAGGGACGGACGAGCAAACAGTGTGTTACAATTATTCCGATAAAAATATTTATTTCTTGAAATAAAATTACTTTTAGGCCTGTGAACATTAATGGAATCAATACTCCATCTTAGCATTATTTTAGGACAAAAATTATGATTAGATGACAAAAACGATATTTGAACCGGCATTCCACACCTACAGACTTGCAATATTTGCCGACGTGAGAAAGTTAAACTCGGAATAATCGAGTCAAAGTGAACAAGTTCACATACAAAATGAGTTATCGTCTGCAAACCTGCAGGTCTCCGTTTCCGAAAAGAGAGTCCACTGCAATTTCATTGAAGTTTTTTCAACGTTGATATCTTCTATATAGAGAGATTAAATATGCATTTTTATAATATAAATTATAGTAGTTGCGCTTTTCTATTAATTCCAGCGTCACATTTAAAAAATAGATTATTACAAAGAATCTTTGTTGGTATTTATTTTTTTATCATTAATTACTTTAATAATAGCTTATTTTATGAGTGACTGTATGCATATATAACAGTTAATTCTGTTATTAAGTATACGTAATTATTAATGAATATTTTACTTAGAACTTTTGATTATATAATAGTGCTAATTAGAATTTTTTATAGCTAATTTTTTTAAATGAACAATTTAATATTTTTTTAATTTACACTATTTATTTATAAAGCTCTAATTAAGACTTGTTCAATTATATTTTTTAATTGTTGATTGTTATATTCTGAAGAATAATTTTTATATTATATAGAAATGTCTTCTTTTTCATTTTGACACAAATATTTTTCAAATTGCTTTAAATGGTCATCAAGTTAGAGTCAAACAAAACATAGCACAGAAAATAATTAAGCCGACGAAACTATATAATTGTCATTATTTCTTTTTATAGTTAATTTGTGAAACAAAATACAGTTTTATTTGATAAAACCATAGAAAGTTAAGCTCTTAGAATATGATTTTTAAAATAGTACAATTCAAAAAGCCATTAAACACGCTTTTCACGCCAAAATTGTTGAATATCTAAATCTTTATTCTAATTGTTAAATTAATTTAGGAGTTCACTTCTTACTTATTTCTTTTATTATTATTCTGAGGATACATTTCATTTCTAAATCATTTGGATATCCTCAAGTTGAATTCACTACAGATATAACATTAATATTCAGAACCAAAGTCAAAATTTATTGCATTGTTGTGCATTTTTTTTATACTTTTTCGTATAATAATTGTCAAAAAATTCGAACTTTGGATTTTGATGAATCTCCACCTTTTATACCTTCCCGAGTTCGGAAAATTCATTTTTGGAAAATATCCACCTATCTGTGACAAAAATAACTCAAAAACGATTTGAACTAGAATGGTGAAATTTGGTATACGGTCTTTACACCGAATTTGCAGGTTTCTATCAAATGTTAAGTAAAATCTATTCGGAGGAAATCCATCGGACTGGCTGTTCGAATATAAGTTAACACGATAATTGCAAAACGAAGAGAGCTAGATAGATAAAATTTGTATACAGATTTAACATTTATAGTGTAGACACCTGTCAAATTTTATGCTACCTCCAACAAAGGGTTGACTATCTGTCGGTCTGTACCTTCAAAAATAAGTAAATGCGATAATTCTAAAACGCAGTGACTTAAATAGATCAAATGAAGTTTTGTGTTAAATTTTTGTTTCAGTCGGTGGAGAAAAATGTGTCTAAAACATAAAGTGGTATTTTTGGATAGTTTTAACACTTGGCAGGGATTAATAAACAAGAATGGCACGATAGATTCAGTAAAAATGCCAAATTCAATCCAAAAGTTAATATTTCATATCTGTTGTATCCTAGTGCAGTGTAAGGTGTTTTCTGTCATAACAAGTTGATTAAAGAAATTCGAAAACGTTTTAAGGAGACCATTCCCTCTGGTTTTATTTCTTAAACCAAATGAAAGTAGAAAAAAGTACGTATGTAAACTGCGATTCAAATTTATTTTAGACCCTGTCAACTTGATGTAGTAACTAGGAAACAATGAATAGTTTCAAATGACTCTTTTCAACATCTTCCATACATAGATGCATATTCTTAAGTGAAAGCAAACCTCTCCCCTCCTCACAACACACGCACTCCTTCAAAATTTGTAACTCATTCTCAGCGACAAGCGATAGAGCAGTGTCATAAATTTCGCCTCTCATGAGGGATGGAATAACAAAAGCCGGATAATAATCTTAAAAACCCTTAACTTACATTTATTGAGTAATGAATCTCATTTTCACGGCCCGCTTGAAAAGACCTCTGATAAGTGATTTGAAATATTCAGCTGGAGGGGGCTAGGCAAGGCGAGAAAGCTTCTACCTTTATCTTGTCGCGTGGCTGCATTCACCAGATAGGTCTGGACTGTGTAATAAATGACTGCTTCACCTGATGAAAGCGGTAATCGGTTCGTCAAACTCTGCAGTACAATGTCAGCGAAAAGTCTTCAGAGATAAAAGACTGAGCACTCATCTTCAAGATGCCGCCACGAGGCATCGAACGAAAGAAAAAAAAAAGGGTGCCTCATCCCCCGCGAGGTAACCAGGACTTGGTTCGAAAACCCTTCCTTTTCTGTTGTTGTTCATCCCCAAAGAAAAACCGCGATGATCCTTTTCGGAAATACCAGGGGGGTGCCGGCATAAAAGGACCGGCTATCACCACGGTGCAAGACAATGGCAGCCCTTTGTGTACTCGCACACACCACTAAAAATTGCGGGGTACATAAATTCTTCTGCCTTTTCGGAGCTGCAAGCGATGTGCTTCATAAAAGAACTTCCTGTTGGTAAATGCTGTTAATCTCCCTGTCTAATGATACGAAACAGTTTTCTTCTGCTTTTTTTTTTATCAAGATTTTTTTCATTACTTCTTTTTGCTGTTTCCTATCCTTTTCCCGTCACCCCCCAAAATAGCGAGAAAGCAATAGCGTCATTTGGCTCGGAGCCAGGATGTGTAAAGAAACGAATCTTGATCCTTTTCATAGCGTTGACTACCGCTGTCGAATGCGATGCTATCTTCCGATAGAGAAGGAGTAGGAGGTGGGGAGATTCCACGAAGCTAGGGGGGATGGCAGTGAAATGTTCGAAAGGGAGGGAGGGGGACGTGACCGTGATGGATTAGCAACAGTTGTACTCCTTTTTGATCGTTTCTCTAAAACGATCTGCAAAGAAAAAGTGTGCGTTCGCTAACTCAGAGGAGGTTCGGTGTGTATATATAGATACGAGAACCGCGCAAAAGATCTGCTGGTGTATCGACACGTTTGCTCTCTTTTTTTTTTCCATCGGAACTCCTCGAAGAATATACGCAAGGGATTTCGAAGATATTCATCAGCTTTTCCAAGCTGAGCCTGCTTTTGTTTCATTTTATTTGCTTGGCCTGCAAAATTTTCTTCCATGGGAGTCGACGTGCCTTGAAGAGAGACAGTTATGAAAAATCTTGTTGCGAAGTTTATACTACTTGGTATTCTGTATTATATTTAGACTTCATTATAAATTTATAATATGAAATGATAAATCTTTCATGTTAAAAAATATATATGATATATAAAAGGATATATATTTTCATGTAAAAAAATATATGTGATATATAAAAGGATATATATTTTCATGTAAAAAAATATATCTGATATATAAAAGGATATATATTTTTATGTAAAAAAATATGATATATAAAAGAATATTTATTTTCCTGTAAAAGGATATATCTAATATATTGCTTTAAACCTACAAAATCCATGTTTTTCAAATGGCCAGTTATATGCTAGATGGTCACGAGTCGGACAGCCAAGAAATTCATTTGTTTGTGCTAAAGATAGAAAAACAAAAAAATACTGTCTACCCTAAAGTGTACTAAAATAATAAAATAAAAAAATAGAATAAATATTATTTATACTTCTGCTTTATATATCATTCAATTTCATTGAATATATCCATTGTCGACAAAAAGGTAAATTGCATTCTTTCTGTCATTCCTGATTAAACACGATAGCTATTTCAAATTTCAAACGATATTTCCAAAATTATTTCTTCTGCGGCAACAACGCTCCGGGTACCAGTTAGTTATCTATATTTTTTAAACATTTTATTGATATAAGTGTAAAAAAACAGAAATGTTTAATTAACATTGTCGTTAATCGTGATTTCATTTAATCAATGTCCAGTTTGGTCCATAAGCCTTACACAATAAGTAAAAAAAATGCAATGATTTCATATTAAAATCTGATTGAATGTAAAACAAAATCTGAAAATAGCCCATTAAAATTAAATATGTGTATTTTTGTAAAAGATAAATATTATCAATGAAATTTTCTTTCAATATTATACCACATTTCATTAGCCAAAGATAGTAAATGATGAATGAGTAAGTAAAATTTTAATAAATTGCCCTTATATCTACCGAATTTTTTAAATATTATTTTTCACATACTTTGACTAAAAACTTAGTAAATACTTTCTGAAAATCTTTTTATATCTCTATTTTTTTTCATATAAAATCGAGAAACTAGATAAAAGAGCGAGACGGATAGCTGTATTCCTCTTTCATAATTAGTGTTTCTACTATATGTAAAATTCCCTTCCTAAAATCCATTTAATGATTTTAAATTTTTTGAGCTTATATTTTCATTTTACTGTTATTCATTATTTACTGTCGGTGCCCTCAATTATATAAACTGAGAGACGATAAAAGTCTTAATTTCATTTTAGTTAAACAAAACCATTTAGTTTTAACAAAAGAATTTGTCATAAAGAGTTGTTATTTCAAAACATTCTTCAATTTAATAATGCATATTTAATTATTCGGCGTGACTTAATGCTTATCATTTGTATTTCTTTCAGATTAACGTCATATTTTTATTGTTACATTGATTTAAAGATCAATAATTTCAAGAAGTTTATAGTTGATTACATTTAAGCAATTGGCAATAAAGTTTCGTAAAAATCTTTTTTGTGATGAATTCACAACTTTATCAATTTATTTGGACAACTTAGTAAATTCTCGCAAGAAAGAAATTTTATGTCGAACTGTCATTAGCGTCAGTATTTGCACTATTACAGTAGAAATTATATCTTAAAAACAAAAGTATATTACCATAGCTTTCGTATTTCAGCTTTATCTGACGATAGTTATCAATTTGATTAGGACGTTATTAATTTTTTTTAATTTTCCTTCTCTTCATTTGATATTATTTTTATGAAATAAATTTTGTTTCATCTCATTCAATCTTTCTAAACAGAGTTTTTTTTTAAAGATACAATTATAGAAAATTATTTCAATCAATTATTTTAATCAAGATTCCAATTAAGGTTGCACAAGCCCATTTATTCCTGGATACCAAAGTATCTTTATATAAAAAAGAAATCAATTTATTTTCACACAAAGTTATTAAGTATTAATTCAGTTCTGAATGGATTACAGGACACGCGCGGAAGTCTGATAAGCAAAATTTATTTTTTTTAAACAAAGCATTCGTTCATAATTACAAGCAAGGCGTTTTTCCTGCAAATTTTGTATCACTGCAGTAAAACTACTTTTACGGATATAGATCTTTCTTCCGGATTAGTTATCCAAACAAAATGTCTGATAAATATGAAAAATAAAAAAATTCCTCTTGGCAAGCTGGAGGACAAAGGTAGATTCCTTTACATCTGAGTTATTATCTGGTAACATAAACTGTTGATGATAGAAACAGTCAAAATTAGAGCTTGGAAATCACTTTTCAGCCCCAAACTTCTAAGATATTGCAGTTATCGAAAAACTTCAAACACAAAAGTTGTTTGTCTTAATGAGGCTTTAATTGGTTATTTGATTTTATTTTTCTAGCTTCAATATTAAGAAAGTTACAGCGAAATAAAAATTTCAAACCCCCACCATTTCCACCCATTTTTTCAGTTAGATGGGCCATTTACGAACTCGTTCGAGATTTTTACACTTCCAACACATATTCCAAGCCAGTTGAAATTCAAACAAAATTACTCCAGTCATCCTATTCACAAAATAACATGGACAAAGCGTTATACATACACATATATATATAATATATAACTTTTGAACGAAGAGTGGTTTTGGGTTCTAGGGACCATGATTTTTGAAGAACTGGAGCAATTTTCCTGAAATCTGGTCATGAGAACCATTGCAATAGGTAGTCTTCCTAAAGGAATAATACTTATTAAAACTGAGGAAGAGCTTATTGCTTAACAATTAGTTCAAAATGTTTTTCAAAATTATAAACTTTATTTTAATTCCTAAAATATCGTCAAAATATAATTTTCTCTATTTTTAAGAGAAATTGGACTATTAAAAAATGAGGAACCGTTTTAGTGTCGTTTCGTTTCTTTCATATTATTTTTAATAGAATTATCAAGGCCCATAGTGGGAAATATCATAATAATCTTATTAAATTGAACGTTTAAAATGAGGTCTAAAAAACTGCATTAAAAAGATGTCAACGGAAATTTAAAAGAAGTATCGGGACTGATAGTGGGAAATTCTCTTAACTTTCAATTTTATGATGTATTTATCATAATAATCTTATTAAATTGATTTTTTGAAATAAGGCTTAAGGAATTCAAAAACACAATTAAGAGATGTGTAAAAAACTGCACAATAAAAAGTTTTGTCACTGAAAAATTTAGATGCAATTGTTATTTAAAATCCTTTTTCCCTCTTCTTTTTCCCCCTTTAAATTGCAGTTTTGTTTTTTCAAATTTTTATACATAGTAATGCATAAAAATGTTATATATGCATAGCATGGTGTATATGCATAGTAGTGCATAATGACCATGCGTATTCTTTGATTTATGTTTCACAATTTTAACGAAAATAGTCGGATTCGTTTAGGTGACTTTTTTAACGAAAATAGTCAGATTCATTTAGGTTCATATCTGAATCAAAATGATTTATCACTTATTGGCCATAATCTGCGTTATCCATTGTTATGCCTAAACATTTCATTCACTGTTAGAAGGAAATACAAAACTTTTTTGGGGGGCGAGGGGATCGGAATTATTTTATAAGTATTCATACATATTTTAAACTGAAATGCTTCATTATTGTATGCAAATCTTTGATTTCATATGTATTAATTATTCCTGATAATAGATTCTAAATTTTTACAGACGGATAAATTTTCTCATTATCTATCAACCATCTACATAATTAATGTTTATTCAATTATGTAAAATAAGTAATGAGATGTCTATTTAAACAAGATAATGAATATTTTGAACATTTTTGATAAATCACTGTAACAAACATTAAAGAAACAAATGAACTTTAGCAATTAAAAACACCTAAAATTGTCAATTTTAAATTAATACAATTTATGTGGCTTTATGGGGATCAGGCTTGAACTTCAAATTTCAAGCGCAATTATTTTTATATTCTATCTTTATTTTTTTATCCCGTTATTTAAGTTAATAAGTTTCGTAATTTTTGTAGCAAACAGCTATAAACAAACAGAATCATTAATTTCCTGAACACCATTTCTAGAATTCGAAGGGGCTTGTTCTAATACAACCGCCTCCCAATTTACCTAAAGAATATTTTCCATTTTGACTGCCATTTAAAACGGGGCACATTCCCCGTGCGGTACCTATTCTTTCTCTCTGGAATGAACTCCTAGATTTATCGGTAACAATTCTGCTAAAATGTTTGCTCATAATTTGCATTTTTTCCACTTTGAAGGGGGTGGGAGGACGGACGATCTTTGCTCTGTAAGAATGAGGAGGGCTGGTTAGGTGCTTTGGGAAGCGAATGAGAAATTAGGAAGCTAGCAGTCTTATTCCATTAAAAGAAGTAATTACAGATATAAATCTCTTCCTGATTTGCAATTCTGATAGTCCTTCCTTGCTTTTCAAAGGGAATCCTTCGGAAAATGTGTCTGCCAAAAGGTAGGACCAACGCGAATGCTACAGAGGGTTAGGAAGTAATTTTATTTACTCTTTCTCAGAAGAGAGCTTATGGACTAACCCCACGAAAAATGCGCCAGGAAGGATTTAGAGAATGTTTTCTCTCCCCAAACCCTCCTTTTCTGGTAATCTTTTGCTCTTTGGTGATTGCTCGCCCGATTAGCGACGTTCAACTTTTATCCGGGGAAAAGGGTAAATGCGGACTACTGAAATCTGGCAATTACCCCTCACTTTTAAAACGTTCCGATGCCCCTAATTGGATGACACGGTCGGTCGGCTGAGAATTCCAGGATGTAATTCGTTTTCGGTGCCACCCAGGGGAATGGTTTCGATGTTTGTGTTGATGGGATTGCCGACGAAAAATCCACCCCCACCCCCGCACACCTCGCGGTTTCACGCTAAGGAAATAACGGATTTCTTGTCAACTAAGTGTGTTTAACTAAGGTGCATTTTGAAGAAGTCAGAATTTCAGTGGGGTGGAGAAAATTTCTTTGCTTTGACGAATTTCAATAATATGTACTTTTGTCGTATTCTCTGCTATTATAAAATAAAATCAAAATATAAAAAGTACATCTTGATTTAAAATATTTCATTAAATTAAAAAAACAGCTGAAGCTAATTGAAACATTTCTTTTATTGTCTTTTATTTATTATTTTCTTTTATTTATTTCTTCATTGTATGTGCTCTAATTGGATATCTACGGTTATTTGTGCTCTCCAAAATGTTTCAGTTATTTTTAATCATCCTAAATCATCCTCTAAAACCTTACAGAGTCAGAAATAGCGCGAAGAAATCGCAAAAGGAAGTTAAAGGCACATAAACAAACCATAAGTAAATTTGAAAAAAGGAAAGTAATAATTGGCCACTTTCAGTCGTCATTATAAATTGAAAAGCATTTATAAATATTAAATCGAAAGAATATACATGAAAAATTCACTTTAGAAATGAATATATAATGGGATTTTTTATTTTTTTATTTTAAGAGTTAAGGAGATTATAAAATAAAAAATACACCCAATATTGGACTGAAATTAATCATATCTAAGTTTTTG
Source organism: Argiope bruennichi (assembly GCF_947563725.1). Taxonomy (NCBI): domain Eukaryota; kingdom Metazoa; phylum Arthropoda; class Arachnida; order Araneae; family Araneidae; genus Argiope; species Argiope bruennichi. Next base: position 128,180,252 of record NC_079151.1, on the reverse strand, counting down.
ATTTTAACTCTTTCCTTATATTTATAGTCTAAAGTTTTCTGTCGATTAGTTTCGTCTAGAGTTCATGGCAATCACCGAGATAATCTTTGACTCTCATCTAACTGATAAATACTTTAAATATTAATTTAATTTTTAACTAGTAGAATAAATTAAATTTCTACAATGAAGTAGATAAATTGCAGTATTAAATTCTGACATATAGTCTATATAGTCAATGTTCTTATATAGTCAATGTTACAATTTGATTCATGCTGCTCAAATCAAATTTTTAATCATCTTTAAAGATACTTTTATTTCAATGAAGTAACAAAGAAAATAAAACTTTTAGCTAATTTGTAGATTAAAAATTACAGTGGAAATAATTCCGAAATGGCGAATTATCCCTGTTTAAAGTTTTGATCTTTAAACTTCCTTTAAATCATCCTAGTTTCATAATTGTTAAGAATTTATAATAAAAACGTTATTTTCGAAATCACTTTCTATGTTTCGTTCCGCAAACCGAAAAAAGATACGATTTCGTAGTTTTTTTGTGGCATAAAAAAAATAGAATGGCAATAGGTCTGTCGATTTCTTAATGGTCGAAATCGCCTGTCATTAGACACGGACTTTTTTTTCCTCAAATTAGAGTTTCAATTGTACCTTTTTATCCTTAAAAACTCTTTACTTTTAGCCTTTCAGAACATTCTCTTTTCCCCTATCCTTAAATGGGGAAAAAAAGAGGTTGAAAAAGTCAGAAGAAAACACCCCATAGACTTCAATACCCCAAACAGTCTCCTACTTAGAGCGTTTTTAAAGAATTCACCAAACGACTTAAGTGGCGCACAGACGATAATAAAAAAAAAAATTAAAAATTAAAAAAAGTCTGCCAAACGATTAAACATTCCTTTTTCTTTCAATAATGTAAGGGATCTTCGACCGATCCGCCCGCATCGTTTGGCAGGTGTGGGTGGGCCAAACCGGGCCAGCACGTGGTAGTAGGCTGCACGTGGCCTTGGCTCTCCCAGGGCCTATCCCAGCATTAAAAGGGGTGGGGAGGTGCATGGCTCGCTCACAGCTTCAAGAATGGCTTTCGATAATGATTCCGAGATTCCAAAGCCTTTTGTTTTCTTTCATCGGAAGGTTACGACTCCCCCCCCCCTCTTCTTCTCGAGTCTATTTTATTTCCTACCCCTCCTGTTAAATTTTGTTCGCTATTTAGTTATTTATTTATTGAATGTTGCACTCATTTCAATCTCGTTTGGTTCGTCTTGGGCGTAGGGTGTATTTTTCCGCCAATACATTTAAAGTGGTTAATTATAATTTCGTTATTGGATTGATTGCCGTTCTTAATTCGGCCTGGTACGGGGGTGGGGATGGGTTGAAGCGTGGTCGTTTGCAGACGAAATTGAAGGCTCTGCTTCTTTTTGGAGTGGGAGAAGCGATTGTATGTTATGAGATGAAAAGGGCTAGAGTTATATTTCCTAATTGCTGTAAACATGTATTGTCATGAGAAAAGTAATTGAATAAAAATTTTTGCTACATTTAACGGCTCTGGATGTTTTGATAATCTCTAAGCTGGATAAACTCTGATCTGCTGAATATTGCGATGTATCCGTATGATTTTAAAATGAAACGTGGAATAAAATTTTATCTCTTATATTTCATTTTAAAAATAAATGCTGATTTTTTGGATGAAAAAGCTTAAAGATGTAGTTATATATTAAAAGTTCCAGTTTCCCGAGAATGTAGACTGTAAAAAGTATTGACCAAAATGTTTCTTCATCGAACTGAAGAATTCTACAATTATACCTTGTATAAGGAAAATAAAACTCAACATATTAATCAAATCCTTTTAAAATATGTTTTATCTTTTATGCATGACACATTCTTTAAAATATTAATTTCATTATTTCTTATTATATAAGAGTTTAAAGAAAATTAAATTATAAATGCCCAAATAATTTTTTTTAAATTTAGTATCCGTAAAGCTTAATTAAAGTTTTCATACTTAAATATTTTATAATTTAATACATGTGTCAGACATATCATTGTACTTGCATGGATTGAAAAAATAATTGAAATCTATATCTAGACGAAAATTTATCTATAATATAGCAATAAAAAAACTTCCACTTAATACAAGAATAAATGAATTAAATAAAATTTTACAGTTTAAAGAAATAAATTAAAAAGAATTATCATATTCTCACGCTTTTACCAAATACTTATTTTAATTCTGGTTTTTCTGTCATGCTTTTACCTGTTCTTTTTAGTAAATTTACATAAGTTGCAATTTTATATCCATTTTTTTTACATAATTTAGTTTGATTTTCTTTTAGTATTTGTAAATTTTAATATTATTTCCATACATTTGTATATGCCATAAGATAAACTGCAGATTATTAGTTCTCAAAGAAATAATTATGGGTATCCATTCAATCTAAAGTCGTGGAAATTTGGTAATATTTTTTCAGACACGAAGATCACGGATTCAAGACTCTATTCTAAGAAAAATATTAACATACTTGTGAACTTAGTACTGATAAATTCCCCGAGATCAAACGCTCTCCTTGCTGGTGTGGCATAAAGTTTTTGATAAGGATTAAAATAATACCACCAACGGGGGAAAATCAGGGTTCAAAATTATGGAATAAGTGTTTAAATAACTCGCATAGCAATTTGACTGGACTAAAAGGAATTCGATTATAATTTTTTTGTTCAAGAGATTCAGCTTGGGTATCCCAGTATATGCTACCCAAAGATGGCAGAAATTTACGAATATCATCTTCAATAATTCGAGATACAAATTCCAAGTCATACAATCTATCCTGAGATGAAATCTAAAAAATATAAACCGGTATAATCGTATTCTTTAATATACTTCAATCATGTATTTTTTTAATTGTAAAACATATTTCATAAACATTTCTGAACTCTTTAAAAAAAAATTTTATCGTTTGAGATATTGCATATTTATAATGGGTGGTAACTACAGGAAAATATGAGAATTTATACAAAGTGCACATAATAACCAATATAAAGTTATAAATTTACTTTTTTAAAAGAACTCCTTGAAATGTAAAGCTAATGTTAATATTAAAAGACGATGATACCGAAGATTGTGTAGCAAACATTTTTCGTGAGTAATTATTTCGTGACATAAAAAAAGTTTTTTTTTTCACTTTGTTAAGATTAGATCAAATATAACTGGAATCATTAAATATATTATTCACTTCTTCATATCAAGTTGCAAAAAAAGTTTTTATCTAAAAAAGGGAATTGTATCATTGTATTGAAATTAATATCATTTGTTTAAAGTTGTAAGTAAATAAGCTATATGGAAGACATTACGTTGCAAGATCTTATAGTAATTTAATTATTATCTTTGATTTTTTTTATTTATATAATTAAAAATTGTTGAATTTAATTTATAAGAAATCTTTTATGCTAAGAAATCTTTTATGTCAAACTATAATAACTTGTTATTTATATTCCAAAATTTTTGAATCAGTGGTTAAGGAATGGCCAAAATAATTAGCTTTATGATACGAACCATCCATGCGGAGCTGTTCAGATAAGTTTTCTTCGTTGAAGATTGCAGATTTGAAATTTTATAATGCTATTTAAATGCAAACATCATTAATTATTTTTATTTCAATGTTAAAAATAAAATTTTTATATTCACTTCATTATAATATTTTAATTTCACATAAATAATTCAAGATTACTGTTTTCAGATGTAAAATTATTCATTCGAAAAAAAATTTATTTACATCAAGTTAATTCTAATCAATACTCTTTTATTTAAAGTAATTTAAAACGGCATAGTTATATTTTTCAGGGAATTGACCACTAAATTAATAGGCTACTTAAATAATTGCTTTTTCAATACAATAACATAAAAATAATTTTAAAAAGAAAAAATGAGTGTGAAATAAAAATTAATCGTATTTAAATTTTTCGAAACTTATTTCTATTTTTTTTTTCAGAATAAATTCCAAAACAGCTTGCATTATTTTATTTTTTATTAATTCTTTATCTCCTAGAATTAATAAGCTCTTTTAGACATTCAATATATTGTCTCGGAAAAATTAAGAGAAAAGAATTAAAGAAAACATGTCTCATCATGTCATAAAGGAAACCAGAAAGAAGTTCCTCAGAAAACATTCTGTTGTCATCGTGATGTTATCGTTTAATCTAAAACTATAATCTGTTGCATTCCCAAAATAAATTCTATTTAAAGATTAATGAATACTACAAAGAACCAAATGCGCGATTACCTTGGTAATCAGACGCATTAACATTCTGAACACACCCAAGACTGAAAAAAACTATTCCTATTCAATGTTCCAAGAACTTCTGGCGATTTTATTTCTTTGAATTTGAATTTGCATTGTACCTCAAGAAAATATCGCAACTCAAGAAAACATGATGTCTGAAATATGTGTAAACGAACAGGTTAGAATTTACATTTCAATATAATAAGAACTCGATTGAAAAAGGTTTCGTGAATTTAATTTTCTGTGTGAAAACTATTGAAGTAAGGTCAAGAGTGCGTGTAATATTTATTCTTTATTGTTCTTCTGGCCTTCGAATCTCAGCTTTCCTATCGTTAAATTTGGTACTGTTGTGCAAAAGTAAATTCAAAAATTTTATAATATTATATTTAATTTATAATATACTTCAGTTAATTTGTTTATGACTTAAATGTGAATTAGAAGTAATAATGCAGAATTAGAACATTTCAATATAATAAGAACTTGATTGCGAATTGGTTCATGAATTTAATTTTCAGAGTAAAAACTATTAAAGAAAGGTCAAGAGTAGGTGTAATTTTCTTTATTATTTTTCTAGCCTTCGAATCTGAGCTTTCCTATCATAAAATTTTCTAATGTTGGGCTAAAGCAAATTAAAAAAAATTTATAATATAATATTTCATTTCTAATATACTTCAGTCAATTTGATAGTGACTGTAGCGTGAATTAGAACTAATAATTCAGAATTTTGAATATCAAAATTTATGATACTAATATGGACTTTGCATATATCATTTAATTGCTTTTTTTAGTGAAAATATAAAATAAAAATAATAAAATCGAGATCTTTTATTGATTGAAGAAAAAGTGAGATTCAATTTAACTAGTTAAAGTAAAATTTTATTTGAATTATTTCTTGTTTATATAGCTGTATTTAAAAATTTTGTCAAATTCAAGAGTGAATATATATATATAATATCATTAACTGCAATAAAATGAGAAAATGGTATTTGCATAACAGTACTTTACATTGTATTGAAATCTAAATACAAAAATAATACAAGATATCATATTTCATAAATGTTCATAAGGAGCAATCTATCTTTGCTTTTCATTTCGATAACTCACAAGTCTCTTGAAATCACAGAAATATTTTTAGTTATTTAATTCGAATGACACAATGTTTAATCACCACTTTAGATTAAAGATCGGTTAATAATTAAAAACATCTCTCTTAAATCCTCTAATGTTTATTCTGGTAACTTTATGATAAGGGCTAGACCGAAATAAATGAAGAAAACGATTTTATTGGTTCTTTAACAACAATCCATTTGGCAATGTTTGAATTCGGTTTGAATTTTTTTGTTAGTTTTTTTCTATTAATATTTAGTATGATTTATAAACTGCAGAGCCTATAAAAATTTACGCAAGATCTTTAACGAAAACGTTTATCAATTTAAACCATAATGTTTTTTAACTTGGAAGGCTTGGTTAATTGTCATAACACACTGGGAATATGTATTTTGAAAAGCTCGAATATTGATGTTCGTAATAAAAAAATGTCACTGAACAATAAATTACCGAAATGAAAGAAAAATAAATTTTGAATAACATTACTGGTGAAAGCAGATATTTCTGGCTTCATTCATACAGGAATGAATTCTGCAATGTAGAGACAATAAAGCTAAAACGATATACATATCCTTGACGCCATTCTTAGCAAGTGCAACGAGAGCAAATAGTAATATACTTATTTCAATTTATAATATAAAATGTCAATGAAGATGAAAAAATATTTTTCTTGTACTTCTCATTGTTATAGAAATTTATAAAAGACGCAATCTATGCCTTGTCTTTTTAATGCTGTTGTAACACATGTATTGCTTTTACTTTTCTTATTAGTTTTTATAGATCATTAAGGGAACTGATTAAATTAAATAATTCCTACTTATACCCAGACTTTTTATGTAAAATTCAAGTGATCAATTCGTAAAACATACTAACTTGATATATGGGAGATATATTCGAAGGCAAGGATGGCTTTTATTGCTGAAATAATATTTCGAATTTCTGTGCTAGAAAATATTTATGCACATTTCTTAAAACAGCGATTACTAATAACAATTCAATGTTCTCTTACTTTTATATTTCGGACTTGCCTGTGCTAAATTAAAATGCAACACGAAAATTAACTTTCAGTTTTAAAATAATTATAGTTAAAATTATAAATTATTCATACAGATTTTATTTTGGAAAACAATCAACCTTTCTAGTTAGCATAGACATACGTACTTGAAATGCTAAAACAAGACAATGGACGAATCATAAAAGTATAAACTATATAAAAAGAATTTCATAGTTAGCGTCTTGAATTTAATAGCATAAACACAATCAAAACATAGCATAAATACAATACAGGAACAAATTAAGAAAAAAATATTTACTTTTTATGAAATAATGGAAGTTATTTTCTTGTTAGCAAAACGACATGTTTCTGATATATTTTTCTAGTTTTTTTCTACTCACTTGTCAAATTGAAGATTTAAAAAAAAACAGTCAAAAATTGCCTCAAAAATCCATTAAAATTGTAATTGGTTATTCATTTGGTTCGTATTCTGTAAAAAACACACTGCTTGTGTGGTCTAAATATATTTTACTTTCCTTTCAAATGAAATAAATGTGAAAATCTACAAGAAAATAGCTTATTCTTGTGAAATGGACACTTTATTTTGTTGATAAGGTAATAGCCATTTTATTATTTGATGATAAACGAGACAAGGTAAGACAAATATTTTCACTCAGACCCAGCATTGATTATGATATTTGTGTAGGTAAAAATTGGTTGACTACTTATTATTAATAGATTCTGAAATTATATTTTCAAGGTTGATTATTTTACAATAAAGAAAGCTGTTATGAATAACTCAGACTCATATTTTTTTGTGTTCTTTAGCGTTTTTTTTAATGGCGCTTTTAAGTGAACCATATAATAAAATTGAGTATCGTTTTATTTTGTTTAGCGGAGAATGTGGAAATAAAGTTTAGTGCAACAAATGAAATTGCTTTGTAAATTTACAGTTTTAACTAAAAAAATTACATATGCAGATATAATGCACTTTTATGTAAATTATTATAATTTTTTAATGTAAAAACAATTACAAATTATCATAATTTCTTTAAAAAATTTATCATAAGAAAGAAAAAAATGTATAAATTTAAAAAATAAAAAATAATAATCATTTTAACGAAATTTATAGTTAATAATTTAAAATTGCAATATTTCTCTACTAATCGTAAAAATACCACAGAGTAATATTTTTTCATCCATTATATAAAATCTTCCAGATTAATTACTTTAAACTAAGAAAATTGATTCCTCCTTTTAATTCTTATTTCAGTTATAAATTTTCTACTGAGTATTATATATATTTTATAAAATGTTAACTAATAATATATTTAATTGTAACAAAATTTTGAAACAATAAGTTAGCTAGATAATAAAATAGTCAAAATTATTTTATCTCTTATGTAGATTTGAAAGATAATATGTTTCAAGAATATTTTATACAGAAAAGCATTGTGCATTGCTTTTTACTTTCTAATTTCTCTGATATAAATGTTACTAATGCCATACTTTTTTCAACCAAATCACCATCAACTAATCATCAAAGACCACGTTTCTGACATATAATAAATAGAGAATTGTTTTGAATTTATTTAATTATACTCTCTTTTAAATCTGTATGGACGAACATCGTAATTACGCTCAAATAAGAAGAGTACGATATTCGAATTGGTATATGTAACCAAGTTTCTTTGCTGTATCTAATTTCTGGCATTCATGCAATGCTTTTGATAAAGCACATTATCTCTATATATTGTTACGAAATTTCCGGGTTCGTTTGGATAGTGAGAATTATATGGTGTGGAGAACGCTCAACCAGCAGGCGGCCGTAGAAAATTAAACAACGACGTTTATTTACACGAAGACATACAGGACAGCACAAAGACGACAACTATATACAGCGCAGAAGACGATTATCTTCAGCTGAGACGTGCAGCATACAACAAGACTCTACTGAAAACAGTAGCGCACAGCTTAGTTCAGCACTAGCTTGACTCCGTCGGTGCTCCGCTTATCCCTGGAAGACCAGTTCTTCACCGTCGATTCCGACTACTCTTCTCTGTCGCTTCCGACTACTCTCGACTACGACTGGTTCACGACTACTAGGCAGCTGCAGGCTGCTCCTTTTATAGGTCTCAGGAGGCGGGGTTAGAAGCCTCTCAACCAATCAGGAACGTTCGAGGCGTAACTCGGTTCCTACTTCACGGATCGGGAAAATTCTCGATGTTTCGTGCATAATCTATTTTGGAGCCAAAGTCGCAAAATTCGGCGCCACGTCGCCAAATGGTTGCCAAGTTTGTCGACAAGCTCTGGGACTTCCTATGGAACCAACTATGCTGGGAAGCCGCATCACAGATTCGTAACAATATGTTCTAACAGAATACATAACACCCGGTTTCTTTTTTATTTTATTTTCAAGCGCCGATGGACAATAAAGGAGGCTGAAGTAGAGAATAAGATCAATTTATTACGAAAATTTATATGCAATCATGATTACTTTTCAACATAATTACTACGAAGATTGAAGCATCTGTCATATTTGTGGATCATATCTCCTATATGAAAAAATTTGCCACCTTGATGCGAGATAGACCTTAATGTTAATTTGAAGCTCCTCATTAGTCTGAAATTCCTTTCTTCGATTTAGTCATTAGGTCGCTTCTTCGATTCATGGAAAACAAGAAATATTATTCGGTTCTAAACTGAATTCGCCATGAAGGGTGACGAGATCGTAAGATTGTAGCAATATAAAATCTTATTCAGCTAGTTGATAAAGTCGTGCGAAAAAAAAAAAAAAGAAAGAAAGAAAGAAACGGAAGATGCCGAATTCCATGCAGCAGGCAAAAATTGTGACTGTGGAGGGTGAATGCTTTAAAAATCCTGTTGTATATTCTTGTTTATATTTTGTTTGTATATGTTGTATTTTGTTTCAAAAAAAATTTTAAAGAATTTCCAAGCTAATGAGGCCTTTAAAGGATCATTAGAGTTTAACTATATCATTAGTGGGAATGTTTTTCGAAGAGGAGACTGACTGGAAACCTGGTCAATTGACATGATGAATGTTTGAATCTTCAAAGCTATTATGTCGAAAAGTAACCTCATATGTGTATAAATTTTCTTAGTAAATTCATTTTGTATTCTGCACTTGTCTTTTTTATGATATATTGAAACTTGGAAGAAAAAGGCCGTTGTAGATTGAAAAGCAAAAACGTTCTGTTAAGACAATATAAAAACCACTAGAACTAGTTTGAATTGCAACTGCATTTGGAAGCCATAGAATGGTACTTGGGACGAGAGGAGGAACAAAGGAAAGATTTAGATTTCCTAGGTACTGGGAAATATTTGGTGCGCTCTGAACCCTTGATGGTCCATTGATTTTATTAGAGTGCTGGTAGACACCCTGAAGTTAATTTATAGAACGAAATAATAAATGAAATTATTATTTATTAATTTGAATAAAGGATAAATGTAATACAGTATCAATTTTAAGTAGACTAAATTAGAATTTTGTATCCAATGGTACTGGACAGTGGAATTGTTCAACCAAAATGTGATGTTCAGTGGCACCGGATTGTGAACTGGTGCCTGTTTAACCAAAATGTGATGTTTAATGGTACTGAATAGTGAAGTTGTTCAACCAAAATGTGTTGTAAATGGTACTGGATAGTGACTTGTTTAACCAAAATGTGATGTCCAATGGTACTGGACCGTGAACCTATTCAACTAAAATGTGGTATCCAATGGTGCTGGACAGTGGACCACAAGGGTTTAATAGAAAGACAGAATTTACCAACATTCCATTTTAACGGACATTAATTCTGTAGCAGTTAAAATCGTAAATTAAATAATACACTTCGTAATTTCGTCAAGTAAGTTTTTACTTCATTATATGCAGAATGACAAAATCAGAAGCTCTGTTTACTTTATGTCGATTAGTTGTCAAACCGTCGTTAATCTTAGAAAAAAAATTCTTGAATGAGTGATTTATGACGAACAATGAATAGTGAATGACGATGGAATAACCCATTCTGTAAGTGAGCATAAAGATGACAGGAATGAGCTTGACGAAGAGCCAATTGCGGTCAATAATATCAAAAACCCCTTAAATGGGGATTAAATATTGAAGTAAACATAAATTATTATGAATTATAAGAGCAAATCTAAATAGAGTTGAGAGAAGAAAAAAAGGCCTTTATTTTTTTATACCGATTGATAAATGATTACTAAGCAAAATATAGAATCCAATAGTGAAGATATCAGAACAAAATTTCAAATGAAAGGCTGAATCTTGGAATTTATTTTATGGTGGATCTTTAAAATTATCAGTTTGAGGTCCATAACGATTATCATTTTCATGCTCCAAATAAATAAATTTTAAACTATATTAGTGTATTTGTGCATGAAAATCTAAACCACAATCTTTAGATTACTTAGCAATTTCAATTTTTCATTGCTAAACATTGATTTTTTTTCCATCCTTTCTCTTTACCACATAAAAGAAAACACATTTTTAACAGTGATACTTAACTAATATTTTTTTAATTCAAATCATGGTATTTTTCACTATTTTTTTTATTAAGGTTAAAGCTTTCCACTGTTATACTTTACTACTTTATTATTATGCTTACTTTCTTATTGATATCTCGAAAAGGTCTGGCAAGTGCATGGTGAAAAAAAAAAATCCCATCTGAAATCATCGAAATATGAAAAATAGACAAAAACCCCTCCCATAAAGCACATATTTCCCTGAACGACTCCATGCATCCAAGCCTTTATTAACATACATTTGCACGGGGAACGATTAACGTTCTCTAAACGGACACGAAATCCGATTGTATCTTCATTTACCCGAGTTCAGCTCACGATCTCTTTCCTCCAAATCCGGGATTGCGTCCACCTTCTCCTTCACACCCCCTCCATTAGATGAGGGGATGAAATTAAGTGATCGGTTCACCCTCCCTCCAATGGCTCCACCCTTTCTCTCAATTTCTCAAGGCCGAAAACTATTCGACCGAAATTTGTGCCTGATGGACACCAAACCACACAATAATTTCTCCAACTCATCAGACGAGTCTAGATTTGCATCGTATCTTCGTTACCAATCGCTGTTCTGGTGTGATTTACTTCCATGCCGAAGCGTGCAGAGAGAGCTCGCGGAGTATTATCTGCGTTTTCTTTTGTGATTATTCATATATGGGAAAAAAACTTTTGTGAATTTTCGAACACAGTGTTATCGTTTATTATATCCTTTTCCCCATACTGGATGAATATCGCGTAATATTCGTTGAAATTCTTCTTCCTATAAGGCGATAAAAAAATGATGAGATCCGGTAATATCTTCCGTAGAAAAAACACACCGATGTATAAGATGAGTTTATATAATAGCTTTGTAATAATACAAACATTGTTTGCATGTTGCTTTTGTATTCATAAGAAGATTTCTTTTAGGAAGGGTTAATAGCATAACGGCGCCTTTTTCGTTCAAATATCATTTTGAATTATAAATTAAGGCATCATTTCTAATTTCAGAAAAATAAAAATAATTGAGAAAAATGAGTTTAAAGAATAAGAATAATTGCTGTGACTGAATGCAAAATCATAAACATTTGCTTTGTAAGATTTTTATTCATTGACCAAGATTAAATGTTAAACATTTTAAAACTTAAATTCGAAGACAGGTTTCGATTATATTATCCAGATAGTATAAAAATTGCTTTTATTACATTTGGGAAAGTAAAACATATCCCTGTAACATAAAATAAACCATAATTTTTTTATGAATTAATAAGAAATGTAATTTTCTATATTTGTTGTGAATAGAGGAGCATCACCCTACATTTTATTATATGATAGAATGGGAGTCGTAAAAATTCTCTGAGGAAGTCGTTTTTTCAACTTATTATAGGAATTACATACAGAAATATTTATAAAAAATAATCTAGAAAATCATCGTAATCTAAAATAAGGAGAGATTAAATTAAAAATTTGTTGTTTGTAAACTAATGCTTAAAAATATTAAACAAATCTTTTCATTAAATTTCTTTTTAACTAGAAATAATTACTTCTCACTTTCCAAATGTGCCGACGCCAAAAGTATTTTGGGGAAAATAGGGTTCTAAATACATTTAAGAAACCCTAATGTATAGTGCATTTCTGAGCCTGAAATCAATATGAATTAAATATTAGCTACTTTTAGAGAATAAATAATCGCATATTGGGCATAATTTTAAAAATGCAATGTTCAATCATTAATTGTCAGTTGCCAATGATTACATAAATTTCATTATGTGAAATGTTTTAAAACACCATATATTTTATTTTCACAGTAGATTATTTTTCAACGCATTTTTTTCAAAGCGCATTTTCATTTTTCGAACGATCCGCTCTCAAGTAGAGACATGATAATTGTTCATGGTGCTTGTTTTATCCTTTCTTTCATATGTTTGTTTGTAAATTAGCTAAAATAATTATATAAATAGGTAATAGGAGGAGGATAATAAAAAGTTAAAAAGATATTTGCAAAAAAGTATATAAAATATGAACTATCTTAAAATAGAAAGGTTGAAAAACCGTATAAAAGATACGCATATTAGTCTGCAACCATCTTCTGCTCAAACATTTGCATGTTTTTCCCCTTCTAATACAGTTTAATAGATATCCTATAATAAGAAAATATCATTCCTCATATCCTTTAACTGTACTTTACCTTACGTTCTGCTGTGACGTCACATCCGTTTACTTGCTACAAGAAGTACAGTGGATTCTAAAATTAAATTAGATGAAGCATTTGAAGTGTATTACGTAAGCATGGATTGACTTCATTAGGTATAAGTAAACCTTTGAATAGACAATCTCGATTATACTATGACTTCTTCGTGCAAACATACAAAAATAAATTTAAATTGTCCTATCCTAAATAAAGGTTTTTGTTAGATAAGGAATTTTTAGCTTTTCTAAAGGTTATAAAAGTATTTAAAAGATTGTAATTATATATTTAAAATATGTTAATTATTCGTTACTGCTCGTTAGCTGTACCTATTATAGTATAATTACTTGTAACAGATACAGCTGCTTTATTCAAAACTTTGTATCGTAAATTAGAAAATTATTTGCAGAAAAAATATATATTTAGGATATAAAGCTTTTTGTCATTAAATTAAAATTATTTCTTTTTTAAAAGAGATTTCAAAATCGAATATGAATAAAACAATAATTTATGTCGGAAGAAAATAATTTCATATTTATTGAAGTTTTAAAACTTCTTTAATTTTTATGTTGTTTTCTAAACAAATGATAATATAATAAATTAATCAGTCCATCAAAATTTCTTTGTCATAAAAATTTTTTTCTCAAAAATTAAAAGCTATGTTTAATATGTTTTGTTTTAGAAAATCACCAATTGCATGACTTCTCTCATGATCTCGTTAAAAAGAGGGGAATTAATTCATTTTTGTTTCTTTTCCTATTTTAAAGTTTTACATACGTTGTCTATAATCGAAAAAGAGGAACTTTTAAATTCGCCAAAACATATATCAGTGATGATGCTTCGACTGTTTCACTTCCAAAAATAATCCTCCCGATTTTATAATCAACCAATTGCAAAAAGAATTAATATCTTTTAAATTCACAAACTTTTACCTGATAAAAAGCATAAACATTTTTGTTTCAAGAAAAGCGGTAAAGAATTTCTAATCAATAAATTCTGGAATTTGTATTTAAAAAAAGCTAATACTGTTACTGATGTAAAACAGTTTTCCAAATGTAATCCGAAATTCAAGGAAAAAAATTAATTCAAAACCTATTCATCGTTTCCGATAAATAGCTAGATAAAAATAAATTATCATCAAACGAAAATAAATTATCTTTATTTTCATTACGGTACACAAAATATTGTTTTTTTAACTCGATACTCTATTTACAGAAAAAACAATTTTTGTTTTGTATAAACATTGCGATTAGTTTAAAGAAAATTCCCATACATTTCAACTATCGCCTCGCCGAACACTTTTTATATTTCGAGTAAATAATTTATTTCAAAAAACCATTATTATCTTAGCGTGATTAGAATTTTTTTTTTCTCTCACTCGCTCTGGAGCAAGCAGCTGATTTGAGATATCGGTTCAAATATTTGTTTTAGCCGACGGCAGATAAATATCTGTCTAAATTAGCAGCGCATTTGTCAATAATGGATGCCAGATGTATTTTCGAAATATCACCCATAAAATCCGCAGCGGAAAAGATATATTAAAAGCCATCATTTATGCGGTTTTCGCAATTATTTGTAAATGCGTGTTCCTTTTATTATCGTTTGCTTCGGGGGGGAGGTAAATGAAAGAAGATGGAGGGGGGAATAGGAAGGAATATTTGAAAAAAAAATACTCCTGCCTCATCATTTCTCATTCATTCGCAGATTCTGCGATCGTTTCAAGAACAAAGGCTGCTCTGAATGCAGGAATGAAAAACAAGTTTTAAAACCGTTTTATGTTGCAATATTTCATTAATGATAATAAATACCGTCGCGCATTTTAATAGAAAGTTAAAATTGAAAAACGCTGAGCGAAAAACTTTTCGCTAAGAGAATGCGCCGAAATTAATCACATACATACACGCTTTAGGTACGAACTGTTGGGGTTGTATTGAACTGCTATTGATAATTATCTCTCGTTTCCCCCTTCGTACAATAATGGAGCATAAAAATAACCAGAAAAACAAAAACCTTCGCTAAAAGGGGAAGGTAAAAATCTAAACAAAAGGAACTCATTTATTAACGTTTATTTTAAAAATTGCCTCCCTCCTCCCCCATTTGCCAAAATACCGAGACAAAGGGCCGTGTAAACACTGATAGTGAACGATTAAAACACGTGGTTTCCGCCATATTGTTTTGAAAGCCGTTCCGTTTTCCAAATGCTGCAGCCACACAATGCGACAGAAATTTCACTGTAACAGTTCATTGTCGGCGAGACTTCCAAGTCGGCTTTTGGCCGTATTGAAACCGATGTGTATCCTCTTTGTATTATTGAACTAGTATCTCTTTTCTGTGCCTCATGTATATATGTGTAGAAAGCCGAACGATAGCTTAAAGCGTACGGTGGGAAAAGCTTCCATTTCCATTGTTTTCGCTTTGGAGTGCTGATTGGGGGGTGGCAAAGGGAAACGATGAGTGGGAAACAAGAATTCTAAAATTATTCCCACCCTTCGAAATATTTTCTCTCTCTTTCTCGCTTCTCCGAAATATTTTCAGGAAACGACAAGGAAATTGAAGTTGGCGGGGTTTTAACCTAAAACCGCCAAAACGTACCACGGTTTTCAAAAATGTTGGAAGACTGATTTATCTAAATTAATTAATTTCCTTTAAAGCATTAAAAGTCAGACGAAAGGGTGTCGGGAGTAGTAGAGGGAGGTATATTTCAGTCGTCGAACGTTCCACAATAACCCACCAAGTCGTTCGCTCAATACAAAGGCAGTTCGTCGTTTTGGGCCGACTTCCGCTGATAGCACAGAAACAAATCATTTCCCCCAACTTCCGCGAATCATAATGAATAGCTTATGCATCGCCAAATCCCGAATGTTACCGGAAAAGTTGGACCCGAGTTTCCTCTGCCAGACTTTTGCGGTTCAAGTCTCCGTTATGTTAACGATTTTTCGTCCCAACCAAGATGCTTTCGTCGCATTCATTCTAACAAGACTGCATGTTTGGGACACGCCACCTTGTCCACCCCTCGTAATCGTTCGATCAGATCGTTTGCTTGGCGCTGAGGTGTGCACAGAAATTTCCGATTTTGCGGCTTTTGCTTTCGATAAAAGCGCGGGAAAAGGTGTGTGTGTGTATCGATAGTGACTGCCAGCGAGCCACGATGTCGATTTTCTGTGCTGTCAATGTTTATAAGCGCCAGTTGGACAGTAACCATAATTCAAAAGTCTATCAGTTATCTGTTCTCGAATGGGGGATATTTCGAATCATTTTCCGATGGGGAAGGAACTTTTATTCTTGCCTTACGATTCTGTCCGGAAGACAAATGCGGACGGAAATGATGAATGATTGCTAAAGCTCAAAATGCATGACCAAATCACGTACAAATTAAACAAACGAATGATATATTCATCATCAAGGAACTGTTGATTGTAAATTATGAATGGAATTTTCTGAAAGTTGCTTGAATCATTAAAATCTACACTTTTATTTATATTTACTTTCAGTGTATTTTAAAATACATTCAAACCCAGTTATCTGTTAAAGATTACTGGTAAATAAGTAGATGCCGCAATTCTAAATCCAATTCAGATTTTATCTCTAATTATCTGTGCTAAATAATATACAAAATGGAAGCAGAAATTTTGGAATCATGGAATTTCATTACTTACCAGAGATCATTCTGCTACTATTGCTTTACGCTATATTGAAATTCATTCAAATATCTAATCCAGCATATATTCAAATATTTAACAGTTCAGAATACTTGAATAGTTAGTAAAATCAACATTAATTTTAATAAGTACATGGAAAAAGAGGGATTATATTTCCATCATCTATATATAAATAATGATACTATTATGTACAAATCCTTTTAATAGCTTCAATAATTTTCATATTTATAGGTATTTTCCATTTTATGACTGTCATTTCCATGAAATCTTTGCTTGCTACAAATTTTTGAAGAATCCTTCAAAATGACATAAGTAGATTCAAGTTTATTTTGGAATAAGTAAGTTATTTCTTATGCAGTTTGTTCTGTTGAGTTTGAACCACTCAAATAAAAATTTTCTACAATAATTTTTTTTTTTAATAATTAATATATCTCCAGCTGTTTAAAACTAATTTACACTTTGTAAACTGACTTTATCCATATTCAAAGCGCTTAAGGAAACTTGAAAGATATGTTAAACTTGCAGAAATAAGTTACATCTGCAATGGAATTTAAGATCTCAAAGGCAAAGTATGACGGTTACAAGTACCTTTTTATCAGTGAATTTAGAAGAAAAAAAAAAGAATCACTAGATAAAATATATAGCACCGGTTTAGTGGAATACAAATTCTTAATAATCTAATAATATAATTATTATGTATTTATTGGATTGTCTTATACTGATTTACACTAAAGTAGGTGAATTTCTCATCAATAAAACTGAACACCATTCAATTTCAATGTTATTCAAATTGATATGAAAACATAGCATTAAAATTTATGAGGTACATTATTATACATTTAATTCGGGTGGATCCTAGCACAGCTCACCTCTTGACTTCTTTTTCAATTCTCGCTAAACGAGTGGCGATAACGTCGACAATGTGGCAACCTAGACGGATTTTTTTTATTTATTTTAATTTAATTTAATTTTTTATTATATTTATTTTATTTCATTTATTTATTATATTTATTGTTTATTATATTTATTATTTCTGGCCTTCAAGTATCGTTTTTTTAATTGATAAATAATAACAAATATTCAATTAGTAGTGAACTTGGCGAGATTTCAAATAAGTCGCTAAGAGGTGGGCCCATCTAGGATTTTACCATTTTAATTCTATAAATCATTTAATTTTTTTAAAATTACTTTACATTTAAATAATAGCTAAATGCTTCATTGAGTATTTTCATTTTTTTTTCTTCGTTAAATTAAAAGAAATTGTTAGATGCTAAATGCACAAATTAAAAGAGTAACTCTTTCCTAATATCTATCTCAGAAGTTTAGTAAATCGATTGTTCATTTGTTTACACCACATCAAAATGTTTTCATCATCTCATTAAAAATAGAAACCTTCAAGCTCATTCTTGAACTTGAATTTATTAGAAACAGTTTCAAAAATCTGTGTCACAGCTTAAATACTTCAGCATATATTAGTTTGTATATCGAGTTTGTTATCAGTTAAAAAACTCAACAACCTCAATTTTAAGCACCTACAGAATACATCAGTATTAAAAAAGACCCCTAGGCAAATAACTCGCTTCTGTAATAAACAATAGAAACAAATGTTTGAAAACAGCTGCTATTCATTGTTGCATTTGCATGTGTCATTTAGAATACAGGAGGATCATTAATAGACCTACTCTTGTTTGACAAAAAAATTCAAACAAAACAAAATAGGTAACAAGTTGTATCTAGTCTCGATACAAAATCAGAATCGGTCACCTTTTGCCAAACTTTGGCGGAACACAGCCGTCACTCTCAGTAATAAATGAGAAAACGAGCAGAAGCCGTTGGCGTGCTTTGAGTTTAGTGTTTCTATGGAAATGGATTCCGTGCCGGAGTGTGATAAGAAAACACGTCGCAAATTTCCTTATAATGTTTCCTTTGAAAGTGATTAGATTTGGTTAATTAGTTGCACTATAAATATAAGCACAACAATATATCATCCGACACACGCCTTCTTAAAATATCGGGGCGATGAAAAATCGTTGACATCAGCCAACAGTTTAAGAAGGGAAACGAACTCTTATTTTCTTCTGAAAAGCAAATGGGAAAAAGTCTTTATAAAGGGTGTCCCAAAATGAACGCAATTTGATTTGAATTTGCCCCATTCGCGCAGTAAGATGTTGACAACCCTATTTAAAAAAAATCATTTGGCAGGTGATAGTTTAAGGTTAGCAAGTGAAGTATTACACGATAGAACAACGTGTTAAAACAAGATTTAAATAAAATAAAAAAACACAGTTTTTTTTTAAGTTATTATATTTTTATTGAATCAAAGTTCACAGGAGAAGATTATGTATGGAATAACACATATGACAAATAGTTTCCGCGACATCGATGGCACGTACGCACACTTTTGTCGAAATTTTCCATGACCATTTTGCATATTTATGCAAAATGGTCATGTGGCTGAATTTCGTTAATACAGCTTTGAATTTTCTTCTTCGCGTGCTTGTGGGCTTGTTGGCAAAGACTTTTGACTTCAAATCACCCCATAAAAAGAAATCCAATGGAATTAAATCGCACGATCTAGGAAGCTGTTTCTCAAATTTTTGAACTTTTGTCGCCAGACTTTCATTTTTATAGAAACATTGTTCAACAATGAAAAAACGTTGTTCTATCGTATAACGCACCATTTTTACTAACCCTAAACTATCAGTTGTCAAATGGTTATTTTTGATAGAGTTGCTAACACTTGACTGCACGAGTGGTGACAAATTTAAATCTTGCGTCAATTTTGGGACATTCTTTATGCGAATATTCTTAGCAAGGGTGTAGCCGGGATACGTATATCCCTTCGATTTCGACATATGAATCTTACAACGTCTTATTCGAGTTTTAAAATATGAAATAAATTTGCTAGAAATTTGTTTTTGTAACATGGACGCATCTCTTCTTTCCCTGTCGCCACACGACTGATTTCCAATTAAGGATTCCAATCCCAAATGAAGTGGTGAGAATATTGGAAACGTGTCCTTCTGTAAAATGTTACCTTTCCTGACCTATAAGGTCAATAATTTATTAATAACTGTTTCTTTTTCCTTTCCTGACCTATAAGGTCAATAATTTATTAATAACTGTTTCTTTTTCCTTTCCCGACCATTTTAATATTTTATGAATGTAATAAATACGTAGTATACGTAATAAAGAGAGAGTAATGCTAAAAAAAAATCGAACTCGAGATTTTGATTAATCCCCACTTTTTTGGACTTCTCTGAGTTCGAAAAACACTTTTTTTGGAAAATGTCCAGCGGTCTTTCTCTGACAAAGATAACCGAGAATCTCTTTAAGTAGACTATTGAAATTTGCTATACGGTATTTATACAAAATTTAAAGCTCTCTATCAAATTTTGAGTAAAATCTACTTAGAGGAAATTCGTTTGTCCGGGCTGTTCGAATATATGTTAATACAATATCTACAAAACAAAGAGAGCTAGTTAGTTAAGATTCGGTGCACAGATTTAGCATCTATAGTGTAGACACCTGCTAAAGTTTGTGATAAAACCAACTACGAGTTGACTGACTGTCTGTCGTTCTGTACTTTCAGAAACATGTTAACACGATAACTCAAGAACGTAGTGATTTAAAGATGTCAAATTCGGTATGGGATTTTGTGGATACAAGTGCAGTTTTATGTCGATTTTGTTTCAGTCGATTGATAAATATGCATTTAAGACACAAATTCGGTTTTCAGATGCTATTAACCGCATACCAGGGATTAACTGTCAAAAAAAAAAACCTCGCCGAGGAGGATACGATAAATTCAGTAAAAATGCTAAATTCACGCCAAAAGTTAATATTTCGTGACTATTGTACGTCAATGCTATGTAAGGCCTCTGTTGTGATAAATTTATTAGAGAATATGCAAGAAAGTTTTGGAAAGATCACTTTTGCCTGTTTTTTTTAATGCATATAAGCACTTTGAAGAGAAAAAACGTTATTGTGTATAGATGGGATTCCAAGGAAAGTTTGATGTCGAGAAGAGGCCTCGATAAAAGAGATTCAAGAATTCCTCAACGGCGTCGTTACTTTTTTTTATCGAAAAGGAAACATGAAACTTTATTTTCTTTTATTGATAATTCCTTTTCGTTTCACTTATTTTATAACTCCATCTGCGCACGAAAATGATTTTTGCGATCAGGAATTCAAGAAGACAAGATAGTGTCCTTTGTATATGTACTTCAGTTAACCCAAATCCCATGTATGAAACAATGCTTAGGGTTGGGGCACATGATTTAAAAACCTGTGATCTACAAAAATGATATCATAAATCTATTTGTGTGCGATTGTTAAAATGAATTTTAAGACTGCGTTTTTTTAAATTTTGATGTTAATTTTATATTAATAAACGAAATATTATAAATGCTTACTTTTAACATATTATTTAAATCGATTCCTTATAGGTTTAAGTTTTTTTCTTGGAAGTTATTCCTAAAACATTATCCCCTCCCCCCACCTTTTCTTTTTTTGCCCTCGTTTGCAGAAAGGACCGAGAATAGAATCTTCTTCTACACACAGATGTATTCAGATGCCGCCTTTGTACGGTAATCGCATTCCATCTTTTGTAGCGTGATAATTCCTCCTGTTTTCCAAGTTAGGCTTTTCATGGACTTTTTTCATTATCCTGTGTCCACTGCTAGGAAGGAATTTCTGATGAGCGCAGGAGAGTGAAAAAAATTGGTTATGCCCACCAAAGGGGAGAGGAATTGAAAAAAAAAGTATGAGCAAAACCTCAGGGGTGTTTTTTTGTCCGTCCATGCCTCCCAGATTTGCCTATTGTTCGTCAGTCGTTGCATATCTGGAGACGTAACATTTGTGAGTGAGGAATTCTCGTTTCTCTCGCTCTGCATTGTTTTAATAACTTTGGATATTAATTCTTGGACAAAACCGCATAATTAATTCTTTCAGGTGTTCTTATTATTGGGAGAATGTTGGCTCGTTCCTCGCCTTATGAGTTAAATGGAAGAGTTACCCTCCCCTCCCGCGCTCCTGCACCATTTTTTTCTTTCTCTCTCTCTGCGTTTTTCTCTCATTTGTTTTCGGAACTTTCACATTTAGTGTTTTTTTTTTTTTTTTTTTTTTTTGTGTGAGGTATGGCGTTTTTCACAGCCTTTAGCTGAAAAAGAGAAGAGTGGTGAAAAAAAAATTAACAATTAAAAAAATCTTTTATTATTATTTCATTTGCGACTTCTTTTTCTTTTTCTTCTTCTGAGAGCAATATTAAAATAATAAAAAAAAATCTGCATGAAAAGAAAGAACTTTGTATTAATTTTCCCCACGCTAAGAAAAGGGGAAACATCAAGGGAAAAAATGGCTTTCCGGGAAAAAAAAAGTGTGGAAAAGTATATAAAAAAAAAGCAAAGGAAAGAAAAATTTCCGAGCCACAGTGCATTAAAAAAACTTAGTAAAGGTGTGTTATTAATTATCTTTTTCGCTTTTAAATTGCATATTTTTGTCGCAAATCGTTACTCGTGGACAGGTTTTTGAATGCACGCTTGAGAAACAGTTACAAAAACAAGAAAGTGCGATTTTTAATACTGAGGAATGCGTATAATGCTCTTTTTTCTCACAATCTTTATAACATTTCTGTAATTCTAAATTCCATTAAAAGGTATCAGCAAATCAAAAATGAGCAATGAGTGTTAACTTTTCTGCTTCTACCATACTACTTTGCATTTTTTTTAATGGAATGATTTTTTTTATTATGCTTTTTTTTTCTGCTTCAAAATGAATACTTATTTTATCTAAATAGATTCTTTTACGATGGAATCTTGTCAGGAAGACTAAGCGTTGGTACAGTGGAGTACATTTTTTCCATGACTCTGAGCTCATTAAAGGAAATTAATTATATATTTGCATTAAGTTCTACGCTGCTACGAAGACTATGTTGCAAGTTTTGTTGCGAAATTATCTTCGCTATTTGAATTTTTGAAGAGAAATAGATAAAACCATGGACATTTAATTCTAAAAATTTCTTTGTCAAATATCTTTTTTTCCTTTTTGTGGTTATTTATCACTTACAATTCAATATACTAACTTAAAATGCAATTATATTATAAATTCTCCAAATAATTTGAAACAGAGGTTTCAAATAAAGTCTTGGCCATAATAATTTAAAACAACAAGTTAAATGCGTGATTTTGTTTCTGTTTAACTTTTCGATAGTAGTCCAATCCATATATCTGGATTGAGTTACTCTGGGATTCCTTGCCTAAATATATCTATTGATCTAAATGAATGTCATATCGACAGAGGAAAGCGAGAACTGAGATTGAAACCTAATGCCATGTCGAAAAAGCTAATCTTATTCACTAGTCCCAGCGTAATCCCTAGCCTTCCATCATTGCAGTAGAGGTCACTCGACTACACATTATTGCTATACATATCAAGAAAGGGAGAGTTGACTTACTTATATGATATCTTTATACACAATAATTCAAAAGTCCTTATACTAGAAGGGTAGGTCAGATAGGCAAGCAGAAACAAGCAGAGTTCTATAGAGGTCTTCTTTACCTGTGACTTAAATTAAGGAAGAAGATAAACAAGATAA
The DNA here is from genome assembly GCF_947563725.1 of Argiope bruennichi. Lineage (NCBI taxonomy): Eukaryota > Metazoa > Arthropoda > Arachnida > Araneae > Araneidae > Argiope > Argiope bruennichi. Next base: position 128,156,932 of record NC_079151.1, on the reverse strand, counting down.
TTAAAGGATAAACTAGTTTAACACCGTTTTAACGGAATAAAACTGCATGGTAATCCAACCACACAGTTGCATGAACAGCGACATTTCTAATCATACATTCTATGACAGAACAGTGACAAGCAAGATACATTAATATTAACAAATCTTTTATTTTTAATCAGTATTTACTACTTGAAGTCGTTCTCCGTTAAATCTGTGTTTTACACCTCATATTGTTTATCTTTTTATTTAATTTTTTATGTACAAGAAACCTTCATACCAGGTTGCAGTGAGAGTAAGAGGTCCGGGCTATAATATGACCCACCCCTTACACACTCCATCGACATCAGAGACTCAAAAAGTGTAATATTATTTTGCCCGCTCATTGCGTCTGACTTTGAAAAATGGATTAAACGCATTAACTTTTTATCTCCATGACACATCCTAATACTGATACTCGGATATCTATATTCCCCTCCTACTTCTCAGGTCGCAAAGCCACTGCTCTATATATGTCAAACTTTCCATTCATAATCCCATATTCTTTGGTAAAAACGACTTATTTCTGTACGTTAACTTACTCTTTTTGGTTAAAGAATTTTGATTGTTTAATTATATTAATGTTCCATTTGGAAATGTGTGGGATTAAGGCTCCCTTGGATTATTTCGGGACGAACCTCGTAATTCTTAAAGCCGCTAAGAGGATGAGAACGGCACCTGAGATGACGTCTCCAATGGAAGGTATTCATGTCAACACGTCAGATTTAACTTTCACTTGCTTATATGGAATCGAGTTTTGAACTTCTAGTAATCCGAGCCCAAAGCCGAAATCTTATTTTAAATCAATCTCCTTTCAGTCTTATTTTATCTTGACCACCTTAGAACTTTTGAATTACCTTGTATTTATTAAACAACTTGGCCTTTTCTGTGGGTTTCTCAGAAATGTATTGTCTAACTTTCTAAACTAATTTAAGCTGACGATTCAGTAGCTGGTTCTAACTTCCTGGTGGATACACAAATAGTGTTGGGCCCAGTTACTTCTATTTCGATGACAGGTTGCTGTTCTGCGTGAGAGTTGGCTGCATGAGCTGCTGGTAATATAAATCCAAAGTATTTGATTTTAATTTTCAACATGTCATTCTTTCACCAGAATGCGGCAGGGATATTTTTTTGTGAATATAGGATTATTAAATAACTTAGAGATAACAACATATTTTCACCTTTAGTTCAGTGTTCCATATATATGTACAAATGTCGAGCAAGAGGGGGGTATCTTTCATATTTTGCGATATATTTCCAATAATATGCTTTTTTTTTTTATCGAAACGAAACAGCGTAAAAAGAAAGCAATTATAATAAATGCTTTCCCAAAATAATTTTTTAAAAGAAATATTTTTTAAAAAAAACTTTACATTGGAGTAAGACTATGATAAAGCATATTTTTGTCTATTATTATTTTTTTTTACTTTATATTCTCTGTAATTTCCTTTTATAAAGCTGCAACTAAATTAATAGGGATTTTATTCGTAATGGATATATAACATTTCACGATTAAAAAAGATTGCTAAAAGTAAACATTTGGCCAAATTAGAGATATTTAAATCTATTGCAGTATGTATAGAAAAATTGATACTTAAATAATACAAATATATATTCGAGGATAAATATTCTATTTATCAGCATTTACATCGGTAAGGTTAATATAATTTCCAATACTGTAAAAAGTTTTAGACACACTACAAATTTTTGTAACAATTGTATTATTGTAGCTTTGGACGGAAAATTTGATTTCGTTAAATTAATTGATGTAATTAATACTAATTTGTAAAATCGCATTTAAATCGAACAAATTTCTTGTAGATGCATCTTTTAAAAGTATTATGTATAACATACATTGCGAAAGAATACCAGGTTCATCAGCCAGATGTTAATGTAGAACTTCTGCATGTGCCAAACCCATCAATTTCCGTATTCCAGAATTCTTAAATTACAATCGTTGCAGCTATTGCGAACAATAAAAAACAATTAACGTCCAAATAGCAGCAGGAATCACTTTAAACAGGATGTCTTTCTATCTTCTAGTGGTATTTTTTACCTTCAGACACTGTGGTACTGATAAAAAAAAAAAAAAAGTCTACCGATCAAAATCGTTTTTTTTTTTTTTTTACTTTTTTGTTCCGTTTACGAACCATGGTTTCTTTTGTTTCGTTTTTTTTTCGAAGAAAACTCGAAATCTACCAGCCGGCGACTTAAAACCGAACAAAAGAACTTTTGATCCCGACGATTGGGGTGGGACGGGACAGCTAAAAACCATTTCACCGTGTCCCAGTATCCGGTCACCACGCGAGTGTGCTGCCAAACCTCCATTGAAGACGCTAAAATACAATCACCGATTTGAAACAGACGCCAAAAGATGAAGTAAAAAGATCGTCACCAAACCAATTATGACTTCCTTTCTGGTAAAAGCAGATTTCGCAATTGATCGATTTGGCAGGAAATAATCGATTCATCGTCCTTCAATCGAGTACTTTCTCCTGGAAGTGGGATACAATAGATAATTGATTGTTTTTGTCATTAATATTCAGTGACAAGAGAAAGCGAATGAATGAATAATTGATTCTTGCGGGATTTGTCTGTTTCAGAAAATCGCCTTTAGCAGCTAATTCGAGCCAGACACTGAGCTTTTCGATGCCTTTGATGTTTTATTTATTAATGTAATTTTTAACGAATTTTTAAAACCTCACTTTCACTCCTTGTTTAACCTTAGAAAGATCTTTTATCTTTACTAATCAAAATTACGTAATTTGATGGTAATTTTGTTTTTTTGTACATTAAATAATATTTAATTTATTATATAATAAATTTTATTTATATAGTAGATTTATTATTTATTATATAATAGATTTATTTATCAATAATAATATTTATTAAGTAATAATAAAGGGTTTGAAAACCTTTAGTAGTATTTTTAATAGTTTACAGAACTTTTTTATTGAAAATATGTATAAAAAGCTGTTGTTGAGCAGTCGTCACAAGGGGTTTCAAATAGTGAAATTTTAAGTTTCCATAATAGTCGTTGAAAAGAAATTTTTGATATTAGAAAATATAAGTTTTTGCAAAAATTAGAGGCATTTTATTAATATACTTGTAAATTAAAATTTTTCTTTATTGCTGTTTGTATGAGAAATACTAAGTAGAACTTTAGTTACAGAAAGTTAGTTTCCCTAAAATAAGACTAAAAATAATTTCAGAATTTTTTTATTAATACTTTGTTTTTCTTAATAATAGTAATGAAGCCTTTTCGTGTAAAATTGTAATAAAATAAAATTACTAATTATAGGATCAATAAAAGATTTTCAAGAAATTAGAATGTTATATGAGTAATTGTAATATTCAAGTAGAAGATTGTATTTGGTACATTAACATCTTCATAATTGCTAATTAGAATTTGACTTTTTCAATATGAAAGATTTATGACGAACAATTGAAATAAGATAAAACTTTAAGCCTAATAAAATAAACACATTTCATTTATTATGTCAAGTCTTTTAACTTCTTCTTTTTAAAATTAATATTAGTTTTATGGATGAACGAATTACCTAAGTTTTCGTTACTTAAATTACGTTAACTTAATTTAATTAACGCTCAAATTATTTACGTTAACTTAATTAACGTTAAAATTATTTACGTTACATTCGTATACTTAAATCGATAAATATTTGCTTATAGTATGGATTTTAAGGTCATATTAGAAAATATGTTGGCATAAAATAACATACAAATCATGAAAAATATGTTTTATCCATAAGGTTTATAAAGCAATACGATTTTGAAAGAATTTTTAAAGCAATTTAATTCTTATATTTTCTTTAAACCATGGTGTTATAAAATTCTTTAAAAAATTAATAAATATTTCGAAATTTGATTTTACTTTTTTTTTCTTTTAAGCTTTTTGTTTCAGAAATACCGTGATAGCTATAATATTGAAGTATTTCGCTGTCCTGTAAACAATATAATTTGGTATTTTTCATTTTTATTTCAAAATTGTTAAAGCTAAATACGAGTTTTATTAAACATCATAAAAGAAGCAAAATTAAAATCCGCTTGAAAAATGTTCATTTATATACAATTATTGAGTACAAATAATAGAAAACTTACCACTGCAGAAAAAAATAAAAAAGACTGGATAGCTATGAAGAATAATAATATTTTGTATCTACTAAGTATTACGATGAAAATTTAAATATAGTAACTACAGTTTATCAACTTTACGGATTTTTCCCCTTTATTATTTGTCACCCCCTAACCAAGCAGTTAACGTCTACTAGGTGTTTACTTTTTAAAAAAATCTCGAGTGGTTTCCCCCCCCCCTTTTCTACAAGAAAGGTGATAATATTGTAACCAATAACTTGTATGGAGTAGTTAAGATTTAATTTTTATGATATCTGCTGCAAAAGCGTTGATTTAAAATTATAAACACATCTTGCACAAAAATGTAAAATCACAGTTATTGCCCTCTAATTTAATAAAACAGTTATTGTGAACAGCATCCAATATTTTATTTATTGCTCAGCATCAGTTAAGCTACGGCATTCGGAAATCCGGCTCGCAAAATTCCTGACAGGATCAAGAAACTATTTATTTAATTTTTTAAAAAAATAAAATCTTGATATTATTGTCTTTTCTACAAAAAAAGGTAATAGTATTGTAATCAATAATTTGTTTGAAATAATTAAGGCTTGAGGTTTTAATATCCGTTACAAAAGCAATGATACAAAAATATAATCATATCTTGCATAAAAATGTAGAATCGCAGTTATTTTCCTCTAATTTCATAAAATAGAATGATTGTGAACAACATCCAAAATTTTATTTATTGCTCGACATCAGTTAAGCTGCGGCATTCGGAAATCCGGCTCGCAAAATTCCTGACAGGATCAAGAAACTATTTATTTAATTTTTAAAAAAAATAAAATCTTGATATTATTGTCTTTTCTACAAAAAAAGGTAATAGTATTGTAATCAATAATTTGTTTGAAATAATTAAGGCTTGAGGTTTTAATATCCGTTACAAAAGCAATGATACAAAAATATAATCATATCTTGCATAAAAATGTAGAATCGCAGTTATTTCCCTCTAATTTCATAAAATAGAATGATTGTGAACAACATCCAAAATTTTATTTATTGCTCGACATCAGTTAAGCTACGGCATTCGGAAATCCGGCTCGCAAAATTCCTGACAGGATCAAGAAACTATTTATTTAATTTTTAAAAAAAATAAAATCTTGATATTATTGTCTTTTCTACAAAAAAAGGTAATAGTATTGTAATCAATAATTTGTTTGAAATAATTAAGGCTTGAGGTTTTAATATCCGTTACAAAAGCAATGATACAAAAATATAATCATATCTTGCATAAAAATGTAGAATCGCAGTTATTTCCCTCTAATTTCATAAAATAGAATTATTGTGAACAACATCCAAAATTTCATTTATTGCTCGACATCAGTTAAGCTGCGGCATTCGGAAATCCGGCTTGAGAAATTCCTGACAGGATCAAGAAACTATTTATTTAATTTTTTTTAAAAATAAAATTTTGATATTATTGTCTTTTCTACAAAAAAAGGTAATAGTATTGTAACCAATAATTTGTTTGAAATAATTAAGGTTTGAGGTTTTAATATCCGTTACAAAAGTAAAGATACAAAAATATAATCATAACTTGCAAAAAAATATAGAATCACAGTTATTTCCCTCTAATTTTATAAAATAGAATTATTGTGAACAACATCCTAAATTTTATTTATTGCTCGACATCAGTTAAGCTGCGGCATTCGGAAATCCGGCTTGAGAAATTCCTGACAGGATCAAGAAACTATTTATTTAATTTTTTTTAAAAATAAAATTTTGATATTATTGTCTTTTCTACAAAAAAAGGTAATAGTATTGTAACCAATAATTTGTTTGAAATAATTAAGGTTTGAGGTTTTAATATCCGTTACAAAAGTAAAGATACAAAAATATAATCATAACTTGCAAAAAAATATAGAATCACAGTTATTTCCCTCTAATTTTATAAAATAGAATTATTGTGAACAACATCCTAAATTTTATTTATTGCTCGACATCAGTTAAGCTGCGGCATTCGGAAATCCGGCTTGAGAAATTCCTGACAGGATCAAGAAACTATTTATTTAATTTTTTTTAAAAATAAAATTTTGATATTATTGTCTTTTCTACAAAAAAAGGTAATAGTATTGTAACCAATAATTTGTTTGAAATAATTAAGGTTTGAGGTTTTAATATCCGTTACAAAAGTAAAGATACAAAAATATAATCATAACTTGCAAAAAAATATAGAATCACAGTTATTTCCCTCTAATTTTATAAAATAGAATTATTGTGAACAACATCCTAAATTTTATTTATTGCTCGACATCAGTTAAGCTGCGGCATTCGGAAATCCGGCTTGAGAAATTCCTGACAGGATCAAGAAACTATTTATTTAATTTTTTTTAAAAATAAAATTTTGATATTATTGTCTTTTCTACAAAAAAAGGTAATAGTATTGTAACCAATAATTTGTTTGAAATAATTAAGGTTTGAGGTTTTAATATCCGTTACAAAAGTAAAGATACAAAAATATAATCATAACTTGCAAAAAAATATAGAATCACAGTTATTTCCCTCTAATTTTATAAAATAGAATTATTGTGAACAACATCCTAAATTTTATTTATTGCTCGACATCAGTTAAGCTGCGGCATTCGGAAATCCGGCTTGAGAAATTCCTGACAGGATCAAGAAACTATTTATTTAATTTTTTTTAAAAATAAAATTTTGATATTATTGTCTTTTCTACAAAAAAAGGTAATAGTATTGTAACCAATAATTTGTTTGAAATAATTAAGGTTTGAGGTTTTAATATCCGTTACAAAAGTAAAGATACAAAAATATAATCATAACTTGCAAAAAAATATAGAATCACAGTTATTTCCCTCTAATTTTATAAAATAGAATTATTGTGAACAACATCCTAAATTTTATTTATTGCTCGACATCAGTTAAGCTGCGGCATTCGGAAATCCGGCTTGAGAAATTCCTGACAGGATCAAGAAACTATTTATTTAATTTTTTTTAAAAATAAAATTTTGATATTATTGTCTTTTCTACAAAAAAAGGTAATAGTATTGTAACCAATAATTTGTTTGAAATAATTAAGGCTTGAGGTTTTAATATCCGTTACAAAAGCAATGATACAAAAATATAATCATATCTTGCATAAAAATGTAGAATCGCAGTTATTTTCCTCTAATTTCATAAAATAGAATTATTGTGAACAACATCCTAAATTTTATTTATTGCTCGACATCAGTTAAGCTGCGGCATTCGGAAATCCGGCTTGAGAAATTCCTGACAGGATCAAGAAACTATTTATTTAATTTTTTTTAAAAATAAAATTTTGATATTATTGTCTTTTCTACAAAAAAAGGTAATAGTATTGTAACCAATAATTTGTTTGAAATAATTAAGGCTTGAGGTTTTAATATCCGTTACAAAAGCAATGATACTAAAATATAATCATATCTTGCATAAAAATGTAGAATCGCAGTTATTTTCCTCTAATTTCATAAAATAGAATTATTGTGAACAACATCCAAAATTTCATTTATTGCTCGACATCAGTTAAGCTGCGGCATTCGGAAATCCGGCTCGCAAAATTCCTGACAGGATCAAGAAACTATTTATTTAATTTTTTTTAAAAATAAAATTTTGATATTATTGTCTTTTCTACAAAAAAAGGTAATAGTATTGTAACCAATAATTTGTTTGAAATAATTAAGGCTTGAGGTTTTAATATCCGTTACAAAAGCAATGATACTAAAATATAATCATATCTTGCATAAAAATGTAGAATCGCAGTTATTTTCCTCTAATTTCATAAAATAGAATTATTGTGAACAACATCCAAAATTTCATTTATTGCTCGACATCAGTTAAGCTGCGGCATTCGGAAATCCGGCTCGCAAAATTCCTGACAGGATCAAGAAACTATTTATTTAATTTTTTTTAAAAATAAAATTTTGATATTATTGTCTTTTCTACAAAAAAAGGTAATAGTATTGTAACCAATAATTTGTTTGAAATAATTAAGGCTTGAGGTTTTAATATCCGTTACAAAAGCAATGATACTAAAATATAATCATATCTTGCATAAAAATGTAGAATCGCAGTTATTTTCCTCTAATTTCATAAAATAGAATTATTGTGAACAACATCCTAAATTTTATTTATTGCTCGACATCAGTTAAGCTGCGGCATTCGGAAATCCGGCTTGAGAAATTCCTGACAGGATCAAGAAACTATTTATTTAATTTTTTTTAAAAATAAAATTTTGATATTATTGTCTTTTCTACAAAAAAAGGTAATAGTATTGTAACCAATAATTTGTTTGAAATAATTAAGGCTTGAGGTTTTAATATCCGTTACAAAAGCAATGATACTAAAATATAATCATATCTTGCATAAAAATGTAGAATCGCAGTTATTTCCCTCTAATTTTATAAAATAGAATTATTGTGAACAACATCCTAAATTTTATTTATTGCTCGACATCAGTTAAGCTGCGGCATTCGGTAATCCGGCTTGAGAAATTCCTGACAGGATCAAGAAACTATTTATTTAATTTTTTTTAAAAATAAAATTTTGATATTATTGTCTTTTCTACAAAAAAAGGTAATAGTATTGTAACCAATAATTTGTTTGAAATAATTAAGGTTTGAGGTTTTAATATCCGTTACAAAAGTAAAGATACAAAAATATAATCATAACTTGCAAAAAAATATAGAATCACAGTTATTTCCCTCTAATTTTATAAAATAGAATTATTGTGAACAACATCCTAAATTTTATTTATTGCTCGACATCAGTTAAGCTGCGGCATTCGGAAATCCGGCTTGAGAAATTCCTGACAGGATCAAGAAACTATTTATTTAATTTTTTTTAAAAATAAAATTTTGATATTATTGTCTTTACTACAAAAAAAGGTAATAGTATTGTAACCAATAATTTGTTTGAAATAATTAAGGCTTGAGGTTTTAATATCAGTTACAAAAGTAATGATACAAAAATATAATCATAACTTGCAAAAAAATATAGAATCACAGTTATTTCCCTCTAATTTTATAAAATAGAATTATTGTGAACAACATCCTAAATTTTATTTATTGCTCGACATCAGTTAAGCTGCGGCATTCGGAAATCCGGCTTGAGAAATTCCTGACAGGATCAAGAAACTATTTATTTAATTTTTTTTAAAAATAAAATTTTGATATTATTGTCTTTTCTACAAAAAAAGGTAATAGTATTGTAACCAATAATTTGTTTGAAATAATTAAGGCTTGAGGTTTTAATATCCGTTACAAAAGCAATGATACTAAAATATAATCATATCTTGCATAAAAATGTAGAATCGCAGTTATTTCCCTCTAATTTTATAAAATAGAATTATTGTGAACAACATCCTAAATTTTATTTATTGCTCGACATCAGTTAAGCTGCGGCATTCGGTAATCCGGCTTGAGAAATTCCTGACAGGATCAAGAAACTATTTATTTAATTTTTTTTAAAAATAAAATTTTGATATTATTGTCTTTTCTACAAAAAAAGGTAATAGTATTGTAACCAATAATTTGTTTGAAATAATTAAGGTTTGAGGTTTTAATATCCGTTACAAAAGTAAAGATACAAAAATATAATCATAACTTGCAAAAAAATATAGAATCACAGTTATTTCCCTCTAATTTTATAAAATAGAATTATTGTGAACAACATCCTAAATTTTATTTATTGCTCGACATCAGTTAAGCTGCGGCATTCGGAAATCCGGCTTGAGAAATTCCTGACAGGATCAAGAAACTATTTATTTAATTTTTTTTAAAAATAAAATTTTGATATTATTGTCTTTACTACAAAAAAAGGTAATAGTATTGTAACCAATAATTTGTTTGAAATAATTAAGGCTTGAGGTTTTAATATCAGTTACAAAAGTAATGATACAAAAATATAATCATAACTTGCAAAAAAATATAGAATCACAGTTATTTCCCTCTAATTTTATAAAATAGAATTATTGTGAACAACATCCTAAATTTTATTTATTGCTCGACATCAGTTAAGCTGCGGCATTCGGTAATCCGGCTTGAGAAATTCCTGACAGGATCAAGAAACTATTTATTTAATTTTTTTTAAAAATAAAATTTTGATATTATTGTCTTTTCTACAAAAAAAGGTAATAGTATTGTAACCAATAATTTGTTTGAAATAATTAAGGCTTGAGGTTTTAATATCCGTTACAAAAGCAATAATACAAAAATATAATCATATCTTGCATAAAAATGTAGAATCGCAGTTATTTTCCTCTAATTTCATAAAATAGAATTATTGTGAACAACATCCTAAATTTTATTTATTGCTCGACATCAGTTAAGCTGCGGCATTCGGTAATCCGGCTTGAGAAATTCCTGACAGGATCAAGAAACTATTTATTTAATTTTTTTTAAAAATAAAATTTTGATATTATTGTCTTTTCTACAAAAAAAGGTAATAGTATTGTAACCAATAATTTGTTTGAAATAATTAAGGTTTGAGGTTTTAATATCCGTTACAAAAGTAAAGATACAAAAATATAATCATAACTTGCAAAAAAATATAGAATCGCAGTTATTTTCCTCTAATTTCATAAAATAGAATTATTGTGAACAACATCCTAAATTTTATTTATTGCTCGACATCAGTTAAGCTGCGGCATTCGGAAATCCGGCTTGAGAAATTCCTGACAGGATCAAAAAACTATTTATTTAATTTTTTTTAAAAATAAAATTTTGATATTATTGTCTTTTCTACAAAAAAAGGTAATAGTATTGTAACCAATAATTTGTTTGAAATAATTAAGGTTTGAGGTTTTAATATCCGTTACAAAAGTAAAGATACAAAAATATAATCATAACTTGCAAAAAAATATAGAATCACAGTTATTTCCCTCTAATTTTATAAAATAGAATTATTGTGAACAACATCCTAAATTTTATTTATTGCTCGACATCAGTTAAGCTGCGGCATTCGGTAATCCGGCTTGAGAAATTCCTGACAGGATCAAGAAACTATTTATTTAATTTTTTTTAAAAATAAAATTTTGATATTATTGTCTTTTCTACAAAAAAAGGTAATAGTATTGTAACCAATAATTTGTTTGAAATAATTAAGGCTTGAGGTTTTAATATCCGTTACAAAAGCAATAATACAAAAATATAATCATATCTTGCATAAAAATGTAGAATCGCAGTTATTTTCCTCTAATTTCATAAAATAGAATTATTGTGAACAACATCCTAAATTTTATTTATTGCTCGACATCAGTTAAGCTGCGGCATTCGGTAATCCGGCTTGAGAAATTCCTGACAGGATCAAGAAACTATTTATTTAATTTTTTTTAAAAATAAAATTTTGATATTATTGTCTTTTCTACAAAAAAAGGTAATAGTATTGTAACCAATAATTTGTTTGAAATAATTAAGGTTTGAGGTTTTAATATCCGTTACAAAAGTAAAGATACAAAAATATAATCATAACTTGCAAAAAAATATAGAATCGCAGTTATTTTCCTCTAATTTCATAAAATAGAATTATTGTGAACAACATCCTAAATTTTATTTATTGCTCGACATCAGTTAAGCTGCGGCATTCGGAAATCCGGCTTGAGAAATTCCTGACAGGATCAAAAAACTATTTATTTAATTTTTTTTAAAAATAAAATTTTGATATTATTGTCTTTTCTACAAAAAAAGGTAATAGTATTGTAACCAATAATTTGTTTGAAATAATTAAGGCTTGAGGTTTTAATATCCGTTACAAAAGCAATAATACAAAAATATAATCATAACTTGCAAAAAAATATAGAATCACAGTTATTTCCCTCTAATTTTATAAAATAGAATTATTGTGAACAACATCCTAAATTTTATTTATTGCTCGACATCAGTTAAGCTGCGGCATTCGGTAATCCGGCTTGAGAAATTCCTGACAGGATCAAGAAACTATTTATTTAATTTTTTTTAAAAATAAAATTTTGATATTATTGTCTTTTCTACAAAAAAAGGTAATAGTATTGTAACCAATAATTTGTTTGAAATAATTAAGGTTTGAGGTTTTAATATCCGTTACAAAAGTAAAGATACAAAAATATAATCATAACTTGCAAAAAAATATAGAATCGCAGTTATTTTCCTCTAATTTCATAAAATAGAATTATTGTGAACAACATCCTAAATTTTATTTATTGCTCGACATCAGTTAAGCTGCGGCATTCGGAAATCCGGCTTGAGAAATTCCTGACAGGATCAAAAAACTATTTATTTAATTTTTTTTAAAAATAAAATTTTGATATTATTGTCTTTTCTACAAAAAAAGGTAATAGTATTGTAACCAATAATTTGTTTGAAATAATTAAGGCTTGAGGTTTTAATATCCGTTACAAAAGCAATGATACAAAAATATAATCATATCTTGCATAAAAATGTAGAATCGCAGTTATTTTCCTCTAATTTCATAAAATAGAATTATTGTGAACAACATCCTAAATTTTATTTATTGCTCGACATCAGTTAAGCTGCGGCATTCGGAAATCCGGCTTGAGAAATTCCTGACAGGATCAAAAAACTATTTATTTAATTTTTTTTAAAAATAAAATTTTGATATTATTGTCTTTTCTACAAAAAAAGGTAATAGTATTGTAACCAATAATTTGTTTGAAATAATTAAGGCTTGAGGTTTTAATATCCGTTACAAAAGCAATGATACAAAAATATAATCATATCTTGCATAAAAATGTAGAATCGCAGTTATTTTCCTCTAATTTCATAAAATAGAATGATTGTGAACAACATCCAAAATTTTATTTATTGCTCGACATCAGTTAAGCTGCGGCATTCGGAAATCCGGCTTGAGAAATTCCTGACAGGATCAAAAAACTATTTATTTAATTTTTTTTAAAAATAAAATTTTGATATTATTGTCTTTACTACAAAAAAAGGTAATAGTATTGTAACCAATAATTTGTTTGAAATAATTAAGGCTTGAGGTTTTAATATCAGTTACAAAAGTAATGATACAAAAATATAATCATAACTTGCAAAAAAATATAGAATCACAGTTATTTCCCTCTAATTTTATAAAATAGAATTATTGTGAACAACATCCTAAATTTTATTTATTGCTCGACATCAGTTAAGCTGCGGCATTCGGTAATCCGGCTTGAGAAATTCCTGACAGGATCAAGAAACTATTTATTTAATTTTTTTTAAAAATAAAATTTTGATATTATTGTCTTTTCTACAAAAAAAGGTAATAGTATTGTAACCAATAATTTGTTTGAAATAATTAAGGTTTGAGGTTTTAATATCCGTTACAAAAGTAAAGATACAAAAATATAATCATAACTTGCAAAAAAATATAGAATCACAGTTATTTCCCTCTAATTTTATAAAATAGAATTATTGTGAACAACATCCTAAATTTTATTTATTGCTCGACATCAGTTAAGCTGCGGCATTCGGAAATCCGGCTTGAGAAATTCCTGACAGGATCAAGAAACTATTTATTTAATTTTTTTTAAAAATAAAATTTTGATATTATTGTCTTTACTACAAAAAAAGGTAATAGTATTGTAACCAATAATTTGTTTGAAATAATTAAGGTTTGAGGTTTTAATATCCGTTACAAAAGTAATGATACAAAAATATAATCATAACTTGCAAAAAAATATAGAATCACAGTTATTTCCCTCTAATTTTATAAAATAGAATTATTGTGAACAACATCCTAAATTTTATTTATTGCTCGACATCAGTTAAGCTGCGGCATTCGGTAATCCGGCTTGAGAAATTCCTGACAGGATCAAGAAACTATTTATTTAATTTTTTTTAAAAATAAAATTTTGATATTATTGTCTTTTCTACAAAAAAAGGTAATAGTATTGTAACCAATAATTTGTTTGAAATAATTAAGGCTTGAGGTTTTAATATCCGTTACAAAAGCAATAATACAAAAATATAATCATATCTTGCATAAAAATGTAGAATCGCAGTTATTTTCCTCTAATTTCATAAAATAGAATTATTGTGAACAACATCCTAAATTTTATTTATTGCTCGACATCAGTTAAGCTGCGGCATTCGGAAATCCGGCTTGAGAAATTCCTGACAGGATCAAGAAACTATTTATTTAATTTTTTTTAAAAATAAAATTTTGATATTATTGTCTTTTCTACAAAAAAAGGTAATAGTATTGTAACCAATAATTTGTTTGAAATAATTAAGGCTTGAGGTTTTAATATCCGTTACAAAAGCAATAATACAAAAATATAATCATAACTTGCAAAAAAATATAGAATCACAGTTATTTCCCTCTAATTTTATAAAATAGAATTATTGTGAACAACATCCTAAATTTTATTTATTGCTCGACATCAGTTAAGCTGCGGCATTCGGAAATCCGGCTTGAGAAATTCCTGACAGGATCAAAAAACTATTTATTTAATTTTTTTTAAAAATAAAATTTTGATATTATTGTCTTTTCTACAAAAAAAGGTAATAGTATTGTAACCAATAATTTGTTTGAAATAATTAAGGCTTGAGGTTTTAATATCCGTTACAAAAGCAATGATACAAAAATATAATCATATCTTGCATAAAAATGTAGAATCGCAGTTATTTTCCTCTAATTTCATAAAATAGAATGATTGTGAACAACATCCAAAATTTTATTTATTGCTCGACATCAGTTAAGCTGCGGCATTCGGAAATCCGGCTTGAGAAATTCCTGACAGGATCAAAAAACTATTTATTTAATTTTTTTTAAAAATAAAATTTTGATATTATTGTCTTTACTACAAAAAAAGGTAATAGTATTGTAACCAATAATTTGTTTGAAATAATTAAGGCTTGAGGTTTTAATATCAGTTACAAAAGTAATGATACAAAAATATAATCATAACTTGCAAAAAAATATAGAATCACAGTTATTTCCCTCTAATTTTATAAAATAGAATTATTGTGAACAACATCCTAAATTTTATTTATTGCTCGACATCAGTTAAGCTGCGGCATTCGGTAATCCGGCTTGAGAAATTCCTGACAGGATCAAGAAACTATTTATTTAATTTTTTTTAAAAATAAAATTTTGATATTATTGTCTTTTCTACAAAAAAAGGTAATAGTATTGTAACCAATAATTTGTTTGAAATAATTAAGGTTTGAGGTTTTAATATCCGTTACAAAAGTAAAGATACAAAAATATAATCATAACTTGCAAAAAAATATAGAATCACAGTTATTTCCCTCTAATTTTATAAAATAGAATTATTGTGAACAACATCCTAAATTTTATTTATTGCTCGACATCAGTTAAGCTGCGGCATTCGGAAATCCGGCTTGAGAAATTCCTGACAGGATCAAGAAACTATTTATTTAATTTTTTTTAAAAATAAAATTTTGATATTATTGTCTTTACTACAAAAAAAGGTAATAGTATTGTAACCAATAATTTGTTTGAAATAATTAAGGTTTGAGGTTTTAATATCCGTTACAAAAGTAATGATACAAAAATATAATCATAACTTGCAAAAAAATATAGAATCACAGTTATTTCCCTCTAATTTTATAAAATAGAATTATTGTGAACAACATCCTAAATTTTATTTATTGCTCGACATCAGTTAAGCTGCGGCATTCGGTAATCCGGCTTGAGAAATTCCTGACAGGATCAAGAAACTATTTATTTAATTTTTTTTAAAAATAAAATTTTGATATTATTGTCTTTTCTACAAAAAAAGGTAATAGTATTGTAACCAATAATTTGTTTGAAATAATTAAGGCTTGAGGTTTTAATATCCGTTACAAAAGCAATAATACAAAAATATAATCATATCTTGCATAAAAATGTAGAATCGCAGTTATTTTCCTCTAATTTCATAAAATAGAATTATTGTGAACAACATCCTAAATTTTATTTATTGCTCGACATCAGTTAAGCTGCGGCATTCGGAAATCCGGCTTGAGAAATTCCTGACAGGATCAAGAAACTATTTATTTAATTTTTTTTAAAAATAAAATTTTGATATTATTGTCTTTTCTACAAAAAAAGGTAATAGTATTGTAACCAATAATTTGTTTGAAATAATTAAGGCTTGAGGTTTTAATATCCGTTACAAAAGCAATAATACAAAAATATAATCATAACTTGCAAAAAAATATAGAATCACAGTTATTTCCCTCTAATTTTATAAAATAGAATTATTGTGAACAACATCCTAAATTTTATTTATTGCTCGACATCAGTTAAGCTGCGGCATTCGGAAATCCGGCTTGAGAAATTCCTGACAGGATCAAAAAACTATTTATTTAATTTTTTTTAAAAATAAAATTTTGATATTATTGTCTTTTCTACAAAAAAAGGTAATAGTATTGTAACCAATAATTTGTTTGAAATAATTAAGGCTTGAGGTTTTAATATCCGTTACAAAAGCAATGATACAAAAATATAATCATATCTTGCATAAAAATGTAGAATCGCAGTTATTTTCCTCTAATTTCATAAAATAGAATGATTGTGAACAACATCCAAAATTTTATTTATTGCTCGACATCAGTTAAGCTGCGGCATTCGGAAATCCGGCTTGAGAAATTCCTGACAGGATCAAAAAACTATTTATTTAATTTTTTTTAAAAATAAAATTTTGATATTATTGTCTTTTCTACAAAAAAAGGTAATAGTATTGTAACCAATAATTTGTTTGAAATAATTAAGGCTTGAGGTTTTAATATCCGTTACAAAAGCAATGATACAAAAATATAATCATATCTTGCATAAAAATGTAGAATCGCAGTTATTTTCCTCTAATTTCATAAAATAGAATGATTGTGAACAACATCCAAAATTTTATTTATTGCTCGACATCAGTTAAGCTGCGGCATTCGGAAATCCGGCTTGAGAAATTCCTGACAGGATCAAAAAACTATTTATTTAATTTTTTTTAAAAATAAAATTTTGATATTATTGTCTTTTCTACAAAAAAAGGTAATAGTATTGTAACCAATAATTTGTTTGAAATAATTAAGGCTTGAGGTTTTAATATCCGTTACAAAAGCAATGATACAAAAATATAATCATATCTTGCATAAAAATGTAGAATCGCAGTTATTTTCCTCTAATTTCATAAAATAGAATGATTGTGAACAACATCCAAAATTTTATTTATTGCTCGACATCAGTTAAGCTGCGGCATTCGGAAATCCGGCTCGCAAAATTCCTGACAGGATCAAAAAACAATTAATCCATATTCTTAATGTTCCTCTGTACTTGCAAAATGATCCCTCCCATCTGCCATTGTTAGCAGAAAGATTGAGTGGTGAAATACACTCTTGTTCCGTGGTCAAAAACACTTTTCTCCATTCGAAGCATGCTATTTCCTACATTTGAATAAAATAAAAATATCTGTCCATGTCTGAGGGGATCGCCTTTCCAAAAATTGCTAGTCAGCTTCATCCGCGTCGGCATAAATCACAGATCAGCCTTCAAATCAAAACCTTCTAAATATAAAACAGCATGAAATTATGCTTACAGATAAAAGAAAAGACCAGAGCCTGAACTCTAGGTAAGAGATTTCTCTTGTTAGATAGGCACCTGTCAGCCTATCCTTAAACACGTATGACTGACAAACTCCCCCAATAATAAATAAACAAGTTTTCCGAGAAGGCGCTAGCTCTGTTGTTTTCATGTCTAAAACCCTTTTTTAGCAGGGTCACGTGCATTAGAATCCCGCGAGGAATAAGTCACGAACAGTTTTTGAGATGGACAGAGATACGAGATATTCCGAATTCAGCCCTCCTCTGGGATGCACTTTTTCGGTGGAAATGCAGGACCTGAGAGTGGTGAATGTGTTGGCAAATTGGGGGTTCTGGAGAGGGGGATTTTTATCATTCAGCAAAAAGAGTTGATCGGTTGGGGCCGGAACTGTGTTGTTCTTTGATGGGTGAGTGCACGATCATACTTCCGGATGTAGGCAGACGAAAATATGCAGATTTGCTGTCGTTCTATGGTTTTTTTTTTCTTTGTTATTAACTTCTTAGGATTCGATGTCCGGTACTTCTAATGTCACCTTGAGTCGTGCGGTCCTATGCAATTTTAAAACTTTATATGTTTGACTTCCGTATCGAACTTTATACACAATAATAATTTTTTTTTAAATCTATGATATGATAAGTGATAGAAATGCATTTAGTAAACTGTCTCAAAAATGATAGAAATTATTCATTCTATAATTAGTTATTTGATTGAACTAGCTAACCGTTTTTGACGAATATACTCGTCTTCGAAAAAGTGCAACATTTTGCGTTATGACTTTATTCAATGACAATTATTATATTTAAAATGAATTATTTATTATATTTATATAATATATATATATGTTTACGACCATTTAGATACGCATTTTCAGAAGAGGTCGAAACAATTAATTGGTTAATTAACTAATCGTCTCAAAAAATAATAACAAGAATTTGGTTGATTTTTTTATATTATTAATATCGACATAAGATAATTATCCCTTATTAATGAAGAATGGCATTTATCACTTTGATGTTTTAGAACTGTTGTGTGTGAATTACTTAGAAGAATCCCATTGTGGACTAATGCCATAAATAAATTTTTTATTCAAATGACTTAATTTTTTTCTAAATAATTACGCTTATTTATAAGCAATCTATTAATAAATTTATTCTTCTTAAACTGTATTATTTTTTAAAATACTAAATATTTTATGTCAAAAGCATGATGTTTCGTTTAGGAATCTTAAATTATTTTTATTACGTCTTTTAACATTACTTATCGCCGACGTCCTGGCATAGGGGTAGCGCATCTTCCCCTTGATCTAGGCGTCCCGGGTTCGTGTCCTGGTTCGGGCATGGTTGTTCTCTACCCTGTATTCTATCTTAGAGATGCGTGAATGAGCCCCCTTCGAAAAAGGGGTTGTGCAAGCGATTGTGTGTGTGCTATCTTCATATTAGCTAGAAGTCAGACTTCTGCCCTCGGGTGCTCAGGGGTTTTATCCTCAAAAGCTATTGAAAAAAATTGGCTTAAAATAATCACACGACAAAAAAAAAAAAAAAAAGCATATCATTAACCATATTGTTAATAACTTTCATACCAGTATCAAAATTAAAAATTTTGTCAAAACATCCAACCATCAAATCAAATAAATTGATGTAATGAATACTACAAAAGATTTTATTAGAGAATGAATAATAAACAGTTTAAGAGATCAACCTTTTCTGAGCTTATATATTATTGATGAGGGAAAACACAAACTTAAGTTTCGGTAATCTATCCCTTTTAAAATTATTTTCCAAAGCTGCATTGAAAATACTAAAAGGAATTATTAATCAATCAAAGAGTTATGAAAGAGAAATTTAATAGAGAAAGAGAATTGATTAATCAGTTCTTCACCTTCATAGTCTTATCTTTATCAAATAGCAACTTAAAAAACAACTTTCAATTGAAATTATAGAATGTTATAGAATGCATATTTACACTCATTTTGAAAAATATATTGAATTTTCTAATGAATGTAACAGTAAATTTCCATGGCAGTATGTCTATATTCTTAATTAAATTTTACGAATTAAACTTACGAGTCAAAAATGCCAATATCTTCAGAATTAGGGGGGGGCGCGGTGGCCTGGTGGTAAGGTCTCGGCTCATGAGCTGTAGTTTCAGTTTCGAAATCCGATTCCACCGAAGAACAGTCTTGTAAGGGAGTCTGTTGCACATTTAAATCCGTCAGGGCCAAACGTCCTCCCGCTGGCGTGGCGTGGTGTGGTGCGGAGAAGGGGGTGCCGGCTCAGGTGTCGTCCTCGTCATCTGACCGCTGTTCAAAATTACGAGGTCCGTCCCAAAATAGCCCTAGTGTTGCTTTACAACGGGACGTTAATATAACTAAACAATAAACAATCAAAATTAGAAAACTTCTAATGAATCGTATTATATCAGAATTGGCAAAAATTCTGATACGAAAAGATTCACTAGAAGTTTTCTATTTATCTCCAGTCTGTTTGTTGTAAGTAAACTTATCATCAGCCTCTTATTTTTATTGTTCTTTCTCTCTCTTTCTCCAACATTTTCTTGGCAGTGCCCATGCTTGTCTGAATTTAGCTTTTTCTTCTTTGTAAGCCGTAAATCTTTTTGCGAGTGTCAAGTATGTGTGTGCTTCATTTTTGTCACACTTTTCAGTCAACAACCTACCAGCAGCTTTGTTGTAATCCCTCAGAAGGAACCGTTATCCTTCAGGATTGGGTTCATGATTTGATATACGTTAAAAAAATGGTACGAACCAGAGACTGTGGCCAGCAACAAATTTCTTAATAATATGGTGTTCATGTTTCAAAAATAAGTATTTACCTTTATAAACTGTCCAAGTGACTGAAATCTAATAAAGGCATGTTTACATCTGATTTTAAGTTATAAAATTTAAGATTAAAACCATATTATTATATTCTTTTTAAATTTAGCCCAACTGTTCATCGTGTAGCTTTATTTCTTAGTAGCGTTACACTTTATTTCCATTTATAAGATTCCCATGACTGTTCCAAAAGGCAACAATGAATATTTGGAAATTTTTTAAATACCTTTTGATAAACATTAGTAGAAAAGACCAATATAATGACACTCGCGGTACTGGAATTAGAATTAAACTGGAACTTGGGAAAATACCAAAGATGGTTGTTGTATGAATAGTTCTATCGTTAAAAATACTATCAAAATATTTCATCTTCACATTATAAAAAATATATTGGTAAAAAGGTACTTATTTTTGTTGCAGATTTGTTACATTGTGATTTGTGTTTGTTGATATTGTTTAATTCATAATGTAAATATTTGGCACATTTAACTTTTTTCTTATTTCACAAAAAAATAATCTGAAATTTTTTTTAATTATTTGCAACTATTTAGGATACATGTATGTTTTCAAAAAAAAAATTATAAGTTCATACATTCTAGGGTTAATATATCCTCATTTTTGACTTTAAAACGATAACATAATTAAAAATGACCTTTAGACATCTATATCTTACGATTTTAAAGGCGAAATCCTCTTTTTTTTTTTTTTTTTTTTCTTCCAAGACCTGAATTGGTGATCGAGGGTGAAAAAAAGAAATAGCATCCCTTTTCCTACCATCAGATGTGCGATATGACATAGAGATTAAGGCAAAAGAAAGGGCACAGATTCCTTTTATATCTCAAAGGAATTATTTAGATAAAAGCTTTCCACTCTGAAAGCGGAACCATTACATACGTGAACAGTTTCTCCTTCTTTTATATGCAAAATCCCAAAACGGGCAATTATTTCCATCTTGCGATGTTGAGCAACGTTACTGCTGGTGGATAGTAGAGTTGATCGAACAGATATTGTATCATCCGAAATACATAAATGTTAGGAGAAGAGAGTACAATCTCAGCTTTTCGATATGACTGCGCTTAAGACGGTGATTACTAGGAAAGATGAGATATTATGATGTAATTTAGAAACTAAATATAATTCGTTAATGCAAAACAACATTTTATTGCATTTTCATACTTTATTTTTTTATACTTCTCCTTTTCTGCATTTCAAACTTCCTTGAATTCGAAATTTTGGTGTTATGTCTGTCTGTCTGTGAATGCGATAATTTAAAATGCGTTCAAACTGAAAAGGAATGTGATAAAACTGAAATGTGATATGTTATCTATAGGAACTATGTCTATCTATAGGAACTATGTCTGTGAACATGCATACATGATTATGTATTTAAAAAAAACGTGCATTCACGATTATGTATTTAAAAAAAAAACTGTATGGGTAAAATTTGGCGATTTTATCATCTTAAGTGCAATATCATATGTATCAAATTTATGACTAAATCCATTGAAAACTTGGCTTTTATCTGTCTTAATATTGGCGAGTATATGAATGCGTTGTTTCAAAAACGCAATAAGGGCGTATTTGGCGTGTAATCATGAGACCAAAAATGCTCATCTATATCAAATTTTGAAGACAATCACTGAAAGAAAGGTGTTCCTCCTCATAATATTACGAAACACAAAATACAAATATTGATAGTGCTATCACTCTTAGATCTTGCACCGATTCTTGATTTCGAAGGCAATAAAATTCTAGACACTTGATGACCAATTTCCATTTGAGAAGGTATTCGAAGTATGCGAAAAAATAAAGAGAAACAACTCCAGAGGTGTACCTATATAAAATGGCGCCGCGCTCAAGGCAAATACCAAAATAGCACCTTCACTAATTTTATTAGTTCGAATCGTTCTGAAATTTATATCTATCCCGGATCAATTAGATTATGTATTTGCCATTATGCATGCCATCTTTCATCATATCAATGGTTTATTTATTTAATTTTGCGTATAATATTTGATCTTCTGATCCTAAGTCCAATTCCACGTTGAGTCTACTTTTATCAAATACAACTAGCATAATTCATTTATTTTATGATAATAAATCGGCCTCTGAATTTGTAATCAAAAAATATTTTCGAACATGACTCGATTGTCAATGTTGGTTATGACGTTAACACATAGAACTCAAATAGTGCTTTGAATTACGGAATTTTTGAGAAAGCTCAATACTTTTGATATAAATTGAACGAAGACAATCTTCTTTTAAGAGTTTATTTAAGTTTTAAGTTAAGAGTTTTACTCAAGTTAAGAGTTTTATTTTAACTCTAGGGTTTAAAGTTGAGGGAAAATATTTATTTTTCTTAATTGCAACTAATTTATTCCACAATTTTGTGCCCCCTGGTAATGGCGCTCAGGGCACCTGCGCTGCTTGCCCCCACCCTAGTTACGCCATTGAACAACTACCGCCTTTTTGTCATGAACCTTAAAATAATAATAAATTCAGAAAATTTAAAATGAGCTAGATTTATTAGTTTGTTTAGACATAGCTATCGCTAGAAAATTTATTATTTCAAATTGTTTTGTTTAAAAAAATGTGTTTTTGTATATTAAATATTTTAATTAAAAATTATTGTAATGCATATCTCGCAAATATACATTAAAGACAAATTAGAAATGTAGAAAGAAACTAGAAACGAAAATAATTCTTATATAACTGAAATGAATTATAAATCTTTATGTAGCAAAAACGAAAAATGTTTAAATGATAATTTATTGAAATATTAATTTTTTTAAGTGTTGGTGGAATTTGTGTGTGTGTGTGGTATTAGGTTTATAGGAAGAAAACTAAGCAACATAAAAACGTAGCAAAATTTTCTGCTTTGACAAATTGATTTTTCCAAATAGAAATGATAGCAGACATATATACTGCTTTTTTATAGTAGAAGTCTTAGGCGTTTGTAGTAGTAATCTTAAAGAAATTTAAGATTAAATTAAAAAATCAAGACTGATGTCTTTAAAATAATTTAAACAGCAATTATTTTTACACATTCAATGCCACTGTATGCTTACAGCAGGTAAATATTTAAATATGTATAAAAAGTCTTTTTAATAAAGAATATTTAAAAAGTATTTAAATAAAGCCAAATTCAATTCAATTGAAAAGTTGATAAAAACTAGGAACAAAATTTAAAATAATAAGTCATAAGCCAGTTACTATAGTAGTAAAATTAAATGAAGACAAAAAAAAATTAGTATTTTCAAATTGGTTTATATTAACTTCGGGACAGCAGTTTAAAAGGGCAGTTTGAGATGCAACTACAAAGACAAAAGTCAAACTTCACGAGCATTTTTTTTTCTTATTTAAAAAAATGAAACTAGTTTTTTAAAAAAGATTATATTTACTACCTTAAGAAACAAGAAAATTACGCGAATTAAAAAAAGTTAATTTAATGAAGAGTGTAGTGCAATAATTATATCATAAATATAACAGCATATTACATGTATTTAATGTAACAGCTTACCACAATTATTTAGCCTTTCATAATTTATATTTGAACTCATAGAATCTCAACTTTAAAGAAGAGAAGTTAGAAAGTAAATAACAGAAAAAGAAAATAAGAATTAAAATTTCTACAACTTTCATTGTCTTTAAAAACAAAATGAATTATTCCAAAAGACACTCAATAACAATGCTTTTTTAAAACTTGGTAATCAAATCTCCTTTACTAGGCAAAATAAGTACTCGAAATTTAATGTTTAAAATATTTAAATATGAATTATAGTATCTCGCCGAAATCTGAGTGAAAAACAAGTTAAAATTCAAACGTTTCAATTCCAATCATTCAATTATATATAATACAAATCCTTCAAATAATACCAAAAACAAAAAATCCAAATTTTGGGCAAGAGCCACGTTCAAATATTTTTGAAGAAAAATACGATTGTACCTCTATTTCTATTATAATACTGCGCTTGCTGATTTTAAAATCGTGATCCTTATGCATCGCTGGACCCTGCAATATCTGACGAAAACCAAGATCTTGGATCCCATAATTATACCTATGGACTGACTGGAACATGCCCAAATAGAAAGGAGTTCAAATGAAGCATCTTTCAAATTAGAGTAAATCACTGCTGAGTTTTGATGTCGTAATTCTTTCTTCGGTTTCTATTCTTATTTTCTTGCAAACGATCGTGAGGAATGGAATTATTTGAAGGTGGGGAGGGGGAGGGTGGTCGAATCACGAGAACGTTTCTTCGAGTTCGAAAGAATGAGACGAGCCAAAACCGTTGGCAAGATGCAGCCCGATAAACAAGTGTACGTTTCTCCATCTCTGCTGTGTATAGGAATTAAGATATTACGCGAATGATAAATTTTTTCATTCTCTGGAGGTCACACTCTGGATTTTATTGTTGTTTTCGTTGTTGCTGTTTACCCTTTTTTATCCCCACATTTTTCTCTACATTTCTTAAATGTTATTGAAAAGAAATGAGATATCATCATCAATGAGATTTGTATTTACAAATAACTTCGAAATAGTTACATTTCATATAAATCTAGTTCATCTTAATAGTTATTAGATGTAACATTAAAATTTATCTGAAAGAATTATACAGCGGTTTCTTGCTGATATATAACTATGTTGCGAATGTTCGAGTCGGTACATTTTTGTACAAATACATTTTGAACTAATGTAAATTTGATGCATATTTGGGCTCGAAGAAAAGCTGTTCTTGGGATTCCTGTGCAATTTTTTTTAATGGATTAATGGTTTAATAGTGGATTTTCTTCTTCAATTTTACTTTATTTGATAGCACATATCTGACCTGTTCATCTGCAGCGCTGCTTTTTAATTGATATTTCTGATAAAAATTAAACTTGGACTTCATACTCCTTCATTATCTCGTAAACTACAGAATTTTTATAATTCGTATCATTGTGAATATTTTTTTAATACTTTTTGAAAAAAAAATTATTAATCTCTGGACGAGTCTTGGTTTTTCTCTCTTTATTTATTATTGATCTTTTTATTTATTTATTGAATCGCGAAAATTGATGATATTCTGCAATTTATACTGGTATTGCTGTTTTTCAAGCATAAGTTTATGAGTAGCTTTGGTTCTCTTGATTAAATGCAAAATTCTAGTTGCCTTTGAAATGCTCATATTTGTCCATTTTGCATTCTGATATTTAAAAAATACAAAAATTAATAAAATTAAAGAATCAAAAAATCAAAATGCATCTTTTAGATCATGAAATTATCTTTCAAATGATATAAATCATTTTGCCAATGCGTTTTATTTCTGCGTAGATTTTTACGTCCTGTTAATACGTTCTAAAAATACTTTAAAATACGTCCTGTCACAATCACGGCGAACGAAACTACGAGAGTGTAATATCATGTTCTTTGATTTCATTTCTCTTTTTTTAATTACAATTTTTAATAGAATACGATTTAGCATATCGTATTCTATTAAAAAGCATCTAACCTTGTGCTTGGGACTCCTGTATGATTTGCAGTGGAATCTAAAATTAAATTGGCTAAGCACATTTGAAATGCATCCTTTGATAATAAAATTACTATGTTCTGTGCTGGATGAAACGTTTCATAGCTTTCATTCGCGTTTCTTGTTAGATTAATATGTTTTTTTAATTACATACGTCAAGTAGATCAATTACTTTATTTTATAATTAGATGTAAATGACTAGGTATTCCAATATGTATTTTGCACTTATTTACGACCCCCTGGTTCATCAAATCGGCATGTTACTTACATGAAAAAGAGACTTTAAGAATGTGCTTTCACTTTAAAAAAAATTCATAGTTGAAACATCATTTATTTTTTATTAATTTTTTACAGTTTCCAACAGTTCTCCGACTCCCTATATTTTTGCGATCTTCACCCCCTAAATGTCGTTTGGGACCTCATGTTGTATGGGTGATTCTTTATCCTCTGGATGCCTACTATCACCCCTCTGAATTTGTAGGTCGAATTCGGCAACACCCTGTATAATATATATATAATATAAAATATGTGTGTGTGTATCTATATGTGTGTGTAATAGACACTTTGCCAAAATGGCCGAAATGTTTTACTCCTCAAGAACCCCAAGAACCCAAGAACTTTGCAGTGATCAAATTCTCATACAAAATTAACTGTTTCTCTTTATTTTTGGAAAAGAATAATAACAGATTAACACTAATATTACGAATCTGATGCATCTACAGATAATTTTAATGACTTGTCTGCAGTGATTCCTATATATAGAGCTCTAACTATAAATGCATTTTCTACTTTTATTTTAGTAAACAGAAATGGGAAAGAGCTGCCCATATGTAATTAACCTACCTACATTCTTTTTTCTTCTTTTTTTTAGTTCAATGAAATCTTGATTCGTTTTTGCTAATTCATTTAACTTACAATCAGACCCCTTGACTGTTTTTTCTTTGCTCTGATCTAAATAAAGTATTTGTTTCATAAAGAGAAGATAAATGAGTTTGAATAATAAGAAGTTATTTTTACTGATATCTTTATTGGTTATCTTTAATGGGCAAATAAAAAAAAAATTGTAGATTTCAGTTTTGAATTTGCTTCATTTCTTTCTGGATTGTTAGAAAAAAGATAATTATGTTATTTCTATGATGATGGCACAATAGTGGATTGACAGTAAAGTTTCACTTTCGGGATTGATATCCGATACCAAGAAAATAATTGTGTATAAAGACCTAGTGTTCCTCCTGTGTTTAATGCCAAATGGCCGCATATTTGTGTGGTGGAAAAGTTCAGAGAATGTGGTTTCGGCTCAAATTCCGTCCTTGCCATGCGACAGCAATTGAAAATTATAGGTTTTACTTCTGAATTCCAAAACGGAACATATGACATCTTCACACACGGAAGATATAGAATTTAGAATTGCTCCTCTGCATGTTAAAAATAATTGAAAAAAATTAACATTCCCCCAGCCCTAATCATTACACCCATTACGCCAGTTTTCATTTCTTATGAAACCTCATGGTGGTCATCAATGATCACGTGCTCGCGCCATTCTCCATTCTTTAGAGAAATCTCAAAAACACTATTTCATTACAAATTATCTGTAAAAAAAAAAAAAACTTGACAGAATTTTTCAACTTCAATCACTCTTTTTCGCCAATTTTGATATAATTTGCGTAAATAGTATAACTGAAATTAAATGCATTTCTTGAAAAGCAGGTTTGTAGCCAAAGGCGGATAGTATTTATTATTTTTATAACAATTATTTATGACAGAATGACATTGCAAGCATTATAAAGGCCTTGGGAATAGTCATAAATGTACAATTGAAAACCGGATTGACCGTCTGTTTATTGAAGCAATTTTTTCGTAGTTCATTTTGCAAAAATCATTGTAACATTCATGTTCATTTTATTCATATATATTATACATTAAAAAGCGATAAATTGTTTTTAAAAAGTTAGTGAAAAGAAACTGGATTGAGGTATCTGTCATACAAAATTTATTGCCTATGACTATTCGTCGACTTGATGCTTTGCGTTGCTATAGCAAAATTTTTATATTCAATCAGGTACGTAACAACACAAGAGATATAAAGGATATCTAGATAGGTAAGAAAAATACAGTCCAGAGAAACTGAAACAAAACCAGAAAAAAACATAAATAAGCACAAGATGACAACGATTGACGGAGTTCCAGCCCGAGGTGGGCTACCTCCAAACCTTGCAGTTGTTGACTAGACCGTTGCTTCTGATAAAATGACATTAGCTGAACTTTCTCAGATGGTGAAGATGTAAGGGATTCAGAGGTGACCAATCAGCATACCATCAGCAAACATAAATAAGCAATGAAATCTGATCATTTTATAGCGAGACATTCTTTTACTTTGGATCGCGAATCTAAAGTCGTCTCTAAAATTTTGAAAGAAAATAATTCTATTTAATCTATAAATATTAGATAGGAACAATTAAAAATTTACTAAAATTAAAAATATTTTATTGAAATTTGCGAAATTCCTGTACTTCAGTTATTTTTCTGATCATTGCTGCTTCTATTGTATAATTTTTTTTTTCGTGTTTGCCCCTACAATGTATGATTTTTTTTTTTTTTACAAAAACAAATATTTATATATCTGCATAAAATTTAGAAAAATTATTTAAAAAAAAATTTCAATTACTTTTCGCCGTAAAATTTAAAAAAAAATTAAAGTGTGCCAAATAGCTACATGAGGATTTGAACAATGTGCCAGTGACACAAATCAAATAATTCTGTAAAGAAAATAAAAGTTACTTTCTACCAATATATTTTTTACAATGCAAAAAAATGATAATATTTTTAATGGCAGAATTATTAACACCACAGCCACCTTGGTAATTTTCCAATTTTCCAGTTTAAATCTAATTTTGGTACCGTTATTGCCATATATCGGTCTTATCTATAAATGTTTATCAAAAAGCATTTAAAAAAGGATTTCAAACACTTATTGCTCTCTTTAGAATAGTCATGTGACGCTTATAATTGGATATAAAAACGTGTATCCAAATGGCCACACGATGCATTGTAGGATTGACTAGTAGAATTATCAATATATTTTGTACTTATGTAGAATCTCCTAAATCACTTTTTACAATCGAAGAATTTAATCTTGGAAAATGTTAAAAATTACTGTAGTACTGTAGCAATATATATATACAGTACACAACCGAGTATCCGGCCTAATGCGTCGGACACTCAGTATCCGCTAGGGCAGACCGGTAACGAAAAAGCCGGATAGGCTGGAGTTCTATGAACTCATTTCTTTGCCCACCAATATCAGAAGATAAAGTTTTCATACCAAAGGTATTAAGTAATTTTATTACGTATTTTCCCACTTCTTATTGAGTTCTCTTCTTTGAGCACCATTTATCTCAAGCCATGTAGAATGTGAAAGCGACCCAATGAATCATAGAAACAGCTGCCGATAACGTGTCGAGTTAAAATAGAAGACTCTGTTCTGGCAGTTTATATACGTTTATATACTGTACTGCTCTTTTCAAGAATTTATTAGAGAGAAAGTAAATTAAAGGATATAAACTGTTCACATTTTAACATAAATTCTGTAATGCCTAACTTTAATGCAGGAAACATAAATAAAATGTTAAAATAAATCACAGGCTTAGTTCTTAAGAAAATTGACTCAAACTGATTTGACTTTTCACTGATACACAGATGTGAAAAGGTAACCCTAAGATAAGAGTCAAAATTTAGTTTTTAGTTTTTGAAAAAAGTCCTTAACAGATGACTGCTTCTGCAACACCTTGCCTTTCTCATTTAATTACTATAAAAGAAAATTAGGCTGGACAGTACGCAAGCCGGATAGTCGCGAACCGGATACTTCGAAGTGTACTGTACATATAGTGTGTGTGTGTGTGTGTGTGTGTGTGTGTGTGTGTGTGTGTGTGTGTGTGTGTGTGTGTGTGTGTGTGTGTGTGTGTGTGTGTGTGTGTGTGTGTGTGTGTGTGTGTGTGTGTGTGTGTGTGTGTGTGTGTGTGTGTGTGTGTGTGTGTGTGTGTGTGTGTGTGTGTGTGTGTGTGTGTGTGTGTGTGTGTGTTAAAAATATTTCTGGGAGTATCAGAAACAGCAGATATAGTTTTTTTTAATAAACTTTTACTTACACTTATTCAGTAAACAAATATTTCTTCCAGATAAAGAGGCCTAAAGAATTTTAAACAGTTATCCTTGCTATTGTTTCACTACCAGATAGCAACATCTCCCCTCCCTCCCTCTCCCTATGAAGTATCACTTTCTCTGCAGACATGTTTTACAAGATCAACGACAATAACGCCGATGTTCGAAAATGCTATACATTATTTTAAGCTGAAGACGTCTCATTTCCTTCTATCAGATGATAAATTAACCAGATCAGACACGCAATGACATCACCACCCCTTATTGTCTGTATCCAACAAGAGAATTTCAAGCATGCTCTTCGAGAAATGCAACAAGTAACCACAATTTAACAAAGAGAAACGATACCAAATTCTTATTCTTCACTGAGAAATAATAATAAAAAAAATTACTTCTTTTGTGTAGCAGACCCACCTCCGACATTCCAACATGGCCTTGTAGGTTGATTTAGATAAGGACCCTACAAACGCAAAAGAAAAAAAAGCCGAAAAAATCCATTCTCAGTCCAAAATATATAATCCACAATCGACATACCTCGCAACAGAACGACCTGTCAGTTCGATTTTATTCCACATCCTGCAAGGTCACGCCCCTTGAGGGGGGACACTGCTTCGATCTGTATCAGTGATTGAATAGGGCCCACAATTCGTGACCCGGCCATTTTTTTATCTTGTTTTTCCCCTGTTACTTACCTAACGGGAACAATGGGACTGGTCCCTTGGGCAGCTCCGGTTCTAATATGTACGACCAAACTCTCCTGCCACCATAACTCGCGTTCCATGCATGGCCCTCATATCTCACCTGTGGTGGAGTTGAGGAGACTCTTGCTGCTTTCTCTGTCGGATTTTCCAGATACGGTTGCGGTTTTGCTGAGGAGTCGTGTGTTCGTGGAATGGATTCAGAAACGCTGCCTCGTCGATAAACTGGGGGATGGTGTGTCTGGGGTTTAAGTGATTTATATTTATAGGCTTTGCTTATTAGATTATTTTTGTTTCTAACTGATAGTGAAGATATCACTGCCGAGATGATTCGGAATTTTCAGATTGAGTGATAACGGAAAAGAAGAGACATAAAAATAGTTGAGTGACTTTAATCTTAAGAATAGATTTGTATCAAAAGCAAGATTTAAGTGCATTGTTAGTTCTAAAAATGTTACGAAATAAACATTTTAGAGAGATATCAAAGACATGGCATGATGTTCGATTAAAGGATTTTTAGTACATTTAAAATTATAATAATCATACATAATTCGAAATAAGGACTTTAAGATGATTATACTTATTGCTCCATTCATGGAAAATAAGTACCTCAATTTCTTTGTTTATTTTTTATGTTCCAAACATTTCTTATGTTTGTTTATTTTTTTACATTTTTTTTCTCCATTTTTTTTTTAAAAACATCCGAGTCTGAAAGTGCAATTAATTTGTAAAAATAAAATCTTTATTTATAGCCGAATGCAATCATTTGCAATTAAATAATCCAAGTGGAGTAACGTTATAAAAATAGAATGACATCTTAGAATCATATTACATGTTTCCGGGTTTCTTTAAAAAAAAGATTATTTTAGGAAACATATGAAAACATTTGATTATTCAACTAATCTTAAAACTCTACTTACGGATCTAGAAAGTATATTATGTGAGTCAAACTAACTTAGGATATCTTTACAAGAAATGCTGTTAACAGGATATAGTAGAGACATAAAGATACAACACAATATAAGAAGTGCTATAAAAGGCCTTATTAGATAAATATATAATTTTTAACAATATTATATTTAGAAAAGAAATAACAGAATTTCAAAATGACAGTTCAAAATTCGAATCATATACAAAAAGGCATGATATGGGATCGATGTCGCTAAGGTTAACAAATAAATTCCAGATTATCAATTGTCAAATACTTGGAATTCTTAATAATCTCTCTAATGAACTTTCTGAACGAATATTTCGCTCCTTACGAATTGCGTCTTTTGCAGCAATCTTCTCAATTTTGCTTCGTAAAAAAGTTGTGTATAATAGCTTCACTTGCGTATTCTTGTTTCTTTTACAGCGTGAAATATTCGTTGCAAGGTTTTGAGACACCCTGTACATTGTCTGCTTTGTATTTATATTTTCACTATAAATTATTAATTAATTATCATAAGTGTGCATTATTATTTAAGAGAATTTTTCTTATGTGAAGTTGCTTTTGCTGAAGTGTTTCATTTTGTAATACCGAATTGACATCATAGCAGAGAAACAGCTTCGATGTTGAAGAGTGTGGGTTCGAGATCCTATTCCATATAAAAATTTCCTTTATGTAATTGAGCAACGATACCTCTGTCTTCTTCAATTTAGTGTGTGAAAGTTTGTAGAGTGTTTGTTAAAGGTTGTCCCCATCTATCAATTATCAAGGCATAACATCAAGAAGGTCAGTCCTAATAGCCTGCAGGCCGCGGTGGCCTGGTGGTAAGGTCTCGGCTTCGGAACTGGAGGGTTTCAGGTTCGAAACCCGATTCCACCGAAGAACCGTCGTGTACGGGAGTCTGTTGCACGTTAAATCCGTCATGACCAAACGTCCTCCCGCTGATGTGGTGTGGAGATTGGGTGCCAGCTCAGGTGTCGTCCTCGTCATCTGACCGTGGTTCAAAATGACGTGGTCCGTCCGAAAATAGCCCTAGTGTTGCTTCAAACGGGGCGTTAATATAACTAAACTAAACTAAACTAAACCTAGTAGCCTACATATTGTTTCTTCCAAGGCGTTAGTACAATAAATAACAAAAAAACATTATACAAATATGCAGTGTCATAGAAAAGTGGAAATAAAGGGATACTTTTAAATCATTATAAATTTATTGCGATGATAATTTTTGAATTATAATAATCTTGGTTATCAAGATTGAGTAGGAAACAAATGACAACTACCATAAAGCAAGCATAAAATATTATCTCTTTAAATAAGAGTAGCCTACCGATATCCGTAGTGCTGTTTCTATATGAAGCGGCGGGGAGGGGGAGAATTAAGTGTGCAAATAATAAAATGCGAGGATGAATAATACTTAATTTACAATATGCAAGCTTGCATTTTATCCGGAACAGAACCCGGAAGTGTGTATGAAAACGCATAAGGTTATCGATGACTTTATACTTGCTTTCCTCCTATTCAACATTTTTTTTTTTTTTTTTCGTATTTGGCCAATTTGGCCGAACCTATTTTTTTTCTGTTAGTAGGTTACAATTTATTTCAATTCGGTTTTAATGATCGGATTTAATTTGAGCATTCGGGGACATTATGTTGTTATGGGATCGCAAACTTCACACATTTACATTTTTTTTATACTGGACTATAGCAAAGATAAATAAATTGAGGTTTTCTGATTCATAATATTTTTAATTCAGATATAAGTTATTTCTAATAATTTCTTTCAGCTTTTTATTTTTATCTTTTTTTTTTAAATTTAACTTTGCATTTCTGCAAAAATGCGGATTTTAGTGTTTTCGGTTACTTTTTTTTATGTCATAATTCTAAGTTATTTTTATTATTTTAAGTATATTTTTGTAAATTTACTGTTCATTTTATCATACTTGTTTACTTCAGAATATTTTTGTTTGCTAGAAATCATTTTTTTTTGTTTTAAAGTTCAATTTTTTTTTTTTTTTTTTTTTACTTCCAAGCCTATGACATGACTGATTTCTTTCTCTTAGTGGATCACTAATTGTTTCAAATTTATTTTAATTATTAGTTTTGAACAGTTTCAATAGCACTAATTCAACATCACTGCAAGAAAAAAAATTAACGCTACTCTAAATTTACATCTACAATGTACTACAAATAATATTTTTTAAAAAATTTTAAGAACTCTGCCACTGTGCTGAGATTTCCTACTAGAACATTCGAATGATCTATGAAAATCATATCTGAGATATTATTGACAGCATATACCCATATGTACGGGCAATTTCTAGGATGTGCATATTGAAAAAAAATAATAAATATTTTCAAAAATTAGTGCATATTTTAAATTATGATAGATGACTCATTTACTTCCTTTTTCCAGTAGAAGCCTTCTAAAGAATGTTGCTTCCTGGGTTTTTTTTAGGATTTTTTTCGTTGAGGCTTTAATCAATCAAAAAGAGGTTCGACGCGTGTTAACCACAGAAATGTGGCTTACATTTCGTTCCTGTATGATATCTCTTTTTCTGCTGAAGGAGTTGGTTCATTTGCACGGTCCAAGTAAAGAATTGCCCATCATTAGTTTATTTTATATCCGGATAATCGTTGCCCTCGTTAAACTTACCTCAATTTGTGTCATCATTTACGTTTTTACATACATCTGTGCCTGTAATAGGAATTTAAAACGATATGCATTGTTCAAGCAGTTTCCGAAATCAAAGAAAAGTTACGAGGAATTCCTTAATATTTCTGACTATGAATTTTTTTAAAGATGGATATTTTTCATTCCAAGCAAAATTATATCTAAATAGAGGCAGCGTCGTATATAACATCCTACATTTCCACATTATCTTATTTTCCTATTCATCCGTACTCAAAATATTCAAGAGTCTCTATTTGTATTAATCATTGGAAAAAGCCGTCAGTTCAGTTTTATATCATTAAACGTATATAAATTAAAAACGTCTACTAATAGCATCGCGAGTTGATCGTGGAGTGCTTGAACAACAAAATTTCTAACCTCCGTAACAATGTTGAGGAACTGCAGTTACATAACAAATGCTGGTTTCAGAGAAGAATAAAAACTTTAAGTTACTTTATAAAATTGAAGATTTTGGAGATGCGAGGAGATAGCAGCAAGAAAATTGAAAAAAAAAAATCAATCAATCAAGGAAATTTGATGATTTGAAAAAAACATATAATTTAAAACATAAATATATAATAACATGTAATTTTTTTTCCTTATCTAATTCATTCGCTTATAAATTGAAACAATTATATGTTCTTTCTTTATTGAATTTTTATTATGAATTGCACTTTATTCATTTATTACTGTTTTTTTTTCTTCTTATTTTGAATATGAATGACCCACCTAAATTTTGCTATTGTATATATTCAGCATCAAATAAATCAAAATACGCAAACTTTTTTACTTCCCATAGAATGCACCATAAATGAAAATGAATAATTTTATTTTACATTTGCGTTCTATGATCAAAACTTTACATCCCTAAATTGATTTTCTAAGCGAAAATTTTTCTTTCGTATATTTGTCACTGTATACTTAATTTCACTTTACAGGACGTTGCACGAGACCGCTGAAACAATTTTCAATTAAACACTACCTCTCTGCCTACCGCAAAGGTCTGTAATCGATTCGTTTTTTAAATGAGGAGAATCTATGCATGTATTTGTTTTTTGACAGCAATCAAGGTTAAATTAGAGGCAAGGTTTGGTGGCCGCGATAACCTATGACTGAAGCAAATTGCTTTATTATCGCGGCGTTAAAAACTTGTTTCAGGGAAATTTCACCTCAGGATAGAAATCATAACAACGTATATAGATAAGAGTTTCAATACGGTGTACTTAGTGAAATATGTTTAAATTTATTGACTTCTAACAGTGTTTCGTATTAGAAGTTGTTATTTTTTATTGAAAAAAATTGTAGTCTGTTGAGTGGGAAATCTAAAAGAACAGAGTAAAAAAAGTAAGAGATTTTGAACCCTAATAAATTTTTTTTTCTACTTCTTAAGAACTTCCAAACTTTTGTGGTGTTTATTATTATTAAACTTCATTCGTAAATTCTAGTAATTAGAAATATACAAATACAACCTTGAAGAATCGAATAATTCGTACACGTTTATAGTCACGTAAAGAATTAATCCATCTTTGCTTTGGTAACTGGCAGTTAATTGAAGAACAACTGGTGTTGCTAAAAGTAATATTTCGTACTCTGTAATCAATAGAAAATAACCTCCATTACAAGCAATACATGTTTCGATTCCTCATACACGAGAAAAGCCTGACATCAACGATGGACCTAAAAGAACATTATTAATATTTCTGTATCCACAAGGGAAGCAAGAATCTACTTATTTATACGGCAATTTCTCATTCCCAGATTTAAAGTGCTCCTGGCGGGACAGTCATAGTCAGTTTCATAGTCATGTGATCAACATAATTATAATCTCGTTTTGCACACACTAAATAAAATATAGAGAAGTTTTCGGGAAATTCAAAGGAGGAGAAAAATTATAAAATTGTAAGCTTATTCCAACACCACAGTAAAAAAAAAAAAAAAGAACAATGCTAAGGGTAGGTGTGTTAATTTCTCTTTTCTGCTGTCATCAATTAATGAATATCTTTTTCACAATGATTACTTTCAGAATTGATCGAAGGCGAATGTCAGTATTAAAGATCAGACTTCTTACCTTTCATAAGTGAGAATTATTATTCATAACCAATAAGCAATCTTGAACATGAAAATAACTTTTCATGCCATTTATTTTTATTTATTTATTTGAGTTTCAGCTTATTGGCAAATATTTGTAAAATTCAAGCGTACCACCTTCAATGAATTTTGGCTTCAAGTCTATATATATTTGATCTTGATTATTTTTTTTTTCATATGATTAGTTATTGATTCCATACTTATAATGGAAAAGAAAGGAAACATGGTAGTTTTCTTCCAAAGATTTAATGTCTTCAAACTTTGTTCAAAATTCAGTGTTAAAGTTTAAAAATTTTTCACATATTTTTGATACCATGCATATTTTACTTAATCATACTTCGTTCTTGTTGTATGCCCGAAAAAGCGTTAAATCTTCATTTTTTTTAACTGTTTTATTAAAAAGACTAACTTACACTGATATGATTCAACCTGTTCACTTCCTTATAATCTGATCTTTTTCTCGCATTTTAAATATTTCCGTCGAAAAGGCATTGTTTGATGTTTGTTTGGCCTCAAGCATATTCATTGTTATCCACATGCTATTGGCGCTCCCCTAGCTGGGAGTGATTGGTCCACGCCATTTTATATCTTCTCATTGTATTATGCTACATCGAGAAGTCACTATTTTCCTCTTGCAAGATACGCGATGGATTCAACAAATGATTCGCCGTGACTTGTAGCATGTTAACATGGATTGATTTCAGAATGTGACAAACATTCTTGAACTTTTTCTATTCTGAATTCTTAAAATAAAAATATGCCGCGTCTTCTAAAATGAAAAACCAAAATTCATTATCAGTATAAATTAACTAAACAAGTATTCCGTAAATAGTAATGAAATGTTTTCACATTAGATACTTAAAGTTTTTAAGAAATTATATTTGGTAAATAAAATTATATAATTATTATTATTGTTTGCCGGTGTCCTGGCATAGTGGTAGTGCGTCTTCCCCGTGATCTGGGCATCCCGGGTTCGAGTCCCGGTTCGGGCATGGTTGTTCTTCCTCTGTGTTCTATCTGTGAGGTGAGTGAATGTACCCCCCCCCCCGTAAAAAGGGGTCGTGCAAGTGAATGTGTGAGTTTCATCTTCATATGAGCTAGAAGTCAGACTTCTGCCCTCGGGTGCTCAGGGATTTTTACCCTAAGAAGCTACTGCGCCCCCTTTCCGTGGTAACGCGAACACGACATGATCATCATCATAATTATCGTTTGGCTGTATATTGTAAACAGAATATAAGTCCAAATAATAATAAGGAAGTTTTGTTAATTTAATTGAATAATTAAATTGTTTTATACTATCAATAAAGCAATGAACTACTTTTATTTCAATAAAGTATAGAATATTTATCTGAAAACATATGTTTAGCTATGTATTATATACAGTATAATTTATCTGTAATAGACAGACAAATTATTTAGAAATAAAAATTCATTTCGTTCAATTTTTTGTGGTGCACTTTTTATTGGATTTAAACAGTTTTGAGACTTTTAATATGGAATTGTGAATAGACGCCAATCCTATTTTGAGCATTACAAAATTGACTACGTACTGAATGATTAAAGTGTCAAATTTGATTTCCATCTTTAATCATAGTTCTGAATCTATAAAAATCGAATTACTCTGTTGATAATTGTAGAAAGTAGTTAATTCTACGAAACTTTATAACTTAAGAAATTTATTGAATATCTGAAAATTAATCAGAATTTTCAGATATATTCATGATTTAAACTGATAAAAACCGATTTTTTCATATCATTAATCACAGATTTTTTCATATCATATTTTTCATGAACTTTCATCAAACACATAGAATCAAATCAGTTTTCCTAAGATCTTGTGTTTTAACTTCTATCAATAAAAAATAGCATGAATTTATTCTCAGAATAAAATAAGAACCGTTATTAAATATTTTGGCAACTACAACCAATTTTTTTAGATGTTATAATCACTTGGTGAGCTACATTTCCCATTACCCGACTTAATGAGTTCTATTTTTCCATCTCTCTGCCACCTAAATCTTCCTCTTTAAACTGGGTATTCGATACAAATCCACTCAGCACCATTTCTCAATGCAGAAAAAAAAAAAAAAAAGCCGAGAACTAACGGAAAGTGCCGAAATGCTCCGAAAACGGTCTCCCCGAAATCCGATCGGCAGATATCATCCTTCCTTGTTCGACGCCCACCAGTTGCGTCTAATTCCAGCCATCCGACGCTCGATTTCTCAACTAATTACGAATCCACGGATGCCGAAGAGCGGAAATAGATTTCCTCCAGTGCCAGAAGGTAAACCCCAGCCCTTCCCCTCTCCCTCCCTCTGCTCATCTCTCGAGATACGAGAGAAAATCTAAGCTCGCTAATAGAGAGAATCAAAGCATTTATATTGCTTCTTTTTTTGTTTGTATGTTTGTTTACAACAAAGTTCTTTTAAATTTTTTACACTCTATACTTGCTGCCTAAAAAGTGTTAGACTAAACTAACTTTTTAGAAGCTATATGGGGAATATTTAGGAATGAATAGAGTTTGAATAGAAGCTTGAGCCGTAATTAGATGAAGTGGATGATACCCGAGCTTGCATCTTACTCGCCAATCTTCGCTACCTTAAATTTCAACGTATATTTCAACGTAACTACATTTCTACATGACTACATAGTTATATTTTTGCATGACTACATAGTTACATTTCTACATGACTACATAGTTATATTTTTGCATGACTACATAGTTACATTTCTACATGACTACATAGTTATATTTCTGCATGAATACATAGTTACATTTCTATATAACTGCTGAGAAGATTCAGGCATCTTTCGTATGACTGGACCAAGTTTCCAATCCCTTTTTCGAAGAATGTTACCACTAATGATGTGAAATAGATTTTAACATTCCTATGGAAATTTTTAAAATGTTCGTTTATAGAAAAATGTATGGATCAAAAATTCTAAGTAGTCACTTTACAAAATTATAGTCATTAAGCTCGTTGTTTGGGTTCCAGCATCCACCGTTTCTTTTAAACGACTTGATCAACTCTTTGAACAAGATTTTATATTACAACGGTCTTACTGTCTTGGTCTCCTTCATGGTGAACCTGGCTTAGAGCCGAGTGATTTTCATCTCTTCTCTGAATGAAGAACTCGCTGGAATGCCAAAATAATAATTCCAAACTAATAGGGAGCTGCAAAGAAACGATAATGCTGTTACATCAATGGCAACAATGTTAATCGAGGAGATTGTAGGGCTGCGGTGGCCATGTGACAAGGTCTCGAATTCAGAACCGGAAGGTTCCAGTTCGAAACCCCATTCTACCGCAGAACCGTCCTGTCAGTGGGTCTGGTGTACGCACTCTAATTCCGTCGTGGCCAAACGTCCTCCCCTTGGTCTGATGGGGAAACTTAGAGACGGGGATGCCAGCTCAGGTGTTGTCCTCGTCATCTAACCACAGTTCAAAATTACGAGGTCCGTCCCTAAATAGCTCTAGTGGTGCTTTAAAAAGTTACGCTAATATAGCTAAAACTTTAAAAAAAACCGAATACTTTATAAGAAACAAGATTCGCCCCATTGGCATATACCTGAATTTTCACAGCGATTATATTGAAAGGCAACGATGAGTGCATATAACCTTTAGTCTTTAGTAATAAATTCATTTTGTTTTCTACTCTTTTCTTTTGTTATGGTTCATCAAATTAAAAAAAAGAATGCCACCCAAATTATTTCTGAAATAAGAGAAAAGATATTCTCTTGCATCATTTGAGATAGAGGCGAGGTAAAATCTATTATTTTTCAGGGTCGATTTTTACAATTCCATTATAATTTCCTTTGTTAATTTTTGTTTCCCTTAATGATCGTAATATTATCATCACTTTACTTCGTAGAAAAGTATGAAGAATCTCAATTTATAGTTGCTGTTTAAAAATGTGATTAAGAGAATAAGAGAAAATGTTGCATTCTAAGATTGATTTCATTGTAATGAGTTGATTATGTAAAGAAGATGGAATTTTTAATTAGAAATTGATATTTACATGTTATTTTCATAACAATGAATTTCAAAACATTTTCTGAAAGCGATGTAATAATATGAGAAAAAGCAAGTTATCATTTAATTCTTTTTTTCATTCGGTGGGAAAAGAATCAAGGTTTTCTTCAATTGATGTATCGTTGAACTCAGCTTCAGAATTAATCATCAGCTCTATTAAATAATGATTCGTCTTAAAATTAAGTAGGATTGGTCACTTTGTATGCTTCATGTGAAAAAGTTTCACATGAATTTTCTTAATCGTTTATCATAAAACAGTGTAAAAATTTTCAGTCGAAAAATTTAATTTGAATCCATTTT
The DNA here is from genome assembly GCF_947563725.1 of Argiope bruennichi. Classification (NCBI taxonomy): domain Eukaryota; kingdom Metazoa; phylum Arthropoda; class Arachnida; order Araneae; family Araneidae; genus Argiope; species Argiope bruennichi. The sequence continues at coordinate 128,116,057 of NC_079151.1, read as the reverse complement.
GTAATATTTTCCGATTTTATCAACATTCATGTAACAACAGGGGTGCACAATAAACAAGTAAGATTATATAGATTTGACATTAGTCGAATTAATTTTGCATTTATTTTGCCCATACGAAGTGAGACATTAGATATATGCTCTGATGATAGTATTCATCATTATCTTTTATCAAGCCGCCTTTGGCGGCTAGTTCGTTCACGTGATGAACAGTCGCTAAAAATTTCAATTAAATATTTTGTGTAACTTTGCCTTAATAGTTCCCCTTGGAAAATATTTTTAAACCTGAATTTTTATGGATGTGTATATCATAATATTTTCGATCCCTTGCACCATTCTTTTGACTGTGCTACGTATTTCTACACTTTTATGTCTACATCTTTAGGCATTTGATTTTAATCAAAAATATAAATAAACAAATTTTTTAACTGTTATGAATTCTGTACATCATTATCATTTAACTTTAGAAACCATCCTTTTTAAAAAAAATACTTTGATATTGTAAATTAAGCTGAATTGGTTTGGTTCTATAAATACATAAATTCTATATACTTCCAAGATCTTCCCAAATGTATCTATTTTACTTTCTGTCGACAAACATTTAAGGCATGAACGATTGTAAATTAGATGGTAAACTCTTAATTTTAAAATAGATTCTCAGTTTGTAGAGGAGGACGGCTTAGCTGAAATAATAAATGCCTCGTGTCTGTAAAGAAGCTTAAAAAATAATTTCTTGGCGATAAATATCTCACTTCTTTGTTGGAATGCTGCCACATGTCAGAAGTTCAAGTTCTCTGCAACTGTCGTTTAACAAGAAATAAAAACGAAAGCATTTTAATAGTTCTTTATGTTTAAATTATATATAGATCTCTACGTTTTTCAGTTGATCTAATTAACTTTCATGAACGTACCTTTTTTTGACTCTATTGATTGTAACTTGCATTAGTTTTGAGGCATACTAGTATCATGAGGTTGTTTAGAAGTGATGTCATTGTAATCAATGTAGATTGACAGCTTATATAAGATTGAAGTGTGTTTCTCTTTTTTTATAAATTAGTTTAGGTTTGTAATTTAGAGCTTTTATTAATAACTAGATTTTACACGCGGCTTCGTACGCGTGGAAATAGATTGGAATTTATAGCATCAATGGCTTTATCTTTTGTTACTCCTGCGCATGCGTGAATTTTAAACGCCAATTGGGGCAACACAAATGTATGAATTTTCTACGCCAGGTTTGGTAACGCAATATAGATTACACATTTTTAATTTCCTTTATTCTATTTTATTTTAATTCAAAAGTACTTCAGAATGAATCCGAAAGATCGATTCATTAACAATGTTTAATTTTAAATGTATCGAACACTAAGAAAATAAACAGATTCGTTTAAAATAATAATCAAAATCATGTTAAGTCTAATTTCATTGGCGTGGGAAGAAAAAAAAACCCTAAAGCTTTACTCATTTGGCGATTTTTGGCGGGAAAGTTAGTTTTTAATTAATAACCAATTAACCACTCAATTAAACGGAATAAATAGTAGCCTGTGTCTTATTCCAGACTATAATCCATCTCTGTACTAAATTTCCTCCAATTCCGTACAGCCGTTCTGGCGTGATTGACTAACATCCATCCATCCATCTATCCATCCAAACTTTCACATTTATAATAGTAGTATAGATAATTAAATATATAAAACAGAACTTTTATAAATTCATTAAAAATTAATTAGCATCACCAATAGCATATAAAGCGAATATAAATAGCATATAAAGCGAATTTAAAATAAAACTTCAATAAACATCAATGATTCAATAAAATTTCAATGCTATAATTGGTGTTTATTGAAATTGCAAACTTGCTAAGTGGTTTTGGAAATCTGAATTCACCAAGTATGTTATTTTCCGTTTTTTTTTTGTTTGTTTGTTTGTTTTTAATGAAGAACAACAAAAGTAGATGTAAATGTATTGACGTTTGTCGGTAGGTCAATAATCTGCAGATATGCATTTCTTCTGAGTGGTTAAAAAGGCATTGCTTTTAATCAAAGATGTACATAATTGTTTAGATTTGGCAAATTGTGGCACCTTTCATTCAATTAATATTTGAAATCAGAATGTAGAAAATGCTAATTTTAAAATTGAAATACTTAGTTACCAAAACTTACTATTTTGCTTGATAATCTCAAATTCATCATGTATTTGGAATGGATGCACTCGCGTCAAATATTTTTTTATTTAGTATTTAAATGAAAATTTGTGAGTATTAGACGCTATGATTTCATTTTTTACTTTCTCCTATACGAAGTATAAACTCGACATTTTGTCGAATCTCCAAGTTTCAGATTTTTATTTTAGACTACCCTAAGTTCGAAAAATACATTTTTGAAAAATATCCATCTGCCCGTTTGTAATAAAGATAATTCAAAAATGCTTTAAGCTAGACGGAGGAAATTTGGTAAACGGTCTTCAGATGAAATTTGTAGAATTTTGTCATGGTTTGAATAAAATCCGTTCAGAGCAAGTCTGTCGGTCCGGCTGTCCGAATAAAAGTGAACACGATAACTAAATAACGAAAAAAATCAGATATATAAAGTTTGGTGGATAGATTTAACTCCATATAGTATAGACATCTATAAAATTTTGAGCCAAATCTATCAACAGATTGACTGTCTGTCGGTCTGCACTTTCAGAAAAATGTAAACCCAATAACTCAGAAGCACAATTATGTGTAAAATTTTTGTCTCAATCGATCGAGAAAAATTTGTCTAAAACACAAATTTGATTTTCGGATACTATTAACTGCATGCCAAAAAATAGTAACAAAAAAAATTCTCCAAGGATCATACGATAGTTTCAGTAAAAACTCTAAATGTACGCCAAAAATTAGTATTTTAGCATTATTCTACGCCAATGCCATGCAAGACGTCTTCTGGGATAATGCCTTTATTAGGGAGTATGCGAGAAAGTTTTGGGGAGACAACTTACGCTGGTTCTGTTACTGCCTTTCTAAAGAAACTGACAATACTGTTCGCTAAACAGTTTCAAGTTTTATAACGGGTTTTGATAAGGTTATAATTTATCTTAGTATCTCAGCTATCATATAAATTTAGGTTATTTGATTTAGACACTATAGCGTATATGTCACTAAAAATACTTTTCATTACAATGTTCAATAACTAATAAATATCTTGTCTGGTATAAACAAGATTTCGAAGTCTCTTCTTCAAGGTTACAGCTCAATTTCATCATTCCTTCCTTTTCAATTCAAAGTAATAGTTAAATTGTTTCAATAAAAAATAAAAATTAACACTTTAATTTTGAATGGCCTTCGTATATTAAATATTCCAGACCACCTGTAGAGGTACAAATTAGATAAGTGTGCTCTATTGACATATGCAAAAGACTGGAGCCTATGAACAAAAATCGAAGAACATCGAAGCAGCCTCGAAGCCACCATTCATCAAATCAGGAATGGTTTAGCATTTCATACCCAGCATGCAGCTCGGCACCATCTGTCACACAAGATAAATAACTGCCTTATATTCCTCATCGGTCTCTGATGAAGTTTGGGATGAGGGTGGAAAATAAAAAATGGAAAAATTACTCCACCCACTATGCGAATAAGTTCGGAATGACCCTCTCCCCACCCACACTGAAGAAATCACTGGCACGTGTTGCTGCACTGGACACTCCCTGAAGGCTCGAAGATAGGACTTGGAATTTTTTTTTTATATACAGTGTGGGATCGAATATTCTCTGGGAGGATGCATTTGGAGGAGGGTCTGCAACAGGTGTGACGCCGATGGTTATTGGATTGGGTTTTATCATTACACTTTGGAGGTTACTCCCCGCTACCCTCAATCACGCCCGGGCGGCTGATATCCGCATGACGATATTTCCAATCACGATTCGCAAGATTTATGATGTCTGAGATGGTGCCTTAATTAAAAGCTTTCAGACATTCATTTGGGTGAACGGATTGAAAGAGAAATACAGGATTGGTTTCTGAATAAGTATGTAATTATTTCGGGCAATTGGATAAGGTAGTTAATTGATTCGAAACAGAGATATTAAAGAATTGTCTTCATAGATCTTTTTATAAAAGAAGTATTCCGTTTTGCTGAATTAAATGGTAAGTAAACCTTATTCTCCATCTGAGAATTAATAAGCTAGAATAAATGTTTATTTAATTACTTTTGGTTAAAATCGTAATATAAAAGAGGTCAAAAATAGGTACGATTTAATGTTAAAATATCATAAACTATTATAAAAACATAATATTTTTGTTTTAAAAACTTTAATTATATTTAAAGAGTATTAAGAAAATCTTGACAAATTCCTCATATTTTCTGCCAATACAAATGGAATCCCAAGCATTGCGATTAGACAATAGCTATTGGACAGATATCTGCAGGCCTTTTTTATCATATATATATAAGGTTTGGGGTGGTTTATTGGTTCAAGGACCATATGTGATCATGCTGCGCTATATACGAATAAAGAAGATCTGTTTAGATGGTTAAAAGAAATGAGAAATTGTTAGATCTTTTATCTTTTTTGGGGGGTAGGGGGGGATTAATGCTTTGTTTTGAGTTCTTTTTCATTCTTAGAATTATCACAGTTATTTCTTATGTTCAAGTGCTCAATAAATGTGCCATTTATTGCTGGGTTTAAATAGAGAACTTTGATGTATTGAAATCGTGAAATCATTTCTTTTTCATTCCCACCCACAGATAAGGGTGAGATAGCATGGTAAGGTCTTGGCTTCGTGAGTGGAATATTCCTGTTCGGAAAAACCGATTCCGCCTGAGAACCACAAATAGTGGGTTTGATGCCATTCTGAATGCAGCATCTAGGATCTAGTATTCTTGTTGTCCTTTCACACGACTCATCTGTCCTGATATAGCACTCGTGTTGCTACAAAACCTAATGCTAATATTGCTAAATTAACCCATCCGGAAATATACCATATCTGCTTATTTAGTTTATGGGATAGAAAATTTGCCGGGCACATAGAAAATTTGTTAACAAACCAATATCCCCCTTCTCGTCAGTGTGTTAAGGAGGTTTGAAGAGTGGATTTCTAGGTGTCATTTCAGTCATCTGATCGTGGCTCGGAATTCTGAGGTCTCTATTATGTAGTGTATTTTTTAAAACATTGTATTAGGTCATTAATTTTATCATTACCTGTCTACCAGACACATCGTGTATCAGAGTTAGAATTCTTTTATAGTGGAAACCATATAATTACAGTGGATACAACACTGATGTTAGCTTGAGACATTTATACTCCTTTGTTGTAGACACCAATATTATGCATAACTTCACTGACGTGAAAGTCGTAAAATATCAGAAGTAGTACCAATTTTGATGAGGAATATATTGCTTTGAGAGTATCTGAAATAGTTCGGTGACATTCAGTGACTTATTTATTTTCTGCTAATTTGGCTTTTAAGTTACTCTACCCGAATTGAAATCGCTGCGATTATGATTTGATTGAACTACTTTTCAGTATCCACTATTGAACGGTTTCAAAAAATTTTAAATAGTTCCACCCGAACTATCAACAAAATTGGTACTGCTTCATATATCTACATCTTCCCTATTACCGGAAATAATTTATACACAATGTCGATGACTATATTGAATGACTACAGAAGGCTTCACGCTCGTCATACATACAGAATTATCATGAAGGATCGAATCGAAACTATTGCAAATAAAATTCAGAATCAAATCTAAATTAAAAATAATGCAATTTATACTATGCAGGTTTATTTTAAAATCTATACTTTCATAATTTTTGCCCTAACAAATAATTAAACATTACTGTCAAGACGTTTAATGATAAAGGATATTCATTATAAAAGATATATATTAAATCTTAAATAAAGTCTGAGATAAGTTAAATTACATTTCTCGATGCAATCAACAAAGTCCTGACAGTAAAAGAACAGTTATTCTTTAGCTAAACTGATAATGATAATCAGCTAAAAAGAGTTATGATTTAGCTAAATGATAATCAGCTAAAAAGGGTTAGCTGATTATGATTTGATTTTTATTGGCTAGTTCGTTTTATAAACAAAATTTAGTATACATAATTTTGAAATCGGAATTTTCCTAATGCTTTAATGTTGTTGTTTCTGATGGCATTTGTCATAGACAAGCCCGCTGACTAAGTTAGCGAATTTAAGCCGAAATTTTTGAGTTTCCTGTTTTTCAGTAGCGCTATCTAAGGCCAAGAGTACGACTTAGCTACTCACGCGTCGCAACTCTTTTTTTACGGGGTAACTTCATTCATACATTTCATTCATTCAACCACAGATCGTAATTTAAACTTGAACGATCAGCTCTGATCCAGTACTCCCAATGGTATTGCTCTCGACAGGGAGGACTTTGTGACCACGACAGATTTATATGTGCGCCAGCCACAATCACACACGGAGAGTCTTCGGCTGGCGGGTTCGAACTCACAATCCAAGGGATGCGAATCTAACTCTCTACAAACCAAACTATCCCGGCCCTTAATGCTTTAATAATTTCTTCAATCTTTCATATAACACGTGTACAAAGAGAACATAAATCGCTGCTAATTTTTCAGATATATCTTAATTTTAAGATTATGATGGAATAAACTAGATTTTTCATTCAGAAAGATCTTTATCTAAAATATTCTCCGTCTAAACTTTATATACATTAAAACAAGCCTCCAATATTCCAGTTTGAAAAATTCATCAATTGCTAACTGTAAATATTAATCGAAAAGTGCATTTCATAGAATATTCCATCAACTGTAAACTTGTGAATACGTTGCAATATAAGAAATTTTCATAGTGTTTACGAAAATTTCAAACAAGTTTGAAGCTTTATAGCTTGAAGTTAGCCCAACTGAAGCTTTTTTTTTAAAGTCTTTTAAGAAAGCCATCCTTTCTATTTTTTATTGTAATTGTTCTACTACGAAAATTTTTTTTTAAAAATCTTATGTGAATTCCTTTCTACATATTCACTATACGATGCTGATGTATACATAACTTAAATCGCATAGAAGTGCATTTCTGTTCAGTTACACTAGTTAAAATTTAACTGCGGTTATTTCTTTTTACCAGGAAATCCAAAGGCTTTATTTGTTTCTTTTCTTTAAAGAAACACGAATGAATTGCTCTAAGTAATCGGTATTTCTACGCATTGATTTAATTGATATTTAGCAAATTTCTGACATAATCTGATGAGATTCAAGTTTTCATTCAAAATTTTTTCATTAAGATTGCAATTTTCCATTTCACATAATATCAATTTTTCTAAAAAACGTATTGAAATTAATGTAAATAATACCAAGTAAGAAAGGTTTTCTAATATTTATTTTGAAAGTAAAATTTTATTTGGCTTTAAAATTCTGGCTACACAGAAAGGCTTTTTAAAGTATAAGCTGCCATAAGGTTTTTTTTTGTTTGTTTGTTTCCTTTCTTAGTTTAAAATGATTCATTAGAATTTTTGTAAATAATTCAGTTAGGTTGCTTTTTTATATCTTTAATAATGTTCTACGATCAAAACCAACAGCATATGGAGACAATTTTAGAACTCACCATCTGCATGATCTTGTAGGGGGGGGGATTTATGATGAAATGATTTTTTTATTTATACATGGCTTGGATCGGAATATTAGAAATTGTTCTTGCTGCCTGTTTAATTCTTTGAATGAATGAATGAATAAATAAGGATATATCACCTTACTCTAGTAAGGCAGTCTCATATCCGATTTTCTGGCCAACTTTAGATGTAAAAGATTCTTGATATTTAATATTAATAATGGTAATGATTGGTTTGATTCATAATTTTTAATTATTTTTATATGTTTAATTTTATACTAGTGCATATGAAAGATGGTGATGTGACTGGGATTCCTTATACCCTCCTTTAAAAGCGATTGGCAATCATATTTTTTAAAAATTAGCAATCTTATTTGACTCTAAAAATTAGCAATCTCATTTGACTCTAAAAGCTTTTATTGATAATTCCTTTTAATTCAGTTCTTTTAACAATTATCTTTTGTATTAATATTCATCCAGAATACAAAGTTTATAGATGCATTTATTTTGTAACATATAATTTCCTTTCTTTCTAGTCGTCTTTTCCTATAAGTTGCCATCACTTCATGTTGAGTTAAATTCTACATCAAGGAAAAGCAGAGTTCTCAGTTATTTCAGCTGTATTTGAATCCGGTTAACCAATTTTAAATCTGTTACGGAGTCTCTGATATTTTGCGGTACGATGCCCTGTGTCTGCAAATATATTTCTCTGCAATTTCATTGACAAATGGCTTGAGTAATATAAACATCACCTTCGGTCGAAAATAAATGGGGTAAACTCCTTGTGGTCAGCGGATCGGTTTTTTTCTACATGCCCGTCATAGAATTAAGTCATAAGTATCTGCCCCAAGTTGGCACATGTGGGCCGTGAAAGAAATTACCCATCGTTTAGAAGATCTCTATTAAGCTGCTCAGAAACAACAGATTTTCGTGCTATAAATCTCTAAAACCAAACAATATTTAGTCTGTCTCCAGCCGACAGAACAATAGCCCCTCTCTGTGCCCACTGAAAAAAAAGTCTTCGTTCCATCCTTTTAACATCTACATCTTCCAGCCAGCTTGCAAGAAAGATGGGGAAACCTCTCAATTTGACGCGAACATGAGGTAAGTCAGTGATGGCCTAATAACAATAATACGTTTGCCAAAGGACTACGCGCCGGGCACACGCTTCATGGTGGTGTTCGATGATCACGTGGTATTTTAGCCCGGGGGCCCCTGCGATTGGCTATTCACCGGTTCGGATAGGGTGCGGCGATGCCTTTACAGCTACGCCTGTAGGGTCGAGGGTCAAGTTATCTATCATGTACTAGCTCGTAACGTCCTGATAGTTTCTTACTTCAAACGATTTATTACTCTGTCCGGTTTCTAACCCCCTCTCCTTTTTCCAAACGATATGTTTTTTTATTTACTATTTCTTCGCCTCGCGTATCGTGTGTGTGCGGGGGAGTTCCAGCAGAATGGGATGGAAGAATTTTCTCATTGTGTGTTGAGCAATAATCGATCGCCCGATGTACAAAATCGAAAAACTGGTTGTTAATAACTACCTTTGAGGCCGAGATGGAAGTTATGAGTTCCTTCCTCGCTTTTTCTATTTTTTTGATGATGATGATGATGCACTGGCGGATATCACTTCGTAATTACTATTCCGCTCGTGGACGCCGGAGTTCAATTCGTTCGATTTCCATTAAGCTTGAGGTGGATCTTTTTTAAACCACACAACCACCCTTCGGACGACCCTCTCGCTGGAAATAATTCCATAAGGTCCCTGCCTGCCGCCGGGGCTGCTGGGATTGTGTAAACACAACTTCGAATGTGCTGAAAACGATTTTTATTTCGAACAGTTTTTGATCACGAAAATGGCAATAACAACCGTCATCAGGGAAGTGGGCTTTATGTCAAAAGGCTGTACTTTGGTGGTTCGTAATCGTGTTGGTTTTTCCAAGACGATCGTTGTAACTGTGGATGATGGGGTTTCGAAACAGTTATTTATGTTAATGTCCTTTCTTTGAAAAGGAATGTCTTTTAAATAAGGCCTTCCAACTAAAACATTTAAGGAAATTATGGGTTTTGATCTGAAAGCGAAGATTTCGAACGAGAAAAATTATTGAGAGGATCGAAAACCACATTTTAATCTATTTAAGTTATGTTGTCTGGTAAAAGTCATGAAAGGCGCCATGGCTTAATTAAGTGGCTTCTTTCTCATCAGCAAGCATTAAATAAATTTATCTCAATATAATGGATGAATGACGCAGTATCGAAACGCATTTAAAACAAAATATGCTTTAAGGATATATAAAATCTTTCTGAACAATGAAATGCTAAAATCATTTAAAAGTAGAAGCCTCACAGAATAGCTGCATGATTGCTTGATTCTTCATTTTTTATAAGAAAATAATAACCTGTAGAAGAGAGTTTTTATGATAAAAACAAAAGCATTTCAATTTAATCATTATATCGACAACATCGCTTACATGAAAGATAACTTTACGAAAAACCAAGGAGAATGCATATCCGGATCAGTTCGGATCATTTTTGATTTCAACTCTAAGTAGATGAATAAAGCCCAATAGGATTTTTTTTTCTGTAATATTTTCAACATTTCTTAACTAAGAGCTGTTTATCCGGTGAATAATATAACAGCATTCCTTATTTAAATTTTCACTTTAAAAAAATATTGTTATTATCATGGACGAAATGAAAATTCTTTGAACTGTGGTATATCAAACGATATAAATATTTCGATCATAAATTTAAAATTGTATCTTTATGAATTTTTTTATTCCACTGAATAATTAATGAATATATAACATGACTTAGGTTAAGTAGTCAGTCAAATTAAGTCATAGTGAATTTGTGAACATCATCGCATTTAATGGTTGTCACATGATTATGAATCGATTCCATTACAGCCTAAAAATGATGTTATATAATCAAGACTAAAATTTTTGTGAAATATTTTATTTTAAATCTAATACATATTATGCATTATCGCGCTCTCATTAAATTGTTACTATTTGAAAAAATTTTATAGATTTATATTCCATAAAATTATATATAAAATTATATATATTCATCGATATATTGTTTTATTTATAAAATATACATTATAGCCATTTAAAAATGCTTCTTTAATTATTGATTGATGCATGTATCTTGTAAATCAATATAATGATAAGGAATCAGTCTTGATTTGCATGATAAAAGATTTATTTTTCTTTTCAGGTAAGCTGATAAATTCAATGAAAATTTTTGGATGCTGTAAGTATATAGATTCCAGCTGTTTAATTTGGTTTCCGCTTTAAAATTTTTATTTCTTTATTGATATATCTATAAATTTAAGGCTGTTGTTTACACATGCTACGAAGAAGCTATTTTGGAATTGAATCATATTATTCATTGGATTTTAAGTAACTTACATTAACGCTGAAAATTCGCTTAAAAGTCTCATTATTTCTATAATATTTATACCTGAAATTTCTCTTTTTATCAAAAATTTTTTCATATGATCCCTTATAGGTGGGCAATTTTGCACTAATATTGAGTTTAAGTCTAAATACTTTTACGCTTTTACAATAAACGCTTAAATAATTTTGCAATAAATCTAAATTGCATATAGTAAGTATAATTAATATTATAATATTTATTATTAATTTATTTATGCAAATAGTATAATATTTACTATTAATTATCTTACTATTTAAATAGTAAAATATAGTTAATTAAAATTACTTTGTAATGATGCAACAAAGTTCAATTCCTTAGCCCGTATAATTGCATTAGTGATGCGCCTGTAACGTCCCGTAATTTGATTTCATTGAAGGCAAAGAAATTGCTGGTATGGGGAAAAAAGCGTATTCGAATTTGAGACTTTCAATTTCTATATATGTTGATACTTATTATTCTGACACAGCTAACTTTTTTGTCATGAATAATGATTCTTAATTAGGACTATTCGTAATTTGAAACTTTGTCTAAATTGATTCTAAATCTTGCGTATTGCTGCTTTCATTATTATAAACTGTTGGAAACATTTTTGAAATAGAATATATAGATTTTGTGCCGAGAAATGATGCAAAACAGCTTTGAAATAAGCCACGGCTGCAATATTGTAAATTGAATATAAAATATATCTACTGATCAAATGTAACAATATATTTGATTTAAAGCTACCAACACCAACTTTGAAACAACTAATGCATATTTATATATAACTGAATTTGGTTCATTTCAAATATCAATTCTGTCGAAATTTTATATCCTACTTGAACAAATATGTTAAAAAGTTTTTGTGGCAGAATTTAAAATTAAAGGATTTAATATAAATTACAAAAGAATTGAAAAAAAACTTAGAGCTAGCAGTTCCGCATTGTTCTTGAAACTGGTAGTGACTGGCATTCAATCACCGATTGGTTTCACCATTTAAGGACGGCTTGTACGTGATAAGCCTCAAACGGAAATATTTTTTCAAAGAATTAATTTAAACCCAGCATCTTTGATAGTCGTATCATAAAAGTGTTTTCCATCCCTCAATAGAAAAGAAAAATAACTTATATCAAAATATACTTGCTTTATCTTTTTACATTTGCATTGTAAAAAGATAAAGCTAGATACTGATAGCTATTTCTTTGGTATATAAATAAAAACATACTTTTTGTCCTGAGTTTTGCAAGTTAATCCGTTTTTCGAACAATTGTGGGTGGATAGAAATAGAAAACATACTAATTTAGGGCAAATAAAAAAATTCATTAGCAAAGGATATGGAAGACTTGAACCATTCTTTGCGTATTGCTTGCCTTTATACCTTTAGTTGGACTTTGTATATTTTTATATCACTGGAACAAATTTTAGAAATGTTTATAAGATTGTCAATAAATTAGTATCTGGAAAATAAATGACGCAAATTCATTTATCTTGTAATTTCCTCATTTAAAGTTATATTAACTTATATTGTGTATACACCAGAAAAGTAGCTCAGAAGTTCCTAAATAGTATACAATATACAATAAAATTTTTCGACCCAAGCTCCATTTTTTTCATACTTAGTCAAACAAAGTTTATTGATTGAAATTCAACTTTCTCTATGGCTTTCAGTTTCAAAGAATAAAGATTCTTTTAAAGTATCTTACATATATCACCGATTTTGAAATAAAATTTTTAATTGAATATATATATATTGTTCGTTCTCGGATTCGAAAACCCTCCGCGCTTTGCGCATGCGTCAGATTGCGTTTATTTAATCATTAAAAGGGGGTGGGGAGGAAAGATGAAAGAAGGAAATGTTTACATTTAACAATAAGATGAGCTCGAAGTAGCCGCGGACTTGGGAGTCATAAAAACTGCGCATAATTGGAATATTGTCGAAAAGATTGCTAATTCACAATAAAATACTTTAGAGCAATTTTTATTTACTGTAAGGGGCTTAAGCATTAAATAATGATAAGTAAAGAGAGTATTTCTGTTCTTAAAATTTGATAATTCGCTAATTTATGAAATAATAAATTTTTTCCCCCGTTTAAGCAGTTTTTCTGTTATTGAATGTTTTGAAAACATTTTGAGACAAACAACAGTAAATAATCTCGGCCACAATTTATGTATTATATAAAATATTTTTTATGCCACTTCTGAAATTTTTTTGCTACTTGAACTAGCCATATAAACAATCAATACGCAATTTCAAGATAATATAAAACGGTACGGAAGAAACGACATGATACTTACGTGCATGTGGAGAAAAACTGAACGAAAAAGTATCTAATGGACTGAAAATCAAGGTCGAAGAATTCCGGAAATGCTCTCATCCTTTTGTATCTCACCCTTTAGCGAGGTAGAATCGTCGAAAAGCGAGTAGTCTTCGGATGCTGAAATTAACATTGTATTAATGCATGAATGCATTGTAAAAATGCATTGTACACTAATGAACATTGTACATGAATGCATTGTACACTAATGAACATTGTACATGAATGCATTGTACACTAATGAACATTGTACATGAATGCATTATATTAATGCATGTATTATGTATGAAAGAAGATGCATGTGCTTAATTTCAATGAATATAAAAAAATTGGAAAAAGAAATATCTTAAAGTTAAAAGTGTTGCTAAAATACTAGTAAAAAAAAAAAGGTTAACAAAAATTTTAGAATAATTTTTAAGGCAAAAATCCTTTAAAAACAAAAACATAAAATAAAGACATAAAGCAAGTAATAATAAGCATAAACATGATATTATATCCAGCAAATGAATATTTCAATCTATGTAGTAAAAGTTTTCAGTCAATGTCTCGCGTAAAAATATTGAAGTAACAAATATAGACAATTTATTCCTTATTTTAATGTTTTTACAAATGGCGGTTATATTTATTATATTGTTTCATTCCGCTTGTAGAATAGTTGTTAAAAATGACAGTGATAAGATGACAGCATAATGATAGACAACATAAACTCTTCCAAAATTTCCATTTTTTTTTTTTTTTTTTTTTTTTTTTCTGCTGCTGTAATAAGAGAATGACCTTACAGTATTTATGCATTTATTAAATGTAGTGTTTTGAAAGAAAAAAAATAAAGTTAATAAAATAAAAATATCATCGACAAAGTTTGAAATTATTATAGCAGTGAAAAATAAATATTTATTTATTAAATGCTATTTTCTTGCATAAGATTTCAAGATCGTTGATCTTTTCGATTGCGTTTCAAACTTTTACATTTCTGCATAAAGAATTATAAGCTATTGGGAAAAATTACAAAATTGCATTTAATTTTTACTTATTAAAATATATGTTTGTGTGCATATGTCGACTCTTTAGAGACAGGCCATTAAATCTTAAGCTATCAAATTCGGCACTAAAATATTGTAAAAAATAAAAGTATGCATCTAGAAACGGTTTTTTTTTTTGTTTTTTTGTTTTTCAAATTTCAGATAATAAAAAAATTAAACAAAATCTTGACATTTTCCGCCATTATTTCCAAATTATTATGCCGCAAATTTGATTGTTTCACCATTTTAAGATTTAAAAATATTTTCTTTTTAATAATGCTGTGCGATCTTTATCCTAAATTTTGATATTTTTTTTAATTATGAATTTCAACCTTAGATTTCATTGTAACAATAAAATTTAAATCATTTTTATCATTTCTTCACATATTTAATGACATGATAATCTTCTATTGTTGAAATCTAAAAAAGAAAGATTCTTATCGTCTGTGTAACTTGCGTAAGGAATCGTAAAGTCAAATTGCATTACCCCAAAAGACTACAAGCAGTTTCAACTTAAATCTTTAATAACCCTATCGACTTCAATATCGACTCGACAATAATAATTCGAATCTTCTTCTAAAAGTCTTCTGTTGTTGAGAAAATCATAAACATCAAGTTATGCATAGGAAATTTAATTTAAATTAAACATGGAAAATATTCCATACGAAGCATTTCGGCGTTAATTTCGACTAACTAGTATTCGACTAATATTACCCAGCAATATGCAAGATGTCCAGTCTTATTGTAGCTCAATACTATAAGAAAAAGACATATAGTTTCAGGTAAAAATATACTTTAAATGGCAAAAAAAAAAAAAAAAAAAAAAAAAATTCATGGTGTTTATATCCAAAAATGTGCTTCTGAAAAAATTACGAACTATCAAATGAGTATCAGTCCTTTAAAATCATTTTCAGTCACGGAAAGAATTTTTCCATTTGGATATGCCTAAGAATTTTGCTTTTGGATCGCTGTTCGAAGGGATACTGTTTGAGGACATAACGCCCTGTATGCGTTAATGCTTATTTAGAATATTATTTACTTACTAGAATAAATCAAGTGTTGTTCATTTGTATTTTCATTCGAACACCAAAATAGAAGGATCATTCTCATAATTTTAGAATTAAGAAATTCTTCACGATTAATTGATAATCATTTATTATAGATTTTCGAATGCAAATTATTTGTTATGGAATATTTGATTTTTTATCCAAAATTCTTACTATCCAATAAAAATTTTAGGTTTCTATAGAATTATACAAACGTATGATTTTTTAAAAAAAATTTAGATGCCCAAATTAGGTGCAATTATATAAAAGAGAACCTATTTCCGATATTTCTGTTTTGAATTATGATTGTGTTTGCAAATCGCTTCAAGGAAAAAAAGCTCTTTTTCCTTTTTTTTTTTTTATTTATTTGTTGCACAGTGCAATGGATAAAGCTGGTTTAGTTTTGCGTTTTGACATATGCACGCTTAGATAACACTGGCGGACTTTAAATCTACAAAATGACAATTGATGATCAGTTGCCTGTAAGTGAATACAATTTGTGGTATTAAATGATTAAAAATAAACTATGTACCATATGAGTGCCATTAAATATTCTTTTCCCCAGTTATTTCCGTTACAGTATATTCATAGCGAGTTAAATTTGCTCTGAATGTTGTAGTGCCATCAGTTTTCCTTTTCCCCAATTATTTCTGTTTGACCACATTCATAAAAAGTTAAATTTGCTCTGAATGTTGTTGTGCCATCAGTTTTCCTTTTCCCCAATTATTTCTGTTTGACCACAATCATAAAAAGTTAAATTTGCTCTGAATGTTGTTGTGCCATCAGTTTTCCTTTTCCCCAATTATTTCTGTTTGACCACATTCATAAAAAGTTAAATTTGCTCTGAATGTTGTTGTGCCATCAGTTTTCCTTTTCCCCAATTATTTCTGTTTGACCACATTCATAAAAAGTTAAATTTGCTCTGAATGTTGTTGTGCCATCAGTTTTCCTTTTCCCCAATTATTTCTGTTTGATCACATTCATAAAAAGTTAAATTTGCTCTTAATGTTGGAGTGCCATCAGTTTTCCTTTTCCCCAATTATTTCTGTTTGACCACATTCATAAAAAGTTAAATTTGCTCTTAATGTTGGAGTGCCATCAGTTTTCCTTTTCCCCAATTATTTCTGTTTGATCACATTCATAAAAAGTTAAATTTGCTCTGAATGTTGTAGTGCCATCAGTTTTCCTTTTCCCCAATTATTTCTGTTTGACCACATTCATAAAAAGTTAAATTTGCTCTGAATGTTGTAGTGCCATCAGTTTTCCTTTTCCCCAATTATTTCTGTTTGATCACATTCATAAAAAGTTAAATTTGCTCTGAATGTTGTAGTGCCATCAGTTTTCCTTTTCCCCAATTATTTCTGTTTGATCACATTCATAAAAAGTTAAATTTGCTCTTAATGTTGGAGTGCCATCAGTTTTCCTTTTCCCCAATTATTTCTGTTTGACCACATTCATAAAAAGTTAAATTTGCTCTTAATGTTGGAGTGCCATCAGTTTTCCTTTTCCCCAATTATTTCTGTTTGATCACATTCATAAAAAGTTAAATTTGCTCTGAATGTTGTAGTGCCATCAGTTTTCCTTTTCCCCAATTATTTCTGTTTGATCACATTCATAAAAAGTTAAATTTGCTCTTAATGTTGGAGTGCCATCAGTTTTCCTTTTCCCCAATTATTTCTGTTTGACCACATTCATAAAAAGTTAAATTTGCTCTTAATGTTGGAGTGCCATCAGTTTTCCTTTTCCCCAATTATTTCTGTTTGATCACATTCATAAAAAGTTAAATTTGCTCTGAATGTTGTAGTGCCATCAGTTTTCCTTTTCCCCAATTATTTCTGTTTGATCACATTCATAAAAAGTTAAATTTGCTCTTAATGTTGGAGTGCCATCAGTTTTCCTTTTCCCCAATTATTTCTGTTTGACCACATTCATAAAAAGTTAAATTTGCTCTTAATGTTGGAGTGCCATCAGTTTTTCTTTTCCCCAATTATTTCTGTTAGAGTATATTCACAACTGTCGATACTAAGTAATGGCTATCGAAAAATCACTCGACATCTTTATGTCTATCTATAAAACATGATGTATTAAATTAATATTAAAGATAAAATGAACCACCGAGTTTAAGAATCGAATAATCCTCCCCTTCCCCTCTGCCTTCTACTTCATCTCGTCTCTTTACTCTCTTTACCACAAAAGAGCTCGCCGAAGTAATTGTCACTAAACGGCTTTTAATTTCCTAACCCCGGTGCAAAGAATTTAAGAGGTAAATTGACCCTCGCACCTGCTTTTCCATCCACCATTGTGGGTCGTCTTCTTTTTTCTTTGCACCCTTCCCTGTTGAGTGCTTGTTATGCGGCTGACCCCTGAACCGGAGTCCCCCTTCGCTGCACGACAACATAATGGTGCTGCACGTGCCGCTGGAGAAAGCCTGTATTTACCTTTTCCACCTTTGTCGGAAACTTGAGAAATTTGTCTTAATGCTGTCACTCACTCGAGGACTATCTCGTGCCAGACAAGAGTTCCTGCTAAAATAGGATACTTCTCCCGCTTCACACCCTCATGTCTTTTCTCCTTGTTTTACCTGTTATACATCGAGTAATTTCGTGTTTCAAAGAAAAAAATAGTTGGTAATTGAGATTTCTGTCGTTTTCTTCAATTATTTGAACTTTTATTTTTTCGTGTACGAAGTATATTGAAAAGAAGGAAAAAAAGTTTTGCTGCCATCAAAAAGATGTATCATAACCCAAAACTCTCTCAGGGTTATGATGAATCTCCACATTTTAGATACCTCTAAGTTCGAAAACACATTTTTCGACACTATGTCTGTCCATGTATCGATCTATGAGTGCTGTACTCGATATCAGAATAAGTTAGAAGGGTAAAATTTGATAAGTCGTTATATAACATTTAAAAAAAATGAAGACGATATCTCAAAAATGAAAACCAGTGCGATTACTCCCCAAAAAATTATTTCGCATATTTTCAACTAAATGTATTATCCTTCCTTCCACATAAGCTATGATGGCCGGGATAGCCTAGTTCTTAGGGCATTGGATTCGCATCCCTTGGATTGTGAGTTCGAACCCCAACGGCCTGTAGACTTCCCGTGTATGTGGTGGCTGGTGCACGTATAAATCTGTCGATGCCACAAAGTCATTCATGTCGAGACAATACTACTGGGGTGCTGGTTCAGAGGTGATCGCTCTCTGATTCAGGTCTAAATTATGATCTGTGGATGAGTGTAGGCAATGTATGAATGAAGTCCGCCACGTAAAAAGGTTTGTGATGCATGAGTAGCTACGTCGTACTCTTAGCTCTAGATGGCCCAGTTGAAACAAGAGACTCTCTCTCGGCTAAAAATCTATGAGCTTATCTATGAAAAATGCCATAAGAAACAACAACATAAACTATGATCTTTGGGTAGGGTCATGAATGCCTGAAGTACGCAGATTTTTATTTTCAAAGCTCCACGCATTAGGATTTTGGGCATCATGCTATAGTAAAGAAAATAGGATATGCATTTTGGACGCATTCTTTTTGACCAGTTGAGAAATTTGAGAGAGAGCTACAATTTTATTTACAAAATTCCATACCAATTTTATTCATTTAATTCCTTGTGTTGTAAGAATGACCACGTTAACATGCATGTGAAAGCAGAGATCTGTAAATAATCAGCTCTTTGGGGAATTTATTTCAAAATTTAATAAAGATCTATTCACCTGATGCTAAAACTGTGCACTAAATTAAATTTTTCTAAGTTATAACATGTTTGAGTTATGGAGTTTACGTACATGCAAAAACACAAATCGACAAGCCATCTGGTGGATTTGATTCAAAATTTGGTACAAATCTAAACTTCAATTTTTAAATGTGTGCACAATATTTTATCTATTTAACCATTACTATTACTACTATTTATCTATTTACTTTTTTATGGTTATATCGTTCGCCTGTAATAGAAAAAACTGATTTTCTATGAATGGATTTCATTCAAAATTTGAAAGAAATATACAAATATGACTTATATATTAATACCAAATTTCATTTGTCTTGATCAAAATTTTTAATTATTATCTTAACTGAAAATAGACATAATTTTAAAAATGCTTTCTTCGAATTCCGAAATGGAGAGATTCGTCAGAATCTTGAGTTCGATTGCAATATTTACTATACTTACTTTACTTCGTATACGAAAAGGTAAAAGAGCATTTTCTTTTCTTAATTACGAGAAATATTTACAGTAAAGCAGTATTGACCAATCGATATCGAGCATGATTAATATTTATAAAAACTTTATATTACTATCCGAGTGATCCCTTTTGAACTTTTGTATTTAGAAATTTCTTCAGTCTGCTTTCATATTATTTTTTTTTAAATTATCCTTAATCATTGCAACTATAATATGCTTTCTAAAAATGTATTAATTATCGTCGCAACTCGCATATGTATAAAAGCTGTAACCAAACGATAATGACTTATATATTAATATCAAATTTCATTTCTCTTGATCAAAATTTTTAATTATTATCTTAACTGAAAATAGACATAATTTTAAAAATGCTTTCTTCGAATTCCGAAATGGAGAGATTCGTCAGAATCTTGAGTTCGATTGCAATATTTACTATACTTACTTTACTTCGTATACGAAAAGGTAAAAGAGCATTTTCTTTTCTTAATTACGAGAAATATTTACAGTAAAGCAGTATTGACCAATCGATATCGAGCATGATTAATATTTATAAAAACTTTATATTACTATCCGAGTGATCCCTTTTGAACTTTTGTGTTTAGAAATTTCTTCAGTCTGCTTTCATATTATTTTTTTTTTAAATTATCCTTAATCATTGCAACTATAATATGCTTTCTAAAAATGTATTAATTATCGTCGTAACTCGCATATGTATAAAAGCTGTAACCAAACGATAATTTAGCGAATAGAAAATCTAAAACTATTTTTTTAAATTTTAAATACATAGTTTTGAACAATTACATACTCCGAAGTTTTTGATGAAAAGTATCAACGTTTAAATTAATTTTGACTGAGAATCGTATGGAAATTTTAAAAACCGTTTTCTTACTAAGCATCTATTTTTCAAAAAAAAAAAAAAAAAAAAAAAAAAAAAACTACGTGCCAAATTTGATAACTCTAGGTCATAAGTTTTTCCTTACACGTCGTCTTGAACAATATTTTCATCATACAAATCATTTCACATATTTACATATAGTTTCAACTTATAAAATTTCTGCATTTTGTTAACAGGCAAATTGCATTTTTAGCTATTAATATACAACCAACAAATAGTATATAATAAAAATCGAAAAATACGCTGATACAAATGAGACGATGCAACAAATATTTTAAAACAAAAACGGAATATAATATTTCATAATTGTGGAATAGGATCTTGGAATTTCATTACAATTTCATTAATTTTAATATGGACTGAATTTTAATTTATTATTTAATATATATGTGGATCGAATGAAACACATTTTTCCGTGCGAATTATCCTGCATTCCGTGTGCAAGTTATTCTGCTTACAAATGCCATTGGGCTTATTACTTGTCGCCAAATAATACTTTCTGAAATTTAATTATTCTTAACCGTTGTGAATATTTTTCACATTTTTTTTTCAGATTAAAAATAAATAACAAATTTTATTAATTTCTTATTATTCTGAATAAATATTAAATTGTACGTTTGCTCTTCTAATATTCCTCTTACCTTTTCATTTTTCAAATGAATAATAAAATTCGGCAGCCAATTTTTTAAAAAAAATCGGTGTTCCAAGTTTGAAACTGTTTTTTCGATTCAGATGGTTTGGTCACGTTAAATCCGATGAAGGCAATTTTGCTAGTGTAGTGTGGACATTTTTCAGAAGTAAAAAATGGCGGCTCAAATCGACATCGGATCGCTGACTAAAATCTAGAATTCCGTCATTAAAAATATTTCCGGAAGTAGCAAATCAGATTTAAATATAACTACGTAAATAAGCAAAATATTTTTCTTTAAAAAAATCCTATTTTAAACTAATATCTTTTCAGAAATTAAATCACATTTATATTCTTATGCATTTTATTGAATTACTGAATTCATATTCAAAATTTAAAAAAATTATTTTATTTACAATATTTTTTTCTAATCAGAGAAGAAGACCCATTTACTTCTGAAATGTGTGCCAAGAAAAACAAAGAACTACCTTATTTATTACCTTTATTCTTTTCAATAAATATTATTTATTTTTATCCCAAAAACTCATGTAAATTTTAATTTTCAAATTTTCCGTGTTCCAACCTATCTAAATATTTGCTGTCCACGACCTCAAGCCAGGCAAGGTGTTTAAATGCAAATGGCTTCGCTTCTTTATTCATGCCTAACCCCTCCCAGCTTTTAATTCTTTTAGTTTTGCCTCGGCCGAGGTTTACCGAGTTACGCTCAATTTTTACTGTCATTAGCGGCGTCAATTCATCGAATTTATGGAAGAATTATGCTTATCATCCGTTGTTTATTCAAACAAAAGTGGCCGGTGCTGCAGTTTCCTGATGGAGATAATTGCCCATGTTTCCTTTGGAATATTCATGACGCGGGAAAACAGAATAGGCCTAAAAAAATGTGATATTTACAGCGTTCTAAATTTTATTACCATTAATTTATCATTGAAAATAGATTCGTTTCGGAGGTCACGTACTTTTTTTAAAGAACGGACATGCAACGATTCGAAATTTGATGTTATAACTTTTTGAGTTTTTAATCTATTTCACTTCGGAATTCGTTTACATTGATGATAAAAATATGGTCTTTCGGATGCCAAAAAATTAAAATATGTGCTCATATTTTGATTAAAAATGTGATGTTGTGAATTTATTAGTAATTAATCATTCGAATGTTAATGGAAGTAAACATATAAGTTAGTTTCGTTTTTAAAGTTTATTAAATTAATTTACCATTATTAAATTTCCATGCATCAATAGATAAAAATCGCTATTTAGATGCGATGTTTGGATACTATATGTAACACGATAATAATATAATATAATAAAAATCTGTAATCGTAAAAAATAAACATTCTAAACTCCGAAAAACGCGGAATGCAATAGAAAATGGACTGATTGTTCAACCCGAGGAAAGCGCGGGAGAAGCAACTGGAGTGCTAACAGTACTTAAATTATTATACGTTAATAAAATACTTTAAATGCAAAAAAAAAAAAAAAAAATCTTATTTTACTATGTCTTAGCTTTGTAATCTTATAATTCCTCAGATTTACGAATACAAAGCTTGATTCTATCAAAGATTTATGCATGGAAAATTTAATAATGGAAAGTTAATTTAATAAACTTTAAAAACAAATTAAGTTTCCATTATTAAATTTTCATGCGTAAATCTTAGATAAAATCAAGCTTATGATTCCTCAGATTTAAGAATTGAAAGATTACGAAGCTAAGACATAGTAAAACATTTTTTTTTTTTTTTTTTTTTTTTGCATTTCAATTATTTTATTAACGTATAATAATTTAAGTACTGTTAGCACTCCAGTTGCTTCTGCCGAGCTTTCCGCGGGTTGAACAATCAGTCCGTTTTCTACTGCATCCCGTGTTTTTCGGAATTTAGTGTGTTTATTTTTACGATTACAGATTTTTATTATATTATATTATTATCGTATAACATATAGTATCAGTTCATTTTGTTTGAAAAATATTTGATCTTATTTGTAAACATCGCATCTAAATAGTGATTTTTAAAAATTACGCAGTCAGAAGGTGAACTAATATTCCTAGTAAACAATTAAGATGGAACTAAATATATAATTTTTATGGAATAAGAAGTTAAAATTTATTCAAGCAATAAAGTAGGTGATTATTTTTGTAGTAAATTCTTTATTTGTGAGTAAGTATTTTATTTTATGAAATAATATTATATTGTTGATAATGTGGCGTTATATATTGCATTATTTTAAAATTTATCAGCAGTTATATCTTAAAATAACTGTAATGTTGTCTTTTTCGGGATAAATAAAAAACAACAACTGATGATTGTCAAATTGATGCGTTCATAAAATATCAAACTTTTGCACTTTGAAACAACAAATAAACTATTTACGTTTGTGGGAATCTATGAATTTGAACCTCAGATTCGAAAGTTAGTGATTACTCACCAGTAATCCATCAGCATTCCACTAATTTTTTCATACTCATATATTACCTGTAAACCGCATATCTTAGCTGTAACTGTAATATGTATGTGTGCATATATAAAAAGCCAATATTGGCAATATTCGGCAGAGTACCAATTTCCTCGTGTTAAAATAAAATAAAACCTTTATTTTGTTTTTAAAGTAGTTAGTTAAAGTTCAACTTATTCATAATCTCATATTATACAAACTCCGCTCAAAAATCACATGAAATGCCTAAATATCTCAAATATTGTATATATTCCTTTTTGAAGTAAAGTGACAAAACAAGATTAAAATGGATAGTATCATTTAATTTGATAATTGAGGAACTAACTCAGTTTAAGTGGCTAATTCATCTGTGGGGCTATAAAACAATTCCATGAAGAAGCATGTTCAGTTGTTGTGCAACAAACCCAGTCTTTAAGCCAATTTTAATACCCTCATAAAAACTTTGCTATTCTTCTAGAAACACCATTTTGCATGAATTGAAACAAATAGTAATCTGAGAGAGTAATATTTGGTGAATAGACAGGTGAAACAATATATCCCAATAGAAAGTCTTTTTAATGTCTTTGACTGCTCTAACTGCAATGTTTTGTTTGAATTCCTGATTATGCTTGGCCGGAATTTTCAATTAGTAATGCTTTCATTTCATTATCTTCAGACTTTTGAGTTTTTTTCGTACACTTTGCCACGTGTGGTGACGGGATTATTTTTAATAGATAGAGACCATTTTGAAAGCTACATTAAGATGAATTGCACCATCTTAAATTCCTTCTCCAGTTTTCTGTGAAATAAAATAGCGAAACAAAAGTTTAAGTAAATGCTGAGTAAAACGCCATATTTTTAATTAGAAAAAAAATATACTGCTTACTCTTTAAACATATACTATGTAAAGATTGTTGCCAAAACTTTCAAATGCAAACATTTCTAAATTCATTTGCATGTAAACAGAAGGGAATATGTGTATTTTTCATTCCTAGGCAGTGCACATTATAAGGCCTCTATTTTAATAAGTTGTTCAATTTTATTTCGAATTTCAGCACATTTTAGATTAATAGCTTTTTATTTTATTAACTTCCTGAATAAGCATCTACTTCTATTCTAAGATTATACCTCCAGACTGCCTGACGTTCACATTTGTACACAATATATAAAAAAAAAAAGATACGTTCAGTTCTATAAATATTTTGATAACATGACGAAACATATAGGAATTTCACAAATTATTCATCGATAAAAAGTTAATATTATCCAAATATTTTATCGTTTAGAGACTTTATACCTGTAAAAACTAATTTATTTGACAACTAAGAGAATAAAACTTTTAAAAATTTGCCTGTAGCGCCATCTCAATCTAGAGGTCCTAGACTACCTAACTAGAAATCCACCTCTGCACACAAGCAGGATTCTAAAATCATATATTAAGCTAAAATTTATGCATACAGGATAGTCAAATATATGGTACAATTACGTTTTATAATAAATATATCGTTCTTCACTGTTAGAAGGGATCAAAAAAGAAAAAAGAAAAACGAATTAGCAGGTTTTTATTGTTTTAAATATGCCATCCCTTTAAGAGGAAAAACTATGCATATCAGTGACATATGCTATATACTGATATGCAAAGGTATGTATTGTATGCTAATATGCATTACATATTCATGATACATTGATATAGGTATTTTCTTTTCCTCTCTGTTACAGATATGACATTTTAAAACAAAGAAAAAAAAACATGAATTTGTTTTTCTTTTTCTTTTTGTCTAGTCACTTTTAACAATATGTCAATAATAACAATAAGAGAAAAGTATAGCATTAAAAAGTCACCAATGCAACATTTTGTACATACAGAAGATCAATAACTGAATATGTTGCATGTAGGTCAAAGGTTTTTATTGTTAATATTATTAAAAAATATTTCACGTGTATTTTATAATGTATTCTACTCATTTCTGTATGTGTATTTTTTTATCGTATATTTTTGATAATTTTAAATTTTAGATAGTAAATCTGCTTTTGATAATTTGAAATTTTGCGTAAGTGCTTGTCCATACGCTCATTGAAATAATTGACCTTCTGTCTCGTATCGGTAGGTTTTCTAACTAAATTTTTCTGTAGAATGAATCTTTCCAAGCAGTCCACGTACAGAATTTGGTTTCATCCTGTTCATTAGTTTAAGCTATAAACGAACCCAAACAACCCAAACAGAGTAATTTTTTTATGAGTTATCGTATTTTTGCAGAATTAATGTTTCCAAGAAGCCTACATACATTTCGATTTCATTCTGTTCATTAGTTTAAACTATAGACAGACTCAGACAGGTAAATTTTTTTATGCACACCTTGTATTTATTGAATAAACATTTGTATTTTAGTTTTCATTAGTTTGAAAGTGCAAATGACTTTATGAATGCTTACTTTAATACATTTTAAACAATTCCATGATCTTAACAAATTTTCTGTCCAATCTTAATTTCTACTATACAGACCTACGCTTGTTTCTCAAAGAAAAGTGAGCTGTTGTTTCCAAATATCATGTTAAGAATCAAGTATCGTGACAAGAATCTCAAGCTCAAAATGGACGACGAACCTTCATGTGGTTACAGCATCTACATTTGTTAGAATTTTTCAGAAACAATAATCAAATTCTGCTTTATATTTGTAAAAATAGAGTTCATCATTACAATTCTTATTGCACATCTTCTCTCATATTTTGGCTGTTATATAAAAAGAAATGGCTAAAAAGAATTTATATTGTTATCGTACTGAAAAGACTGCAATCTTTCTGCAAGACTTATTGTACTGCAAAAGAATATATATTATAAAATATTTTTCTTGGTGAAAATTGGATTGTTTGTTATAAGGCTTTGATTTAAAAAGAAAATTCTAAATGTGAATATCAACAGTAAAGTTTTCAATGGACGCACGGAACTACCAATCAGACTTTCACCAGGAAAAAAATACACTGAAAACCCTTAAAGAAACAAATTGTGAAACAAGCCATGGGAATTACCAAACAAAACAAGGCTTTAATGCTATCTTTTGGAAGCAAAAGATAAAACACATTTCCAAGACAAAAAAATATATACTCTTTTTTCAATAAGAAAAACTTTAAATGAAAATAAGTCCATTGATTTAAACCACACAATGGACTCGTGAAATTTCAAATTCAAATTTAGAAAATTAAAAAGAAATGTTTTGTAAGGGAAACCCATCGTGAACAATATGGACTCTGTGTGCAGTAAACGCTGGTTATTGACGATTGAACCTCTTTCACACGAAAGGTATCTCACGAGTCCAGATCCGACTTCACCTCATGGGTCAAGCTCTCCTGTACGATTCAATTGTGAGGAAAATCTGGCAGGCGGTGCCCATCGTCCAACGAAACCTACACATTATCCACGATTGGGACACGAATCCGAAAGCCTTAATGGACCTTCCACTATAGAGAGACCCCGTCGAGTTTTTCAATGCCTTCTGCGGACCTTTCACTATCAGAAGAAGAAATGCCATTACAGTTCTTCTCACTCTTTTTTGCTTTTCTTTTTTTCTCTCTCTCTTTTAATGTTTTCTTTGGTGCTTTTTCATCGAGGAATGAATATGAGAGGGCCTTTTCAATTGCTCTGTCTGCACCGCTCTTCATTTAACTTCGCCACTTTACGCAGAGGGATGAACTGCCCCGGTGCTTTCTTTGTGAATACTCTTTGCTCCTTCCCCCTCCCATTTTTCCAATTGGGGGGGGGAGGTTAGGATGGAATTTTCTTCCTTCTCTCTCTTTTCTGCAAGTGACCCTTACTGAATTTTGTTTTTTTTTTATATTTCTGTTTTGCCTTCATAAATGCAATGTCGTTTGTTTCTTTGCTCGAGTGGTGAGAACTTTTGGATTGTGATATCATGTCATCTGGTTCCACAGTTGTAGAACAGATTTGTTTGTTGAAAGAGGCTGAAATGTTCGCACGCTTGCTTTGCTTTTTAAGGAAATAAAGTTCTTTTATCTGAGATCTGGCGATCGTTGAATTTCTCTCAAATTCTAAAATCCCAAACTGTGGGAATTTCTTTCCTTGGAATTTAAATGTGCATCAAGAGACAGAAATTGTTAAAGAGAATACTTCTTCACAATCATCGCTAAGGATATTAACGTTGCGTTAAAGAAAATGCTTGATTTTATAAGTGACGATGTTTTTTTTTAAATTTTTTTTATTATTATTATTTGAGACTCGGTCACAGTATGAATGCTTTATTTATGCTGCATAAATGAAGAAAAAAAATTTAAAAAACACTTTACTGCTTTATGTTACTTTGCTTATAATTTTTACTGATTGTCTTTAATTTTTACTGTTAATTTTTGCGATAAATTTTACTTCTTTGTAGCTGATAATTTTTAAAAACGTTTAATGAGAGGATTTTTAAATCATAAATCGAATGAGGGAGGTTTAAAGAAAATTCTGCTAAGGTCTGAGATATACTTCTCAACACATCTCATAATTTTTAGCCGATGTCAGATTATAATAATATGCAAATCTGCAATAATGTGCGTCATACTTTTTTTTTTTTTGATTTCCACATGTGGCTAAAACATGGAAATTTGACTGAAATCTAGAATTTTAAAATGAACTAAGTTGACAAAAGCCAAGGACCTGTGGTGTCATCTGGTCATACAAAGTTTTTGTTAATAATTTCCGTTAAATTATTCATCGAATCATTTTAGTACGATCCCGAAACATAACTCAGAACTTTGATATTAAAGCCTAAAATTCAGAATAAATCTTAAGAAATATTTACATCATTTTCTTATATCAAATATTTATAATTTTGTTTTATGAATCTGTTGAATGCTTTAATAATGACCTTTTATACTAGCTCTTATGACAAATAACGAAACAATAGTCAAAAGGTCAAGATATATTTTAAGGAAAAAAAGACAATTAATAACCACATTTTGTTTAAATAATTAAAGTTGAAATGGAATCAATTTATGCTCAGAATGCTGGTTAAATTTTGAAAACTTTTCCACTGTTTGCCGTAGGAGAAGAATATTGTTGCCATGTGACTGTTAAATCACCTAAATTGCCTTTATTATGAAAATAAAATTATTCTATCAGAACTGGAGAGGTACTAGTCTAAAAATGGTCTTTTATAAGATAAAAAGCTATGACTGTAGTTTATTGTTCAGGCAGACTCAGTAGGGTAGCAAGGGTAAGTAACGTCTGGCTTATAATATGATTCATTTCTCTCTTCAATAGTCAAAAGTATCATTGAACAGATACAGGACGTTCAGAGCATGATATATTTTTTTATAAATTTTCCTCATATTTGGCTTTTAAGTGATATAAAACCATTACTGTATTATCGCTATTGCACCTCCAAGGATTGATAATCTATGCCCCATCTGCTCCTCCATCATACGCCACTTCTTAGTCTTACTTTACTTTCTATGAAATATCAATAATATGATTCCTTTCCATTTTCAACAGTTAAAAGTGGCATTGGACATATACAGTGGTGGCCAGAATTGTGGACATTTTTGAAAATCGTTATGTTTTCTAACTTTGTATGCTCATAGAAAATGTTACATTTCACAAAATGGAAACTCTTACATATCATTTTAAAGAGAATTTAATGCCGATTTCAATACAAAAAGCAACATTCAAATATTTTCAATACAAAAAAAAGTTATTCTTACTTTAATCTGAATAACAAACACAGTGATGAAGTAGATTGTAATTTCTAACTTTCCTAACAAATCACCGTTCTTGTTCTGGGAACCAATAAAATGTTAATAACTGCCAGAAGAAGATGGCATCATGTTTAAAGTTGGAACAGGTCATATACGGCGTTCGGTGCATGGTATATATATTTTTTATAAATTCTCTTCATATTTGGCTTCCTTAAATGACATAAAACCATTCCTATGGCACCTCCTAAGACTAATAATCTGCGCCCCATCTGCCCCTACATCGCACGCCATATCTTACTTTCTATGAGGAATCAAAAATAAACAAGAAAATCATTGTATTAATTTAAAGCCCCAATCATACACTTAGCTTCCTAAACTGTTGTGTGAACGCTTTTGGTGCTGACAGACATACCTTAATGAACTGTAGCAAACCTCTTACTCATGGTGACGTCAACCCCAAAAGACCGCAACACAAAACAGCTTTTAAAACCAAAAGGACTCGCCTCCTTTCCTGAAGCCGGGAGATCTTTTTATTACTGCAATATATCTCAGAATGATCGCTCGCTTCACGACGCCTTTGACACACTGTATCGGATAATATAGCCCTAAGTGACTCGTTTAATTGAAGAGAAAAATTTCCCCGCTGCTTTGCTCAATTCCTTTTTTTTTTTTTTTTTTTTTTTTTTTTTGCAACTTTCACCCGATTGGAATGCTTTTGGAAGAAAATAAATAAAATTCTCGCAAAATGTATAAGTGCTATGAGTGTGTGTGTGACGTAAACTGGTTATTTTGAATCGCTTTTTTTTTCCTGTTACGCTTTTGAAAGAATTAGTATTTTCCATAAGAACTCTGAAGGGCTGTGATCGATTGATGTTAGTTTTTTATAGACAGAATCTCTAACAAGAACGTCCGTTGGTCCTTGAATTTTGAACTCAGAGTTAAGTGTTTCGTATATGGAATGGAAGTATGGAATTAGAAAAGAGATATTAACTATGTATGGGTATTATATTAAAGAAAGCAGCAGCATCTTACAATTGTAGGTAATTTAATTTTTTCTCCAAAGAGAAGTCTGATTTATATATTTAAACTTTTATTCTATATTTAACGCATCGTTTAAAATACAGTTATTAAATATATTTTTTTTTTTTCATTCAAGATCTGATTTTAGAAAAGAAAGATTTCTTGTTATCCAGTTTCGTCTGAAAAACGAAGATCAGTGAAAATAAAATATTAGATCAACAACAACAAAAAAATCCGTTTTAAAATAATTACTTTGTAAATTTAAATCAGATGTCTTTATTTTGTTTGTAACTATTAAAAAATCTGAAAAATGGAAACTAAATGAAAATTTGAAAAATGATAAAAGACCATATTTCTCAGAACACCTACTTCTTACATGTATTTGGGTCAAGTGTACGTTAAATTTAAATCCTTAGTTAGTATCCATAGAAAAAATGTTATTTATTGTTTTTTTAAACTTCAGTTAAACCATGATATCCATTTTCTTTTATTGCAGCCAGTCGCCCCCGTTACCACAGAACCAAGTCGTATAAATAGGCATTATGATATCCATTCCAAGATATCCTTCGTGCTGTTTCAAAATGGGAAACTAATCCATTCATTGGAACCTAATATTTTTTTTAGGTATTATCAGTTTAAGAGCTGCAAATGTAGAGATATTTAATACTCGACGGAGGAATTTACTCCGAAATTTCCAGTATTTCAACACTCCCTAACATAAAGTATGTTTAAAAAATAAATGATGTCTTAAAAACTTTAAACAAATATTTAACCTTAGAATTCAATATTTTCACCTTAACTATAAGATCAACCTAATAAAATTATATTCTTTTTCTTCGAAAAAAATTATTTATATTTGTGAAAAATAATTTGAATGAACTGAGAAAATTGTCTAAATTATATTCCCAAACGGTTATAAAATAAAGACTTGAGGTATTCCAGTTTATAAAATTCATGAAATTAATATATTTTATACATATAAACCATTATATCCGCTATTAATACAAAATATATTTTATATGTAACTCTTTTTTTGATATCTGCAGGATTAATTTAAATAAAATTTTCTATAGCGTAAATTTTCTGCAATAATTTTCATAGCAAATATCACTTTAAAAAATTAAAACTTTTTCTTATATGATTATTTAAAATAATTCTTTATCATCTATGAATTGTTTTGTACTTAGTTTTCATTTATATTTAAATCGAAATCTACTAAGCTCTCTCTGGTATTACAAGTTTAGAGTATGGGAGAAAGTTTTTTGGAGACGACTCAAAACAAAGGGAACAGAGCTGCATGATATAATTTATATATCATTTACACATATAAATATCACACTACGTTTGTTCGAGCTGCAAATTTGAGAATTATAATAACAAAAAAAAATATATTCTTGTTACTATAATGCTCAAATTTGTAACTCGAGAAATCTGCTTGTACTTACACTTCTTCAGAATCTTTATAATTCGAGTAGCTTTTTATGTTTTATTTATTACAATATGCTCATAATCAAGAGCCAGGTGGCTAAAGAATTCTTTATTTCTTTCAATTATAATAAGTTATATCTGTTTAAGGAACATCATATGTTTCATTTTGTTCATTATTTTGAGGAATATATTACTTCTCACTATTTTTATAATTAATTTTTTAAAGTTTGGATTATACAAGTGACAAATATTTTTTTCTAATCTATTTCCTTTGAATAAATTTCCTTTCATTCATCTTTATAATAATTAATTTTGGTTCTAAGGGAGCCTGGTAAACGTGAGATGATAAATAAAATTTTGGCAAGTGATGGGTTTATTTAATCTGGGGTTAGTGGAATCAAAATAAGAATATAAACATAAAATTTATTTTATGTTAGACTGTATATTATTTTACTATAAAATTTTGAACCCAATTTATTACTGGTCTTGAATCACGAAAATTTATTTATTGATAAATTAATATTAAATATTCAGAAAATTTCTTTGTTAAGAATTTTTTTTCGTGCTTTTTATGCATATATCTACTGGGAATACTGTATATTTTATTTAATAAAATTAGGAAGAAACTAAAAGTTAAAAGAATTGGTTTTAGTTTATATATTTTTAATATTGATTCCTTCATATGTTTTTTAATATGAACCATTTTTTAATACCTAAAAAAATAAACATTCCGAAGCATTTTATTTTAGTCTGGGAAAAAATGCAAAAATTAAGATTGTCTAGGCTAATCTGATTAATTTTTTCATTAAGAGAAAAGTAGACTAAATTAAATTAAAATCGTTGAAATTGACTTTCTAAGAAGTAAATCTGATTTATATCTATTAATATCAACAGCGTACTTATTTGTTGCATTTTGATTCTAAACAACAGTAGCATTTGGTGAAAATTAATGAACAATCTAAGAAAACTATCAGACTAAAACTGAATGATCTTCAGATATCCTCGAATTGTCTTTTTTTCCGTTACAGAGAGTCCCCTTGATACAAAAGAACTAAGCCGTATAAGCAAGGTTTATTTATTTATTTTTTATCCTCGAATTGTCTATAGGACTAATCGAGGATATCTGGAGATTTTATTAAAATTACTTTTTCGTGTATAAATTTTAAAATCCCTATTTATTACTTACCTCATAACTTCTAGTTTCCAGATTATGGTATGTATTTTATGAGAGCTCCAAACTTTGACTTGCTTTACTGAAATAAACTTACCACAGTGGAGGAAAAAGAGAAAAACTAGTAAATAAAACTCCTACGCTTTCTAAAAGTCCTCTATCATAATTACGCCAGGTTTCTTAAGTGAACCTTTCTTTTGTCACCTTCTCGTCCAAACTTAAACGATTTAAGCTGTTGCCAAGAACTGGTGAAATGACACTTAAAAAATACCAACGAAGAAAAAAAAATCGTCCTCCCAAAACAGAAAGAACTTGATAAAGAATTCATTTTCGAAAGAATTCTCATCGTCTGCATGAGTTCGCACTTTGGCACAATGATAATAGGAACGAGGGGGCTCATTGCTGGTGTCTTCGGGGCCTGAAAAAATGGCCCGGTCGTTTCGGATCTTCCTGGCTTGACTTCTATTGTGTTTTGCGAATATTATTAAATAAAAATGCGAAGGGGGTGAAATTCCGAAATGTTTCTCTTTCAAATTCCACCGGAGGTCATACTGGAGTCGTCCCATATTATTTCCCCGGCCACATGACTTGTGTTAACGAATAAACAGTCTCTCTCCTGCTGAAAAGTGATAATAATGATAATATTAAAAAGAAAAGAAAAGTGTTGTTGGCAGTTCTTGCTCGTCAGACGATCTTGAAAATGGTAATGCAACACGAGTGAAAAAAAATGGCTGGAAACTTGTATAGAAAAGGGGGAGCAATGGAACGTTGTTTTGTCGTAAAAAGACGATAACGGTTTGTTACCCCCTCGTTCATTTAGAAGTAGTTCGGCCCTAAGGGTTATGTTCTTTTGGGTTCTTTTTGCATTGCATGGCTCTTAACACCTTGTCAGGCTAGAAAGGAGGGAAGGGAATAGGTTGTTAAATTCCTCGTTCTTCTGTTATTAAGATAATATTGAGGATACGATAACAGGCGTTAAATTTGAGATGGCCTTTTTTATTAATATTGTTCTTTTTTTTTTTATCACTTTCGTGTTGAGAACGTTTAGTAAAGAAAGTGAGAACTCTAGAATCAAACATTTTTACTTTGAGTCTTGCTGCAACAAACTTGCCGAATCTTCCAGGGACTTGAAAGCATTGAGGAGTACCATACGTTCACTCAAATTGCAAACAATATTCTTTGATTTTTAGTTTGTCTTTAATTGGGATTCAAGTCTTTAGTAAAGAAAATTTTGATATTCGTGCTGTATTTGAGATTCTTTCAGTTTTGACAAATCCCAAAGTGAATCAGCTGTTTCTTAAAATCATGAAAAAAATCACTATAATCTAAAACCGATTTATTAAAAAGCGAAAGATATTTCCTTCTGTTATCTTCAAATTATGCAACTACAGCTTTAAAAATTTGTTTTATTATAAAAAAAAAAAATGCAGATATCATCTTCTCATTTCTTCATTAGACTCTCCTAAGTAAAAGCCAAGCTATATCTACATCTGTTTTCTATTTCGTTTTTCCCAAATGAAAGAACTACTTTATTTATTTTTTCATATATGGAATACCTGCATTCCTTTTAAT
Source organism: Argiope bruennichi (assembly GCF_947563725.1). Classification (NCBI taxonomy): domain Eukaryota; kingdom Metazoa; phylum Arthropoda; class Arachnida; order Araneae; family Araneidae; genus Argiope; species Argiope bruennichi. The sequence continues at coordinate 128,081,635 of NC_079151.1, read as the reverse complement.
ATGATTTAAGAATTTCAGCCTTTTTAATCGAATATTTTTTCTTTAAGATAGCATGGTAATTGATATCAGATATTTAAGCATTGTCCATCATTATTTTCTCAGCATCTATAGACATTCCTTGATATTCTATCTTTCCAAGCTTTATATTATTTAGACTTTTTTGGAAAGCCACTCAAAAATGAAACAATATAACACAGATGGCAAAAATAAAATATATAGAGAATAAAACAATCATGAAAGAGGTTATCAAAATATCTTTTCAAAAACTTTATTTTCGGTTTCATATCTCTTGCTGTCCTGGCGAACAATATTCAAGTAAGCTGTTGCTTCAAGTAAGCTTTGGTTCCCTCACTTTCACCAATTTACATTCTTTGTGATAGAGCCAAGAACAACAATAGCAAGTGTTCGAACATAAAAGATCCGCAGCTGAGATTATTCCGTTGTCTTCGATGTCTGAAATATTCACTAATGAAATAGTCACAATATAACATCAACCGACCCACAGCGAGAACTTTCTATACAACTATTTTGCAGCTATTCAATTTCTCGTCGACTCATGAAAACTCTGCCTTCTGTTCTTCATCATTCGGTTCACCTTTCTCATCATCTTTTTAAAAATATTTATGAAATATTAAATTACCATTCGCGTGCTTTATTTATAATGTTTTAATATCTTGTTAATCTAAACATACGTATTGATAACTAGACCTCATTATTCACTAACTTCCATTAAATTATTGCCAATTCGATGAGGAGACTACACTTTATTACATATACAATATATATCTTTCAAACAGAATATTAAAGATTAATGAAATTCGTAGGCAAAAATAGAAATTTATTGTTATGAATTTGTACTTTAGAAGTAGTCTTCTAGATACTCTTTCGTTTCATTAGCAACAAATGTATTTTATTATTTGGAGGTTATAAAACAATCATCTCCGATGTACTGACAACTCGAGTTAGTACAAACCATCTTATTTTTCTACGATGTTACTTTTGCTTCACGGTTTCCAACTGCTCTAATTTGTCGATACTGCTTCGTTCGGTGGTGGCGGGGTGGCCAGCTATATACACCCTGCAATAATTGACATTTCATAGTCTATTATTGCAGGGTATTAGAAAAAAATGGGTGTTAAATGTCTATTACTTCACAAAAATATGGGTGTAGTAATAGACATTTCATAGTCTATTATTGCACCTATGTTTTCGTTTTTTATATTAGAAAGGTAGCAAAACAATTCCATTAATCCCAAGTGGAATTGTTTGGCGTAAAATTTTTTTGCCCTGATTGCTCCTAATTAGTCGGAGCAGTGACAATTCTAGATATTCCATTCCTGATTTTTCAAATTTTTCAATGAATTATTTCATTTATATAAAATTAGTTCTTGATAAAAGTTTTTTTCTTTTAATATCTGAAAAATTCACTTTTACATATTTAATTACGTATAGAATGTAATCGCATCCTTTAAGTGAATAATTTCCGTTTATCACTTAGGTAAATTTGAATGTTATTAAAATCTATTCATAAGATCATACTACCATCAATGCAAATGCCAAAATGATCATATACCCCTCCCCCTGCCAATTAGCTAATGCTGCCGTAAATTTGACAATGTTATGGTTTGACTCCTTTTTTTCCCAATAGATGAAGCTCACCACAGTAGCCTACCAATATGCAATAACATACTTAACTAGTGGCAGCGTTTTTCCCAAACATTTCCCGCCTACTCTCTGATAAGTTTATCATGCCAGAAAACACCTCGCATGGCACTGGAGTATAATAGTTACGAAATATTAACTTTTGGTGTAAATTTATCATTTTTACTGAGTCTATAGCGTCATCCTTGGCGAATTATTTGGCGATTAATCACTGATAGGTTTTAATAGTATCCGAAAATCTAATTTTTTGTTTTAGATACAAATTTCACAAAAAATTGCATTAGCAGGTATAAATTACCATACCGAATTTGATATGTATAAATAATTGCATTTTTGAATTAGCGCGTTTACTTATTTCTGAGAGTACAAACAGACAGACAATTAACTCGTAGTCGGATAATGCTCAAGATTTGACATGCATCTACTCTGTAGATGTTAAATCTGTGTACCCAATTTTATCAATCTAGATCTCTTCGTTTTATAATTATCGTGTTATTTTACATTCGAACAGCCGAACAGACGGATTACCTTTGAACAAATTTTACTAAAAATTTGATAGAAATCTCTTAATTTAGAGAAAAGACTGCATACCAAATTTCAACCTTCTAGCTCAAATCATTTTTGAGTTATCTTAATCCCAGACAGACAGACATTTCCTAAATATGTGTTTATCTGACTCAGGGTGGTTGTCTAAAACAAAAAGTTTCGTCAAAATTTCGTAGTTGTAGTTTCGTTTCCAATTTGTTGGAGATGACAATACTTTCTCTATGCTAAGTATAAGGAAAAGTAAAATGTAGTTTTTAGCCTACAAATATACCTTATCCAAACTAACGGTATGATCGTCAGCCTTGGCATTAAAAAATTCATTATTATTTTACACTAATAAATTAATTATTATGAAACATATCTGATGCAAAAAATTGTGCCAAATTTCGAACTGAAAAGGCGATTATTGACGATTATTCGGAATTAAAATGCCAATTATTTGACGATTATTATACTTTTTATATACTACATGTACAAAAAAAAGAAAAAATGGTTTGAATCTACATGCGTTTTAAACCATCCCCCCCCCGTCATACGTCAAACCTTCTTTTGAAAGATCGCAGCGCGGATCAACTCATTCCTATTCAATGCGAGAGCATTTAAAGTGGCGCAACCCCAATCTCATTACGGTTAACTTCCGAGGGCTCCAAAAAACAGAACCCTTCATCTGAGTGCAAAGACAAGGGTTCGACATTTGTATGATAGGCAGAAGGACATTGAGCAATTTATCGAGTCCAGCGGGGTCTGTTTTCCGGTCCACTCTGTCATTAGAGACAGGCATCTGGTCTGTGTCAAGGGACGACTGACAGCGTGAGACGTTATCATCGCTTGCGCTTTGGTTCTTTGTTTCGATACACTTTTTGTCCGTTCGAGTAATGATGTTTTGACGTGCGTTATTTATTTAATTTTTTTTTTTTTTGTCATCCGATAGTTTTTATTTGGTGGTCGCATTCTGCCAGAAATTATAAAGTAATTATCTGATGAGATAGACAGATAATGTTTATCGGGTATGTGAGATATTAGGTCCATCGTTAATTAATTTTAACTTTTGTATCTAATTGAAAGCATTTATCTGATCTAATTCATCTGGTTTGAAATGAAGCTATACATTTTTATGCGATATGTACAATGCATTTTTATACGATAAGGAATTTTTGACAATTGTTTGCAAGGTATAAGAGCTTTGTGATTTGAAACAATAATCATTCATTCATTGAAAAAAACGAAACATGAAAATTTCACTGTTCTTCCAAAAATTAAGAATCCAAGTTACAAATTTCAAATATACTTGCATTTATTTTAACCGTTTGATTTAACTTTTTTTTTCTAATAGGTTGGGAATCAGTTTTAAGATTTAAAACTCTAAATTTAAAAACAGGAGAATAAGCTATACCTCACTATGATTTCTCTGATAAATATTATATTATGTATCAGAAAAATGTGTGATTTTTTTCAGAATGCGATATTAATACTTCACTTCAGATTGCGATAATAATACATAACTACAGAATGTGAGGAAAATGTAATGTTTAACTAATTTATACAAATGTGGAATCTCTTTATATATTCATTACAATCGATTAGTTTATCGTTATAGTCCAGATGCAGATATAAAGCAGGCGCGATCGTCTGGTGGTAAGGTCTCGGCTTGTGAGCCGTAGGGTTTCAGGTTCGAGACCCGATTCCACCGAAGAACTGTCGTGAAAGGGGGTCTGTTGCGCGTTAAATCCGTCATGTCAAACGTCATCCTGCTGGTATGGTGTGGTGTGGAGAGGGGTGTCGTCCTCGTCAGCTCAGGTGTCGTCCTCGTCATCTGACCGTGGTTCAAAATTACGAGGTCCGTCCCACTTTACAACGGGACGTTAATATAGCTGAACCAAACTAAGCGACTTATAAAGCTGATTGTGGGAATTGCAAACGGTGCTGAGCATTCATGTTAAAATTTTGTAGCAATTTTATTTATTCTTTTGCACTAGTAATTCTAGCTGATTTGGGCTATAACTAACAAGCTACATGAATTTTCCCAAAAGAAATCCATTGGAAATCAAAACTCACGAAACCTTTCATTAAAATTTTCTTCGAAATGCGCCGTCAGGTCACAATGGTAAATACAGCATCCTCCATTTTGCTGGAAGAACCATTCCTTATATGAAACCTATCATGAATGCATAGATTGAATGCATTCCGAGTGCATGGTATTTAGATAGTATTTTAATGCCGAATGAGGATTAATTGCAGTTGAATTGCAATAATGATGACATTTCATTCTACCTTATTTAAGAAAAAGTATCATCCTAATGAATAAAATTGTTATTTTAAAATGTGGCATATTATTTTAATGATTAATTAATTAATTAATTAAAACTATGAAACTTCCACTTGAAGATACGATTCTAATTTCGTATTTATTAATTTTGTGAACAAACTAAGGCATATTAAAAATCTTTAACTTGCTGCTATAAAAAAACGAGATTGCTTTTAACACAATGAATAATCCTAATGAAATTTGATTAGAGCTTTTATAAATAAAAATTTAAGAATTTAAAAAAATATTATAACCAGGCTTTAACATTTATAAATAACGAAAAGGTAGGAAATCTCTAATAAAATGTTTTTAAGTAACTAGCACTGATATACAGGGTGATCAAGAAATAACAGGAGGTGTTCGAAGCAATGTAGCGTGTTGTGTACTGGACGGAATATAACAAAATTTGGCCACCATGCACATTAAAGTATGCGGTTTCAATTTCTCAAGAAAAAAAAATTAGTACCAAAAAACGCCGATAGAGGAAATTTTGGAGCTGCGATCGAAAGTTTTATTATGTAATTTGCCTATACGAGTACGTTGTGACATGACATCGACGATAAAAAGAAGGGTTGCGGGAATTTATGTCATTCTGCAAGAATTGCGTTGTCACTGCATAAACGTGTCTTATTAGTCAAGCTGTTTTATCAGCAGGATCAAAATGCCAGTGCTGCTCTTCGTGAATACCGACGGTTAAAATAGTTATGTTGAGGACCGATGACCATAACTAACTTATGAAGAATGGTTCAAAAATTTCAAACAACAGGAATTCTTGGTGTGCAACCAGGCCGAGGACGTAAAGTTATCAAGTAGGAACAAGTCAAAGAAGTTGCAAATGCCGTTGTGGATCAGGTGATAGCTAATAAGCAGGTTATCAGTAGTGCATGTTCAATATCACTACAAACAGATACCCTGTTCTCAACGATGCAGGAGATATTGCGTAAGATCCTGAAATTTTATTCGTATAAGATAATACGTTACATGTCAGACGAATAAATGCAAGCCGATATGCTGCGAGCCACCTGTCGAAAACCTCGTGTACCGCATGCAATTAATTATTAGAACATCAAGTTGGTGGTCACCTTGAGCCAAATTTGTAAGTTGCTATAATAAATGACTTTCTTTGGTATTTGGTGTGTTGTTATTTACTGTTTCCATTGGCAGTTATGAATTCTTTTTCCACATATTATGCGCTTGCAGTGCCAGAATTTCTCCTATCAGCGTATTTTGGTACTTTTTTTCTTGATAAATCAAAACTGCATACTTTAATGGGCCAAATTTTGTCATATTTTGTCCCGTACATAACATGCTACAGGGTTCCGAACACCTCCTGTTATTTCTTGATCACCCTGTACTTTATTTCTCCCTCTCGATAAAATAAAGAAATTTAAATATCCTTGAAAGAAGTAAAAATTGTCACTTGAAGAAAGCTGTAAATCTGCCTTCACTGCAAGCACTCCTAATATGCTGGGAAACAATAATTCCTTTACCTTCAATAATGCATCGATTATGTTTTCTCCTATTAGGGAGTTTATGTGTTCCGTGACTTCTTAAATTTTGAATTACTATTGCGAGTGGAATCGGGAAGAAAATATTTTAAGCCAAAAATTTTTGTTAGGAATTTTCTTTTTCCTTCAAAACTCTTTAAGCTTTGCAGACAAAAATAATTTTTTTAAATGTCAAATTACATAATTTAATTAAAGTTTTCTAAACATTTAAAATAATTACTACCGACATTAATTGAATTTTATTTTTTATTTATTGTTCAATATTGAAAAAAAACTGTGAAAGTTTAAAACTAAACTCTTTAAAACTTTTTTAAACTAAAAAGTTTTAAAAGAAAAGAAATCGCTAAAGTATTTTCCTTCCGAAAATAATTAAATAATGGTCCACTATTTTCGGAAGAAAATAGATCTGCAACGTATCGATTCGTCAAAACCGTTCTTTGTTAACTTTTTAATATTACTTTTCAAGAAAACTTTTAAAATGTTATCTGTTCTTTGAGAGTTAAATGAATAAATAAAATGGGAAGAATCTTGAATTCATGTGGGAAAATGTTATAATGCACAGAAAAAATGAATAATTAAAATAAAATATAAAATTATTTTGAATTTCGAAAACAAATATTTAAGCTGTTTTGAATGTATTTTCGAATATCAGAAACAAATATTAAATCAGTTTCGAATATTACATACTTTTAATATAAATTAAATGGTTAAGTTAATGACTTTCAATATATATATATATATATATATATATACTCTTAATGTAACAATGCATTGAAAAAAATTTATCATGTATTTAAAACAAAAATTTACTCAATTGCTCACGTTCCTTTGTAATTGAATTATAAAATAAGATCATTTTAAACGGACTTAAAAAAAACTCTATAACTCATTGATCCATTTCACATTTCTTTGAGATATGTAGTTTCTGCTTACTTTGACACAAAAAAAAGAATAATAATCTTATCATTGATGGCTAGATTCCATGCTTAGTTCACACGAAATAGGGCTAGAAACTAATACGATTAGAAAATACGGTTTCCAATCCACGTAATGTACATCATTCATAGAAATCCGTTTCTTTTGGACCAAAAAGGCTGAATACAAGGGCGGGGACTTGTTCCGAGAACAAAGCGAGAAACCATCGCTGGTTTCATTATTACAGGTTCGAACAACACCGCGGGAAATTTCCGGGAAAATCTCCCAATGAATGGATTGAGCGAAAATCATATAATATGACAAAGTGTCCATCAATACCTGGAGAATGAAGTACGGACCATTTTCTGCCGCTGCGGCATTCATCCAAAAAGTATGTTGCTTCAATTCATATGACTGAACCTTTTTTTCAAACCCACATCCTTTCCCTTTTCGTTGAATTCCATCTGTGTTGCGCAAGCGAAAAAAAGCATACCGTGTCGAATAGAGTTGCTTATGGAAAAAAGCTCTATTTTGTTTGTTGCGTTGTAGTTTCTTTTAGAATTATATAACGGAATACAAAAATTGAACGTTATACATATCATAGACCGGGGAGGGGGGGGCAGATTTTTTCAGAGTACGGGCTACTTCTAATTTTCTCAAGGTGTTGCGGTCCTCCCAGTGGCATAGATTTGATGAGCTAAAAAAAATGGTCTGCAATATTTATTACAACTTAATAATCAATACGGACTATGTACTTACCTACATAACTATCAATAGATATCCACTTTTTAATCCCCTGTGTATCTAAAACTAATAAATCATAGCTGAGTGTTTTTGAACAATGAAAACAAAAAAATTATTCTCGAAACTTTCCAATAAAGGTCATATCCCTTTTCCTCCACATAATAATAATAGCCACAAATAAAATAATATCAAATGATTCATTTAATATCAAACGAATCAAAAATACATTAAAAATAATTCATTTTCATCTAAAGTTAGTTCCAGTTGTTATAGTTAGTAGAAGACTTAGTCTGCGTATTGTCAGGCAATTTTGAATCTCTCGGTATATAATCATTGTTACTCTTGCATTGGATTCTAAGTGGTCGTCTGTGAGATGAGAACGATATGTTGTCTTAATTATATTCATCATTGTTCATTAGATTCCAAAAGTTATTTTTGGTTCTGAACGACATGCTTTTAAAATTGTCATTTTGAAGGAGAAAAACTTGTTTTTTCTTAAGAGATAAAGATATATATAATTTATATATTTATTTATTTATTCCACATCAACATTGCCAAATTTGTAATACATGACTGTAGCAATTAGTTCTTTTAGTATGCACGTCTTAGGCCTTAATAAAGGCGGTCACCTCAAAATGTCTTGGTGATCCACCTGCCGATGGCGATCGACTTAATGCTTGCCCCTATCATAGACCTTTAAGTTATTCCACCAGCTAAAAGTCTTCGGTAGAAAACGATTTTCAATGTCTTAAAAATGGGGAAAAAATGCCATTAAATATATTATAAAAATGAATTCAATTTAGAAATGTTATTAGAAAAGGTTCAGTGCAAGAATGTATGTATTTATCTTGTCAATGTATGTATTTACGAGGCTATGATAGAAAATGATGCAAAAAAAAATAATAATTCGAAAGTGACATTAACAGGATATTGTTGATGCCGGGAACGAAATTTTACATATAATTGATCATTCGTATCTGGAACTTTTAGAACATAATCAAAACATATAACGCCTGAAGATCATGTTACATAAATAAATAGGAATAAGAATGAAAGAAAGGAATTCGACGTAATTAAGAATGAAGATTTAATCAAGGTTCAGCTTCGGGCAGGCATCTCAAAGAAAAACAAAATCTCTGGTTTGAATACCAATTCGAAGGTGATTCTTAGTAAAATTTTCAAGCCGAATTCAATTCTTTTTTCTTTTTTATTCCTATTTATTTGTGTTCCATAATCTTCAGGCCAATTTTGTTTTAAATAACCTATGTTTTGTAATGTTTCCCCCCGCCCCCCCCCCCAATTAAAAAATATTAATAGGGTTTGTTTCATTATTATTAATTTTAGCTTTATTTATTTTTGGATACTTCTAGAGCTCATCTGCTCATATTTTATGATCGGAATAAGATTTATCAATCCATCAGCCACAATTAACTAAATGATACAGAAAATTGTACCAATTATTTAAAATTAAAACTCTTGCAAATAATGTTATATCTATGGAAAGCGGTGTTAAACAACATTTTAAATTTAATATGTATATGTTATCTCATAGATATTTACTTGGTTCTGAGCCCGGTGATATTGTTTGCTGACTTATAAGATTGTCACTGAAGCATTAACATAAGACATACATACATGATATACAACATACTTGATATACTTGACATGATACATAATATACATATAAGATATACAACACTTATAAGATTCTCAATAACTCATGGACTTAATTTTAGATAATTTTAGATAAATGTATGCATTCAAAAGTGCAACCATTTTTATTTAAGTGTTAATACCAGTTACAAGAGATCTTAATGTAATTTGATAGTCTTTCCAGATGCCGCCTGGATTTGAAAAAATTAGAATGGCTTATTTACGCTGTTTGATTTCAATTCTAAAACATTCAGATTCAGATGCATATAGCGAGTTAATATTCTTCTCTTTTTTCACCCTTCTTTTATAACCCCACCTCATCAAAAAAAGGGATAAAAACTTACTTTGAAAAAACAAATTTTTCTAAGTAATTCTAAATAATTGGATTCTTATGATATTCCAAAGTTTTATTTTATTCAAAAATGTATTTTAGTTTATTTATTTTGTAAATAAGAACAAATATTTAAAAAAAAATCAAGATTTCATCGCAACATTTTTACACTAAAGTCCCTTTAAACACCACTGTATAATATGATAGATTTTAAATTAATACAAGAACATTAATTCTGCATAAATTTTATATTGAATCCATTATGCTTCATGCAAAAGATTTTTAAAAATTCTAGAAATATTAACAAGTAAAAAATACAAGAACATTAAAAAATAACGATACCATGTGATAATCTAAACTTTCATTAAAACAAAACTGTATTCACTAACATACCAGATTGAAATCAAAATATTTCATTGTCTTTGATAAATGTATAGAATATATCATATTGCGTTCTTTTATTGTATATTTGTATATTTTGGCCTGAAAATAATATGTTTTGATAAAACAAATTTCCGGGAAAAAAAATAGAAAGTGCTTGTTGTTTTATTTACAATACTTATAATGAGGGTTCTTTTAAAATATATCTGTTGTATATGTTGAAGAGGAATTTAAAATATTTAAGTAATGCCACCCTCCCAAACACTAAAATGTAAACAAAATATAAACATCCGAGGAACATAATCTTTCTAATAATAATAGCCATTTTAAAGCATCGTTCTTAAATTCTGTGAATTCGATCCCTCTCACAGCGCCCCCTTTATCCAATTTTTGAATTGATGGCCCTCGATACTGCTTGTTTACAATTTCGCTCCTCCGATTCAGAGTTACAAATTGCTCTTGTGGAACACCTGTTGAACAGGTAGGGGATGCGCCTGAATGCACTTCCTCCCTCCCTTCGATGTCCTCCGTCTTTCAATCCTCCCCCGATTTTTACCGCTTCTTCCTTCACGTCCCCCCTCTCGACAAAACCGCAGTTGCAGTCAACCGAAGCTGAACAGGTGGAACGAAGAGAAATCGGGGGTCGAACCAATGGCAATAAAAAGAAGGAAGTCAACCTATACTTCGTTTGGTCATTGCAGAATTGTTCTTTTTTGTACATTTTTTTATATGAATTCACGGCCACTGTGTCGAAGAAGTGCCAGTTATGAAGTGAGATATAAATTGTAGCCATTTTCGATTTGTTATATATATAAAAAAAATGGTAAAGCATAAATCAATATTGTTGGGGTAGATGGGCAATTCCCGTTTATGATCTGTCAGTAGGTCATTTCTTTTTTTTTTTTTGCTCGTTGCTCTTGGCTGGACGGCCAAACGATGCAGTTAAAAGACGGAACAATAAAGTATCATTTCATTGTATCGTTTTTTCTGGGGGGTAATGTAGTAAAACTGAAATTTTATTTTTTTATTCTTTTGCTCGGAACTGCTTATTCCTATCGACCAACTGTTCCGTCTTCATTTTCTCTGTTTTATAATCTGTTTCGTCACGGATGGAGGACATATTTTTCTGTCTTCGCGTCTCGATTGAAAAAGATGTCATGGGTCAAGTCAAGAATGGGAGGTAATGATAGAAAACATAACGGAAATAAATGCCAGCAATCACTCTATATCCTCTGTTTAATATTTTATTATTATTTGAAGACCGTAATTTGGTGAACTTAAGTAAATATGGACAATGCATTCACCTCATGAAATAAAAGTTCCTTACATATCTTATTGAAGCATAGTTTATATTTAGCATGATTATTCTGAAGATACATCAATTGAGCACATTCTTTTCTATCAGAATAAAAGTACCTTTTCTGTTTTAGAGAATTGCACTGTATTTTATAGAAAGAAAATAGGGGGTCAACTAATAACTAATTTCTGCATCGTTAGTGGTATACAAATTATTTTCCTTGGGAATATGCTTTAAATAATACGAAGAATTTATATTTTTTGTTTATTAATGATAGATATTATCTTAATTAATAAGTATTATTGTGAAGGACTGAAATTAGGGGATCTCGACATTCTTCGGTAAATGTTGACACATACCAAACAGACATGTGAAGGATCGAATATTTTAATATATTTTCATATATTCGAACCATTGCAGTATATATAGGCAAGCACAAATAATTAAAGATGACAGAAGAAACAAAGCCAAAAAGAGATAAATATAACAGTTTAGGTAATTGCAATAAATTAGAATGAATAACCAAACTAGCTACTCCGCCCCGTCTAATGAAGGTTGTCGAATTAAATCTGATTGAAGTCCTAAGGGCCCTCACCAGCCACTGAATAACTCTTCCCGTGGAAAGCACATGTACAGGAGGTAGTCGACCTCCATTATTTCTGTACCTACCAGGGTAGTGAGAACCAACCACCGTACCGGGAGCTTTCTCATCCTCATTTCTGAGATGGTCCCTCCGGGGAGGGGCATAAATAAGAATGTATCAAATTAATTACACATTTTTACATGAACTTATTACTGATATTATTTCCTATACTCATTTGTTCGTTAAGTTGTAATTCGTTAAGTGTAAGTCGTTCGTTTAAATGTATTGTTCGTTTTAAGTTAGAGTTTACATATTTTGTTGCATACTCTATTTTGGTGGACACTAAAGTGTTCTATAATTATTAAGAAATATTTAGTTTTGTGATAACATAACAAATCATATTGATTTGGCATCATTGACATTCATAGTGTATGTTGAACGTTGATATTCGTCGATGTAATTGAGAAAAAAATTATATTGAATAGATATTTGAACTTATAGCAAAGGACTATGAGAATGCTGACGTTTGCTTGAAAACATTGATATTTGTCAGATACTGGTTTTTTTACAGTAATAAAAATACTGATAAAAAGTTATGAATATATAAATTTTCAGACTGTTTCCCAGTTCTATTAATCCTATTTAGTAAAACATTCTTGGTATATTAATATTTTAATAGAGGAAACTCCATTATTTTGCGATTAAAACTGAAAAATTTATGTTGAATATTACTATATTAGATCAATCAACGTACCTTTTAAGGAAGTGAAGTCCGCGTAAGATGATCTTTCTTGAGAAAGTGGTTGAAATAGTCTAAAAGTATCTAAAATAAAAATCAACTACTGAGCCCTATCTGTAAGTGGATAATTAATACATTGTTGCCTAATTAGTACTACAAAGATAGATAACTTGTACAAAAGCAATATCGACACATTAATTCATTTTACTTTAATTATCATTCTAGCATCCTTTTATGTTAAGAATGCTTAGCAGAAAATTTTAATTTAGTCTTCAATCTGAAAGCCTAAAAGTAGGAAATGGGTTCAATGCAAAGTTTGAACCAGTTTGGAATGCTTAATGTATTGAATTAAAAATTTTGTATGCATAATGAAAAGCTTCTATCAAATCAAACATTCCAACTACACAATTTGAGTTTCAGTGTTGTTTTTATTGGGAAATTCTACATTCTGCCTCAAATAATAATTTAAATGTCACTGTTTATGAAAATTTTATTTGTCCATTGAATCACAGAGTTACTTTCCATTTCTTATATATGATATGTTTCCAAATTAACTTTTAGGCTAACATTTATAAAACTCAATGGGATAAGTTGTTTTTGAAACAAATGTATTCAATTTTTGTACACAATATATATATAATCAAATTTTATAAATGAATATAAAAAATTAGTAAGATATATTGTGTAACTAGAAAAAAATCTGGAAATAAATAAATAAGATTTAAATATTAAATAATATTTTACAGTTTATCTACACTATGAGAATAGTAAATAATCAATCTGATTGCAGTCATTATTACTTGATTTCTTTTTCAATTACCATACAGATATCATACAGTAAATCTCTGAAAAGGAAATTTATAATATTTGAGGCTTGGAATCGGATATATATGTCCAGTCATAGCAAAGTCATAGTCATCCAGTCATAATCAAAAAGTATATTTAATCTACTTACGAGTGCAATCAGTAATTTCGTCTTTAAAATACTTCTATCATATAAAAGAGATTTTTCGTAAAATCGTTTTTTTTTTCAAATTAATTTAATTCACATTTTATTCTCTCTCGAGAGGCAAACATGATTATTTACCAGAAGGCGCAACGCGGCACAAAAGCAGAAGGCAAAAAGGCAAAAAAAAAAAAAAAGCTGAACAAATGATTACTAGTTTTATATAACATAGGATTTCTGGCCACGTGCCAATTCAATACACATGGTGACCTTTGGCACCTTTTCAAGGGTAGTATTGAAAAGTATCACTTTCATTTGAAACGTAGTTCTGATGGCGCATTATTTTTTTTACAGAGGAATTAATTAAACCGAAAGTGGAATTGGATCATGAAATAAGAGAATATTTTACTATGGTCTAAATTAAGAGTTCAAAATATCATTATAATATATATAATATCTCAATTGCATGTAATATATATTAATGTATAATTCAATACTATCGATTTAATGGTAATTTCTATATTATCAGAGGACGAATTTGTGTCTTTTATAATCAGGAATTTAAATCATAAGATATGATAATATGAAAAAAAAAAAAAAAAATGCTTTGTCGACATTACTAAACAGAGATTTGAATTTATAATAGGAATGGAATGAATTAGTGAAATGTAACCGTCATTTGTATTACATCGAACTATAAAGGATTCAGGACTTGCTTCGACGCTGCTTTACATCTTTCCATGTGCATGGACATATTCCTGCATCTACGCGGCTCTGTAATGAGACAGCAATGAGCTAATCAGCTGCCATTCCCATGTATGTCGGGAACAGGCTAAATGCAGACAAGGCAGCCAGCATATCGCTTCAATTCGTGGAAAATCGGAGCGGTTCGTCCGATTTGGGCAGATGACGGGTGGCGAACGGCCGATTGCTCCTGCAATCCGCAACCGGGGTTCCACTAAACTGAACAAGTGAGCGCTTCACGCCATTAGGTCGTTTGTGGAGGGACTTGCAAGGATACCGCAAGGGTTGGCATATTAATAAAGCGCGCCCTGGAACGTTTCCTTGATGCGATCTCAATTACTGTCGTACTGACAACCGATGAGCCCGCTGGTCGAATTTGTCCGCCTTTCAAATTGGTCACTTGTCACGTTTAATATTGGAAGGGCTCACTTGGCTGATATTGGGAATGGAGGGCCGAAATCGAAATTTCTGTGAATCTATGATTCTTGATAAAATGCATTGAACAGGAACACATGGAAAGATGTAAATATGGGCATCTTGTAACGTGCCCATATTTCTTTGATAATGTGGCATTCATATTATAGTATATCTCCTTCCTTTGTAAATATAGGATTAACTTTCCCTTCACTATTAATAGTAAAACATTACATAGTTGTGGCCACAGTTCATGATAAATATTGAACAAATGTAATAGTAAGCCTTTCTTTAGTATATTATATTGTTAACTTTGCCTTCATTTTTAACTAAAAGCATAAAAACTTTTATCTTCTTTTGGTAGAAATTCTTTAACAATGTTGCAATGAATCACGGTATAGCTGTGTTCAACCCAATGTATAAAAAAATACTTTATATTCACAAATGGTAAATTTGCGGAGCATTTCTAAATAAATGGTTTTGAAAAATTATAATTTGGAATATTTGGTTCGAGATTTCTTCATTTTTCAATTTCTCAGAATTGTTCAATGTATTTTAAAATACATTGAACAATTCTGAGACAATTTCTTGTGTCGTTGAACAAAAAGGTATTTGATTTGCACTCGAGAAATTTCTTTTGAAATTTACTTAAAAATTAATAAAACCATTTAGAAACATAATTTGAAGGGCATTATTCGTGCATTTTAGTTAATTTTTAATAACCTATTCTTGCGCTTCATTATCAAAAGTATCCAAAATCAAACCAATATTTTGGATATCCGCGCTAAATATACCCAAAATCAAATCAAATTATTATTATTGTTTCATAATTCAATCATTCATTAATTCTAAAAAAAATTATGAGGACTAAATTAAAAAGATTAAAATATGAATAACATGTTTCTACAAAAATCATCCTATATCAGTTCCTAGAAAATTGAAATTGGAATTTTTAGTCTAAATTGGAATTTTCAGCAAATATTTGTATGTTTCATACTATAGCAGATACTTTCTATTATTATGATTGCTACTCTTTAACCAAAATTTAAAATACATATCAGGTATACCTTTGCTTATTTCTGTTGTTGTTGTTTATAATGACACTTGCCATGGACAAGCTCGCTGACGAAGGCAGCGATTTTAAGCCAAGGGAGCGTCTCTTGTTTTAGTAGCGCCAACTAGGGCCAAGAGTACGTCTTAGCTACTCGCGCATCACATTCGCTTGCACAACCCCTTTTTACAGGGGGGCACGTTCACACATCTCACAGATAAAACACATGAAGAACAACCATGCCAGAACCGGGAATCGAACCCAGGACGCCCAGATCAAGGAGAAGACGTGCTACCCCTATGCCAGGACGCCGGTTTGCTTATTTCTAAAAAGACATATGAAAATTACTTTATTATTTTCACTTTTGAGATAATCAAGTTAAAAAAATCTTATAAATATTTACTACTATTTACATTTTTATATTTACCGTTATTACATTTGAAAATAATAAACATAAAGATTACATGTTATAAAGATCAAAAATTCAAAAGACATCATCAAAAGAAACTCCAACCCCCCCCCCTCCTAAATGAAAAATCGCATTTTATTTATATCCATTTATCTATATTGTATAAATGATTTTACCAATTCAACACCTCATACGAATTAATCAATCTTACTTCTTATTCTCAAGATTTCGTTTTTTAAAAGAATTGCTTTTTGAAAAAATTAGCAATTGTTTTTATATCAAATCAGTTAACTAAACAATTATTTTAAAATGAATTTATCTTTATTTAATATATACTAAGCTCGTATTTTATCTGCGTCGCAATATCTCGATGTTTGAAATTTCAGAAGGAAAATCTAAATATTGAAAGAGGTACAAACATATAGACGTTTCTTATTGGATAACTTAATAATTTTAATGCAATTTTCTTTGTTTTTTAAATTATACAAAATAATCGAATAAATATGAAAAAAAATTTAAAATCTGCCATATTTTAATAAAATATTAAATCATAACAGTGAAAATGATTTTAAACTTTTTTCTAATGCTTAGTTTTATAAGTCCAATTTATTTGCAAAATTCCAGTTCAGTGTTTGATTTCAGTCAAGCTTACTGATATTTTTCTTGCAATGCATTTGTAATTCCAGCTCCGAAATATTTTAGTCGTCTAACGAAATCACTTACAAGAACTATCGCAGACGGTTCGCAATTATTTCACCATTTTACTGCCATTGAATCACGAAATCAAACTTTTTAAAAACCAAAAATGTATTCATTAAGTTTCAAAAAATTATTCTCTTTTACTGCATTAAGTCGCACTGATACTTTAACGGCATCCGAATCAAAACCCAAAACACCATAAAAGCGCTAATTAACAATCCGGCATGCGATTAATGCATTGTGACTATGCGATTTTTTTTCCGAGCACTGCTATAACCTTTCGAACGAACGATGTCTCGATTAACTTAAAGGCAAAATTGCTGGCACAAAAACACGAGAGTCAATTATTCCCGAATTGACCAATTAAGCCACGAAACCGCCAATCCTCGCCTGAGAGGACGCCCGTTTTATGGCAGCGCGATGCAGAAATCGCGACTTATCTTTTAATTAGTCGCAAATAGATACGTTTTAAAAATTCTCTCCAAAACCACATTAACTTTAAAAAACGCAATTAAGCAGAAAATTGCAGTTCAACGAAAAGAAAAGGATTAAAACAAAGTTCGTCTGACATGGGGGTGAAAGGGTATCTTTTAAGGCAATTATCGAAGCTTTTTGGGCTCTTCTAGTTCTGATTAACCAATCGAAAAGATAATGAAGGAGGGAAAGAGGTGGAGGGGGAAAAAATAGAATTTTTCGTCGAATAAACTGAACGGAAGACCATCGCCGTTACGGTTAGGAGTCGGCTAAATGAGTATTTCGAAATGCAATCATTCCCACATGGGTAACCTCGGTGTTGCAATGCAGAGAATAATGGAAACTCGTGGAAGATAATAAGTGCACTATTTGTTGATAAATAAATAACAGCATGCGATGTCCAGTCATACAATGTAATTTAAGGGTTGAACAATTCAGATGAAAAAGCGGCCATTGTGGCATAGAGAAGTACAAGTGGAAAGTCAGCTTTGAGGAGTGACGACAACATTTATGAGTCCATGGTAAACAAGTATTTTTTTGAATGGTTTGAAGTTTATTGTTCATCTTTTGTCGATGGTAAATATAAATTTTTCTTGCTGAAAAATGCTGCGTGGCCAGCTTAGTATTATACCAAGTGAAATAATAAGCTAAAGCATTTCTTTTCTACAATCCTCTTCATCGTGGACGGAATACAATAACGCACATCTGAATACACTTTGGATTGCTGAAGAAATGTGGCCAAATGTCAGCTCGTATGTTTATATGCAGCAATAATTTGACGAAAAATTATTAGATATCTATGCGATTAAACTTCATAATTTACTTCTTTATTAAGATTAATGAAAATCTAATTTTATTTATGTGCTTATTCTGAGGTCCTTCAGTTTGAATCTTAAAAAAGTCATGGGAAAACAAAAGTTTTTGACATATTACGAGAAAAATGACGATTCTTTTAGCATATTGTTTGAAAAGCATGTTTAATAATTTGGCATTGTAGCAAATAACAAATTAAAGAATCAAATGAAAATTCTTTTAACATATTGTTTAGAAAATGCCTGTTTAATAATTTGGCATTGTAGCAAATAACAAATTAAAGATTCAAATGAAAATTCTTTTAACATATTGTTTAGAAAATGCCTGTTTAATAATTTGGCATTGTAGCAAATAACAAATTAAAGAATCAAATGAAAATTCTTTTAATATATTGTTTAGAAAATGCCTGTTTAATAATTTGGCATTGTAGCAAATAACAAATTAAAGAATCAAATGAAAATTCTTTTAACATATTGTTTAGAAAATGCATGTTTAATAATTTGGCATTGTAGCAAATAACAAATTAAAGAATCAAAGGAAAATTTTCATTTCCTAGAACTGACACCATTTTGTTTCTTTTAATTCTTATTCAGAATATTGAGAACTACAATATCTGTATTTTGTTTGTAGAACTGACTCTAGAATTCTAAGCCGAATTATCGCTACTGGAAGGTAAGAAGATTCGTTAATAAAATTGAAGTAATTTGTTATAGGTCTTATCAAGTGAAGTTTAACCTATAGGCCCTGTGCTACGCTCGTTTACTATGTTGTAGGTGCTTCTGAAAGTATAGCAGATATATCTTAAGTAGTATATAAGTAATTTTATACCATCCGAAGACGATAAGGGCACTGAAGACACTTATTAGATTTCAGTACTCCCGAGATATATAGAGCTGATCATAAGTATGCGTATGATAATGTTGTAATAATTATCAACCGAATATTTACATATGGTAATGCTAAAATAAGACAAGGATTGTGAAACAAACTAATAACAGGAGGCTGTTAGGCAGTAATTTATCCAAATCCAGGGGATGTTATAATGCCAACAAAAGGCGCATAACACATTTAGTTAAAAATGTACGATTAAAGTTTACATATTAACTTAAGTTTATAAACTGACAGGAATCCAAATGCTCTAAGCTTTCTAAAAAATTGTTGCCAACCACTAATATAGTAACAGTCGTTTGGAGTTCAATATTTCACTTTAATTCGAATAAATCTAAATTATTTTAAGAACGTAATAAAATTGTTAAAATTATAAAATAAGTATGAATTTCGAGTAGAAATATTTTATATACGAGTTTTTGAATTTCTGCAGCAGTTAGCATTTGGATTTTTATGTCAAAACACTGTAAATAAAAGGAGCTCAGTCCACTGATTGTTACTCTAAAAAAATTTTTTGTCTGAACTTCGTTAACTTCAAATAATAGATCGAAATATAGATGAATATTTTGTACAGCGTATATTTATTTTATTTTTTAAAAACTTATTCATTTTTCTTACTATTTTCTCCCTTCATTTTTATATTCTTTCACCTTGATGCTATTTTAATTATATCTATTTCACTGTTAAGAATTTTCATCTGACTTATTTTATAAATACATTTTTAAAATGTAAGTGCCTGAATGACGCATATTATCGTTGACGACAAGTTTAAATAAACTTTTCTCACTAGCAGTGTTTATTTTCTGAACTAGCTGCCATGAATCTAACTAATTTGCATCTGTTTCTAAGTCTAGTTACATTTTAAATTATTACACACTTTGAACAGTAAGTTGGTTTTCTTACTTTCTGCTTCTTTCCAATACAAATTACTCATAGTGTCATGAACTTTTCCTGTTGTTCCATGAAGACCGTTGCAAGTTAAACTTCTTTTCGTGTTATTCAATCTAATCCTTTTTATTTCATTCGATCTCAAGTTTAAAGGCTACTCTTTGCTGCCCGTGAACTCGGTGCCAGAATTGAATAAAGCTAAATCATCTCAATCAGAGAAAAACGGCATTGGCGCATTGGAAACTCTGCCAACAAATTTCGGACGCCAGCAACAACAGAAAGAAAAAGAATCAATTCGTGCTCATCGGCAAACCGTGAGTACCGTTGTGACTGGGGCTCGATCATTAACCAAACACCATTAAAGAAATTTATACCCGTTTCATTATATGCAAAGGGAGGGGGGAGGAAGACTGAAATGATGATCTCAACCGTTACATGTTCCAATAGACTTCCACAACCGTTAAGCAGGGAAGCATCCCCCCCCTCCAGTCAAAAGGACCTTGAAGTCTGTGTGGAGTTTTTGAGGAAATGATATGCTAGTACGACGGATTGCTTTCCTAACGCCAATTGGCAAAAAAAAAAAAAAAAAAAGAGCACCGAGTTGGCTTCTTTTTTTTTTGTAGGTCAGACAATGGCCGCGCAGGAAATGAAGGCAATCAATGCATCCCTAGCAAATAACCCTTTGATCACGCAAAAGGAGGGAGGGAGGAGAGAGTGAAAAGTGGTGTAGGCGGGGTGTGCATTCGCCTTTTCTTGTTAATCAGTCGACTGAGACGTTAGACCAATCTGGTATTGGGTTTGCAGTGAGATGGGCCTTTTTTATTGTTACGCTGGATGCAGGTTTGTAGAGTCAGCTTTGTTAGCAGTGGACCGCTGCAGCAGCTACTTGAAAATGCAAGAGCGATTTTCGGGGGATTAAGTTGGGTGGCCTTTTATAATTGTTGGTATGCTTTGCATTTGAATTCCTGTCATTAAAATTGCGGATTTTCACTTATACTGCCAATGGCACATGAGCTTGTTTGAGCTGTAATGTGGCGGCGGCTTTCATATCAAATCCATTTCAACTTTGAGAACGACTTCGTTGACCCTCTTTGATATATCTGTAGTAGTAATTAAATCTTTTTTGCTTACTTATGTATTCTGCTTTATCCGCTTACTTGAAACACGAAGGGAAAAAATAACGTAGGGTAACGTTTTTACGTAGGGTATGTTTCTATTGCTGTTAATTTCAGTGAAAAGAAAAATATTTTGTAAAGATTGCATGAAAAAGTTGAATGAGTAATTTGTAATAATTATGTAACGGTATTTGATGTAAACTGCCTTACTTTTATAGCAAAGGGGGGGGGGGAGTAATATTTAAAAGGAACATGAAGATTATTGAATATGTTTAATAGAAACGGTTTCGATCCTCCATGAATTAAGATGTGCCTTCAAACTGGGGATCATAGCTAAAATTTAAGTGGTTTTATCTTGGTTTCAGTAAAACTCTTTCTCAGATGAACACTCAAAACATATCTTATTTATTATATTCTCATGAAATAATTATGTTTGCAACCCCTTCCATTACTCCATCTCCCACAAAAATTTTGTTTAGTTAATTTGACTAGTTTTAATGAAACATGAGAGAAATTTTGGGATATTTCTTTTAATTTTGATTTACGATCGGAAGACGAGTCCGAAATCTGATTCACTACTTTCTCCTCCAAGACCAAAAATCTTCACCTGCAAGGTGAAACTTTCATCATGAGGCCTGATGGAACGTTCACAAGGCCTCATATATATGATGGATCTTTTGGTGGAATCGGGTTTAGAATTAGGACCCCTCTGATCCGCAATCAAGACTTAACCACTATATCACTGTGGTCGCTGCATAAATTAGCAAGCATTCGTATCAGTAGATTTCAACGTTCGGATAAGAGTATCATCCTAAACAGAAATATTCTTGAAGTAACTATATATATAATATATAATTTCAGCATGTATTCACAATATGCTTTTGCAATTACAAAATCTGTGTCTTTATAGCAGGTATTTGCAATTAAAAAAAAGGAGTCTTCAGTCTTGAGGTAGGAGCGTCATCGTGAATAGAAATATACTTGAGTAACTTTATATAGGGTTCCAGGATGTATTCGTAACGAGCTTTTGCAATTAAATGTCAGCAAAGAACGAAATGCAAACGATATCATTGCTCATTATTCATATTTATAGCATGTTAAAGCATTTTCAGCAATTTTCTTTATTGATGATAGCTATCAATGCCGCATTTGTCTTTCGTTTTGTGAATTAATATTTAAAATTTTTATATATTTGGAAAAGAATATTCACAGGAGGTGAGAGAATAACAATCGAACATTTATCTCCAGTCTCGTTTTCTCTTGGGGAGTCCCTAGAACACACATATATATAATATAAGATAAGCAGATTTCTGAAAATTATAAGGCAGGTTTAAAGACATACAAGACGCTTTGGGTTTTTTTAATTATCTTTAACATCCATCCCGGGAAGGCAAAATTATTTACAAGCAGAGACGCGGAGAAGGCATGTCCGCCACACGCGGCACAAAAACAGAAGTAAGGAAGGGTGAAACAAATGATCACTAGTCTTATATAACATGGGATTTCCGGCCACGTGGCGGTTAAATACACGTGTTGACCTTTGACAAGGACAACGGAGGGATCATTTTCACTTGATACGTGTAACTGATTACGCAGTAATTTCTACACAGCTTCATACGTGGAATGGGATCAGGAAACAAGAGAACACTTTAGAATGACCCCGACATGGGCCGAATTAGGCAAAAAATTTAGGAAATTAATTTGGAATACATTAGATATTAAAATATCATTACACATACACACACACACACACACACACACACACACACACACACACACACACATATATATATATATATATATATATATTCCTATCTTTTAGTTGTAAAGATGACATTTCTGAAGCTTTTCGTTAATCAGCCAAACAGAAACGGACATTATTATTGCCACCGTAAACTCCAAAAAAGCTTCCAATCCTAAGATTTTCATTTGACCTTGCCGTTAAAGCTATTTGAGACAAAATTTAATCTTTTAATCTTAAAATAAAATTTTCTATTTCCAAAGGCCATTAATTATTTTGATCTGTCATCAAAGTATATTTGCAACACCTAAAAGTTTTAAGTCATTACGCTCATAACTTTCTTTTTGTTCAATATATTAACAATCAGAATAACAATATGGGAAGAACTCAATTTTGTATTTTTTCCTTTAGTCAAAAAGTATTGAATATTAACCTAATGTATTTTTATTCAAGCACTAAAAAGTTTCCCAATAATGATTTTCCAAGCCATTAGTGATAGTCATATCCTTACTTTGGAAAAAAGGTTTTAAGAACACAAAGAATTATATTTTATGTTGCTTGAGCCAATAATTGTACTGCTATAAAAATTTACAGATTAATGCACCATTCTGGTCTTTTTGTTCTTATTTATTGAAATATTCTTGACACACTTTTAAAGAGAAAATTCCACTCCTCTGCCACTGAAATTGACCGAGCTATGGAGTTTGAACTTCATTATTTAAACCATTCCAAGACTGCCCAAGCAAATAAAATAGCATAAAATACTTACAACAAATAAAATAGCATAAAATACTTACAACAAATAAAATAGCATAAAATATCATTACATACGCCGTTTGGAACATTTTTCCATGTTCTACTATCTAAATACTGTATTAGATATGACTTGGGAAATGGTATAAAAATTCTGAATTTGTAATCTTTATACTACAATATTTATTAAAAATAATATAAAACAGATTAAAATATCACTCTACTTCTTTAGAAGCACTTTTCCAACGTTTTTTTTTTTTCTCTAAATTTCCAAATGCAGTATCTAAGTAATAATTTGAATTCTTACCTTTGGGTGGAATGGTAACGGGAAGCATGATTTTTTTATAAGCCTCTTTTCCTATAAAATTATATATCCACGAACATTTTCATTCAAACTTTTCTGATTCGACGAAATTATTTGAAGTTAATTTTGATTTTATCGATATAAGGATATAGTTTTTATCCTTTCACATAGTCTTTACTAGTTTATTCAAAAGTTATTAGACCAAAAATAATTTAGCTCTTTAGCAATGAATTACTCTCTCAGTTCAGTTGGCTGTAGCAGATTTCCCTCGTTTTTCTCCAAAACGAAATATAAATGTAAACTTGTTTTCCCTGAAAATTCTCCAGAAAAGTAATCCTCCTTTTGTATTAGAGCTAAGTAAAACCTCATTCCAGGCAAAGATGCAAATTCATTATGATCAATTAAGGAAATCTCGTCATTTACAATGAGTCTTTAATTCACGAATTCGACTTGATATGCTGAATTCAACTTGCAAGATTTCAAGAGTCACAATTTAATGTTGTGATATAACGAGTTTAAAATTCAGTACACAAAAATGTTGTCGACTCAATTGTCATACTAATAAAGCTGATCAAAATAACTGAGGCTTGAAGCACTGTTGATTTGTGGGACCTTGAAACAAATTTCATTCAAACAAAATAATTTATTACATTTTTTTTATTTGTTTCAATACAAATATTTATCTGGTAAGGATTTAAAGAATATATTATACTGATTAATTTTTAATTATTTTTTATTAATAATTAATTAACGTTAATTAATTATTTTTATTTTATAATTAATTTTTATGAATTTGATATTAAATCAATCAAATGAAATAACAAAAGTAATTGTTTCATAAATTTATTAAACACAATTTGTTTTGAGAATTTTATGGAATGAAGTTACAATTCCGGATTTTTGCTTCATTTTTTTTATGTATTTAATCAAAAATTCGTTGATAGCATTTTCATGAATCAGTTTTAATGTGATCTGATAAATAGAATGTGCAAATCGCTCTCCAAGATTTTTATTGTTTTAGACAGGATAAAGATTTTTCAGCAGATGTATTAGTACTTTGTAATTTTCAGAACAGTAACAACTTAAATACAATTGAACTAAAATATTTTTTGATAAAAAGATACTGCAAAAGTTCAGTTTCTTTAAAAATAAATATTAGAAAATCTGAATCTTTCTAGCCATGGAAATTTAATTTCATGAAATCTTACAAAGTCGAGTTTAAATTTTTAAAACAGTGGGAAAGATTATCTTTATTCCGTCTCCCTAAAACAATAACAGGCCACATGCTCGTAAAAACATTTCGAAACATTTTTTAAAAGAAGCAATGTCATGCTCGATTACGATTAGAAATATCGAATCGGATTTAGCTTAGTGCAAATTAAAAATTCGTAATGGATTCGTACACGTGAATGAAATAATATCAAATGTATTCATATTCGAATTTTAAAAAAAATAGAAAACAAAAGATTTTTTCTTTGCAAAATCAGTGAGTGGCGCAGGAAATAGCGCTATCGTACTGCTTCGTCTTGCCTCGGGCCAGCCCTTTATATTAAGATTATCATTAAAAAAATCTATTATATCTTCTAATAATTAAATCCTTGATTAGTTTTTTGCTAATAACCAAAATGTAGAAGTAGTTCTGGATGTCTTCTAAAATTATTCTAGCTTTTTATAAAGTTTATAAATAAACTCATAAAAACCAGAGTTTAAAAATAAATTAGTTTATTTGAGAATTTATCTTTTCTTCTTGAAATGAATGGCAGACTCAGTGAAGAACTCTATGCTAAATGTTTAGCAGCTGCGGGCGCTTTTAATTTAGTATTTTTAACTGACCTAGAATTCAGAACATCTGAAGACCTGATTCCATTAAGAATTTGTGATTTTGAAAACAAGGCGTGGATGCATGTCAGTTATATACACACATACAAAAATTAAATAAATGAAGAGGGATTCTGAAATTATATCTTTCGCACAACAGTTGAATTTTCATTCTTTTGCTTTAAATCTACTTTGGGATATTTTTAAAGAAATTAAGAAATCTGAATTACTTTGTTTACCTTTACTTTTTATAGCATTCCTCCAAATGACATCTCAAATATGGGGATAGATATGGATATTGTGGGTAAATGAGTGGGTTCTCATTTTCTTGGAGGGTACAATAATGGCAGTACAATTGTATTAACTATTTTTTACTCTCTCATGTACGAAGTATTGTAATTAATCTCCACACAATTCGAAGTCGGTATTTTGACGAATCACAACATTTTTAGACCTCCATTAATTCGGAAAGTTCATTACGTCTGTCTGTCTATCTGTGAACACAATAACTCAAAAACGCTTTGAGCCAGACGGCAGAAATTTGGTATTTAAAATTACGATCAAACTTCTAGATTTCTATCAAATTTTGAAAGGAAATTTTTCGCAGGAAATTTGCTTGTCTGGCTGTTTGAAGTAAATTCAATAACTACAAAACGCAAAAACCTAGGTAGGTATAACATAGATTAAATAACTAAAATATCACTAAATATAACTTATCAAACTTTAAACCAAATCCGTCAAACAATTGATCGTCTGTCGGTTTGTATCGGTCGCATGCATGTGAAGGCAAGATATCGGGATTACGATTATTTAGAATTACGATCAAACTTCTAGATTTCTATCAAATTTTGAAAGGAAATTTTTCGCAGGAAATTTGCTTGTCTGGCTGTTTGAAGTAAATTCAATAACTACAAAACGCAAAAACCTAGGTAGGTATAACATAGATTAAATAACTAAAATATCACTAAATATAACTTATCAAACTTTAAACCAAATCCGTCAAACAATTGATCGTCTGTCGGTTTGTATCGGTCGCATGCATGTGAAGGCAAGATATCGGGATTACGATTATTTAGAATTACGATCAAACTTCTAGATTTCTATCAAATTTTGAAAGGAAATTTTTCGCAGGAAATTTGCTTGTCTGGCTGTTTGAAGTAAATTCAATAACTACAAAACGCAAAAACCTAGGTAGGTATAACATAGATTAAATAACTAAAATATCACTAAATATAACTTATCAAACTTTAAACCAAATCCGTCAAACAATTGATCGTCTGTCGGTTTGTATCGGTCGCATGCATGTGAAGGCAAGATATCGGGATTACGATTATTTAGAATTACGATCAAACTTCTAGATTTCTATCAAATTTTGAAAGGAAATTTTTCGCAGGAAATTTGCTTGTCTGGCTGTTTGAAGTAAATTCAATAACTACAAAACGCAAAAACCTAGGTAGGTATAACATAGATTAAATAACTAAAATATCACTAAATATAACTTATCAAACTTTAAACCAAATCCGTCAAACAATTGATCGTCTGTCGGTTTGTATCGGTCGCATGCATGTGAAGGCAAGATATCGGGATTACGATTATTTAGAATTACGATCAAACTTCTAGATTTCTATCAAATTTTGAAAGGAAATTTTTCGCAGGAAATTTGCTTGTCTGGCTGTTTGAAGTAAATTCAATAACTACAAAACGCAAAAACCTAGGTAGGTATAACATAGATTAAATAACTAAAATATCACTAAATATAACTTATCAAACTTTAAACCAAATCCGTCAAACAATTGATCGTCTGTCGGTTTGTATCGGTCGCATGCATGTGAAGGCAAGATATCGGGATTACGATTATTTAGAATTACGATCAAACTTCTAGATTTCTACGATTACGATTATTTAGAATTACGATCAAACTTCTAGATTTCTATCAAATTTTGAAAGGAAATTTTTCGCAGGAAATTTGCTTGTCTGGCTGTTTGAAGTAAATTCAATAACTATAAAACGCAAAAACCTAGGTAGGTATAACATATATAGGTATAACATAGATTAAATAACTAAAATATAGATCTTATCAAACTTTAAACCAAATCTGTCAAACAATTGATCGTCTGTCGGTTTGTATCGGTCGCATGCATGTGAAGGAAAGATATATACACAGGTTAAATAACTAAAATATAGAAATTTATCAAATTTTATACTAAATCCGTTAATCAGTGAACCGTTTATTAGTCTGTATCGGTCGCATATGTGTAAAGGCACGGTATACAACACAGGCAAATAACTAAAATATAAATATCAAATTTTAAACTAAATCCTGCAAACAGTTGACAGTCTATGGATCTGTATCGGTTGAATGCGTGTAAACGCAATAAGTAATTAACGCAATTAAATTAAGGAAATTAGATGTGTTTTTTATGACTACAATAGTTTTGTGCCGAATTTTGATATCAATTAGCCTGCCAAGAAGGCGTCCAGAATATATATTCAGTAAAAATCCTAGATTTGCGCCAAAGATCCATATTTCGTAATTATCATTCACTAATGAATTGAAAAGTATTAGCATTCTTACCCAAGGTCCACAATTTTATGTGAAGGAAGGGTGGATAGGATCTTTGTCGAAGAGGATACAAGAAAGTTTCAAGGAGATCACTCTCATAGGTTCGGAAAAGATTCGTATCCCTAACAGGAGAAATTGTGCTTGGACTGGTGATGGCAAACAACAGTACACATGTTATTATTCAGAAACTTAATGATTCAGGCACTCGATACCAAAGCATCACAGCAGATATAATCTAAGGTGTACGCTTTATAATGATTACAATAACCTGGATCTTTTCTTTTCAAAACAAGTCCTTTAATGCTAAATAACTCCTTGAATTCCATCAGGATGTCTTTTTTACTCCACTAAATTCTAGATATAATATCATGGCTGAATGGGATATATATGACATTGATAGCTATTTTAAGGGATAAATTGATTGAAAATTGATTTTACTTTCTAAAATCAGAAAAGAAGCAAAATTTATTACCTTGGCGTCATTCATCCTTCTGAAATCAATAAATAGAATACACACTTTACTGAGAACATGAAGATTACTTTGAACATTAGCACATTTGAACGCCTTATTTCACTTACAGCATTAGATTGTGATAATGCAGATGTATACTAGTTTAGTTAGGAAAAATTCCCCTCAAAATCATGTATTTATTTTTGTTAAATTGTTATTCCATTTTTAATAACCTTCATCCCCACTTCTCAAAATTTTGCTACTAATCACAGTAAGCCAGTATTTGCTTTTATTTCATAAAGTATTAATTTAAAAGAAATAATCATTTCATATCATGCTTTTTAAGATTTCTATTTCAGTACTGTAAATTTCAAGCTCTTTTTTTAGCAAGCTTATAATAAAACAAAAAGTGGGTTTAGCCTAAAAATTGTTTACTCAAGACACGTTTTGTAAATTCCGGCTCACTTTCAAAAATCCTACTGTATCAGTTTGTATCGTTCTAACACTCCGAAGTACAATTATCAAACAGATCTCTAGATAAAGAGTTTTAAGAAGTTTAAATGGATGAAGCTCTATTTTAATCAAGCATGTTTTATTCATTTTATTTAATTAATTCCCCCATCACGGCTCTAGTGAAGGGAAGACCTGTTCTTCACTTTAACACTTCCGTTACATCAAGTTCTTATCTGGCGAACATATCTGTCACTTGTAGACCACCTACTAGCGAGTCGCGAACTGCACATAAGCACCTCTGTTGAAACGAGACAATTCAGCGTTAAAATAGGATAATGTCTACCAGCAGACAGGTGTAGTAGGTGAGGATACTGTCTATTTGCTTGCAGAAAAGAGAACGACTTGACTGATGAGAGTGCCAAAACTCTTCCACAACTCTGCCGAAAAATTGGAGATGTAAAAAAAAAAGGCAACTCGAGTTGCATTATCCAAATTTCCTTTCTTTTAGGAAATTGCACGTCACGTGTAACTGAGCTTCCGTCGTTTAAGTCTTTCCTCTCAAGTTTTTTTTTAGCCTTCCATGTCTACTTTGGATTTTGCGTGTTTTTTAATCAGTAGGAGCCATTCTAATTGTCTTTGCCGGATCTAATTTCGCTTCGTAAGGTCTATCTGTCCGACCTCTTTAAGGAAGAAAGAAGAATAGGGTGGAAGCGCCATGTTGCTTGCTGTATTTTCTTCTTTTGGCAGCGATTGCTTTTGTAAATGTGCAAGTAGTGACTGTAAAATAGTGTGGGAGAAAAATTTTGTAAAAAATTGTTTTTCTACTATTAGGTTTTTTTTAGGTCCATAGGAGTTTCTTTCATTCCCATTGGGATTTCCAAAACTACATAATTATAAATATTATAATCTTTGAAATTTACCAGCATATTTGCAAAGCTTCTTTAATTAATCCATTAATTCAAAATTCTTTAAATCTTTGGATTCAAAATGGACTTAGTTATGCAATTGGAAACGATTAATCATTTTATTAATTTCATTTTTTTTAAGAGTCTGTAATTTGTTTTGTGAAACTGAACCTTCATATCTGTTGCACATCAGCAGATTTACAATGCAGTAATTAATTTGAACATTTCAGAATTAGGATATTTTTTTCTGTAATTTGTTTTAAAAAGGGCTGTATCATAAAATGCATATTTTGGAATTGGTTCTCCGTGGCACAACTGGATTCATATATTTTCATTTTTTATAAATTTGATAACAATGAAAAACATTTTTAAACTACTTTACATCAAACCATTTAACAGTTGCATTATAATGTATTATTTGAAATATCTGAATGCAGTTTATAGAGGTGGAGCATCTTAAGATTTGATCTGGTTTGGTTATATTAACGTCCCGTTTGAAGCAACACTAGGGCTATTTTGGGACGGACCTCGTAATTTTGAACCGCGGTCAGATGACGAAGACGACACCTGAGCTGGCACGCCTCTCTCCACACCAAACCAGCGGGAGGACGTTTGGTCATGACGGATTTAATATGTAACAGACCCCCTTACACGACGGTTCTTCGGTGGAATCGGGTCACGAACTTGAAACCCTCTGGTTCCGAAGCCGAGACCTTACCACCAGGTCACCGCGGCTCTGGAGCATCTTAAGAAGACATATTATAAAGTAAATTTCTTATTTATTTTGTATGTTGTACTTTTTTATGATAAAGATGCATTATATTTGATCAAGGTTTCTTAACTTTTTTCCATTACGATTCTTTTATAATAGGAATACATTTTAACCATTACATTCCTGTTTTTAAAAAATGTTAAAACGATCTCAAATATGAAAAATAAATTTAAAAAATTATAATTAAATGTAAATTTACAAAAGAAGCGGGGTTTTATGAGGGTGGTAAGGTGGAAATTCAAGCAATTTTATTGGGACTATTTCTTGAACCAGTACCAAGGCTTGTTAAAGGATTGCAGGGCATTATATCAATGAAATGTTAAAACATAATAGTCTGGATTTATTCACTTACAGGTTTCTTTAGTTTACGATTAGACAGAAAGAGATAAATTTTCACGACGGGGATTTTTCTGAAAAAAAAAAGTTTTTTTTTCTATCATCCCTTTTCAAGACATTAGAGAATAATATTTGATGTCCCTTCTAATACACTCCACTATCTCCTTATTTGTTCTTGTCTTACTTTATTATCAATGTTGTTGTTTATTTCCATGTCTTGCTATATATAAAATCTACGTAACTCTTTTTTCACGTCAAGCCATACACCATTAGAGGATTGCAGATAATAAATTATCACAAGACAACCACAGGCATTCCAAAACGTATACTGAAGAGGCACGACTAGAATGACATTTAATATAAACAGAAAAATTCTTGCGGCCACAGCCAAAAGTAAGGCTTCTCAGATGTCCCCTGAAAGTCGGGGATAGGTTTATCTAAATCTGACACATTTTTAAATGTCATGGCGATGGCGCTCTAAAAAAATGGGGTACCAGGGTTTTTGAAATATTTCTTAATTAAGCCGAGCTCAAGGAAACATAAAATAGTGGACAAAGGCTTATGAATACCGACATTCGCAAAAATATCGCATTTCTTCAGAAGTCCATGTGGGAGACGATACACAGTGCGCAGGTTCGTTTTAAAGAAGACAGATGGTTATTCAAATTTGTCTGCCATCTCCGTTATCAAAAATCTTTCCAGTTGATTGGCGATGAATGAAGCTGCAGCTGTCAAACAATACCTGGATTCAAAATAAACATGATGTGGTAAATATAGTCGTTACTCACAGATTAATACAACAGATAGTGAAGTAAAACAATTATTTTAAAGTGATTTAAAATTCAGGGTATAAACTGTTAGCTGAAGATAAGAAACTCCCAAACAAATGAAAATCATACTGTAAAATTTAAGCGAAAAGGCTAACAGGATGAGGTAGAGGGCACTGTCTCTCAACTCTGAAGTTGCATTATAAAAGAACCGATTTTTTTAAAAACTTACATTCCTTCTTGTGAACTCTCATAGCTATGATTTATGATTTGCTTACCAATCGACCTGGTCGCAAAAAAATCTTATTTCTCAAAAAAAATTGCTGGATATTTTTCACAGGGTTTGTCAATTCATGCCCCACTGCAGATGTGATTGCTAAAATTTTGGAAGAAATCTATGGATTTTGCATAAAGTCCACATACCAAATTTCAGTCTTCCATCTTAAAGCGTTTTTTGAGTTATTGTGTTACAAACAGATTCACATATTCCAAAAAACGTGGTTTTGGGACTAAGAAAAATCTGATGATTAGTCAAAATCTCGAGTTCCAACTTTTTGCCGATTACAGTTCTCTTTATATAATACTTTGTATAAAGGGGAAAAAATGTGAGAAACCGCCTTTTCTCGTCTAGGAAACCGGAAAGAAGCTATACGATTATGAAAACAGTTATGTAGATGAAGATGATGATGTCGTGTCCGCATAACCACGAAAAGCGGGTGCAGTAGCTTCGGAGGGTAAAGACCCCTGAGCACCCAAGGGCAGAAGTCTGACTTCTAGCTCATATGAAGATGACACATACACATTCGCTTGCACAACCCCTTTTTACAGGGGGGCACATTCACACACCTCACAGATAGAACACAGATGAAGAACAACTATGCCCGAACCGGGATTCGAACCCGGGATGCCCAGATCACGGGGAAGATGCGCTATCCCTATGCCAGGACGCCGGCACAGGTATGTAGATGTTGTGATAATAAGATTGAAATTCTAATGGTTCACAGTACCAAAAAGGTTCCAGCCTGTCAGCAGCTGAAAAATATCTATCAGTGCAGCATTTGTATCATCTGAAGAGATAGAATTAAAAATAAAAGGCAAATGTGATTTCATAAGTTTACTACTTTTTTTTTTTTTTTAAGTTCTGAAACTGACCAAGTTTCTGGGATGCGAAAGTGAATTTAAAAATCGATGAGCATTTGAAGTATTTCTTTTTTGTAACCGAATAAATAAATTCCAGAATGATTCTGAATGAAAGGTGTGGTTGTTATACGAAAGAAACAAAAAAAAAAAAAAAAAAATGCACAGATTTTCTTTTATCACATGCTTAGTCGACCGCTATTTATTTCTCCTCTTTTGAGGCTCAAAAAATATTGAGGACTCTTTGCCGCAACAATGAAAAATCTAGATTGCTGTTCTTATTCTGCAGATTCCCTTTCTTTGGGAGTAACAGAGGAGAGAAAGTATTTGATAGTGTTTTTATATTTATGGATGTTTCGTTGCAATAGCTGTGTTAACAATCAGAAAACTATCAACGAACTATAAAGGGTTTTGATACGATGTTCAAGTGAGAATGAAAGTTATTTATGTTTCTTTATTTGTTTGTGTTTATTTTACTATCTCCATGATATTTTCTGCATTTTATTTACATATAAAAAATGTAGGTTTTTTTTTTTGATGTAATTTATTTTTTTCAGGAAAAAAAGAATAGATAGCCAGATAAAAACTAAAAATAAGTGAAATTTAAATCTGTCTATCTGTTTCATGCATTTCATAAGTTTTTGACGGAATAGGGTAAAAGATATAAGAAAACATTTATAATGAAATTCATAAACGATACTTATACTTATAAACCGACCTGAAAATCCTCATGCAATATTCAGGAAAAGAAAACTGGCAATGCTAATAGTAAAAATTCTTTGCTGTAAAAGGGTTTATAATTAAATTAAATCAAATATGAAAAGATGAATAAAAAAAATTGCATACAGAAAATAGCTTCTATTGTATATTTAGACAAAACATTGTTGTTAAACAACATTTCATAAAACATATTACATAGATCGAAAACGTTATCTTTTCATAATAATAATATTAAAACGAATCTGTTGGGGTTTTCCACATCCTGTCGACTTTTTGTAAACATTTTTTTTAAAAAAAAGGTGAAAAGTTGTTTTTTTAAAAATTTTATTATTTATAGTTTTAAGAAAATGGTCCAATATTTTTATTTCCTGCCAAGATTTCTTTGTTAAAGCAATAATATGCTTTGCGCTGGTTGGTTGGTTGGTTGGTTAGGTTGGTTTGTTGGAGTTTTATGGCGCAAGAGCCATATCTGGCCATACTGCGCCAAGCAAAAGGTAAAATAGGCTTCACTTATCATTAAAATTACTTACAGCACAAAACGAGGATAAAAATTTCATAAAACATAATTGCATGACATTTATATATGTTAAAAGTAAACAACAAAATAACATTTTGAAAAGGAAGTAAAAAGGAAACAAATGATGGAAAGTCGTTAAAATTTTTATAAAGATAAGGCAAAAGAAATTTGCGGAAACATTAAATGTGATTTAAAAAGCCAATGGCTCTCAGAAAGTTAAAAATATTTGGGTGGTATTTCTCACCCACCAGGTCCTTAATATGCTTTGCGCAGTGAATTGCCTAACAAACAGAAAATAGGAAAAAGCAAGTGTCAGAAAGCACTTTGATCTTATATAATATCAGAAAGGAATTTGCAATTTGCCTAAAAGAATTGTATTTTGGTTCCGTAGGAAAAACAATGTAATTCAAAAGTTAAAATGGGGACAGAGTTCGAGAGATTAGGAAATTATTTTTAGACGATAATTAGAAGTCATTACACACACAAACACACATCTTATTCTATTGTAATAAATACATGGATAATTTTTATGTGTCATTTCTAATGAAAATTGAAGAGGAACCATACGAAATGTAGTAATACATTAGCCGTAAACTAATGTATTTGAGCTTTCGAATGGAAATAAAATTCTAAAATTGAATAAATACTGATGGCAATGACAAGTCATCTGTTCAGAATTATTGTTTCACTTTTATTTTCACTTCTTCTTAAATTATTAATTCTGAAAATTTTCTCAGTTTATTTTTGTAAATAATTCGCTGTTTACAAATGATAAGTAACTAATAAATAAAAGGATTAGCAGAATACCAATAATTTGGATAAATACTCCCATTAATGTCAAACAAGATTATTTTAGATCTTGATACAACAAGAATTATCATTTATTTTGTTCTTTTGAATTAGATATAAAATAAAAAGTATCGTATTTTTGTGTCTCATTTTTCTTCATTTAGTAAATAATTAGTAATTTTGTATTTATTATATTCTTTTAATAAAATATAGCGATATTTGAAAGATCAGAGGATTAAAAATAAAAGAAAATGGAAATACAGAATTTTAGAATTGATATCGACTTGTTAAATAAAATCAATTACTACTTTCATGATTAATGTCTCATTTCGAAAGAGAACATAGGCTATTCTTGTAGTTTGAAGATACACTATGTGAAGAAAAATTCTAGTTATTAGATATCTCTTTAATAATATATTTAGAGTAGCCTTTAACTTTGTACTGAATTTAAAAAGTATGAAACATTTTCTTCAAATTAATTATGCATTTGTCTGATCTGGAGTTTCAATAGTTTTTATAATATATAGTTTATAATTTGTAACTTCGAGTACTGAAATTGAAATTTACAATTGGATATCAGAATTTTTTTAAATTTATTAAATATTTTTATATTTCTTTTTGAAATGAAAAAAATAATGAAATAAGAATTTATATGTATGGCGTAAAGAGATTTACAAAAAATGATTTTACTATATTCGACAGCAAGTTTTAAAAGTATTCATTAATATATTATCCGATTAAGTATGTACATTTCAAACAGACAATCACATTGAAATTCCACTCAGAGAAATCCTTCTCTTTTTTTCCTACAATTTGCGTCATTATATTTTAAATTATTGATTAATAATTCTTAGTAAAACGCTGCTATAATTACTTACTTAGCCTTAAAATATTATTAATGATGTAAACATGTAAGAATTGAAAATTATTAGAGGACTTTGCTATTGCATACTACTGAGTATAGTCCTGAAAAAAAAAAGAAAAGAAAATCTTATCTAATTGCTGCACGGTTTTCCACTGGCTATAACAATTCAAATTCTGTGACTTTAAAATCCCTTACGCTTCGCATAAAAACCAAAAAGAACAAGAAAGAAAAGAAGGAAGAAGAAAAAGACAGAAGAGAGAGAGTCCCCTCCCCTTCCCCCAAAGGCTCGCGCACGTGCCGAAATTTAATTCCCTCAAATTTCCCGCACGCGGTTCCGAAAAGAGGATGACAAAAGTTTTACCGCAACACCCACGAGATGGCACTGCGGGCGGAGCCAGACCACGTGACCCCTTGTGATTCAGCAGACGATCCACGAGAGGGGGACGCGGGAAGCAAAGAAGAAACAGGCGAAAACTGTTTTTGACTTTCTACGGTTCATGTCGTCTGATTCGGTCTACACAAAATTAAACCCTAATTTTGGACTTTTTAAACTAAATATTGATCCTCGTGCGACATGCTGCCCCCTTGGTTAACCCTGTTTGGAGCACTTACAAGGTAAGAAATATTCTTTCCTTTTTTCGGAGGGATAAAAATCGTCTGTTTATGTTCTTTTTTTCTCCGAGTGGAGTGGTGTGGTTTACGCGACCGCGTGCGTTGTTGTCGTCTGCTCTGTGGGGGAGGTTTATTCGAGCGGCGAGCGCTTATTCTGCATTCGAAAGAGCGCTCACAATATTTGGAGGGAGGGGGCTATTGAATTTTAGAAAGGCATTGTCAGGCAGAATTCGAGCGAAGAATAGTGGCGGTGTTGTCCCGCCCCCACCACCCCTGTGGGGGAGTTTTGTTTACATTTTGGCAAAAACACGTTACTCTTTAGTAACCGTTAAGAAAGATATAAAATACATTCCTTTGGTATAAATTTTCCTTTTTAGATTGAATTTCTTATAAATTTGTTCTTGTATATTTCTTTATTTCACGCAACTCGGATTTTTGATAAAAGTGACAGCTAAAGAAAATTTTCATTTGTTTTTGTTTGCGCATTTCTTCCTATTTTGTTTAGTTTCATTAATTCTTGAAAAGAATTCTTCGAATTGCGTTTAAAATATTGCGGAGTTTCACAAGATTAACTATTTTTTTTCGCCGAAAGTTTATCGGATATAACTTATTCTAACTATTATATCAACTTATAACGGCATCGCAAGTAGTTTACTTTAGACCTCAGTTAAAAGAAATATTAATTATTATTAATTGAATATGTAATAAAGACTTGAATAAGGACAAAAAAATTATATTTAACACCATCACATCTGATTAATTATCAAAATTCTTTTGTATTATTAACTAACATATTAATCTTTTTCCCACTTTGTTTATACTTTTAATTTTGAACAATAATTCGAAAAGAGAGAAATAAAAGTTTTATTTCTATTGGATAAAGATTTTAACTAAACATAGCTATATATTCAAATTAAAAAGAAAAATTTGAGTTATCTTAAAGATTTAAAACTCAACTTATTTTGTATGCACTTTATCATAACTTGAATTGTGAATTGGTTATTTAAATTTAAGCTATAAAATTTCTGTCGCAGCAACTACGGATTACTCGTAACTGATGGTTTGCTGTGTTTTGAAAACTTAGATATTAGAATTCTGTTTTCATGTATTTCCTGGATTATTGATTATCTTCTGGAAAAAAACACAAATGATCAAAATGCGAATGAAATTAATTCGCTACATTTTACATTTTTTGAATAAAAATTAGAAGAAAATTATGGAAATGAAGGAAAGATATGTAAAGTCATCTTTTAAAATATTTAGTTTTACTTTCATTCAACAAAGTTGTTAAAGTCAATATGCGCTAAACAAATAAATGGTAAAATAATAAATTAAGAAATTTCCCTTCATTCCCTTTATTAAAAAGTAATTTAAGTTTAGATAATAATAAATTGATGAATATTTAATTATTCAAGACCGAGTTAAATTTTTCTCAACGCTTCAAAAATTATAAAATAATAATAACAGTAATAATTTTTATAGATAGGAATTGAATATAATTATTGTAAAAAGCTATAAAGCAAAGCAAATAGATTTGAAGCTGGATTATTGAATGATCATCTGTAGATTGCAGTATGGAGTATCGACATTTTTAGACATTACAAAATATTTTCAAAACTTGCGAAAGTTGTGTTATTAATTATAATTTTTTCTTTTGTTTTGTTTTCATTCACATTGTGTGTTTTTCTTCAAAACTCATGTATTTAGGGCGGAATAAAAAATTGTTCTTATACAGGAAAAAATAATATGTTGATATCATTTTTCAATCCTGAATTTTCTCAGGACATTTTCAAATTTTATTTAACTAAAGTTTCAAGTAACGTTCTCAGTTCAAATGCTCTATTAATTAATCTAAAGATAATCTACTTTTATTTTAATTAGTATTTTATTTAAAAATTGTTTTTTAGAGACTCATTTTTTTTCTCCATCGAGTATAAATTTTAAAGTTCTAATATGTGAGTTTCGACAAATTTGGCCTAAATATCTGTGTTGTCATGCGTTTTGAATATCTTCTTCTATAACAGTTGGCATAAATATTAGTATTTTTTGATCACATGCTGGTCGCATAACTTATGGCAAGCGAACTTTGAAATCTAATTAATTAAAACAACTGTAATTAAAATTTATTCTTAAAAAGTTTCTTGCGTATCTTTTTGGCCGATGTTAAAATTAAATCAACAGTAATATCAATTAATATATATTTAATCTGCTCATTTATTAAAGAAAATTGTTGCCATCTTTAATTCTATGTTAGCAGGAATCGGAGAGACTTATTTTTTAATTAATTAATTTTTAACTTTTCTGTGTTTTTTTTTTCTCGAAGATATTGTTGAATTAAAAGTAAACTTTTTGGTTTTATTTTAAATAATGTTACTATCTTAGTGCCTGGAGTGAATTATTCTTTTTCTGTATGCATAAGTGAATTGTACAATAATTGTTTCTAAAAGGATAATGCTACGAATTCATCATTTATTAAACAATAAGATTTTTTTCCTTTTAATTTTTCTTGACAAACAGATTTTTAATTCGAAGAATGAATAAAAAATTATAAGTTTACAAACATTTTCATTCTACGAATTATGTGTGGTAAATATCTTTTTTATCATTAATGTAGCTAAACTTTTTTTTAACAGTTTTTCTTCTAATTTGTAAAGAAAATTTTAATGAATATTTTAATGAAATGAACAGCTTATTTCTTGGTATCCATAAATTTTTCTGACTGCAGAATACATGATTTAGTAGACAGTTTTTCTAAAACTTTTAATCACAATTTGCACAGAACTCGTTATTAATTTTTGAAATACTTTCTTGAAGTCTGCTTACTTTTATGTTTTTAATTATTTTCATACATTATATAATTGTCTGAAACTACTCAGTATCATTTAAATAATAATGGCAAACAGTCTATTGTTGGCTTTTTTCTTTATAAATATTGGATAATTCTTAGACCTTTCTTTTGTTAATCACGTTTTTTTTATTTCATAGGTATTTTGTTGTGCATGTATTTGTGATTATTTGATATTCATTCAATCCTAAAACTATTTAAAATGGGGGGAAAAACTATAATATTCTTACTTTCTATATCTCCTCGTTTTTTAATTGAATCAATTCTTCTAATTTTATAAATTAAAATTATTAATATAATATAATCTCTTGAATAAAATATAAATTCAGTTCATATTTCTTGAACATTTTGTAGTAAATTCTGTCGTTTGATAAAAAATAGTATGATTGCTTGCAATTCAGGGTTATTAGTGAATTCCTCATATATGAAAATGTAGCTTATTATCAGTATAAATGCATTAGAAATTAGCATTCATTATCCAAACTGTATGTTTGTTTAAAAAGGGGTTTTCCGTTCGAAATAGCGCTGTGGATTTTGTGTAAATTTTAGTCACGTAGTTCGTATAAATAATACTATTTAAATCAATAATTATGTTTTATACATTATTATAGAGCTTTTTCTATTTCTTAAAAACTTCTTTAATGCAATTATAGAAGTATAGGTGGAATAAAATTCTCTAATACCAAATATTTTATATATAAATGTATATTCCTTGAATCTGTTAATGTGTTAATTCAGGACAAAGGGTCGAATGTCTATAAGCATGTTTGTTGCAAATTCTCCTTTTCTTTACCATTTCTTGTTGCTTTATTTTTTTAATGCATTTAAGAATTTACAACAGTATTTTAAAACAAGCCGCAGCAGAATCAAACATCTGTAAAAATCTTTAATCCATTGGGAAGTAAACCTCAATTCGTTTTCTTTTTCAAAAATCTCTTTTTTTTTATAGAAAAGTAAAAGCAATTTAAGTATTATTTACTTACATCAAACAAAAAAAAAGAAGCACTAACCCTTTGAACAGTAATGTCTATCTGCTTCCGAGAAGGGGAATACATGCTTTCCGTTACTACAGCTTATCCATTGAGACACTCCAAAGTCACTTACTAACGTTATAAAGGATGATTCAGTGATAGAAACAACATTAAAAGCGACAGTCGTTTTCAACAGTGTTATGCAATCATGTAATTTTTAGGCAGGAGTCCTCAGTAGTACGTGAGCGGTGTGCCAAGAACTCCGGACACGTCTGGTTAGCCAGGATAATGGTTCGTTTTGGTACGATTCGATCACAAACTTTTCGAAACAATTGGTCGACTGTTACGGAAGCCTGGCGAAAGTGAAATATAAATAGAAATTTCTGAATAAAGTTAATATCATGATTAATTCTCGGTCTTTTTTTCCCATCCTTCTGTAAACTTGAATCAGTGTTTTGATTTGAATAATCCCAATATTTGCGACTTCAGTAGATTTCTGTATGTAGATATATGTTTAATTGTGTGGGAAAAATATTGCATAAACATATAGATATCGATGTATTTATTGGCGGATTTTGGAAAGGCTTGAAAATAAATCTCAACTTATCATCTGCTTATAAATTCCTTTCATTTTCTTGATAAAAAAAAGTGATTGGTATAAGTAAATTTTGCAGCTATCATTGGAGCGATTTTATTTTGCATTTTAGAAAGTTTACCTGTATTTCGTTAATATCTTCCCGTTAATGTAGAATTATTTTTAAATAGCATCAAGCACTACAATAATGAATGAGAATGCGTATGTATGCACAGAATTTTAATTAATTAATAACTATTTTTTTTAAAATTAAGTGAAATTTCAACGGTTTTCCGCCATATTATACAATAATGTAATTTACACCATTTTAAAGTTTCAAAAAATTGTTTTTTTCATTGACATCAATTTAGTTGCTGCATAGTTTTTATGTGTATGCTTAATTATTTTTAGAGCATTTTTTTAGCTTATATTACAATATACTGTGTTGTTTTAAAGAAACTGGCACAATTTTTATTGTTTCTACAAATATTTCATACTTTATTTTTCTTCTGTTGTTGATGAAAGTATAAAGATATTTATTTTGCCATGATGACTAGATTTTTATTTAAAGTATTCTTTTAATAAAAAATGTTATATAAACTTGTTAACTTAAAATGTTAACTTGTGAAAATAACAATTAAATGTTGTTTTCACAAGTTAACGGCGATGAAAATTTTGACAGTGAATCCAT
This sequence comes from Argiope bruennichi, assembly GCF_947563725.1. Classification (NCBI taxonomy): domain Eukaryota; kingdom Metazoa; phylum Arthropoda; class Arachnida; order Araneae; family Araneidae; genus Argiope; species Argiope bruennichi. The sequence goes on along the minus strand of NC_079151.1, from coordinate 128,039,946 downwards.
TAGTAAATGGTTTTGATAAGAAATTTTTATTAATTGATTTTTAATCTTTTTCTGTTCAAATTTAAATTATAAATTTTAGTAAGATATCAGAAAATCAGAGAGATGCCTATTACAATGAATTGATAAATAGATGTTAAAGAAATAAATGAATGTTAGACTTTCAAAATAGTATGCGTTACATATATATATATATATATATAAATTTGAAGTTTAAAAATACATAGTTGAGGAAGTAATTAAGAGTAAGCTACATAAAATATTGATTGAGAATTTTAGCAACCATTCATTCTGGCAAAGCAGCTGGTCTCCATAGGTGGCTCATAACAAATAGTTCTAAATTTCATTTTTTAATATTTTCAAATGAATAAAAGTTTTCTCATTAATGGAAATTCTTTTATCAAAGTCAGAATTAATTGTAAGTCCATGAATGCTGTAGCTCTTTTAAAAATGCAAGGAACATTTATGATTGCATGAAGGCAAGAAAAAGCTCATTCCTTACTATTATTGCTTGTATTAGTTTCAATATAAATTCATTGTTGGTAATACGGGCAGCGCTACTCATTTGGGTACTGTATGTGCTTAGTGTTATTTTTAACTTTTGTCACAAAAGGGCTCTGCTATATTGTATTGAAACCTAAAAAACGAACCACAACAGCGGGCCGAGTTGGATTAGTTCAAAAAACCGTTCCAGTGAATCAGAAAAATCTGCTTTTACATGCTTTCCAGAGCATTTGATCTTATTTTCATTTCTTACGTTTTACTTCTTTTTTCACTAAGTGAATGAAGTGAAGAAACATAATATATTAACGAATTTGATATGATTTTTAATGCTTTTGAATGAAATGTCATGAGATTTCTCAAAGTATTTCTGGTTATTGCATAAATTGCAATAGATTTCGTAAACTAGCCGGCAAGCAATAATATCACGAGTTGCTTATTATCTAAAGGGTTGTTATTCTTTTAAAATTTAACATTATTTGTTTAGGTATTTATTCTGTTCTATCTCATGTTCTTTTGGTGAAGTTTTCATACATTTTTTTTTTTAACATTTCAATTTTTTGCAGCATTTTTGAAATTTTTTGAAGTCTGTTATTTAAATTAGAAGCATTTCAAATAGAAACAAATAAATTTACTTCGTAAAAATAATCATATTGTGCCTTTTTATCATTTTTTAAAAAACTTAATTGCAATAAAACTCAATAGTAATGCATCTATTGTGAAAAACTGAAATATGGTTGAAGTGCGTTCAAACAAAGATATTTCGCGAGATTTTAAATTTGAATGTGAAAATTAAAAACAAAAATAAAAATTATTTTATACACATAGAAGCGTCGATAGCATTAATAAGCGCATATTTTTCAGTTTTTAAAAAAAAGCTTCAGCTATCACAGTTTTAGATTAAAAAAAAGAGTGGATATATTGAACTTTTGGTATGTTACTTGAGATGCGTTCAAGTAATGAAAGAGGTTTTTTTTTTTTCTTTTATTGATGAATATTTTCTTACCTAATGTTAGAATTATTTATGTGAGTATAAATATTACAGAAATATACGGATGATAATTCATGACTGAATAGCGTCGAGTGAAGGAAAATTTCAATACTGCCTGCGAGTATTCTTTTTATTGTTAATTTTTATACACATTATACGTATTTTCAGAAATATTTTCAAAATACAAGCTGGTTTGTTTTATTTTTCATTAATATGGCATCTTCTCTTCCCGTCTAATTAAATTTCTGGAATTCAGATTGGACAAATACTTATAGACTTCAAACTAGCATAATCATGTGATCTCTCTCAGACAACTCTGTTATCTATCGAGTCCCTAATGATGAATTTGAAGAAAGGCCAATCAACTCTTAATGATGGATTTTCGAAGGCATAAAAATTAAATTTACACTGATTGCTCCCCGAGCGCGAAATAAAAATCAAAACAAATCAAAGGAACCGCCTCAACGGTTAAAAAGACTTCCTCGGAAACGATTTGCTTTCAATCGGAATGGAACTTTTAAATGAATGCAGTTCACTGTGTGCCTAAATAAGGCTTATTCTTTGAATTTCTGGCGAAGAACACAATTGGCCTGAAAATACACATGTGCAGCTATTGCTCGTTTTGTTTTTTTGGCTTCCCAGAAATATATAGGATGGCCCAACAAGCAAAAACTGACGAAGTATACAACTCTTGTTAACCGATCTCCTCATATAAAGATAGTTCAGTTTTTGATTGTTTTCTTTTATTTTATTTCATGTGCTCTCAAAATTGCTCTCGAATATTTTCATAATTTTTCTTTGTAATCATTTGTGTACGGTCAATTTTTATGTTGTTGTCATTTATAGGATTTATCATTATCATTTGCGATTGAAAAGATGGAATTACGAACGAATTCTTCTGATTTTTTTTTCTCTCGTATATAAAATTCTTTCTATTTTGAATCCCGAATGGATATTTCTTTCTATTTTTTCCATCACATATTTTCTTACCCATTGTTATAAGGCTCTATCACATTCATTTGTAAACAATGAAGTCTGTAATCCATAGTTATTCGTTTTTTATTTCTCTTTATGTTTTTAGCATATTTCGTGTTTATCTCGATTTCTTTCGTCATATAAAAGCGTTTAGTTTTTTTTTTTTTTTTTTTTTTTTTTTGAGAATATTTAACTTTTTATAGATGAACTTTGTTGAGTCATTTAAAATAGCTTATAAAAATATTATTCTTCTTAAGTTATAATTTAAATAACCAAAACCGAGGAATTTATGTAGGATTTTATTAAAACGAATTATTCATTAAAACATTTTTATTTCCACTAATATCGCTATTTTCTACGTTAATTATTACATATAATTACATAAAAATACAAATGCGTATTTATTTTGTACATTAGTTGTTAAATCTGTTTCCATTCTTTGAATTTTAAATTTTGCATAGTGAATATTAAAAAATCCGAAGCATTTAATTTCCTTAAATATTCGATAGATAAAAAGTGCATTGAAATAAAATAGATGCCGAAATTACAACAATTTCATTTAAACTAGCATTTTATTAATGACTGATTCCTTTGTGTATTTTTTTACAAAGTTTCAAAGACACCAGTTCTTATTTTATTTCTATAAAATTTTCAATGATTGGCAACATTTATTTTATAAAAACTTATTTATCCCCTTTGTTATTTCGCATTCTACAGTATGCGTTAATGGCGTCAAAATCGTTTTATAAAACTTTTTTTAATTAAAATTTTTCAAAAATAATTATTATGTTTGATAACGATGAAAAAATGTACATGATATTTATAAATTTCAACATTTCTATTTTAATGTTCAGGTCTAAATATATTTTTCTAATGAAACAAATAAGACAGCGTAATTGACAGTTTCTTAGGGTGTGGTATTCAATGATGGAAAAATGGTTTTATGTTAATATTTCTGTGTTAAATTTTTAAATTATTCATTCTTTTACTTATTTTACATTATCTTTAGAATACCTTTTCGATTTCTCTATCAATTATAAATATTTTAATAATTTTTTCTTAGATTTCTGTTTACTGCAAATTTTTTTCTACGGTTTATTATACATTTTTTTTTTATCTATTCGAAAATGGATTTATTTGTGTTGATATTAAGGGGACACGATACCTTCACAACATTCAACTCGGTAATCATGTACTTTTATTCTGAAATTTTATATTTCTAATTCCCTTCTTACACCTTTAATTCTATAAAGCTGCATGTCAGCTCTCACTTATGCTACACTATTTCTATTTTAATGAATGAGTAGATAGAATATTAATTATCATACTGAAAACATAGAAGTGATTCGGAGGTCTTTCACAAACAAAATTCAGAAATAAGATACAAACAAGAGTTCTTTAACTTTCCCATTACTGTTTTACTTCAGCTGAAAAACATATTTCGCAATCCTATTTATGCCTATAAAATTTTCTGCTTTCCCTCGTGTGTATGTATATAAGTAAAAAAAAAAACGAATGTTTTTAAGTAATCAACTAATGACAAGCATGTGGAAATTTTATTATATTTATTTGAAATACTTCAGTGAAATGATTCATATATAATACGTGGTTAAATTATTTTTATTTAATAATGTTGAAAAATCTGAAGATGCTTAGACCGTCATATTCTTCATGGCCCGTAGTTTAACAGGATTTCATATAAAAGTTATCTTTCAATTTTATTGAAATTTTTTTCAAAAAATTATTAATTTCTGGAAGAACATTGTATTTAAGATTTTAAATTGCATAACTGCCAGCTTTAAATCTAAATATAAACTGAAACTGTTTTCCTGATGTTTTTCAGTCTGTTCTATTCAAAGATTATGTGCATCCCACTGAAATAAGCTACTTTTCTAAAACTATGTGATGAAAACGTATCATTCATTGCAAATGATCTACTTTATGAATGAAACTCTTGTATTCTAGTTTTGCAATACGTATAAAAACTCTTCCTGCCTTAAAAACAGCTTGCATTGTGAACAACATTCTTTAGGTGAAAGTTTTTCTATATTTCTTTTGTATGTTATAATCCAATATGTGTTGCTTCCTGGCTTTCTTTTTTCTCTCTCTTTTTTATTTTTTATGAAGGATCATGTTCTTACATATTTTTTCTCTTTCGTTTTAAATATGGTATTATAAAATAAATCCATAGAAAATGCGAGTGAACTAACGTTTTTACGCCATAATAACTGCGAAAATGTGTTATCCATAGTTGGCATTTCCGTTACCATTTATTTGTATGGAAAATCAATCATGTGGCCCATACGTGAATTTTCTATGATGGCACAAATTCATGAGAGTTAAAAAAAGGGATAAGTCTTCTTAATCTGGATTAACTTAGATGTGCAATATTTTTTTCCCCCAAAGAGAAATCAAGAGTGTGAATGGTTTTGCTTTTATGACTGAAAAGTTTGATATATCGGTGGGCTTCCGGATGGAAAGTTTGAAATTGATTTCTGATTTTTATGTAACTTCTGATTCTTGCTTCGTATTCTTTCTACATATTTAATGCACTTTGCTATTGAATTTTGTGATGGTTGGCTTTTTGTGAATAACGCAGGATTTAAAAAATGCGCTGTAAAACTGTCAATTCAAAGAAATAGTTATTCAATGTATTTTGCCTTCTTGTGTGGATTCTATACGTATAGCTATTCTCTAATAACGATAAAAACTATAATCTGTTTCTTTATTTATTGCGTTTGTTTTTGTTTCCAAATGAAAACTTTCGGTACAGTATTATTTTCAAGATATTTTTGTTTATTTGAAATACTGCTTCAATTATTTAAGTCATTTTTACATTACCATTCTTACTCGAAGTTATCCTGTTGGCGCTTTGTCATCAAACGAATGTTTTCACTTTTCAAGTATAGTTAATATAGTAACTTATACCCCACAGTTAAAAAAATTTCTAGAATTACTTTAAAATGCAGGATGTTTGAACCTTTATAATTGCTTTAAATTCCAACAAAGATAATTTCATTAATGCTGAAACTGATTATTACATTATCAGCATATAAATGTTTATTTATTGATATATTTTTCACACGATTACCTATTTTCAAACGATTACCAATGAATACGCGCTTCTAATGGTCAGCACATGTATACATCTGTTATAATTTTTTTTCTGTGCAACAAATCAGCATCATACAAAGTTACGACTGTTAAAAAGAAACTACAGCTTGAAATTTATTATTTGTTTATTTATTAGTTCTTGAACTTATCATGTTTGAGCCAAACGCAATTCGAGAATAGTGACGAACTCCTTTCTTTAATACACTATCATTTAACTTCAAATTTTTTTTCAACAACACAGATTTTGAGTTTAATCAAAGTGATATAAAACTAGATTTCGCAATGCAATGACAATCTTTAAAATAACCTATATTTCTCTTGTATTTATTGGCTTTTTTTTGTATTGGATTGTCGATAATTCGAGAATGGTAACGAATTGCTTTCTTTAATACACTATGATATTAACTTCAAATTTTTTTTTCAACAACACAGATTTTGAGTTTAATCAAAGTGATATAAAACTAGATTTCGCAATGCAATGACAATCTTTAAAATAACCTGTATTTCTCTTGTATTGATTGGCTTTTTTTTAATTGGATTGTCGATATGGTATGGGCACATGAATGTATCCTAGAGAAAGAATTGATTTTCATGTAAATGTAAACCATATCTGCCTCCCCCCTTTTTTTTTCTGTAATAAAACATTGCTGTCCATGTGTAAATACAGAGAAGGAAACAATAATGAACTAGTTTTTATTTTTATTTCCCCTTTGTATGAGCCTTAAAAATAGAGGTAGTTGACTATTTAGCTGAAAATAATTAGATTGCAAGAAAAAAAATACTGGGTTTTTAGTACAGCTATTCGATATATATATAAACCCCAATACATCATTCAATGTTAGTGGACGGAATGGTGGTTATTATCGCCAACATCTATTCTTTGATTCTGAATCATAAGTGATATGCGAATTCCATATGATTTATTCTTATCGACTATACATTCGTCTAAATGTTAATAGACAGTGACTGGTAAAATAAATATTTTGCCTTTCAATGAAATAAATGACTGCATATGCGAAAAATATCCATATTAAAGAAATAGAAAATTTATGCCATTTTATTCGCCGAAAGAAGTGTAATTGGGCATTCTGCCTCTGTTCTAGTAAGGCGGTCTAATAGGTCAAAACATTGTTTCTACTCCAAAACCAATAATCCATCCTTCATTATACAACTTTGTCTATCTTTGTTTTACCTCTTCCTTTATGTATCGCATCGCCTATAAACATCCTATTACATGTAAATATTCATAGAGCTATTAATCATTTTTAAATAGATTTGGTAAAAGAGATATTCTGTTTTTGAATGAAACGGATAAATGACTGCATATGCAAAAAATATCGATATTATTGAAATAGAAGATTTACATCATTTTATTCGATGAAAGAAGTACAATGAGGCATTCTGCCTCTGTTCTAGTAAGGTGGTCTGATAGGTCAAAACATTGTTTCTACCCCAAAACCAATAATCCATCCTTCTTTATATAACATCTCCGATTTTACATTTATCTCTTTCTCTGTGTACCTCACCGCCTATAAACATCCTGTTACAACGTAAATATTCATGGAGCGATTGATCATTTTTAAATCAAAAAAGTTTTTTTTTCGATCTCCCCTTTGAGGTGTTCATAGCGATTTTGGTATAGCAAGTTGCCCTCATTTGCAACTGATCCATCATGTGAGTTATAATGAGATGGGAGTTTCCAAAATTATACAAATTTTCTACGGTTCCGCGATAATTATCTAAATGCCTTTAGTATAAACATCACGGCTATCGGGTTGAAGAATCGGTCAAGTATCGGTCAGTCTTGCCCATGCAATCGAACGCCAAGCGCTGATTTTCATCAGAAAGTCGTCCTTTAAAAGGTGATGTTACGTTTTAAATTAAAAATATAGTTAAAGTAGATCCGTCAAAATGGCACTCCCTGTGGGAAGGGTGTTAGCACTTTGTTATAAGTGAAACAAAAGACACCTTTTTGAAGATTCTGTACACGCTATCTCTGTATCAACTCTATTTGCCTATTGTTGAAGTACGCATTTTTTTTTTTTTTTTTTTTTTTTTTTTTAATAATGGATGTGCTGAGTTTGCATTGTTTACATTGCATTTTTTAAAGTTGTGGGAGGAATACTTGTGACGAGCGGTAATGAATTTTAATAACTTTTTTTTTTTTTTTTTTTTACAAATAAGTAGTTGAAATTCAGGAATAAAATTACGTTAATTTATATGGTTTTTCTTATGTTTCATTCTCTGGTTTAATAAAATTTTAAATGTTGCGAACTATATCTTACATGTTTTTGTACATGCATTTTTAAACATTTTTTTGTACATTTACTATCTCGTACATGTTTTTAAACATTTTTTTTTTGTACATGTTCTATCTCGTACATGTTTTTAAACATTTTTTTTGTACATGTTCTATCTCGTACATGTTTTTGTGCATGTACTATTTCGTACATGTTTTTGTGCATGTACTGTCTCGTACATGTTTTTATACATTTTTTGTACATGTACTATCTCGTACATGTTTTTATACATTTTTTGTACATGTACTATCTTGTACATGTTTTTATACATTTTGATATGGACGAAATTATCAAACAGGCAAAGTGGACAATTGTCTAGAAGTCCCAAAATTATCTATTTATTCTTTGTGAACATTTTCTGAGTTTATTAATTTTATGCTTTCATTTAATTTACAAAGGTGGTGCATTGAAACCGATTCAAATTAAATCCTTATCCAATACTAAAATATTATTCTAATATTTCTACTTAACTTTTTTTTATATTATGTTCTCTAAAATCTCTAAAAAAAGTATATTAATAAAAGTACTTTAAAAAAATGTCCAATTATATAATTAAATAATATTACTGTTATGCTTATTTTTTATTAAAAATTGTTTCAGATTTAAACTTTTAATTTTATATATATATATACTTGAAGAATACTGAGATGAATTTTCCCGAATAGTAAATGAGGAATTAAATTCCTCTCTGTATGTAATTAAATGTTGCTCTGTAATTAAATTGTCTTTCAGATTATCCGAATTTACTACAGAAATTATTAAGATATCTATCTGTTGTTGGAAACTACAAATTGGTAAAGGGGGCTCCTGAAGATACGATACCTAAAGTTCCCAGAAGGTTAACTCGGCTTTGATTTTCATTTAACATTACTGATTGTATTTGAATATTAAAATTGTGCCGAATTTTAAATTTGAAGAAAACTTTATTCCCTATAAATTCATTTTATTTCGTATATATGCTCCAATATATTTCGTGTACGTGCTATTCATTTGTTGCGATCATTTTATAAATCTCCACCTAAATTCTAAATTATCTCCTAAATTATCTTTCTTGATGTTTTTTGGTAGTGACAGAAGGTGTACTAGACGGATGTCAGTGCACTTGAGGTATGTGTGTGTGTGGGGTGGGGGGGTTATACACATGTCAAGGATATCGAGAGAAAAAATCGCGCCCGAGAGTCATTTACCCTCTATATACCATTGTCTCGAATCACCTTATGGTTCAATTAAGCATACTTATGTTTATACATTGATAGGTGTTTAATAATTAACAACTATCTCAAAACAAAGAATTTTGAATAACTTTTTCCTCGCGTCAACTCTAAGAAATGAAGTAGTGACATTCTATGTGTTCCCGGGCATTTGCATTTTTGGGCGGCATCCGTCCCTCTTGACAGATTAGCAGTGTCCCTGTCTGGCTCTTTCCTTGCGACAGTCCGTTACCGTGCGACACTAAATTAACTTCCAAGTTTCCGGTAGCGATCGCTCCGAAGACGTCTCTCAGTTCACCTTTGGCAGGACTACTTGGGAAGTCGCCAATAACCCCCTCTCCTATTCAGTGCTCTCCCAAGTTGTCTTTGACACGTTCCCCGTTCATTGCTTTTGAAAAGTTTCTTTGGCTTCTTTTTTTGCTTTTTCCCCTCTTTCTTGTTACTCCCTCCTTTCTTTTCTTTCTTGCTTGTCTCTCCTTTTTTTGATTTTACTTTTTTTCTAAAAGCGTTTCGTGCTTAATTATCTAGAACGGAATCCGGAGTCCTGGTCGTGTTCGTTACTATATTTTGAGATCGAACGGAATGGCCCCTAACACCCGGATCGGATATCGCGAAGCTTGCGCCACAAGTGAGCTACCGGTGCGCGGTTGCTTCTGCCATAAAAAATAAACACGCTTTAATTGATTAATCCCTTACGGTAGCATGTCTCCTCAATCCAAGTCACACAACACATTTTGAAATATATTCTTATTTTACACATTATGGTAAAAATATCCTGCCATATCTTATGCTACCTGGAAAATAATTCTCTCTGACATTTCCTCGAAAAGTACCATTTATAGATCTTCTAGAATAGAGAGCAAATAGAATTGAATAGAGAATAAGTAAATTAAAGCGAGATCAGTTTTTTTAATGTTACGGTTAGATTTCGATAAATCGTCACCTTTGTGAATATAAGAGAGTGCGCTTTGATAGGGTTGACTTTATATGACGATTTTTTATAACATCATCTGAAATTGAGAATTATGAATTTGATTTCATTATTACTGATATTACCTTGAATTTTATTTATTATTTATCATTTTAAGAGTCAAAAATAGAACCTCTGCACATTGAAATTTCTATACAAAATAACTTTTTCTCTTTATTTTTTTTCATCCATTCTATTTCACTTTATGTTCATATAAAAGAAGGACAGTTATTAAAATCAAATAAATGAACTACTTTTTTTTTTTTTACATTTGAATCAATCATGTTTATTTCTATTAAATATTTCAAGTCGATTAAATTCTTTTCATCTAATATTCATAATTTATTCACTACTGTAACATATCTGGAAAAAAAAATATTTATGTATTTTTAAAATGGCAATTTATTTTGCATATCTATAAGTATTCATATTTTTCTTAAAATCCAGCTCATTTATTGACTATTCTAACTAGTTAAGTAGTTTTCTAAATGCATTATGTTTAAAATAATCATTAAAAAATAAACCATATGTTTTAAAAATTACCATGAAAATTGGTTTTTGTTTAAACATTCTTTTAAAAACTTGGTTCTTAAAGATTTATGATCTTTAAATTTTATTTTATGTTAATTATAAAGGAATGCCTTTAATTTTATTTGATTCTAAATTGAAACACATTTATGTAAGAGATAAGAATATGTGTATCTTTATTTCACCACTCGATTAATCAATGCATTAAGAAATATATCAATAATTGTTTTTATAAATAAGCAACGCTTGTGGATGACCAAAATCGTTTACAATCAAACTACAGCAAGTTCACAATTTTGCAAATCTGTACCCAAATGAATTAAATAAAGAATAGAGGAATTCATTGGCGATGATGTAGTATTAACGCCTCCGTAATCAGACATTTTCTTATGAAATCCGCCTTTGATATCCCTTTGAGATATTGGCAAAGTTTTACTGTGGCTATTCTGAAACTGAATGAAAAGCCCTTATTAGCCTTTACCTCCTCCATCTCAAAGTCTTATAACCTGAAATGTTAACCAAGTTTTACAGTAAATGAATTAAACTTGGAAACACCTATCTCCGTCTTCGAGGACTTATTCTGGCGAAGGAGACGAACCACAACGAAACTTTTCCATCAACAACATTGGAAAAGTCCTATAAATCAATGAATCCTACCATTTCCTTCCCTGTGTGGGGGAAGAATTTTGCATATCGGAATATTTCCTCAAGTGTCCACTTGGCTAATTTGCACATCAAAGGAAAATGTGGAAGTTCTGCAAGAGGTTTCCAGTGGTCAGAAGAGATACCGGTGTAGACGAACTCTAGTGGAAAGGGGAGGGAGTGAATTTCGAAGAAAAATTGACCGTTGAATTTTGCAGGAACAGTGTTGGCTGGTTACTTCGGAGTTGGTCGATATTTTTAAAATATTCTGGTCGCATATCGAATCGATTAAGAAGTTAAAGGCGTGCGAGAGCATGTTGCGTGATCTTATATGTGTCCGAACTGTAGGTTAGCGACCAGGTGGGTAATAAAACGTTGGACATACAACGCCACACTCATTGCTAGCGCACACACCGAACCTGATTTCCTGTCGTTTCCCGTGATTTTCGATATCATTTGCTGGCAAGAAAATGAACTCATTTTGAAATGAAAGGGGAAGATAAACTATTTTTTACTTCCTGCGCTTGATCATGAAGTGGATATTAATCTAGTATGTAAATGTGGCTCACAAATTGGCCTGCTATTTCCCTAATGCATTATAATGGTAGTTATGATTGTGCTTTGAAATTGTAACGTTCTGTTATTATAGCATTTTCAATTCATAGAATCAACTGCAAATAAAAGCCATTTGTTTTTAGCATTATCTTAGACCATGTAGAAACTATTTGTTTATAGCTTTTTTTAGACTATGTAGAAACCATTTGTTTTTGGCATTTTTTTAGACTTTGTAGAAACCATTTGTTTTTAGCATTTTTTTAGACTTTCTAGAAACCATTTGTTTTTAGCATTTTTTTAGACTACGTAAAAACCATTGTTTTTGGCATTTTTTAGAGTATGTAGAAACCGTTTGTTTTTAAAAAATTTTTACACTAATTCAGACTATGTAAATCAGAAATTATATCTAGATCGAACATACATCTCGATAGCTGCTATGAAATATCTTTGATGTCTTATTTTATAAATATTTAGATTAGTTACATTATTTTTCTCTTTTATTAACATTACCTCATTTTCTAATTATACAAATTTATTAATGTATTTTAGTCCCTGATATATATCACAGTAATTTTATAAACTTTCTATGAAAAAAAACTACAAAAATGTCATTATTTTAGTATTTCTAATTTGAGATTTTTACAACAAAATTTTTACAACTATTTTCAACAAAATCATTGCACTAAGAAATTATCATAGCACATTTTTCAAATAAATAAAAAACTTCTTTTCTCTTCCGCAATTTTGTTGTACTGCATATATATATATATATATATATATATATATATATATATATATATATATATATATATATATATATATATATATAATATTACTTGGTGTTATCTTCTTAATATATTTTTCTTTGAACTTTTAAATTTAAATCTATAATCTTTTTTTCAGTGAAATATTAAAATTTTAAAATTTAGATGGAAAGTATGAATAATTCTTTAATAAAGTTCGAAATATATTTATCAAAATACATAGACATATTTCCAAATAGTATCCCTATATATCTGCTATCTTATCTCACAACTATGAATCCTTCGAAGTGTTTTGCAAAGGAGCTTTTATTGTAAAGGATCTTAATACATACTTTACATATACAATTTAATTTGTATATGTAAAGTACAGTACAAGTTTGGAGCTTACAATGTAAGTTCCAAAAGAACTTTTATTGAAAAGAAACTTAATACATACTTTACATATACGATTGAATTTTGTATGTATTTTCTTTCACATCATCGTTATCACTGATTGATCCACTCATTATTATGTTAACTAAAGTTTTATTTCCAACATAAAATCGCACCACACGGAGAACGCCTCGCCGTAAACCAGTAAACATGCTACCCGTAATGGTTACCTTCTCACGGAAAACACCACTCCGTTGTAGGTTAAGTATCCGCAACAAAAGTGTTGCTGAATGTTGCAATCAAAAAAAAAAGAACTTACTTTAATACTTTAAAACATTCATTTATAAATAATAACAATATCAATTACAAAGAATAGAAATTATTCCAAATATCATTTTCGTGCTGCGGAGATCAAATGGTATTAGGCAAAGCACAGTGATCCTTTGCATGTCTTGAACTTTTGCAGAAAGGGATCCTTGGGACTGAACAAAGCGTTCAATCCTTCCCTTTTCATTTTTCTTTTCCCCAGAAGAGTAGGGAGTCGAAGGTGCGCTCAGTAAATGGATCTTGGGTGGTATAATAGCCCCGAAATCTTAACTTAATCTTGTCGATTCCTATCATAAATAATCCATTTGCAAATTACATGTCTCTGTGCGCGTGCTTCCATACACGGGTAGGTGTGTCCAGGCATTCATGCTAATGGCATTGTGGGAGTGTCGCTTCTTTATAAACTTTTTTTCGTTTTTTCAAGATGCCTAAACAAAAAAAAGTGACGTCACTTCTTCCGGCTTAGTGGAAGCGCTTTTATCCTTAAAATCAAAATAAGACATTTTATATATCGCGAACTTCATTCTTCAATTTTCATAATCGTTTTCTTTATTTAAAAAACACGCCTTACCATATAATTTTTACTGCTAATGTATCGTTGACAAATTAAATTGACAGCATCCAAGATATATATTTTAACATCCTAAATATTTTAGAGTGTTAAGCTTTTGAACTCGGATTGTAACTCGTACTCACCATTCAAGACGGTGCATCATTTTATTCATTTAGTTAGTTAATTTTGATTGTTAAAAATACTAGCAGAGTAGTAAGAAGACTCAAATTATTTAAACGTAAGAATTCAACTTAAAACAATTATATATATTTATTTTTTGGAGCAGTGAATAAATCTTTGTTTTAGGTGAATAATTATTCATCGAATTACTTTTTTGAGGGCAAAGGGTTCATACTATTTGTAAAGTGTTTATACTATTGAATATAATTTTTATCAAGCATTACTAGTATTCTTAGTATTGAAGTTGTGTGCTTAAAGTAAAAATAATTTCACTGATTTCACAATTTTACTGATTTTTTTCTACATTTCTAAAACCTTGAAGCATATATTATGTCACTCCTTTCTTTATTTGATCGCTCTTAGCGTTCTACATACTATCAAATTTTGTTGAATGTTGAATATAATCGCCAATGATTGTAAGAGTAATTTTTAAAAATATATATTTCTTGTAAAGTCATAAAAAATAATACATATTCAGAAAATATCATAGATTATGTACCATACAATTCTTTATTCTATAAAATTTTGATACTTAATAATATTTAGGAATTATCCTTTATCGTGAAAAACAAGAAAACGGTATTGTAAATTTTTTAAGTAACAAATCTTAAATTTGAAATATATAAATAATGAGCTGGTTAAAATTATTTGCTTATTGAAAATCTTAAAAGTGGAAAAACTTTCATAATACAACATTGACGAAACAATCATTGTCTTTATTTCATTCAAACCATATTAAGCAGCCATTATTTTATACAACATTGTTTCAAAATAATGCTCATTTATTGATTATTTATTTGTTAATGTCTTTGTATCAAAATCCAATTTTATTAGGATGATTTTTTTCACAGAGTTAATTTATTTATTCTAGTTATACTAATATTTATTAATTTTGTAATATTTTTTTATTTGTTTCTTCCTTTATTTTTACAAAAAATTGGGATTCTGTCGAAATAAAATTAAATATCCATTTTTTTTTCCAGTGAAATTTTAATGTTGCTTTAACCTCTTGTAACTTTTTCCTTTGAGTGCCATAAACAGCAATTTATGAATTAAAAAGTGAATGACCGAGATAATAATAACTTCTCATCCGACTTCTTTTACGCATTTCTTTATAATAACGCGAAATTGCAGTTATTGAGCACAGCATCTTTAAAACTTTATCAAATTACTTTATGATATCCTTAAAATTTTAAACTCATCTCTTAATAACATTGACTTTATCGATTATTTTTATATCGAAACAAAACAGTAAATCTCACAATTAAATTTGACTCATCTCCAAAATAATTATTTAAACAAATAAATTCTGCTTAAAAAAATATATTTCATAATCATAACAATAATCAGTATAAACAATGAACACCAGTAATTAATTTAAACCCATTCAAAGCGCAATTTCCTCTGTTTCTTGAAGAAATAAGCAAAGTTTGATCAAATAAACATTTAGTCTTATTATTTCTGGCTTTCTGAACAGCCCGAAGGCGCTTTTTTTGAATTCATTGTCTATTCTGGTATCGTTGATAATATGAAACCAGTCTTCACCAATAAAGTTCCTGTGATATGTACATAATTTAGAGCTTATCTTACACGCAGAAGAGAGAGGATGCGTACAAACGACTTTTATGTAGTGTTGGACGGATTTTAATAACTTGTGTTCGCTCTCAGACAGTGCTGCATGCACCTTTTCTTATTCTGTTTTTGTTATTCTTGCTCACGTAAATCATAAAGATAAGCGGGCATAAGATGTGTCGCCAAACATACAAAAACCTCAAACAGCTTGTCTCTGAGGTAGAAAAAAAAAATCGCCTCACATTCTTTGGAGTCGTGATAGATAATAGCAGCGCCACGTCAATCAGGCTGCAAATATTCTTGTTTATATTCATTCGGGATATATTGTTTTTGTCTGTTTCTGGTACTACTGGAAAAGTATCCATCGCTTCGGCTCGGAAAATAGTTCCAACCAGACCAATAATTAGGAATAAGAGAAGAATTTACAAATCTCAGTTCCTTATCTTTTCACTTTTTTTTTTTTTTTTTTGTAAGTTTGCTTTTCTTAATTCGTTGAATGATAAGACAGACCTTAGGGGAATTTTTAGTTTATTATATAATTGGGGAAAAAATAGATTTGAATCATAGATTTATTACTAAAATTTTAAGTATGTTATAAAAAAAATTTGGGAATTTATGTTGACAATTACGATTCATTTGGAGATTTTGTTTCAGTAATTAAAGGTTGAAATGGAATATTAAAAAAAAAAAAAAAAAAAAAGGATTATGGGATTTTTTAAAATTCAAGTATCGTTCGGGATTTTTGGTTTTTCCCTTATATATCGTTAATTTGACAGTATTATTTTCCACTGATTTTTTTTTCAATGCTGATTTTTACAGTAACAAGCTAACATCAATTGCTTAAATATATTCTTCCATAATTGGCATCAGGAAATTCTAGAAAGCATTTAGAGAGTCTGCTTTGCCGTTATTTGTACGTTTTGAATGTTCATTTTCTTGTTTTTATATTCTGATATCATCTCATTAAATGTATTCCTAGACAGTTATTCAGTTTAACGAAAATTAACTTTTAATTCTTTAGCAGCGATAATGTGCACACACACGCATACATACACAAAAAAGGCATTTAATATCGTCACAACGTGCGTGACAAATAATTCTGTGACTAAAATATTTTACCTTGTAATTTTTAATATATTTAAATATTAAATATTTAAAATTTTTATATTGTTGTAAAATATTTTACAACTTTATTCCAATTTTATGGGAGTAATATTTATATCAATGAAAAAATCATTAAAAACATTTTTTTTGAAGTGATGTACAAATAGGTTTTGTATAATAATTAGTTCTGAAATTATTGAAAAGAAATTATTATTGTTTCGATTAATCTCTACTTTTAGCATTTATTAGAAATGAACTAACTACCTACCAAGTTTGGTTGCTTTAAATCTAACAATCGACTCTGTAGAGCAATAAAAAGAAAAAGCTCTGATAAATCAATAATTTTTTGCATTAACATTTAACATTTCAACTATATCAGCAGCAACTATATCAACTTACATCGTCATATTGCAATATGCAGGCAGTATGTCAGTCTATAAGCATTACTATTAAAAAAGATATTATTTTTAACGTTTCAGAATCAGTGTTATATGATAAAACGCTCTGTTTTATTGGATATAGATGTGTTTATTAAGTATATTCGAAATATGGCAACAATGAACTTCCGATAACTTTCATTTTTATTCCATTAAACTAAGTACATTTCTTATGTAGCTTCAGATTCCATTATAGCTTTTAAAAATATTATAATGATCTAAATTTAACTGTAGTGGAGCAAGTATATACACGATTCTTGCGAAATTTTAATGAAGTTATATTTCTTAGACCGCTTTTAAATTTTAAAAAGCTGATAAAATATGTAAAATGTCCCCTTTTTGCTGAAATTTATGATAGTGATGCATCTTTTTAATGAAAAGTTGGCACATAATGCTTGAATTTTACCAAAATGTTAAGCCTTCGTGGTTCATTTATTAGAATGCTGGTAAACATGTCCAAATTAATTTACAGAACAAATAAGTTCATTTAAATAAATGGAAAAAATGTAATACACTTAGAGAAATTAAATTAGAAATTGATAGGGGGATGGTTGATAACATTCATGTAAATCCAAAACTTTTAACCCTAAATTGTTACAGATATTAATTTTTAGGTATAAAAAGTGCTTGCCGAATCAGTCTTATCTGTTGCTTGAAATAATTTAATTATAATTACAATTTGTCTCGAACATTTAAGTAGATTCAGATTCATTTCGTTCTTATCAAAACATGGACCAACTTAGTTGATGTGAAAAATTTCGGATTTTTAAAATGAGTTTATTATTACTTTATTTTACTGATAATAAGTGAAATTTATTACTTAAAAAGATAAAAAAAAAACTCCCCTTTTCTTGCTTTATATCTGTAATAAAAACCACACTTATGTGACTTTCATTAATCATAGAAATGGATTACTATATGTTAAAAACATTTTTTTCAAGGGCTAAATTCCTAAAAACTCGGAGTTTCATTTTCTTTCTGTAAATACTTTAACGACAAAAAAAAAAAAAAGGTAGCATGTAAAATACATTATTTTTCTTGACAGAGGTTTATTGGTCATTAAAAATTAATTAACAATTAGCAATAATTATAGCTAATTAAAAGCACGTTTTGAGGGAAACCACTTTAAAAAGAAACTATTTTTTTCCCCTTCCTTTTTACTTTATGTTTACTTTCTTTATGCTCTGTCTTTAAAAAGACTTCAGATACATAGCTTCTTAACTTAATTTATATATCGGAACATGATGGTCGAAGTTTTTATGTTGCTTTGAATAACTAACTACCTTTAACTTTTCTCCTAAATTTTTGGAAATGAATGATCTATCAAAAGAAGAGCGAATAGAATTTTTTTGTTCTGTTTTGGGTTTATACATATATATGTATATGCTTTTCTTCAATGTTATTTTTTATTTATTTATTTTTTACCGCTTCAACAAGGCAAAGTAAGGAGAAAAGCTAGGAGAAGGAAAAAAAACCGCAATAAAAATTAACGGAAACTAGTTTCCATTTGCGGGTAACCGAGGTTTCAGGTAATGGTTTTTTAATTAAATCTCTCATGCGCCTAAACGAGAGCGTGCTGTGCTTGAAGACGCATTCCTAGCTATCTATCAATAAGCTAAGATACCCGTTTTGCAAACTAAAAACTCACCCACAAATAACTGTTTTCAATCTTTTAAGCACCTTTGCTGCAAAAAATAAACAAACGAAAAAAAACAACAACAATCTAACAGCAAGGGGGAAATACATAAACAAAAAAATTCTTGTTAAAATCAACGTGACCTGAATATTTTTCCGAAAAACCCCATTCATAAGACTTTCGCATTAAGAACAAAACTAAAGGGGGGGGGAGATATAAAAACAGAGTAATAATAATGAAGATAATAATGGTTCGTTATTTTTCTCATCCCCCCCAGCTTTTTCTCGTGAATAATTAAGATGGCGGATGGAATACAGGAATAAATAAATAAGAACTACTTTGCATCACTTCTGGCTTTGCTATGTTTAATTAATTCGTCGCATTTTACCCGGAAAAAAAGACACCAAACGAGAAAGAGACTGTTGCCAGCCATAAAACGAGATGGGGGAAAAATATGCAGATTGTTGGCGAGTGGACTCAGCTGCAGAGAAGGGTGGTCTTGAGGGCTGGGCATAGGTCGGGATCTGGCGAGCTAATTGGAAGACACAGCCCTAATTCTCTTTCATTGTGTTTGTTTTAAAAGATTCAGTCTTAAGACAACTTCCTGTGGTAACCGTGTGTACCGTATCGTTTGGTCGAGAGCGAGTTGGAGGGGAGGAGCGGGTTGTTCCCGGGATAGGGTTGATAGAGTGTGACTTCACGTAAATTGAATTTCGTTTAAAAATATCGTTGGGAACAGTGATAAGGTTGGGATTTGATTTCGAGGTAGCTGTGTAAATAATGTTCAGGATCTGTTTAAATGATGCATGTGGATGCCTTTCGATCCAAATAGGCTCGTAAAATGCCCACTTTGGGGGACATTGTGGGCACGTGATGCATTGCAAATGTAAAATTCAAGGATAATAGTTATTTTTTTAACGGATAACTCTTTAAATGGTAAAAAAGTTTTTTGAACCTCTTAATTTAAAACTGTATATCTTAATGAAAATTATTTCAATCATGCCATATATTTTGTGAAATTTTAATTATAACTTTGATTTTTAATTAAAAAATGTATTTCTAATAAATTTTTTTTGTCTGAATGTTTTCTATTTATTCTTTTTTTTTTACGTTTTATATTTAATAAGTTATTTCGTTTTCATTCATCTTCTTCTTAACAATTATACCTTCAACATTTTATAAAAATATTTTTTTAAATTATAATTAATATGAATTTCTTATAAGATTAATTAGAATTTGGAGGGTGAAAAAAATGGTTAAATTCCGTTGCGATTAGAATAACGTTTTTCATAAATAAATTTCAAACTTCTCTCAGGAAAAAACAATTTTTTGAAACAAAAATTCTTTTAAAAAAATTTATGTATCAAACATATTGTTTGATATTAATATTTATGCTCAAAAGAAATCTTTTGAAATATATTTGGAATTTCAATTTTATTGATATATTTACTAGAGAAAATAATATTATTAAAATTCTATCTTAATGCTCTGATATCGTTAGTCGTGGATATGACATCAACTTTTTTTCTTATTCTTGATTTTTCCATTTATTTACTATAAATACAAATATTTTTGTTTTATTTCATTCCTATTTTATCCTGTGTCGAGTTTCATTATCAATAAATGTAATAGGAAACCAATTTTTCAGTTGTTCTGTTCTGCTTTCAAAAACTCAAAAAAATTTCAAGCAGGAGATGTACTCTGATATAGGTAATTGCCTATGGATTGCACTTTGATGAGCCACAGAAAGCCGAATTTTTTTAAATTGTCTTTTTGCTTCTCTCCCCTCAAAAAAGAATCTGAAATCTTTTAAAGAAAAACATGTTTATGAAATTTGTTAATTTGAAATAGTAAGCAATAGCAGTGATGTTGATTTTCTTTCACAGAAGAAATTACTTTTGCCTCATCATTATAAATAATCCCTCTTAATATTCCTGCAAAAATGTGCAGGGGAAAAAGTATACACATATATCAAATATTTCTACCGCTATTCAAATATTTCTATCCATTATTTCCGAAATGCTACTGACAAAAACCCTTCAATTTCCTTTGTTGTTATCAAATTGGGAAAATTCATTTCTTTTTTATATCTTCAAAGGACTTCAAAAGTAAAATAACTTTTAAAAAATGAAATACTTAGCACTTTATAATAAAAGTAACTTTTATTATGAAACACTTAAACATTTATAACAACACTTATTTTGTATTGGTTATTTTGAATTTTAGAATTTTAGATTTTGAATCAACTTATTTGATTTATCTAATGTTTAAAAATGCGCATTATAAAGTATTAATGTTCCTTCAAAATTTTGAGAATGAAAATATTTTAAATTTTAACCACCTTATTTAAAAATTATTGTTTATTTGAGATTCTATTATGGCTATATTTAGTTTCATTGTGAGGTAAGTCAATTTTTGAGAGTTTATTTTAACAGCAATATTTAATTTTTCATGTGAAAATTATCTAAAAAAAATAAATATAGGTTTATCTACTATTATTTGAGCTTTTTAATTTCTTTAGGACCTTTAATAACTATCTAAATTAAGCTTTTTTATAACTATCCTGAATCCATCAACTAAATTTTGACTATTTCTTTTATAAGGCATGGTCCTTTTTTATTTAAACGAAAACTTTAAAGGGTCATTTCCATTTCCAACGAAAAACAATGAAAAAAATAGCGATTTCATTCTAAAATTATATTAATAACTTATTAAATAAAGGTTATTTTATCTTTTTTTTTTAAATTTCTGATATTTTAATATACATTATATTTGCAAAAAGACGATGAATTGTATTTTAGGAAAATTGCAAAATAATTGTTTTTTAAAGAGATTTGTTCATGAAGGTTGAAAATCTTTATTGATGAAATGTCTTCTTTTGTATCTCTGTAATTCTCAGATTAATAAATACTATTGAATACTTGATGAATGATTAAAATTAATTCAGTGTTAATTTTAGTATAAATATTGTTGTTAGTTCTTTCTAGCTGATAATTTTAATGTCAGCTAGAGAGAGTTATATAAAAGCAAATTCTTTAATTTTTCAGAGTTAACTTTCATATGAATATTAGATATATTGATATTTTGAAATGTGTCATTTTCACTGATTTATCTCATGAAGATTTGTTAAATTAGACGGCTAATAAAATTATGTAATAATATAAAACATCAAACAATAATAAAGGTTACTGAAATGGTTAGTTGTCAAAGGTTATTTCGTGAAACTTTTAAAAATAATTTATTTCTCATAAAATATTTACTTCTTAAAAATTAAACTCTTTTTATTTAAATAAGTTTTCTTATTTACTATACTTTCAAATTAATATGAATAAAATAGTTGCCTCTTTTTTTTTTAAAAGAAAAAAAAAAGGAAAATCAGTAATTATATATCTTTGCTCATTTCCTTTAAAAAAATGTCGACATTTACATATTCTAATTATAGTGTTAACTGTTTTCAATACTAACAGAGAATATGAAATTAAAAATATAAACTTTTAAAATGTTATTAAAGGACATTCAAAGTACTCTTTTTCTAAATTCATTAAAATTGTTTTTAAATTGTTTGTTTACGATTTTTTAAAACTGCTATATTAGTGTATTTGAAATCGAAATTATTATCAACAGTTTACTTTCTTTAGGTTTAAACTCTGCTTGTTAATTGCACTTACATTATGCTTTTTTTAATTTATTGTATTTTTTCTTTTTATTTCAAAAATTTTCAATTGGAAGGTCAGTTTATTGTTAAACTTTTATTTTCACATTTCGTTATTTTTATGGAAAGAGGGCACTCTTTGAATGAATTTATCAACTCATTCCTCCATATTCAGAAAACATATTATTGAATGATTTAAAAAATGCATATGCGGGTTTTCATCCTCTCCCCTTTTATATTTTTTTAATCTATGAATTTCAACAATCATCAGTTGTTAACAAGACTATGAAAATGTTTTATATATTTCACTTCTTTTCTAATTCAATCTTAGCTCAAAATATGTTTGTTATAATAAGATGGAATTATAAATTCTGATTTATCTTCGCGTTATTATTTTTCTCTTCACTTCAGTTTTTCAAGAAACGTAACAACGCCCTTTTCTTGGCGAGAGTGATAGATAGCATTCTTCATGTGCTACTGGCTACACTTTAGTTACTCACCTTTTTTGTTTGTTCGTTTTTCTCCTCCTTTGAAGTATTCTTGTGAAGTGGAATTTCAAACCATAAACCATTCTTCAACAGTCTATTTAAAAGCATGTCACAGACAAAGAATTCATCATGGAAATAAGATCACAAATCTTTAAAAGTAATGACATCAACTTTGCAAAATCTACTTTGCACTGAAAAATAGAGTAAAATTGTTGGAATTTCTCTTATTAGGATAAATAATCTTTTTTAATGGAATTTTTGAAAGATTTGTTTTCACTGAAAATCATACAAGATGTATAATTTTTATTGAATGTTCAGTTTTAAGATTTTAATTGTTTATTTCATTATGTTTTCGCTTTATTCAATTCGGTTAAGAACCTAATCATGAATATAAAGGATTTAATAAGAATATTTAACTTTTTTGCGGAGGTGGGCTACAAACATATTTTGCGCAGATTTTAAAATTCTAATATTTATACACTAAAAAGAAGAAAAAAAAAATTACATGATTCCTAATGTGGTTATTAATACCAATCTATCTATTCAATAGTTTAACTTAAATAAACAAAAAAGTTTAAAAACAGATAAATAAAAAATAAAAGCATTGTACGAGAATTAATTCAAGCAAATAATTATAATATCATTGATGGAGTGAATTTAAAAATTGTTCCCTTGTAATATAAGATTCAAATTCGCATGTAATTTTTTAATACGCTTTACTAATAAATAGGGGCATATTCTACTGTTTAAGTTATTCATTAGAAATGAAAAGTACAGATTATATTTTCGTTTTGCATTTATTTTGATATTTCTCTACAATTTTTATCATTATTATTGTTTATTTTATGGCATTAGTTAAATTGTATTGTAGTATTGCGTTGTATTTATACAACTCAGATAGTTATTTGAATTCCGACAACTCATTATTGAATTCATATATTTAAATAAAATACAACTCATTATTTAGCTCATATATCTCAACCACATACAACTCATTATTGAATTCTGACATACATTCCGGTTTTTAAAAATTTTGCATTAGATGTGTAAGTGTGCGACTGAGAATAAAATGAAGTTTGTTGGGCAAAACTCAAGCGGCCCATTCATTCAAAAGGTTTAGAGCCTGCTTTTTATAAAATATAATAATTAACAGTAATTTGCGTATTTACTTGGAATATAAACTTTGATCCAAACTAAAGTCAGGTTTATGAATTCCGGAAATTTGATTGCCAGCAATTTGCCGGATTTTTCAACATCATTAAGTAACAATAATTCAGAAAGTTGAGTACATCTTTATCATTCTATTGAAACTCTTCAAATAATCTTCTTAACTAAATTTCTATTTATTTACCTTTTAATATTTTTATATGTTTCATTTTTCTACTAATATGGATTTTGAGGGTACAGAAACATTTTTGTATGCGTTGTTGGAGCCACTATATATGTTTTGCAGCCAAAATAGGAGCCAAATGCTGTTTGAAAAAAGTTTAAGGAACGCTGTATTTTGCTTTAACTGTTTTTTAACTTTTCAGCTACTGGCGTTTTTGTTAACTTACAAAAGCATATGGTATATTTTCCTTTCTCTCTCTTTGTTATTTATTGACAATGTTTTGTTTTAAAGAATTTTTGCCACGCTGACGCCAAAAACTTTAATTAAATAGTTTTCCCGGTTCGTTTGTGAAAATAAGGAATAAATGAAAATGTAGTTCGCTTTTATGGAAAATAATCTTTTATGTATTGACTCTTTGATTTCTCATAAAAGTATTCATTTATAAAATTAATAGTTATAAAACTTTCGAATGAATTTTTTAATATGTTGCTATTGATAGCTCGATTTTTTTTAAAAAATTAGTTGATTTATATGAACTTTTTCCAACAGCAACCCCATTTTGGCTGCAAAACATATCAGTCAAGCATCAAATTTTGTTATATAATATTTAAACTTTTATAATAAAAATTAAATTATTTGTTGACATCGTAATTTTAAACAAAAAAAGCTACTTGAAATTTATAAATATTTTTTTCTATATATAGGATCTTACATAGTCAAAATGATATACAAGGCTCCTAAAATAGATTTTCACTCAGTTAGTTGGTAAAGAAAGCTGTTTTTAAGAGTAAATAAAGGATTATTTTCTTGCTTTTCCCTCAAATATGATAAAAGAAATCGAAATAATTTCTCGCTACATTATTTTTTCAAAAAAAAAGTTATTTAAGTCTTTTGTGTTTTAAAAAACTATTTTGTTATTGTCCATATCTTAGAAGCAAACGTCTACCTTCAGAATAAAAAAAAGAACTACGTCCCTTGCGTCCCGATCAAAGCACCGTTAATTGTCGGGAGATGATCTCCGGTATCTATCGGCCGATCCTTCGCCGGCGACAATTTTTCCTTAGGACGTAAACGCGCGCACCTTCGTCCAGATGCCCGTATGTGTCATCCAATCGCAGAGGAGGATCCGGTGTCCGCGAAGAGCGGGGGTTGGCCGACGTGACGCGTTGGGCGGGGTTAAGCGATGCGCATTCCGACCTACCTGCGCCTCTCATTCCTGAACGGACGAAATCGAACGGGTTATCGGCGACGAATCCTCCGTACCGGATCCCCTGTCAGGATTCGTTTATTATTGTAACGAGGCGCGGTCTATATTGGATCTCCAGAAACTTCAGATTAAACTCGATAAGGGGATTAGGAGTTGCTTCTAAATTAATATTGTGTATTCCCCTATTAATCCTCTGAGAAAATCACTTTTAAAGAAATTTGATAGAATATGAAAATTGCAAATTTAATGAATGATGTCATAAACACGATAGATGAAATATGTTGCATTTAACAAGGCTTTTTTCATTGCTTTCTTTGTGAAGGATTATGATAATGCTAGAGAAGGGCATACTTTATTTTTGAATCTTTCACATTCTGAAAATTTAACATTTAAAAATTCCATACCAAAAAAAAAAATCATTCAAAATTAAAATTTAGGATTAAATTTAATGAAATATTCAATGGTGTATTATTGATATAAAGAATTGTATTAAATAATTGTATATTTTTAACCCTCAACCCCCGTATCTATTTGAGTAATATAAAAAATGTTTTTGAGATATAGGCAAGGATTCTAATCTTCTTCATTGATTAGAATATGTGACTTACTATATTTTAATATTTCCATCTCAGTTTCAAAATCCAGTCATGAAAAAGATGCATTTTCATCTCTTTAATTCTTCTTTTTAGTATTTCAGAATATATTGTTTCACGCTGTATACACACAATTGAAAAATAAAACTCTATTATTTCAATTCTGAAATCATGAACTTTCTTTTTATTTGCATATTTCTTCACAAAATTTAATGCACTTTTAATTGTATTTTATACCTGATGAATTAATTTTTGTAGTTTTAAACTTTCTATGATTGAATCCACAAGCGCATATCTTGCGTTAAGTCTCATTTTTGTAGTTTAAAACTTTCTGTCGCTGATTCCATAAGTGTATGAGTAATTTGTATTTGCATTTGTATGAGTCTAATTTTTGTAGTTTAAAACTTCCTATCTTGAATCCATAGATTCATAATTTGCATGAGTCTAATTTTTCTAGTTAAAACTTGTCACTGAATCCATAGGCACATAATTTGCTTGTGACTAATTTTTGTAATTTAAAATTTTCTGAGGCTGAATCCACAGGCTTATAATTTTGCATGATTCTAATTTTTGTAGCTTAAAAAATTCTGTCACTGAATCCATAGGCGCATAATTTGCATGAGTTGCAATTTGCATAATTGAGAATAGTTTGTTGAAACTTAGATTCCGTCACATATATTTGACAACTAATGTTTAATATATCACAGATGCTAAAGTTTAGCTGAGAATTTTAAAGATGTCTTGAAATGCGATATTCAGCTTAATTTAGTGTTAAAAAATGCTCAATAGAATATACTCTTTGAATTTATTCATTTCGATTTCAAGTTACACCTCATCTGCTTGACATGATTTTCACAGTTAATATCTGCAAACGTTTTAAACACTGAATGCATCCTTATCGACTTTTGTGACTCCAAAGTTAATAAATAACTGCTGGAGTTATTTATTAACTGCAGCATTATCAGTTATAATCAATCTTTTGATAAATCATCATTTTGCGTTAAAAATTATCCTTGCCTGTTACAATGACATACTTGGTTTCTGCGTCATAATAATTTTATTAGGATTCAATTCCACTTCAAAATACAATAAAACTTTTTTATTGTATTTTGAAGTGGGTAACTAGATCTTTGTGCAGTGTTAAAAATGGGGAAAGACGCTTTTCTAAATGCCGCAATGATATGAAATAATAATAAAGATAGTAGACCCTGTATTACTATTTTGTAAACTAGAACTGATAAAAATTTAGAACAAGGCTTTATAAACTGTGTTTGTCATTTCTAGATAGATCGGTCACTTGAATTTTGGGGTCAAGGAAAAATGACATATTGTAAATACACTAATAAAATAAATAACCAATAAATACACTACACTAATATTAAGATGCACATTCTAGATTTAAAGGATTTAATTAAAATTTATCAAATAAATGAGTGCTGATTGATTTTTTTCTTTAATTGATGATTTATTTTTCTATATTTTGATATCCTACTTATTATTTGAAAATATTTGAATTTTATTCATTATTAAAAAGCCAGCCTTACAATTTATAGTACAATTGCATGCATTGAAAATGTCTTACTCGGTTTTATTTCGTGTTTCAAGGTTCTGATCTGCAAAAGTGATTCGATTTTCAGATGAAAAGCGCGATTTAAAGCAGCGTCGTGAACATTTTCAAAGGAATGCAGAGAATGAATTAAAGACATTCTTCGATGAAAAGAATAATAATAAAAATAAAAAATAAAATAAAAAAAGAGAAGGCAGGCCCTTCGTGCGTGCAGCGTGGGCTGTTTAATATTCCATTCCTTTTGATGTCCCATATTGACCGGTAATAAAATCGTTCCGTGACAGCATCGAAAGCAAAACGCTGCGCTTTTGTCCTTTAAAATGCGTCCTCGATTTTTGCCTTTTTGCTCTGAATAAAAGATTCACTTTCAGTTTTGCTCATTTGACACACATATCCGATTTCCGAACGTATAAATTCCCAGTGATTTACGGGCCAGGTTTTATAGTGCAAATAGAATCGGAGCTTCGAGGGTGCACAATCATTAGAATCGAATTAGGCTTTTCTTTTTATTCGAACCGAATCGCATGCAGGTGATAAAAAAGAAGAATGGAGACGATTCATTTTTTTTTTCATTTCTATTTCGTAACGGTATTTCTATAGAAAGAATAGGTTACATACCAAGTGTTTTGAAATACTCTTTTAAGTCTGTGGTATGAACTTGTGAAACAAGCTATAAAAGTCTTGTGAGAATCTAACCATCAAATCTGGACATAAGTTCTCCGCTGCACTGATTTTTTTTCCTTTAAAAGCTTTTGCCAAATATTTGTAAATATTCAATATAAATTAAAGTTTTAATGATTAAATATGAACGATCTTTTTGCTTTATATATTTTTTTTATTTAAAGATTTGTGTATTCTGACTTGAAATTACTTAAATGCAAAAGATGTCTTCTTGAATTTTATATATGCATTTGAGGGGGGGAGGATAAAACATACATGAACAAATAAATAAATTAGCAGTAAAGCAAAACTAAAGAAATAAAGCATTACTTTATGGCAAATGAAATATATAACATAATGCTATATTTTTTTTGTAAGTTTTAAAGAAACATTTCTAATGGAGATCTACTGTGAAGTAGTATATTTTACATTCAAATATCGACGAATTTAATAGAATCTTTCAATATTATTTCTTTTTGTCCTCATTCCCTACCAGTAGTTTAACAAGCTTCAAGTTAGAATGTTCATCATTTTATTTTAGTTCAAATTTAATCTAATGGACTTATTTGGACATTCGAAAGTTTTATTTTTGGTTTAGTTACCCTATAGCTTTTAAATTTGAGAATAATTTTCAAATTTCAGTTAATTTCGAGGAATCTTAGGCTTCTAACTATTTAAGAATGTTTAATCTTTTATCCATTTTATGAATTTTCATCCTGTGTCTTAATTTAATCTTCAATTTTCTATGGTTATCACTTTGGGTTAAACTTCCATAGTTTATATTCTCTATAAAACAAGGCTTACATTTATTGATATTAATAATATCAATGATAATCACTTTGATAATAATAATATCAATATTAATAATTATCACTTTGGGTTAAACTTCCATAGTTTATAAAACAAGGCTTACATTTATTAATATCAATAATATCAATGATAATCACTTTGATAATAATAATATCAATATTAATAATTATCACTTTGGGTTAAACTTCCATAGTTTATAAAACAAGGCTTACATTTATTGATATTAATAATATTATACGAGAGACATATCTTAATCTTCCTTTTTTAATATTAAAAGAATAGATAGGGGTATTTTTATAAATGTGTTTTTAAGGAAGAGAAGAAGGCATTAGATACTATACTTTCCATCGGTAAATTGCTATCTTACTTATTGAGCTAATCTTTAAACACAAATAACAAAAAAAAAAAAAAAAAAAAAAGTGAAGCTTAGAAGCCAGTATTTAATGATTCATGATTTTATGTATAATTTGCTTTGTATATTTCATTTACAATATATAATATTGCTTCACAGCTTAATGAATATATATATCTATGTGTATCAATTGATTCAAAGTCACGTGTTGCAAAATTCGTTCTTTCTCTTGGCATTTCCTTGTTTTACACAATAACTCGTATCTTAGAGTCACAGGAAAAGCAAATAAGTTTACTGATTTTTCTTTAATAAATTTTGACTGAGATATTTATCTTCAATTCCTTTTAAGATGGTATTTTCCCAATGAAGTCTTTTCCTTGTTGTCCAATTAAATTGATGAAATTTTATGGATGCAGTTTTGAAATGAATGTTGCATACTGTATTCTGCCCTTCTATGAAATGCTACATACAAACGAATTGCTACTGTGAAAAACGGTTTTAATTTACTAGACTAATATACCAGAATATATACGTATCTAATTATAAAAAGCTATTATAACAACTATAAAGCTTTGAAAATTGGCAGTTATTGCAAATTATCTAGATATAAAAATTTTCATGATAATGTCGAAATTTTTTAAATATATATGTATATAATCGAGGCAATTATGCTTGAATATGTATAGAAGAAAAGTGAGAGTGTGAGAACATATTTGGAACTTATATAATTTTAGAAAGACATTTGTCGACTCACATTTTTGATTGTGTGGGGAAAAGAATTGCCCGTGCAGCTTAGATGTTAATGTTAGTGTGAGGATGGAGTTTATATGGAGAAATAATTTTATGGAAGTTGGAGTTATACAGATATATGTGTGTGTCACGGTCAATATAATTAACAACTGCTTAATCATTTTAACCTGTTATTATTAATAACAACAAATTGATTATATTGAATTAGCATATAATATGGATCTCGCCGACTAGTTATAAGAAGAGTATTTAGTTATGCTAACCGATTTTGATGATTGAACCTTACTGAAAATGAACCTTACTACAAATGAAGTATAGTTTTAAAACTTAGAAATATGATTAGCTATACGTGTTTCCAATGTGTTGAAATTAATTGGCGACATCGCTTCAATTGTTCAAGTGGGGACTTGTCAATGATTTATTTTACAATATCCTCTGAAATAGTTTGGTGGAAATCAAGTGACTATTGAGGATGTATCTAGTAGCCCTGGATTTTGTATGAAACAAAAATTATTGGAATCGATAGAATGGTTGTCGATAGTTATTTTTTTTCTCCCTTCCCTAGTTGAATGTAAATATTTTGAAATTTGTCTGATAAAAGGAAAATAAGAAAGATTAATAATTTATATAAAATAAAAATGGACGAAATTGAACTAAATGATAGGATTATGGAATTGATACTTTGGTTTTGTTTCTTAGGTATGCAGATGAATTTAATTCTAGATTGTTAATTAAGAGCATAATTAATTAAGTATATATTATATTTTCAAAGGAATAATCACTTTTATTACACGAACGGAGAGACAGGGAAATTCATTTTATTACATACACTGACATAATTGAACAAATACAAGCCTTGGAATGCATATAGAACAGATGATTCTATTCTTACCTCTTTCCTTGTTTCAGGTACTGACGTAGAAAGCACTTCAAATAAATCTTGCATTGTGCAATTTTAGTGAAACGTGAGGAAATACGCTTGCTGAACGTTAAGAGAGTAATCGGAATAATATTATTCAATCATTTTAATTTTAAGAGTGTTTAGGAGGAAATGGCACGTATCCGTTTTGTTAAAAATTTAAAAGAGATTCGAATATCTAGTACAAAAGGGTCCATGTTTTAGGTTAGATTTATCTGCCTTCATTTTATTTTTAAAATTGGCTCTTATTTATATAACAACGATAACATACTTACAAAGAAAAGTATGCATATTATCGTTGAAGAAAATGTAATATTGTTATAAAAATAATTTTTAAAGAAAATTGAATATTGTTGCCATGCATGTGAGTCTAAATCGAATAACAAAACAGTAAGATGTTGTATAAAATATATTTAGATACTTTTTTGATCTATTAAAATTAAGAAAAGATTGTACGAAAAAACTCTGGCACGTTAAAGAGCGTTTTTTTTTTTTTTTTTTTTTAATTTACGTGGTTAAAAATGATTTTCGTTTAACAATACAATGGGACAGTTGTGATAGATCCTTAATTAAAAAAATCTAGTTAAAGTTTTGAAACATTTGTGTTTGTGTGTGTGTGTGTGTGTGTGTGTGTGTGTGTGTGTGTGTGTGTGTGTGTGTGTGTGTGTGTGTGTGTGTGTGTGTATTTGTTTGTTTGTTTGTTTGTTTGAATTCCTATTACCTGTCAATTTTAGTAGCTCAAAGTCCAGAACCTTCTTGCAATTTTTTTTAAATGAAGGATTCCCTCCCCCCTTTTTTTTATCATACATGCAACATGCATAGATGATATGTCCTCATAAAAGCATTATAAAGTTAAAATCAATCTGAGTTTTTTGAAGCTCTTTTTTGTTTCACTTACGACATTCTTGATCAGTGTCTCCACTGACAAATAAACAACATTTAAAACATTTATCTCTTGAGAAATAAGAAAGTGTTCATAAATAGTCTCTTCTGAGTTTGATTCATGAAAATGCTGAATTTCCTCTCTTAATTTATTTTTACTCATGATATATTGAATGTCTCGTTAGTTTAACGTTTCACTTGTATTCAAATGAGTTTCTCTCTCTCTCTTTTTTCTCTTCTGCCACCCTCAGTTTAAAAGTAAATGACTGAATATAAGTGGGGGGATCACATGAGCAGACCACAGTGCTTGAGAATAACCAGTGACAGTAGATGTCTGACACAAAAAGTCCTTTTCTAATTGCTTTGAATTTCGCCGTCAACTGCGCAGTCCCGCCATTGTTGAGCTCAGAAATCCGCACTCATATATCTCTGCAGCCTAATCTATTCCTATCAGACCGAGAAGGAGGGTATCAAATGACCAAATTTTACGAAGGGTTATTGTTTGTAGCTTCTTTAATTTTGTATTTTAGGCTGTAGAAAGCTTTTTTTTTTTTAAAAAAAAAAAAAAAAAAGTTCAGGATGTATCGTAGACAGATATATGTCATGTATAATTATGATTTTTTAAAAATATTATGTTTTATGTGCCTGAGGAAAATATTGATTTATTTTTTTCACTAGCCATCTTTAGCGACCAGCTGGTTCGTCTGGGATATTGGTTATATTTAATTGCAGTTTAATGGTTTAGATATAACTTCATGTCCATGGTTTCGTCAAATTGTCAGATATTAAAGTTATGTTATTTTCATTGCTTTACTTATGTTTTTATTGTCTACATAAACCTTTCTAATAGATACCATGATATCATACAGCTGCTAAAAACGTAAATATCCGATTCATTTATCTTATAAATCTCCCGATATTGTAACTTCATTTTTTTTTATCCACTTTGTATATATATATTAAACAGAATCTTTTTTCAACTTTCAACAATAGGTAAAAATGGCGCGATTCAATTTAATAAAACAGTGGAACGTTTTGAATTTTTTTTGGCTGAAATCTGTTGTTGGAAATGAAATAAAAAATATTCTATCAAAGATTGTTAAAAATAAAAAAAAAATTTCCCGATTATTAAATTAGAATCATTAAAAAAAATTTTTTTTTAAATTTTAAAACAGCGTAAAATTTATTTTTGTGCAATAATATTTTCGAAAATTATTGTGAAAAAATTTCAAAATTCAGCTTCATTTTTATTAATTAAGATTCTAATTAGAATTTCAAAAACATCGCTCTTAGATGCACATTCCTATCCACCAAGATATATATGTGCAATTAGATCATATAATCTGGCCTGTAGAGCACCAGCACACACACATACACATTCATTTTTATTATTAGTAGAAAATGATGCATAATTTTACGAGTGTTTTGATGTGTTTATGAACCAGTGCTTAAAATTATACAGTAATGGATATTCTGAATAGTTGTTTATTTAAAATCACGGAAATTGTCCACTTAATGTCAGACAATCTTCAATATAAATTTAAAGTATTAGTTGCTGATCATAAACGTTGTTGAAAGAAACCAGCTTGTCAGAAATCATTTCAGTTTCTTTCCAATTTTGTCCCAACTCCAATCCCCCCCCAATTCTAATTATTCTAATTCTCTCCGATTCTTTTCAAATCCGTAAGCGAGGCTTGATTATCTGAATCGACAATATAGGTAACTGTTCTAGTTTCTCCCTCAGTTTTGAGGACAAGGAAAGTTTTCGTCGATATTTTCAAAATAAATCAACTTTTGTTTTATTAAATGGTTAACAAATTAAATTTATGCAACGTTTAAATTTCAAACCATTTGTTCTCATATTTTTCTTTTTTTATATATATATTTTCATATTATCATAAAAGTAAATGTTGTAAATCTTTTTTACCGTTTAATTTAAAATAAAGTTTAAAATATTGATTAAAAAAATTGTACTATCAATACTGGAACCTACTTTCTGGAAAGTGTCTTGCAATGAAATGTCTTGTCATTGATTTTGTAATATTTGCTATTAAAAAGTTGCCTTCAAGGATCTAATGTGAAAATCAATAAAAAAAAATTAGATTTGTAAAGATAAAAAGGCTGTAAAAATATATAAGAGTCTGAAGGTCCTTACAAATCGACATATTTATAAGATATATCTTACTAGATAAATGTGCCATTGCATGATAAGGTTTGAAAATACGTCAAATACAATTTATTTATAATCGTGTGTGTATATATATATATATATATATATTACTTCCTTTTCTCAAGATTTTATAAAGTTTCATTTCAATCGTGCTGCTTTTATCTTTATCTGCTAATCTTTTGTAGTCTTATTACTTATCTTTTGTAGTCTTTAAAATAATAAATTAATTAATTAAACAGAAT
Organism: Argiope bruennichi; assembly: GCF_947563725.1. Classification (NCBI taxonomy): domain Eukaryota; kingdom Metazoa; phylum Arthropoda; class Arachnida; order Araneae; family Araneidae; genus Argiope; species Argiope bruennichi. The sequence goes on along the minus strand of NC_079151.1, from coordinate 128,005,595 downwards.
AAAAATTAATTTTTGCGAATTCTAGCTAACATTTCAAAATTATAATTTTTTTTTACTAAATTATTTATAATTTATTTTAATTACCAATAAATATTTTTTTTCAATAAAAAGTGTCTCAAAAATGAATCTATCCAATAGATATTTCACTTCCTTTCAAAGAAAAGTTCGCATGTGCAACGACAAACCTGAAAACTGCTCCCTACTGAAACCTTAATACCAAAACACCACCTCTTGTTGCATTAATCTCTTGCAATACATCCTTGGTGAACGTGAGCGGTTTTTAATTCTTAATGAACAACGAATGCCTCTTAAACCTTGCGACTTGTTTACGTTACCACTTCCACGCAGCGTAGCCCACACCGCCGAAAATAAATGCTAGCTGAAGATGTAGCACTGTTTAACCGTCAACCGTCAGACAAGCGGGTAGAGAATCGGAGATGATTCGTTGTGCTAATGCCTCCGGGACTGAGGAAGAGCAAGAATTAGAATGAAAATAAATTCCATCCCATTCATCACCCTGAGCCCGTTTTATTAAGGAAGTTTTTTTCTGCATCCTCCCTTCCTAATTCTTTACCATATTACCTAATTATCGAGGGGGGGGGGGAGGGCGGCGGCGGCATTCATTAATAATCATTCAATTATACAATTCGCCAGTTTTCAGTACGACTGCAATTATTGCAATTTTTTGTGCGCATCTCCCTTTCACTTCATTCCTTTTGTTTTGTTAAACCAGAAACGATTGTGTCGCTGCCATTTTCTGCCCGCGGTTCGATGTCTGCATCGGGCCATGTGCAAAATATCAGCAAGCAGCCACAGCCGTCAGGAATGGGGCTGATAGCGGCTGCCTACGCATCATAGAAGATTGCCGTGTATGTGTGTGTGTGTGCGCCCTTTTTTTTATTTTATTATTATTGCTTATTCTCTTCTTTCTCATTCGGCCCCATGAAAAATGTTGGTAATTCCCCCAATCATTGCGGCCGAAAGGCTCTAATTGTAATTAACAGCTTGGAACAGGGAGCTAAATTCAAAAGGACAGAACCTCGCTGTTAGGGCAAGAGATTAAAAAAATAATAATAATAAAAGAGGGGAAGTATGGTTATTGGAACCAGGGTAGTAATTGCCGATCAAGGCCATTTCGGAGCTGTAGATAAGATTGTTTAATGGACGTCTCGTAATCGCCATTTTTTCTTTCGGCCTTCATTCTCTTCTGTTATTATTTTTTTAAATTTATCATTTGATGTTGTTGATCTGTATTCATACGTAACTGTGATCGTGCAGACATAAAATGCATTTTATAAGTGTTATAACACGTTGTATGACATCTTGCGATTACCTGTCAACTTTTGGGCTATGTCTGTTTGTGCCTTATTCCCTGCTTTGCCCTTAGCACCGAATGTAATGCAGGCGAAAAGGTAACAACTACTAGCTTAAGAAAGTGAGAAAACTACCATAAAAGTGCTTTAAATATATATATAAATATATTACATTTTTTGTAATTTGAAACATCTTTTTAATTATTAATCATAACAGTTCAAAGCATTACATATAATGGGCTTCCCTCTAAATTATTAAACTGTTTGAAAATCTTAACTGTAAGACTCAAAACCTTTATATGTGAAAATACTATATGCTATTCACGCAAAATGTACAGATTACGAAACGTCTATATTATGCTAATGATCTTTTTTTAGATTTAGATAAAGATAAATGGTATTTACATTTAGAATTTTAATGAGAAGAAATTTTTATATCGATTTTTTTTATACAGCTGTTAATAATTTTTTTAAATTATTATTTGCTATCTTTAGAGCTTGGATTTTTTTATTATTATTTTAAGTGATAATAAATGGTGAAAAAATAATATAATGTAATAATACACTTTTTCAAAATTAAAATTCAATGTTAATATTTGAAGTTGAAAATTTTCAACTATGTTTACAAATTGATTTTTTTTATTGTTATAAGAAATTGAAATTTGAATATCAAAAATTGTCAAGTGAATTTAAACAAATTTTATGGTGAAATTTTTTTAACGGATTAAACTGTAAATGTATCAAACCACTCAATCAGATTTTGCGTGTGTGTTATTTTTGCTATTGCTTGTATGTATTAGAAATTTAAAGTAATTCCCTTTTTTTATAAATATAAGTGTTTATTTTTACGATTACAGATTTTTATTATATCAAATTTTTATCGTGTAACATATAGTACCTGTTCACTATGTTTGAAAAATATTAGCAAATAACGCATCTAAATAGTGATTTTAAAAAATTACGCAGTCAGAGGTTTAAGGACATACTGTTAGCTGAGAAATTATAGTAAAAATTCTGAATTAGTTCGAATTTTCGATGATTTAATAATCAGTTTCTTATACTGGCTTTCAAAATGCACCTTCATAGATTATTTTCAAAATTTATTATCAAATAATTATGATTCAGTAATACCGTAGATTATCGTTTAAACGAAATGAAAGAAAAAAATCTATATTGTAATAAGACGACTTTTTTTTTCTTTGCGACTGCTTAACTGTTTTTATGAGTAAATTTTTGAAGACGGATTTGTTTCCCTTCATGATTTGCATGATGAATGATATCCCTGTCCATCCAAGCTGTGGATATTGTCATCGCTCGCTCTACCTATCAAAGCAGACAGACGTTTCTGCACACCGAGCAATCAAACAGAACTCAAAAGGTCTCTCTCAAATTACCACTGGGAGATTCTGTGTCCAATCAGCTCATCAGACCCGCAAGGAAGGAAGGAAGGCAAAAAGAAAAAGAAGAAAAAAACTAAATAAATAATAATCCTGTGGCTGAAGAGGGCAGTAGATCTATAAAAGCATTGAGCATCATCAAAGTCAAGAAGCGAAGGCCATATCCAAGTTTTTAATGCGCGTAAGACATTCGATCTCTTGAAAGGACGACAGTGTTTGTTTAAGTGGTAGTGGGTGTTGTGACTCACAAGCGTCCATCAATATGACACACGGGCTTTTTATAAAGCAAGAGTGCCGACGTTGCCTTATCTGATGGATTTTCTCTGCCATAGCCGCCCTGATCGAAAGGGGTGCCTGGATATAGAATTACGGATTGCGAAATCTCTGGCCTTTCGTCTGAAAATGATGACATATGGGTAATAAAATGGCAATGGAGGGGTTCTCACGTCCTCTGCTATTGATTACCCACGGACTTCACCACTGCGTGACGTCACAACTGATGGTGCTTGACTGATTGTAGGTTACGCGCATATTTAGCCTTTCGGCAAAGGGACTGTGAAACGGACTAGGAAGGGTGGAAAAAAATGTTTCTTTATGGCCGTCGATAAAAATAAGAGTTAATGTTCTCAGCTTTGATGGATAGCTGAGATGAGTGATCCTCGATTTCCCGTCTGCCGATTCGAGAATGTTGCTGGGACATGAGGTTTTCCGGTCTGGTCAAGGACAGTAGTCTGCATTCAGTTGATTTCTGGAGCAGGTGATGCTATTTCTTGCAGGAATCGCAATGCTATTGCTTGAATTTTTAAACTACTGGAATTCGTCAGTTACTTAGTTGACCAGACGATGGGTTTATCTCCAAATTGGAAGAAAGAGAGGTTACGTTTATTTTCCTTAACCTGTCTTACCCATTTTTCAACGGAAGTATTTTTAGTTTACATTTATCTCAATCCATCTTCGCTAAATTAAACACACACACACACACACACACACACACACACACACACACACACATATATATATATATTTGAAAAAAAATATAGTTTTTTGACTTTTTGACTAAAACTATCGATTAGCAGAAATCAAATGACGTATTAAACCATTTTGACAATAACAGTAAAATATTGGATTTCAAATGCTTTCAATGCTTTCTATCTTTTTACCAACAGTTTGAAGATTGTTTGAACTTTTGTTGGCCGTTGTCCTCCTATGCAAAAGTTGAATAGTTTATGAGCATAATAGCCAATCACAATAATCCCTGTTTATATTGCTTAGTTCGGCGGTAATAGGGTGACAAAAAAAAAAAAACCTTTCAACAAATTTAAGTTGACATTTTTTTTTTTTTTCAAACTGGCCTATCATACGAGTAAGTAATGAGTTACTGGTGATGGTTAAAATTGTCGATAGACTGGTTCTGAAAACACACACAGTCGAAAAGAATTTGCAAATATCAAAACAGCCAGTCAATCACTACTTCTTTTCGTAATGCGAGTTTACCTTATTACATGACTATTTTTAGAATACGATGAGCTTTGTTGGTTAAGTTACTCAGTAAACAAATGTGATGTCATGTGTTTTTAAAAGAGTCATTGAAGTCCCACTGGTCTGTTAAAAATAGGTATACGTGGTAACATCTGTTTTTCAGAATCCTGTTAATGACAAGTTTTGATAACGTAAGAGCATGCTACAAACTAATGTTAAAAGATACAGATATTTTTTATTTATTTATAAGTAATTTCGTAATATGATAATGAAGAAATGTCTTCACTTTTTTTCACATTCTTTTATAAATTTGCATTTGCACTGATTATTCTGCTTTTATATTATTCTGTTGAAACTTTGGTTCTTTTGCATTTAAAACTCTTTCTAGTGGAAAAAGATTGGATTGAAGATTTAGATAATAAAAATGTGCATGTGCACGCATTTTTTTGTGGATTCTACTGGTATTAATTGCCCAAATGTTAATTACTAATGAAAAGTATAATATTAAGAATAATTTTTTATTACTATTCAATAAATCAGCAAAAAATTAATAGTTTTTAGAAATTGTAAATCTAGAAGTTCTGATTTTTTTTAAAATCCAAAAAGAAAAATATATTGCAAAAATTTTCAAAATCATATTTCTTGAATATTTTTAAAACTTATGATGGCAACTAATCAAATATCTTATGGTTGATGGCTTTTAAGCACATTCTTAGGTTGGAGCTGAAACAGTTAGATCTATTATTTTTAGCTAAACAGTTAAAACTCTCATTTTATTTAAATCATTTGGAAATTTTTTTCAACCACTGAAATGATTGATATTGTGCAAGCTAAAATATTTTACTTAGAACATACAACCAAAGTTCTTAATTTGTGAACCAATTATAATACCAAATAGCTTTTCTCAACGCTTTCACTTTGGTTCAGAATACTATAAAAATTAATATTTGGGTTTCTACATCTTTGATTCTGAATTTACGATACTTAATAAACAGATGATTTTATTTTAGACATTGAACATTTTCAGACACTATGAGGTTGGACATTCAAAGACAAAGACCTTAAATTTGTGAGAGAGAATACGTAATAAATAATTAACTTTACTGTACACATTGAAGATTTTCGGACACTACGTGGCTGGACATTCAAAGACAAAGACCTTAAAATAAGGGAGGGACAATACCTAATAAACAGTTAACTTTATTGTAGATTTTGAAGATTTTCAGACTCTATGAGGCTGGACATTCAAAGACAAAGACCTTAAAATAAGAGAGGGACAATACCTAATAAACAGTTAACTTTATTGTAGATTTTGAAGATTTTCAGACTCTATGAGGCTGGACATTCAAAGACAAAGACCTTAAAATAAGAGAGGGACAATATCTAATAAGCAGTTAACTTTATTGTAGATTTTGAAGATTTTCAGACCCTATGAGGCTGGACATTTAAAGACAAAGACCTTAAAATAAGAGAGAGACAATACCTAATAAACAGTTAACTGTATTGTAGATTTTGAAGATTTTCAGACACTGTGAGGCTGGACATTTAAAGACAAAGACCTTAAAATAAGAGAGAGACAATACCTAATAAACAGTTAACTGTATTGTAGACATTGATGATTTTCAGACACTATGAGGCTGGGCATTCAAAGACAAAGAACTTGAAAAGAGAGAGAGAAAATACCTAATTAAACAGTTAACTTTATTGTAATCATCGAAGATTTTCGGACACTATGTGGCTGGACATTCAAAGACCTTAAAAAAGAGAGGGGGAAGGGAATGGAAAAAAAAGGTGAAGGAAAAAAAAAAAAAATCCTCATCTTCATCGTTCGTTTCGAGCTCTTTGTCTAGATGGAAATTGTCCTCCCACAAGCCACGTGAAGGAAGACCATGTCAAGTAGATGCGGGAAACGAAATATAAACACCATTTCCGCTTTTATTCGTCCCTGGGGAGTCTCTACGAGAAGATGCTCTCGAGATGAGCTTCAGGGAGAAGGCACTGGCTTCTTTGTTAATTAAAAATAAATAAATTCGGACGGACGGACAATAACGCCGCACTCGACGCAATTGTGTTTATCTTGGATTTATTTATGGCGCCTCGGCGAGTGGATAGTCCTGGGTTCAAATTTTCGAGGGTTCCTTTTGTCTCGAGTGCTGGGCCTCGACCCTGGGAATTGATAATTGTGGCGAGCTGGAATGACGTTTTCAGAAAAAGGAAAGGGAAAGTACTTGTGGATTCGAAAATATATTTATAGAATTGGAATACGAGAGCTTTCGATTGAATTCAGGCAATTAATTATCTGTAGCTGGGCAAGGATGATATTTTTGTCGTTATTGACGTAAATATTGTCACCCTTCCTACTCTTCCTTCTGGGATACTAAATTTTTGATTGCAGTTTTTCATTGAAGCAAAATTTCCGTGACGGAATAGAATCATTATTGTTTGTTTATCAAACTTTTCAATTTAGTTTGTGTGTGTGTGTGTGTCACTGACACCTACTGTACCATAAAATGTATTAATTTTAAATGTATTTGTAGTACAAAATAATTATTTTGTACTACAATTTCATGAAGGTAATTTATTACTATGGATATATTAGGACATTGAGGAACTTCTAGTCATTTTTTCATTTGTTTCATAGAATCGTTTACCTTATAATTATTAACCTAACTTGTATTATATGGTCTACTACATTTGAATTGGCTATTTTTATTACTTAATCAATAGATTATATAAGTTAATAATCTTAAAGATATGCTATAACTAATACCATTTTTATTTATATATTTTTTAAAAAAATGAACGATGACATTCTGAAGTGACATTTCAAAATAACCAAATTTTAAAATCTAGCCAAATTTAAAATCTCATTTTGGCCTGCGGCAATGTTTTAAATCAATTTCTAATCCACGCAAAGTCATGTATTTTATTTTATTGGACATTTACAAATAAATTAGGCACAATTATTTCTTCTGGTAAGCTGATAGTTACGTCTTCGGTACTTTTGTAATATCTGTTAGTATTTTATTAAATTGCATTTATTACTTTTAAATTTGAAACTTATTTCGGTAAAAGTATTGAGTCTTTAGGAGTTAAATGGATAGACATCGCATATTTATCCCAGATTTGAATAAAGTACCCTGAATTGTTCTGTTTTATATTTACAAATCGACAATTGAAACTTTAAAAAAAGTTAGGAACCTTGCTTTGATACAATTTTTAAAATTAACTTCTGAATAATTTTTATCACAATTCTTATTGTACGTAATGATATAGACTGTATGATTCCTTTTTTATGTCATAATTCCATTGAATATCATTAAAATATATGTATTCATTCCTTCACTTATTCTTATCAATGGTAAAGTCAGGAAATGGCTTCAGTAATTCCAGTGGTTGAGAAACTACCATGGTTGTAGCCCCTGCCATAGTATATTAAGCATCTCAGTTTCCGAAAATGTTGCCTCCTTAGCCAATGGCACTTTTAACCTGTTGCGCAATGGGTTTTTCGTTTTCTTCTTTTTCTTATTCTATCTCTATTAATGGGGAGAAAAAACGCAAAGGATGTTCTGCATCACCATGGAGCGCAGCACTCGAGTCAGAATGAACGACGAAATCATTTAAACGAGAGGCTGACTGCCTAAGCGTCCGATTTCCAGCCATTCCCGAACGGAAGTTCATAAAAGATCATCCGAATCGCCGCAAGACTCTTCGGCTTTTATTGAGATTAATAAGTTACTTTCGCCGAGGCATAATTCAAGAAAATGGATCGTATCCATCCATACGAAATGACAGACATCCGTTCAAAACCGATCGAAAACAACGACGTTTAATGCCGTCGTCATTGCCCTGGTAATGACCTTACAAAATTAGGAAACAGTGATGATCATTCTCGAATTTAGCCCAGGAACTAAATCAACCCCAAACTTAATGGCATCTGGTGCCGACGAAGCTCTTTTGAGTAGTATTTCCTGTTAATCAGTCCAAGTCAAGTCAGTCCATCATGTCCTTTTTCTAACGGTTCTTGCTCGACACCCCCGCTTCGTTTTCTTTTTTCTCTTTTATTTTATCGGCAATTTTTTCCCCCTTTTCGTCTCTTCCTTCTTTCTTTCTTTTTTTTCTTTTTTCTTTCGGTCTCCTTTCCTTTTCAATCTGGAGAGACTGGCAACAGCTGTTCGATATAGACTAGCGATGACAATTCTAATGGCCGCCTCCGTGTTCTTCGGGTTGAGTTGGAGTCCACCTGCTTCGCATCCATCTTGGCGAAGAGATCCCGAACGAAGATGGGATTCCCGCGGATGTCGAAGAATTTTTCGAGATTTGCTGTGCATTATCGCTCCTAGTCCCCTCCCCTCTCATATTCATGGAATTAAAAAGGAATTAGGCCGAAGAACATGTGGCTTCGTAAATCTTTTGAAAAATTTGCTATTCACTTCGGTGTGAGATTCTGTGGGAATATTCGAAGGATTAATATTGGACCCTCTACTGTCTTATGATATCACATTTCATTGCCAAGATTCTTTAACTTTATTATCTAACTCTTTTTTTTTTCATGTTTTCTTTTCTGCATTGAGAAAAATAAGAATAGAAAAAGTAAGAAGAGATTTCATTGAAAAAAGTAAGAATAGAAAAAAAGTATATCATTTTACTATGTAAAAAACTCGGAGTTTTTGATGGGACTTAAGTAGAAATATTTTATGGATAATTAATATTCTTTGCTTGTAACTGCAACTTTCTTTTGTTTTCTTTTAAAAAGTTTCTGCATGTTTTATCCAAGTTATCTTGTAAACACAGTAAAGAAGTTGAATTGGATTTGAATTGAATGCTATTCATCTATTTCCTGTAGGATTGATGAAAGTTTCAGATATGTTCGTCAATAGGTCATCTAATTCAAAGGTTAAAATTGAGGATGATAAAATCATTCGAATTAAGTGAATGGATGATCTCTCTTCAAGGATGATTCGACAAATGTCTTTCCATAATGAATAACTTTTACATCAAAATTTTTTTAGATCTGCTGTCCTTTGTTAAGAGTTGCCATTTCCCTTTTTCAGTTATCTCATGTAAATGTTTGTGAAAGTAAAGATCGACATACGGTTAACTGTTCGATGGTTTTTGTGGAAATTTCAATACAAATATACACTTAAAATATTAAATCTTTGCAGCAAATTTTATAAATCTAATCATCTTCGCTTTGTATTTATCGTGTTCATTTGTATTCGGATAGCCGGACTTCCTGTGAATGGATTTTATTCAGAGTTTGTAAGAAATCTGCGTGATGTATACACCCATACCAATTTTCATCCTTTTATCTGAAAACCTTTATCTTGTTGACAGACAAACATATATAATTCCAAAATTGAGTTTTTCGGTTTTTGAAATGTCTGAAACGTGGAGATTCATCGAAATCTCGAGTTCGACTTTTTTGAGAATTACAATATTTTCTCTTTGTATACTTCGTATATGAAAAAGTAAAAATGCGCAGATTTAATGTGTCAGCATGTATCTTATAAAACGGGGATGAACGACACTACATTACTGCGTTGTATGACAGTATTAGCTAGGTTTTAGACGGTATTGGCAACTGCTTTTGTCGTAGATTGTGAAATCAAGTAACTTGATTGTTAACAACCATTCTAAGCTTTTCGTAAATCTTTTCCATCCTCATTTCTGGAAACAAAATCTCTGAAAAGGGCCTTCCGGCATGCATACTATTATTGAAATAAGTGCAATTAATTTTCACTTAGCTATCTGACAATTTCACTTTTAAAGATTAAATTATTAAAAAAAATATTTTGACCTCAACTTTTTAAAGAATTAATTTTAAAATTAAAGCAATCTTAATTTTTTTCAATAATTATAATCTATTATTTGTTTTATTTATTTCCTAATTTGGGGTCAAAGCAACACACTTCTATTAATGTTGTTCATCTAAAAAGAGATGACCAGTGGTAAAAGCTTAGCAAAAATCGGTCTTCAAAACCATAATGGTCTTAGCATATAAAGAATTAATTTAAAATTAAAGCAATCTTAATTTTTTTAATAATTATAATCTATTTTTTTTATTAATTTCCTCATTTAGAGTCAAAGCAACACACTTCTATTAATGTTGTTCATCTAAAAAGAGATGGCAAGTGGTAAAAGCTTAGCAAAAATCGGTCTTCAAAACCATAATGGTCATAGCATATAAATGGATAATAATTCGTTTTTGTCTAAAACAAACACTGACTAATATCTGTTTAATTTTAGATCGCGAATCCTTTAATTTTCTTTTCAATATCCGTTTCCCGAGACTTTCATTTTACTTTCACCATCGCATGCAACACAAGTCAAACGTTGTCTTCAGCAGAGAGAAATGGCTGCATTCTTGTATTTTCTTTATCTCCCTGGTGTATGCTGCTGGCAAAAGGGGGTGGGGGACCCAGACTGAAAAAAAAGAGCATGCGATCGGGGGTGGTGAGGCCCCGATAAGGTTTTGGCCCATTTATTTACCCCCGGGGGGAGGAGATTTTTTTAACAGGCGCGGTTACAGTGGTGCAATGAATGCCCTAACGGAAGACAGCTGTGGTTTACTTGTGCGGTTTCACTGGAACAGGCCCCAATCTTCGGAGAAAACACTCTGGATTCGCCAATTTCTCTTTCTTTCCCCCCCTTCACCATTCATTCTTTTATGGAAAAAAGTATTCATATCTGTTCTGAAAATATGCTCCCGGCGTCTACAATTTCGCTTCTTTCCACCTCATTTAACGGCGGTTTTCGAAACAGTTTATTAGATAACGGGTCTTGATGCTGCTACTCACTTGCATGAATGTAGGTGTCTTGTAAAAAGAAGGGTGAAAGGGGGGAGGATGGCAAAAGAGATCGGAGACGGTTTCGAATTTCTCGTTTCCCAGACTCGATGCCTACGTTTTGGAGAATGTTCCAGCCTTGGATCGGTTGGAGACCGATGCCGAAAGCGATTGGTTGGTTGTTATGTAAGTGAAAAAGAATTTCCTCTCTTGTGTGTGTTAGATGGCTTTTTATTTGATCAGTCGGCCTCTTTGCCTTCCATTAGAGCCTTGTTCCTCGTAAGAAGTAATCAAAATCTTTTTTTCTCTCTCTCTTCTGATAAGAAAAGCAACCACTCAGGCGAAGATTTCTGGTGATGCTTTTTTTCAATTTTTTAAGGAAATTCTTTCTACAGACCAGAGATCCAAATCGCAATCTTTTGTTAGCCAAACACGTCGATTTGATTTTGGTGTCAAGGCTGGGTTTTTTTAATTCAATTAATATTCGTATTGTATTCCTTTTTGGAGAGGTCATCACGTTGCCATCTTATAATTAACAACTAGAGCAGCAAAACTATTCAGCTGTCAGAATGTTTGTGGTTGATATTTTCGCTATTGAGTACCATGTTGTTAGTTTTTGACTTTCGCAATATCTACAATTAATGCAATACACAATAAATATATTTTTCTGCTGATTTATCCTTTCCAATAATGAAATTTTCTCACATTGCTGTGAATAATTTATTAATCAAATTAATATTCAGTTATTATTTAGTATTTTTGACTTAAAATTATTCCTTTATTAGTTTGATTAAATATATGTTATATTTTTATAGATAAAATACCTAAAAAAAGTAGTATAAACGCTTTTTGGTTTATTCTAAAATTATAGTCTTTTATATTTTAGTCTTGATCAAAGCTTTATCTTATTTAGAATTCAAACATTTTCAATATTATTTTTTTCAGTGTTTATGGATTAGTATTTTTTTTTTAATTTAGTGAAATTAAAAGTAAAATTTAAAGAACTTCTTTCATTCCAGCTATTTAGACCCAGATTCTTGTAATTCATTTTTGCATTTTCTAAAACAAAAATTTATTACTTTACTGTCAAATCCATAAATTTTAGATCAAAGCTTTCTAAATAGTTTTCCATCTTGACTCAAATGTAAATTTAGGTATCAAAATCATGTAATTAAGTGGGTTATTAATAGTTGAAAAAAATATATGCTTTTTAATTGAAACAATTATTATGAATGATAATAAACTTTCAGGAAAGAGTCGATCTGATAATATTACTGTTAAAAGTCAAAATGATGACATTATCTCAGAGTAAGAACTGATGGAAAAATAAAAATATAAATCTATGCAATTCGACAATCTTCCATGGTGAATGTTTTGGGAATTATTGCTTAAAAATAATGGCATGTCTAGTTCATCATGATGTAATGTCTTTTTTCAGTCAGATTGGTTATCATGACTATTACTTTATGAATCTTTCAATTTTTATAATTAGAGTTTCATTGCCGTGAAAAATTTTTGTCAAAGCATTGTTATATGATGGTTTGAAATAAAACTTAATAAAGTTATAAAATGATAAAAGACGTTTTTAAATTGCAATTATTTCAATACTATTTTTGTTCAGTAATATTGAAAAGACTGACAGAACTTTGACCCATTGTAATCATAAAGATCCTAGTGCGATCTTATAATTCAAGGAGGCTTGCAGTAGAGCACTCTATTCTGTTAGCTCACACATGTAAAATAATTCTAGAAATGTTATGATTATGTCTTTTCATTCATACTATGCGCATTGTTGATTGGTTTCTGCTGTCATAATTTTCCGGTATATTGTCAACCAAAAGGTTAGGATTCTCATGTCCATCGGAGACAAAGACAGGCATTATTCAATGCCGCAGAAACTTTCACCTACTCACTGAAAAATAATGGAAATTTGTCTCATTCTGGCCGATCGGACAAATAGGTCACCACAACCACCTCTGAAACAAGTTGTTCAAAACAAAGGGTGAGTAATAATAAAATCAAAAAACGTCTTCTGTTCGAGCGCATCCTCCTCCCCTCTTCAAAAAAAGAACCCCGCGTGACACCATCGTGTCGGAAGCGACGAAGGCCGTCTGACGTCACATCCGGTCCGTGGTTTGGGGTCGTCCATTTGATGGACCAGTGAGTCCCGGGACTTGTCGCTTCACCAGACTTCAATATACGCGCTGCTCCCGATTCCTCATTTCCACCTTTCTCTGGCAATTGAATCTCGGTTCCGCTTCGAAGCTTTTCGGATCACCTGTTGAGTCGCCCCCTCTTCACCTGTTCACCAAAGGCATTTGTTTGCAAGTGAGGATTTTTTTCTCCCAATGTCCGTCTTTTGTTGTCTTGTAGAGATTCAGTAATTGGGATATCATCAAGGCGAGGTTTAAATGGACGCTTGATACCTCCATCAGTTGTAAAAGGAATAATAAATGCATACTGTTCACGATTAAAATGATTGTTTGCGAAATAGTTGAATTAAAAATTCCATTTGATGTAGGTTAAATTACCTTTATTCTGAAGTAATTAGTTTAATGAATAACGAATATTTATTGGTGTGATACAAAATTGGGAATAAAAAATTATTCACAGATGTGCTTCTGAATTCAGATGGCATATAGGATTCGATAAGGATAGTTATTATTTGATCAATTAGTGTACCGAATTACCACAAGGTGTCCAAGTTCGAATATTAGGTTAATTAAAAAAAATCCAAATATATTTAATGTGCTTTTTATGAGTTTTGAAAATACACTGATAGAAGATTTAGGTCAATCTAGTGCGTGTTTTAACCATATGCTTGACGTCGTTTGGTCAAGAATATTCTTGTGCCAATACACCCAACAAACCAACCGTTAGAAGATTTATTTGGTAGTTTGTTTTTTTTGTTTTGTTTTGTTTTGTTTGTTTATTTGGTGAGCATATATGGACCAAATCTTATTACGAATGTTGTAAAATAATTTAAATCCACCTATAATTAAACCTAATTTTAGCATACTCCCAAATCCAATGTTCTATAGGCTATTATTTTACAGATTTTTTTATTCTAATTATTTTTTTAGTTAGAGTAATTTTTGGTATTCTAAATGCGCTTATTTGCGAATATTAAAATGATGATTTTCAAATTTTGATGCCACAAAGCCTCTTGCTTTTAAAGCTTTTGACAGTTTTTGGCACTTACAGATGTAACATGTACGAAATGTTCTTCTGGGAATTTTTCAAATCCACATGTGTTCGCAGTACTCGTTTTACGATTTAAAGGGAACTTCCTGACTTCCCTTGGCCCCGATCCATCGTTTGTAATAAATAAAAGAGAGAGGCCCAAGTCACATGAATGTGTCTTAATCTTTAGAAAGAAGTGTAAAGAAACTATGCGCGACTTCTTTTTCTTCGTTTTCAAAAAAAAAAAAAAAAAAAAAAATGTATATTTATATAAAAAAATAATTATTTATGAAAAAAAAAGTGTGATATTCAAGGTCGCTCTTGAATAAATACTTTTTTTTTTCTTTGAAAACATGTGTTTAATTTTAACTTCAATATTTTTAGAGACGAAAAGATTTAATTGAGGTTTACAGTTGCAAAGTTAAATATTTTTTGAGAAATTTTTCAAACAATCATAATTTTTAGTTTTCTCTATGAGTTTGTTCTGACTTGAAAATAATGGCTTAGAATTTGACGAATAATTGGCAGATTGTGATACAAAATTCGATTGAAATAATGCATATTTATATCCCAAGTAAATCACAAATTAATTAAGTTTCACAAACATACGCGTTTCCAATTTTCTTGCCGCACCATTTCGTATCTGCTTATTAAAATGGCAAACAAATAAGTTAAATGATGTAACGGGCCTCGTTAGAACGTTCCGTCGGTAAAGCAGTGCTTTCTTTTATCTTTGCTGGGCGTCGAGTAATGCAGGCACATACAAACAGATATAAAATCCATTCGAATCACGCGTTCTCAATAACCATTGGCGCAGGTACAAAAATTCGAACAGTTTTTTTTTTTTTCTCTCGTTGCGAAATTATATGAAAAGGAAAACGAAAAGAGAAAAAAAAAAGTCGTCGAAGCTCGCGTGATGCGTTCATATTATTCGGGCGAGATTGCACAGAGCGATTCCTGCATAAATTTCCGCTGGAGCGTACGGCAAGTGGATTGCGCAATCGTTCTGTTTACCTGCAACCGTACTCCCGGTTGGACGTCCCGCAAGAACGTCGCACGCCCGCTAAGCGAAACCGCGTCGAAACGAGTTCGCCACCGAAATGCAAATGTCAACCTTCTGCTACTCACTTTCTTTTCATCGACTGAAAAAGAAAAATGTGATTCTCGAGGAAAAGTTGAACGCATGCAGAGTTCATTTGCTTTTTTGTGAGTGTGTGTGTGTGTGTGTGTCTGGATATATATACCCGTTCATTAACACAAAATGTACCCGTTATACATGTAAAAATATAACAGGTATATATAATATTATATATACCCATTACGTTAATATTATATATACCCTTTAAATATAATATTATAAATGTACTCGTGCATACACCCTTAATGTTCATTAACTTCTGAAAGTATTATAATGATGAATGTTATACCGAATTATGTATAAATATGTCGCATCATGATCATACAGACTTTACAATAAAATATCATTTGTGAAATCCTTAAATCTATTTAGCATCTTTATTTTTCTGTGGATTGTCATATTGCTTATTTTACTATTATTCATTTTAAAGGGGCTTATTTGCACTTTAATCGCATCATTCTACTGATGTTACTACTGATTTCTGAAATGCCGAAATAAAATTTAAATAATAATTATGTACGTACAGCTGCTCAAAAATATTGCGTTATATGCGTAAAACTGTGTGTGCACGCGCATAAACGGATCGAAACCATTTCACGTTTTTGTTGTAATTTTTTTTCAATAAAAATCTTTAAATAAAATAAGACTCATATTAAGCTTTTGGTCCTAGATAAATAACTATCTGAAAAGCTAATGTTACAAATCGTGCGTTGTCTATCCATTTTCTGCTTAAAAATGTCACTGAAAAAGCACTTAAAAACCTAAAAGAAGTTGTGTTTTAAAAAGTAGCAACAGAAAATTTGATAAAATGATTAGTATTTTATTTAATTGATATTTCAGATTCTGTTGTCGAAAGTCCTTTGAAGTCGTATTCAAATGACTCATATATCCTTCAGTTCAAGATTTTGTTTGTTTGAGGTGAGTGGGCGGATAATCAAATGCCAAATTATCAACAGTTTAATTTCATCATTTATTAGGAGAAATCTAAAAGGGCGAGAACTGAATAAATACAATGTTATTAATGATTACATTATTTATGTTTTGTCTGGTTAAATTATTTTTGAAATTGAATATCATCAATATATCGCTTAGTTTTTTCAGGATATAGATGCTTGGTATTATTTTTAGTGAAATAATAATAATTTCGATATCTTTATTTAAGAAATATTCTCGCAATTTTTTTATTATTATTATTTACAATTGAAAAAAAAAATTATGTACTTTTCATGTCGAATCAACTAAGAAGGTGAAAAAAAGGTGATAACTACTGAGCAAACTTTTGGAATGTTTTAAACATCCTTTTTTGCCCTCGAGTGTTATTCATATTCTTCACTCACATTTAGTGACAGTTACAAGCAATTAAAAATTAAAACAATTGTTTGACATTGTTTTAAAACTTATATTACTTCCGCTGCTGAATTAGTTAGCGTAGAGACATCAATATAGATATATACGCCCCCAACGAAACATTTAGTTTGCGGATGTTTATGACTTAACAAATTGGAAGTCGAAACAGCCGTATTTTTTTCCCTAACGAAATGAAGCTGTTTAGTCGGTAAATTGGTGTCTGAAACGGATAATAAATACAAATGTCCCCAAATAAGAAAGACGAAAAAAACCCACTCCCGCAAATGATTGTCGATACACTTAAAAGCATGCACCAACCGTCACCTGGACCAGGCACCAGTACCAGATTTTTCTCGATTTTTTTTACGGACTACGACCGCTCTTTCGAAACAAATTAATTCCAAATTAACTTTAAATACAATTTCAAGAAAAGAGTTAACGGTAAAATTGGAGAGAGAGAGTACAGTGGGAAGAAAAAACAACCTCCCGTTATTGCTCGAACCTCTTGTCATCTCCACATGCTGTTCCCGGATTAATCTAACAATCCGTACTCGATCAACCAAAAACGTCCTGTAGGATTCACAAAAATTTCCAAACCATCTGTTCCAGCCCGCTACCGGGTTATCATTGCAATTTTCCTACCGATAAATAACATTTAAGAGACACAACGCATTATTATGAATGGTGGGCCACACAAAAACACAATACCTCATCGTTTTCCAGTGTCTAAACTAATAATAAAATGGGTTTTTCTTCGTGGAAAATAAATTTTTGCACGCACTGTGGAACTATCTTTTTGATAGCAGACGACTTTTCTCTCAATCGATTTACCACCCCCTTTTCCTTTACCACCCGCGGATGCGTTTGACACCCCAGAATATCCGGATGGTACACCCCTTTACACACCGAATAAAAATGAGAGAGAGAATGCACATAAAGTTTTTCTTGGATGCTTGTCCCCAGTAATTGAGATATTTTTTATTATTTGTTTTCCATTAATGTCTAACCACCATTCTTTTCTTCTTCGCTGTTTCCACCCCCTTGTTGAGAGTCGCTTCTGACATTTCGCATTAATTTCGTATTTCTAGTCAAATAATGCGTGAAATAGATATTCTTCCCTCCCCCTACCCCTCCACTTCAACCCCAGTTTTGCCTTGTTCTTTTATTTTCCACCCACCCCTTATATTATTCTCCCCCTTCCTTTTCCCCTACGAACGGATTCTCCCGTTTTGCCCGAATATTTTGATATCGCTGATTAACTGTAACTTCAGCGAAATTGCCGGTCGGCCATTGATTACGCGGCGATACTTTAAAAAAACGGGAGGGGTGGAGGGGGAGGTGAATAAAATGGCTTAAGATCGATTTTTGCTTTTTCTTTTCTTGCTTATTTTTCTTCAAGACCTCTTTTAAGTGGTTGGAGAGATTTTTCCACACAATCATCTTCCCCGATAATCGCTTGTTCGCGGCGTGGCTCAACCCTAATTTGCTATCGTTTGGCTTTTTAAAACGTTTTCGAACATCCCCCGTACCCTCCCTAACTTGTGAAATAGCGGTGTCTTTTAACGGATAGCTCGATGTAACTATTTATCCATAGCTTTTTTTTTAATATATTAATTTTGAAACTGATCATTTTTCTTTCCTGTATATTTTCTCCATCTGTCTTTGAAGATCTTTTTAAAAAGTTATATTGGATAACAGAGATGGGCCGAAGAAATAATTTAATTTGATAGGAAAACTTTAAAACTAACCAATTTATTTTGAGACTAAAACAATAAAATGTTGGATAATAAAATGTGTTGTCATTACAATAGCTAACGGGTCTTTTCTCCCCTCCGTATTCTTTTCCATGCATTCATAAAATATAACATATTTTGTGTTTTACTTCGTCGTTGAATCAAAAAAAAAAAAAAAAAAGAAAGAAAGAAATCAAGTGTGAATTTTTGAATGGGCTACCTTTTTTTATGGTTGACCAGTAGGGCAAAATATAAAACAGAACTACAGATGTAGTGAAAAGACCACATACCTAATTTCGTTTTCCTTACTTGTACCTACTTATTCGCCTGCCCACAAATCGAATGAGCCAAAACCACCATTTGGCTCATTTGACAGATTTATAATTTAAGATTCAATTTAAACATACAATAATAAAATCATACGCTGGATTTAAATTATCATATCTGCATGCAAAGAAACAGACATACTTTTTACTTTCTCTCATTTTTAGTATAAAGAAAGTACAGTGATCGTCCAAAAATTATAACTCGAAATTTTGACGAATCTTCACGTTTTAGATTTCCTTGAGTTCGAAATACACATTTTTGTAAAATGTCCGTCCGTCTGTGACAAAGTGTGAAACCATACCAGACAAAGTGTCAACCATATAGCTCAAAACCTTTATGAGCTATATGGTTGAATTTTAGTATGCCGTCTTTACACCAAATTTGCAGATTTCTATCAAATTTTGAGTAAAATCTGTTCAGAGGAAATCCGTCTGACTGGCTGTTCGAACATAGGTTAACACGATAATTAAGAGAGACAAAGAGAGATTACAAAGAGAGCTACTAGATATATGTAATATTCAGTGTACAGATTTAACATCTGTAGTGTAAGACATCTGTCGAATTTTGTGCTAAATACAACCACAGGTTGACTGTCTGTCGGTCTGTATTTTCAGAAAAAAGTAAATCATAATTCAAAAATGCAGTGACTTAAATATATCAAATTTGGTATGAGGGTTTTGTGACTATAAATGTCTTTTTGAGTGACTATAAATGTCTTTGTGACTTTTGAGTCAGGTTTTTGTTTCACTCGATTGAGAAAAGCGTGTCTAAAGCATAAATCCAATTTTCGGATACTATAAACGGCTATTAGGTTTAATTACCAAATGATTCGCCAAGGAGACACGATAGATTCAGTAAAATTACTTAATATTTTGTAACTATTTTTAGCCAATGCCAGATGTTCACCGGCATGACGAGTTTATGAGAGAGTCTGCAAGAAATTTTTTGGGAGACAATTCCAGCCGGTTTTTGAAAGATTTCATCCAAAATTTAAATTAGATATGCAATAGATAAAGACCGTGAACTAAATTTCTTCCTTTTAGCTTATTCCTTTTGCGAATTTTTGTCTCAACAGGTGAATAGACAGACAGATATAATTTTAAAAATGACTTTTTGAAAATGATTGTGTTGCAAAATTAAAAATTTTCATGCATGCTTAATTTTTTAAAATTTCATAAACATTAATAACTTGATTGTAATAGTATTATTCTTTTAATGTTCAATATGCCGTATGACATTTTTAAGTCAGTGTAATTTAATTTATTTTTGAGGGGATTTAATTGATCGTCAAGGTATATTTCTTTCATTTAATAGGTTCATAGTGTTATAGGATACTATTATTGAGTGAAATACTTTAAAGCTAATTTGAAGAAACATTTAAATGCTAAATTATTTTTATGCTGTGTTGCAAGTCACTACTATTTTGGAGAATGTTTAATGAATACAACTTTAAAAGCCTGGGTATAAACAGGCTTTGAACGATAAAAACCGGATCATAAGTGGTCATTATATCAGATATTATTTGCTTTTTAAAATTTTACTCCTTAAATCTAGAAAGATTTGATTTATCATTCTTAATTTTTAGAATAAGCCACGACATCATCTTTAACCGAAAATACTTTATCTAAAAATTGCAATACACAATAAGCAGAATTCTGCACTAATCGCGAACAAGTTTTTCTTTCTTTCTTTTTTTCCCAGACAAATCCTGCATCTCAACAATAATCGTAAATCCGTCATTCCTCTATCTCTTTTATCGTTCGTTAAAACCTCTTTCTCTGCTATCACTTTGCATTCTTTCCTGGAAAAAGCAGAGGGCCCTGGGTGGGTTCGACCTTCATCAGAACCTTCGATCTCCCTAAATTTGTTGACTGGCCCCCTTCGAGCTGCTGCGGCGATGCGTCCGTCACCGATGCCGCGTCACCGACGGTGACTTCGCGGAGTGCCGTAAATCTCCGTACGCGGTCGGGGTCAACCCTGTCACGATGGTGTAGATATCGGCGCCTAATTTACAGGTGTGTTTACCTGCATCGTGACAGAATTACGGTCAACCGACAGATCTCGCTCGCCAGACTCGTATATCACCCCTGAGGAATATATTCCCTCCCCGGCTTTCTTCTTCGGCATTATCCTTCTTTTATTATTTCTTTCCTTTTATCTATTCTGCCTTTTCTTTTCCTTCTTATCTTTGTTTCTTTCTTCTGCAATTCTGTTCTTCCTGCTTGGAAGGCGACCGATGTTTCAGTTGCGCGCGTTTTGTGGACAGCCCCCTTTCGGAGAGGTGGTAGGTGGACGTGTTAGTGCTACTTGTTCTTTTTTAATTGTTCAATTTAACCCTTGTCGATAATCTTTTAGCCACTGAAATGTGTTAATTCTTTCGAATCCGATAAATAAATGCGGATTATTTTCTGTACCTCTGTTAAAGAAAGATGGCTATGTCCCAGATCACTTCTTATTAAGTATATTCAAGTTATAAAACGACACTGTAGATAGGTAGAAGCTCGTTTAACATATTGAATTGTAAAATTTTGTGAAGCTACTCCCTACTGTTTGTTTTATTTCTGCAATGAATTTTTGTATTTGGATACGAAGTTTTATATTATTCGAATTATTAAAAGAATTACCTAAATTTTGTTAATTATTAAAAAAAAAATCTGTCTCGTTTTAAAAGCAAACCGATTTCGAATTATATTTGTCCCTGCGTTATGATTGATGCTTTATTAGATTGAAAATCAATTCTAAACTCTTTTACCTGTGGTAACAGAAATCATATTTATAACAATGAAATTACAGATTGGTTAATTTGTTGATGAAATGTAGTGATTGTTTTATATTACAGAGAAATTAATCAGTCTTTATTTTAAAATGATGTTAAATTCGATATTTCAGATGCATAATTTCCCTTTTCCAGATGTATAATTTTCGCTGCATTTATTATAAATTTTTCATAAAGTTTAAACTAATATTGGACACCAAGAACCACTTAAAAGAGCACCATTTTATCAAAAGACGTTTTCTTTTATTTGTTTTAATACAAATTCATTGAAAATCGAAAAGTCGAGGGAAAAAATTGGATTTAAAAAAATGTTTAATGTTTTTAGTTCTATGAAAATTATATATAATGATTTGGTACCCCTTGTTTCAAAACAAATCAATTATTTATTAACTGAACGAACTTGTGACTGAACTTTTGCTTCGTTTAAATATTCTTATAAAGGTCGAGATCCAACTTTGATCCATTAAAAATGATTTAATATCATTTAATGCACATTGAAAGTTGTAGTTCGAATAAAGTTACAGTTTGCCCAGGAAGTTGGACGAAGCGCCTTATCCAGGTATCATCCTAAAGCAGCTCAAACAAAGCTTCTTATCGTCAATCGAACGAATGCTATCCCAAAGCTTTGAACATCCATCGATGTATTTATCATTCGAGTTTTTGTTGCTGTTGCTTCTGATAACCAAGGACCCGACGCAAAGAGTTACAAATTGTCGCATTTTATTTAGAATTCACTTCGTGTTGCCGCTTTGTTAGCTTGTTTCTTCGAATGGATGGTCCTCATTTTGTTCGACGTGACACGGTGTCACCGTGGAAGATTGGCCGAAGGGTTAACAGCGCTCCAGAATACCCAATCCATTCCGAATCTATTCGTTATTCTTCGGTCGATTGCTTTTTTTTTCATTGTGATCCGGAGAGGATATTCGAGTCACATCCCCCGATAATCGTTCGTCGAAGTTTTTTCAATTATTCACAGCCCATAACTTCCTTAAAAGTTGAAAGAAAAGATAACATTCATACAATGAACGTCCGCAAAGGCCGGCCTTGGAGCAAAGGAGCATTTCTGGTCTCTTTCTTTTTTCTCTTCGAACGTTGTTTTCAAAAGAAACTTTTTTTTTTTTTTTTTTTTTTTCGAAATAGACACAGACGTGCCAAAAAAAGTAGCGTGAAAAATTAAATAAAAAAGGAAAAAAGATGCATTATTGTCAACCGTTGAATGTCCTCCGGATTTGCATTTGAGATAAATGCATCCATTTGGATTCTTTAGAACTTTTAAAATTTGTTATTTTTTTAAACAGAGTATAAGCTCTATAATGTATTCTTTAAAATTGAAACTGGTATACAGGAAGTTACTTTTATGCCATATCAAGGATGCTTGATGTGATTTAAAGAGCTCTAAAATATACTTAGTTTTCTTAATCATTCTAAAAAGTTTTATTATTCATTTTTTATAATTTTTTCTCATTCATTAATTTTTTTAAAAAAAATACCTTATATATAAATAAATAAATTCTCGTTTCTTTAAATAGAAAAAGAAAAAAAAATTCAAACTTAATTTCCTTCGGTACTCAATTAACCGGAAGTGAATTCGAAATTCACATAATAAACAGCACAGTAAACAGTTTATGTATGCGCAAGAGACAATGGCGGATTTCCTTTCAGGCAGCTACCTAGAACTGCCTAGGCTGGGGGGGGGGGGGTCAAATGGATCAAAAAGGCCTTATTAGCTTAGATATTAAATAAATCTTTATAAAATACAAAATTTTGATTTATAAAATGTTAGAATAAAAATAAATGTCAAATAAAATTGATCGAATTGTTATATGTTCCATTACACTCATTACAGTGTTTATAAATACGAAATAACTACTTATTATTTGAAAACGGATTCTAAAACCCTCTGCGCTTCTGCGCATGCGTTAGGATGGGTTTAATTCGACAAAATGGGGGTGAGAGGAAAGATAAAAAGAGGAGACATTAACGATAAAGTAAATTCCGGAAATATGCAGATCTTTCTGCGTCTCACCCCTTAGTAAGATAAAATCATCGAAAAGTAGTCGTCTCAGAATACTGAAACGGGCAGTAAGCATAATTGTGTACAAATACTAATGCTACGCAACCAATTTTTTTATAACTGAGTAAATAAAAAAACATATTCCTTTAAAAATATTAAAATAAGAGCAATATAAAATAAATCACTATTTATTGATTAAAAAGGAGTTGCAATGCCAAACAAAAATGGCCTTGTAGTGTGCACTGCCTAGGGTCCCAAAATATATCTTAATCCGACATTGGCAAAGAAATTCGAAGTTGCATATAACAAAGCCCGTAATTATAATAATATATGCTTTTTTTTTTTTTTACTATTAACCTATAATTAAGGATATCACCAGTTGAAAGAGCTTAGAAAACAGAGAAACATTAATCTGCAATGAAGGAGTGATGTATAAAATATGGTACGTTTTAGGACTAACTGAAATGTTGCGGCAAATTTTAAGAGTATATCAAAAATTCTACGAAATTAAATAATTCCCATTTTAAACACGAAATTCACAGCACAGAAGTGTTACTGTTTACATATAATTTTTTCCCACTCTGTTATATAATTTTAAATATATCACTTCGTTTTCATGAATATTTAACAAGGTTTATTAATATACTGTGAGTTTTTCTCTGCGCTTTCAGCTTGAGTTGTTGCTGATTATAAATGCATGATTAAATTCTTTTACATACAATTGATAACTCATATTTTTTATTTATATTTTTTATCATTAAAGGATCTGTGCAAAAATTAGATTTTTTTTAAGAATTATATTATTGTGCTTTTTATTTAATTAAAATTGTATCTTCTATATTTTTTTTCTCGCTAAAATATCTTTTTCCTGGTTTGAATTCAAAAATAATTTTAAATGAAGTTTTGTTATTTATTTATTTACTTTTTTTACATAAGTTCAATTTTAATCTGAAGGTTGGAAGTCTTCCTCTGGCATTGTAGTTTTTAATTGAAGCAGTTTCAAGTCAGATCTCGTTTTAAAATTATTTTGATACCGAGCAATAAAATTAACTCAAAAAGGAAATTTAACTGAAAAGGCTTCTGCTTATTGTTTTGAGGTTGCAAAATAATTCAATTAATGAGAGATCTTATTTCATAATGATCATCAGGGAACTCTTTTGTATTCACAAAGTTTTTCCTCTAGTTTGTTTCTCTTATTGATATTTCGTAACTGGAAGGAAAGTATATTTCCGAGATCCTTGACATGGTTTGTCATCCTTGATTTGTATTTCATCATTCAAATCTCTGATAGATTAATCAGGAACGAATTCATCATTTAATTAATTATCCTGAAAGATTTCTCCTGAAGTTTCTTCGAAAAAGTTTCCAAAGTATTCTTATACATAAAGGTTTTAGTATTGACATGCTACAAAGTCATGTTTTGAAGAATATGCATTAGCCACAAGTGATTTTGAAACATTGTTTATTATTTCGAAGCCAATGTTCCACAAAATTCGCGGATCGTGTTTTAGCTGCATAATTTTTCATGATTTTCTGGAAACATTAGACTGTTTTATTTTCGTTGAATCGGTAACACTTTTTAAAAAAATCTTTAATTTTGATGTATATGGATTAAATTCGGGTCCTTTGAAAAAAAAATTTCTTTTACCCCTATGCTATTAAACTTTCAGTTACTATTTCTGAAAAGAAAAATTAAAATCTTCAATTTTTGAAAATTGATGTTAGATATAAAACATTTCTGAAAATTTTATTTTGAAGCTGTTGCTCATATAAGAATTTCAAAAGTTTATTCTTCATTTTACTTTTTCTTTTCTATTCTAGTCTTCCTTTCTGTTTTTGGTATTTGGTGAAATATAAAGAAGGAAAAAGGTTTCGTTTTAAGAGAGAGCTATGAAGAACTTTTTTAAAGAGTAAAATTTTATTTTTTCAGGGCCAAACACAGTATTTTTCTGCTCTGAAATATATTTTATTCTCTTTTTTTCTTGTAAATTTATTTCAATAAATATTTTCGTATATTTCTTTCTCTTATATCTCCTCGTTTGGTTTTGTTTGTTTCATATTTTCACAAATATTCCAAATTTTTAATAAAGACACCAGAGAAAACATAACATGCACATTATCTTGGGTTATCTACACATTATCTTTGGGTGCGAAAAAAATATCTTGTCTTTAAAAAAAAAATCAGTTTTTAGGGAAACTATCTGTTTCAAGCATTTGACTCCAGTATTAACCAAATGACTTAAAAAAATTAATGTATCAAAAACGTAAAATAATAATAATTTTAGATCTTTAAAGCTTGGATGTAAAGAACTTGGAGCAAAGCGAATCTTTCAAATTAATTATCCTAACCAGCGGGAGTGGTTACACCAAAACTTTTTCTCATACTGTAATAAAAGTGCTATTCCAGAGAACGTCTTACATGGCATTGGCGTTTAATGGTTACGAAATATCAACTTTTTGCGAGAATGTAGCGTTTTTACTGAATGTACCGTATCATCCCCCGCAATGTTTTTTGGCAATTAATCCCTGGCATGTGGTTCCTAGCATTCGAAAATCGAATTTGTTTTTTAAATGCTTTTTTATCAACCGATTGAAACAAAATTTTGATACAAAACTGCAATTATAGTCACAAAATTCCATACCAAATTTGATATATTTAAGGCGGTGCAATTTTGAGTTATTTTATATACATATTTCTGAGAACACAGACCGACAGACAATTAACCCCTTATTAGATTTTTCTCAAAATTTGACTGATGTTTATATTATACATGTTAAATCTGTGTACCGTATTTTATCTGGGCTATCTCTCTTCGTTTTGTAGTTATCGTGTTAACTTATTTTTGAACAGCCTGACAGGCACACTTTCTCTGAATGGATTTTGAACAGAATTTAGTAGAAATCTACACATTTAGTATAAATACCATATACCAAATTTCATCTGTCTAGTTCAAAGCGTTTTTGAGTTATCGTTACCACATATAGACAGATGGCACATTTTCAAAAATGTGCTTTTTGAACTCAGTGAGGTATAAAGCGTGAAGATTTCCTCAAAATCACAAGTTCGAATTTTTTGACGATTATGATACTTTCTCTGTACGTGTACGAGAATGTGAAATGTAGTTTTTAGCTTAATGTACAAATATACATCATTCAAAACAACAGTATGATTGTTATGAACAGTATGCGCAGAGTTTGCAAACTTTAAATTAACCAATACTGTTCATTTATAAATTAATTATTACTAAACATATCTAATGCAAAATATTGCAAGTCAAATTTCGTACTTAAAATGAAAATGCTTTCGTTTTAGAATATACTGAAAAAAATATATATATATTGGTCAAAAAGCTTAGGAAATTCTGTCCTAATCGGAATAGATGTTCATGTAGTTGTCAGAGGGAAAAAAAATAGAAAAATCTGCTTTCTACAGAGGGATTTGTTGGATGATGTATCGTGGACTATTCCTGATATATAATGGATTATAGTTGATGGAATCAAAGATAACCGATGTAGATTTTTATATGTATGATGTATGATGATGAAGCAGACCTACTTTCGGACTTAACATATGACCACCCAAAAAGAAATGAGATAAAAATTCAGTCCACAATTTGGCTTAAAGACTTAATTAGAGATTGATGTTACTTCGAGAATTTTATGTCACACGAGTGGCAGTGCTTTGTGATTGGTACTATTGGTACCTGCTTTGTTAAGTTGATTATGAAAAAAACTATTTCATGTGCTGCAAGTGGATTGATGGACTACGAGAGAAGATTTTCAATTTAAATATCTTCTGAGATACAGTTGTAATGATGTCCAAATTTTTATGTTCTCCGATGTTTGGTATTTCAATACAGAAATATTACTTTTTTTTGTGTGTGTTTGTACTGCTTCATATTAATTTAAAAATGGTGGAAAGTGATATAAAAGTTTTATGAAATGAAATATTTGGCGGTAATATTGACAATTGGTAATAATGTATTATACATATATAAAACAAGTACACAGAAATGTTAATTGGACAATCAGCAAAAGTTGATGGCTGAAGTGGTGAATCCAGTTCACAACCACGTTAAAAAATGTTAAATAGTGGAGTAGCGAGAATACGTAGCATCTTAGGCATAATATGATTCTTTTGCTCCTAATCGTCATCAGTGGCATATAGAGTTTAAATATCTTTCCAGGTTTGTCTTTATTTTTTTCGTCTCTTTATGAAAATTGACTTTAAAGTTTTCTCTATGTGGCCCCTCTAAGACTAGAGCCGGGGGAATTTATACCCTCCTAGCCCCATTCCATTAAACACAATATTACAATACCCTGGAAATTAAAGTATTAAAAGAAATGACAGAAAAGATTTCTAGCCTTTTACCAGCGGTTTGAAGATTCTTTGAATTTTTGTTGGCCGTTGTCCTCTTATGCAAAAATTTGGATAGTTAATGCGCATAACAGCCAATCACAGTAATCCTTGTTTATACAGCTTAGTTTTGTGGTAACGGGGTGACGGCTTTAATTTAATAATAAAGGTCCCACCCTATCGCTACATCTTTTAACCTTTTAAAGGGCCATTTTTTTCTAGTAATATTATGTTAAAATATTTTAGGCTTGTAATTAGAATAAAAAAAGGGATTCATTTAGCTTATTAGATAAATTTGATTAATTAATTAATTTGGTTAATTAATAATTAAGTAACAAATCAAGACACATCATTTTGTCTGAGATAAAGAACTGAAGCATCTAAGTTTCTGACTTACTAAAAAATGTGTCAGAACTTATGCCAACCTACATAATTTCATACAAAGATTGATAAATTTGGTGGGAAGCATACTTCCCATGGCCCTAGAAAGGGTTAACTGACATTTTTTTTTTTTTTTTTTGGTTGATGAATACTATTATTAATACTACGAAAAATCTATTATCTTCCATTAATCTATGGTCCATATTTCTTTGTCCGTATTATTATTCTTTACGTAAATAAATATTGTCGTCCTTTAGCATTAATTTAATACTTTATAACCTTAAATACATCGCAGTTACTGATCTAAAACTAAATATAGTTCTTTGTAATTTAAGAGTAGGATTCATTTTTTCTGCCTCCGCAATAATAACTTTTTTGGGCATATCTGTTTTTCTGCTGAAAATGTGTTATTCCATCTCTTAAAATCCGAATTAATATGCGCAACCTCTAGGATAGCAAATTCTGCATCTACATTTGAATACATTTCATAACTTTGATTTGTAACCGAAGCTCTACGAAAACCTTCTCACTCCAAGGCTGTTTTAATGTCGTCGTTTGTTAGATAAATCACTTTTTTATTGCAATCGGCTTATATTAGCTGCTTAGCATTCAGGTATGGATCGGAATCTTTGAGGAAACGAAATTCGAACACTTCTTATCACGGCGAATAACTAACGAAGATAAGGCTCGAATGACTGTCGCGAATTGTGTCCGATTGTCTCGGAGGTCTACTTTGATGTATACGCCATCATTTTGATCAAATTAAACTAGGTCATTGATGTTCATTCTAGGCACGAAGTGTGCTTATGCTACCCATTTGATGAAACCGATGACATACTCAGAGGAAAGTGTATGGGTATGCATGGAGGGAAGGGGAGGAGGAGGTTGAGATATAGTTGCCACCATTCAGTGAAATTAAGATGGTCAGAATACATTTTAAATCTATGATTTTTTTTTTCATTGTTTCACAGGTGTTTTTCTAGTTCGAAGCGGTTTGCTTTCCATCCTTGGAAGTAATTTCTTTTCTTTTCTTTTTCTTTTTTTCAATTTTATGTCACGTGAGTATGTATCTGTGTGACAGAGGTACGCTTAATGCAATTTAATTGGGCATCTTCATATATTGTGTCACATTCTATGCATTGTTTTGTGTCTTCAAGCTCTAAATTGTTCAACTTAGATGCATGTGGAGTGTAGGAATTTGGTCCTTTTCTATCTAGATTAGAAAAAAAGAAAGGAGAATTCACGTAAACAAATTAGTTTTCAATCTTTTGTTCGACAATAGCAGTACTGACCTCACTCCGCTTTCTGCCATTATTCCTTATTAAGTAACTATTTTTCAATTTGAGTTTGACTCTAGGCCACTGCTAGTCATTTGTAATGCAGGTAAGTAAGGCATTTTGTGTGGAATTAAGTTCCTTTAGTGGAATTTTACAGGCATATTAGTTTTATGTGAGAATATATTTTTACCCACATTATCATTTTTAAAGCATAAAACCGATGGTGCTTGTATCATATTGCTTTCTTTTCAATTTCTTCTAGTTATTCTGTATGACCTAAGCCCTGGTGATTCTATAGCTGCTTATTTATGAATAATTTACTAGTATTCAACGTTAGTTGTTTGTCATTGAAAACGAATACCTACTTAGAACCATTATTTTTCTTTTATAATCGCTATTTTGATTATAAAATTTTGTCCTTTACCTATACAATTAATTCTGATATTATATAATGTCAAAATTAATTGTATAGATAAAGGATAAATATTAATAGCTTTATAAATACATATAATGAGAAATAGTTTCAAATAACCTATTTTCATGAAGAATAGCAATCAGTAGTTAATAGATATCATTTATACATATTATCTATGAAATGGCATTCTATAATATATTAATTTATTCTGACTGTAATTTCATCAATATTATTTGTTGAAATTAAAGGTAGAATGAGAATTGTTCGTGAAAAATAAATTTTAATGATTTTACATAACCAGATTATGATTGCAGTAATCTGTACAAGTACTGCAGATTCAGTATCACTAATGTGCTCAGATATACTCAAATTTCTTTTACATTTCATCTGCGAAAAATATTTTTAATGACAGCAATATTGTATTAGTAAGAATAATTGTATTTATTATCTCTTTAAAAATTTTTTTGATTTTAATGAAATTTATCAATTTTTTTCCGCGTCTTCCATTCGTTAGATATACTTCATATCCCTGAATAAGAAATAAAAAAATATCTCGAAAAAAAACATAATTTATCACGTGAGTTTAAATATTGGTGAAACGTTGATGATAAATTTTATATCCAATTCAACATTGCATAAAATTCAGAAAGGAATGTTCTGGAAAAAGAAAATAAAGTCAACCAAAATAAAAATCATTAATGCATAATTGAAAGCTTCTTTTTCTTCTTTTTTTTTTTTAATCATTTACCTTGCAATTTTTATCAAGAAAACTTTCTACATTTCGCTCATTATATTTTATTATAGAATATGCCGCCTGGAAAACAGTGATGAGCAGATAAAACTATATATATATTTAGTTTTCAGCTTTCTAAAATGAATTATTTATGTAGATAGAGTGCAGTTATTTTATTACCGTGCTTTTCTTAGCTGGCGTATAATTCATAAGTGGTAGATAAAGTGTTAAGGAAGGCGAAATTCTGGCTTCCTGTGGTTTCCATTTGTAAGAAACGTTCCGAAATTCAACACTGACCTTGAGTGATATGTCACTGAATAATGATAATTTCACATTTCTTTTTCAAAGCAAGTTTTTTACTTTTCTGCTCAATGAAGTCATCAATTTGTTCAAGACGAAGCTGCGTTAGGCTGTGCTTTGTATTATGAATGTACCCTTTTAAAACATTACAGTGATTTCGCCTATTTTGTTTGTGCAGTATGATTATTTTCAATTCAATTTGTCGTTTTATACAAAAAATAAAAACTTAAAAAACTGGTTTTCCTTGGAGTTTAAGCATTATCGAATTGTTCTAATTTATCCGCAATCATAATGTTTTGAGTTTTGAAGGTTTTTTCTAAACAAATCTTTTCTTTGATTCCATGAATATGTCATTCTGAAATTCATATAATATAAATAATCAGTAATTTATATTCTACGAAAAATGAAATTATTAAGCGATTGAGGTTAGGAATTTTTGAACCACCTTTTCTTTTCTGAAAATCCAAATCCTAATTGGCTAAACATAAGAGTACAAGGCTTATTATCAATTATAAGATATTCATACTTGAAATGGTGGAGCAATGTATATGTATATCATTTATCACTGATTAAATGGTATAAACAAATTTACGATAAATTATGCTTATTCCTATACTTAAAAAATTAAATAATCCAATGATCCCATAGCACTTTTTTTAATGAAAACTATTTTAAGAAAATGTAACACTTTGTATCGTGGGTTCCAGAAATATTTAATTTGCAATTGTTGTAAATCGTGTGTAGCTACTGGCTGGACTAGATTCGGAATTCTAAATTGAACTTTGTAATTTTTGCTTATAAAGCTACAATAAAATACCCTCTCCTACTTTCAATGATTTAATTAAAGAAATCTTAACACTGTAATATAGGTAGCACTTTAATCAACCCATACCTTATTTTGGCTAAGAAAGTCAATTTAAGCAAAGCGTCTTTAATTGTCTTATATTTGGCAAACCAAAAATAAACTTTTTTATTGATATTTGATTTGTAAAATCTTCAAATGACACATGTGGTTACTCTTATTGACAACATGATTTCATTTCAGCCAATTAAAGAGTCTTTTTGCTCATAAAGCTACAATAAAATACTCCTTCCTCTTTCAGTGATTTAGTCAGTGAAGTTTTAACACCATAATATAGGTCTCTAATCACTATACCTTATTTTGCCTAAGAAGGGCAATTTAAGCAAAACGTCTCTAATTATGTATGTTTGGCAAGGCAAAAATAGACTTTATGTTACTTTTTCAATGATATTTGATTCAGACTTCAAATTGCATATGTGGTTACATAGGTTATTGACAACATGATTTCATAACAGTCAAATAAATAGTCCTAGACATGATGCTAATATTGGAAAATATATCTTCATATAATTGAATAGAATTGAATTTTAGTTTGTATCAGAAATCAACAGCCAATTTAATAAAACAATTTGGACTGAAAAAATCTTTAATTTCATGGAGCTATTTCTATGACACCTTAGATGCATAAAAATATATTTAAGTTATATTTAAAGTTCTTGTAACTTTCTTTCTTCAAAATCTGATATTGAGTTGTGGTTTACATCGTCATTAATAATTTCTCTGTAGTGACTTTTTATTTCGAAATTCGTTCCGAAACTGGATATGAATTCGTCTTAACCAACCAAATGTCTTTCTGTTTTGCCCCATTAATCTTCTGCCAGAATCAAGCAATCATCCCACAAGCCTGCTTTCCACTGCATGCGTCCCGGATCAGTGCCTATCGATGATGGTAGTTGTTATCGATAGAGTATCAGAAGCTTCCTGAATCGGATCATGGCAAAAAAGAAAGGGAAAAAAAACCTCGTGACTGGGTGAAAGTGTATGGCTGGCATTGGCGAGGATCTTCTGCAATCCGCAATCATCCCGGGCGGAATTCGAGTCCAGTAGGTCAGATAGGGTGGGCGGATCGCTTATCATCGAACACTCATCGTGAATGGAAACATCGTGAGCGGATAACCCCTTCGCTACCCTTTCACCAAGCGATACAATGCACAATGCCGGGTTTATTAGAGCACGAAGAGAAAGTGAGAGTCGTACATGAAGGCTAAAGGGAATGATTGGGAACTCGTCCTCCAAACACAGATTAGTTCGATGTGTTTTTTCTGCGGCGCGGATCGAATTCCCGTGGGTTATGGGGATGTGTTGGTGTGTGTAAATCGGGGAGAGAGAATGAAAAAAAGAAGGAACCGGTAGATTTTTTTCGATGATATCAATGAATTGTTCGATTGAGGGCGAAAACGTGTGGTGAAAGTTGAGCTTTGGCGTGTAAAACGTCAGTCAGACGTGAGGTGGAGTTTGATGGAAGGAATGCAACACGCCACTACCTTGCACTCGAATTTTCAGCCATTTTCGATCATTAATTTTGGGAAGAAATTATTTACAAGTTTCTTGGCAGTTTGATAAATTCGGTTCTTGGAGGATGAAGTTCCCACGTCTATATTTAATCACAACGTTCAAATTAAAAACAAATACTTACTTGCTATTTGAAAGCTTTTTAAAAATTTTATTTTATAATTCTAAACAAGTTAGGCGTTTCTTAATTTAAAAATATATCCGATCCTATTATTAAATATTATTTAGACTTTTTTTTTATTTTCCTACATTGTTTTAAATTATTTTTTAATTTCAGCTGTACATTTTTTTTATACGCGATATACTGAAGTCATTATTTTAAACATTTGTAAGGTAATTGTAGTATATTATTATTTAGAAAACAATAACTAAATTTTGAAATTTTCTATAAAAGTAAAAAATGTACACTTTTGTTGCATATCCTGAGTATTAATTATATAAATTTTATAAGAGTAATGTGCCAGCGGCGTATCGACTGCGGAGGAACAAGGAATTTACATATCTTGGTTGCTCTGAAAACAAAGCATTAGTGCTGTTATGGTAGTTTTTAAAAGTTAAATGCGATAAAACGGGGAAAAATTAATGCCATGCATTGTATTCCATTTATACTTGCTAACGAATGGGGGGGGGGGCGAAGAAATCATATTATACCTCAAGCGCCATTTACTTTTGCTAAATTATTATGATATGCAGACAAGAAGCCGTTTAATAGCAAACGTCTTTAATCAACATCTGACGTGCTGATTTCTGAAAGTATTAAGTACATCAATATGAAACGGATTAAGTTCCCTCAGTGTTTTTTCATTAATATTTTAACAAATAAAATAAGATCAAAGTTTTTCAATGAAGTTAATTGTGCATTTAAAAGAAGGCGGAATGACTTTTTCATATTATTTTCCATTATGTTTTGAATTATCATGAAGCAATTTGTTTTCTAATAATTCATTAGTTGCAAATGATTTCGAACTCATGGTATCATTATCACAGTTCACTTTATTCTTGAAAGTAATATCTTCTCTTTGGAGATTCCAATCGTCAATACCGGAAATGAAGTCAATAATGGTGTAAATGAAGTACTTCTTATAATCGTTACGAATGAACTTGCTTTATAATGAACGTATAAATGAGAAATACTTTAACAGTGCTAAACTAAATTAAAGATTTCGCTTTCGTTTTAGGTTTTATTGCACTTCTAAAAAAAAGACAAAAAGTTATTCACAGATTATTAACTTTTTCATCGTATATCATTACAATATTAATAAATTTTAGACTAAAAATTTATTATTAAGAAGCAGTTGTTCCTACTTTCAAATAGTTACTTATTATAGTGAAAGCATTGCTTTTGTCTCCCATTTTCGAGTTCGTTTGATTATAATTCTATTTCTAGAAACATTTTCTAGATAAAAACCAAATAGAGATAAATTAATTATAATGATAAAGATGAATTTCAGATATTTTTTTAACGCCTCTGTAGAAATAATTTTAAATTTTATACTGCTCAAACTTTTCATTTACCAAATATAACTATGCAAATCCACTTTAATGAGTGTGGTAGAGTAATTCAAGAGTTATTTTAATCTTAATTTTTAATTAAAATTCATTAAATAAAAATATTAATTGCTTAAAAATTTCCTATTTTGAATCAAGATTGCTATAAATAAACACGTTTCTTAATTAAATATTAAATTATTCAAAAATAATTGATACAAGTTATTAAAGATTGTAATGTTAACATAAACAATTCTGCATATACATGGACATAATACTGTGTAAGAAAGGTTCAGTTAAAAATAACAGAATTATTTTGAAAAATATTTATTCGAGTTTCATGTTTGAAATCATAAATTTCAAACACTCATTAGTCTAAAAAATTTTAACGTCGAATTTACGAACCTGTGATGATTTGAAGAGTTTGAAAACATTTCATATCATTTTCACTTTCAATTTATAGATTATTTATTTATACTTAACCGAAATTCTATTTGAAAAAGGAAAATTTATTTATTATTATTACTGTTCTTTTTTTTAATCGTCGGATAACTTTCTGGAACATGATTTTGTCTTATAATTTTTATTTATTTATTCTTTAGTTTAATCATATTCACCTATCTCGTTTTAGACGCAAATATTTTAGGTATTTTTCAAAGTAACCTATAAAGTAACTTTGTTCATTCAAATCATTTATCAAACACACAGAACATAAATCATTTTGTATGCAAATCAAAGGCGTAACCTGTTAACCTCTTTAAATGGTTTGTCAGTGTTTCTACTCATCGTATTGTTTCTAATAAAGAGCCATATTTTTCTCTCATGTAGTTCTAAAATTTTATAAGGGAATTTTAACTTTTCTTTATGAAAAAAATAGTTATTAATATACTTGAAAATCCAAATTGTTTTGATTAATCTGATTTAAATTACTCTAGGTTATCTGAATGGTTTTGGGTTTTAAAATGATTAATTAATTCATATTTTGATTTAAAAAAGTTATAAATTTTAGCCAAACGATATTTCTAAATTCTCTAGAAAATATTTAATTTTGTTCTTTTGGTATTTTATTTAAAGCAAAAATCCAATATCAATTTGTGACGTTAATTTTTCTTTTATAAATTGTCTGTGATGCTAGCTTTTGTCCTTATTTTTCCTATTAATTCAGATATGGAAATTGATTGAAATACTACCGCTTATTTTTTTTAATCAACATGAGTGAATAAAAATAATCGAATTTCTAAGATGGATTGTATAACGGTGTTTACAGAAAAACGGAAACATATAACATAAAGAAAAAAAGAAACATATATGTATATAAATGAATACTGAATCAGCAAGTAAAAGAGTGATAAAAATTATGAAACAATTAAAACTTCATTTCCATATATTCACCATTGTCTATAATATTTTTTATATTCCTTAAAGATAATGAAATAGTATGCGGATTTATTTATTTATTTATTTTATTGTATATCTCTGATTATTTGCTAATACAGCATTCTTTAAAAAACATTTTTTTGTAATTAATTTAAATTAAAGCACATATTTACATAGTCTAGTTATGTTTCACCGATCGAATATCTATCTTTTGGAATTAAAATTTGGCTGGATTTGCTAATGCTTGATATTATTCTAATAATTGGACAGGTTAAAGTTACAGTTATATAAGTCACTTTTTTTAAAGAAAAATTTTTAGTTTAATTATTTTGATCCTTATGTTAAATTTGAATCTTAGAGAACCCTAAAATAATGATATTACAGTATTTTTGTTCCCGAATGATACAATACTTTTGCGATTTGTTAATTTTAGGAAAATAAAGAAAATGTGATTAATAGAACTGTAACTTTAACCTCGCCTGTTGACATCAGGAGATTTAAATTCACAGTCAGATACTGATTCGCTTGAAATATTTGAATGGAAGCTACTGAAGTATCTCAGATATTAATTTTGGAAATTAGCACTCGTTTCAAATTTTTCAGTCAGTTCAGAATTTTATTCTTTTAGAATTTAAAACTTCTATTGTCAACTTCTGAGATTGTTCCATTAATTGATATAGAGACAGCTGCAGTAGCTGATATATTGAGTTCAGCTGTGCATACATGATTCTCTACGTATAGACACTTCCACATGATCATTGGATAGTAATGAAATTAGAGTAAGAAAATTCATCAAAGAGAGATTCATAAATTCATATCTTTTTACTGAAAACATTAAGATAAAATAAAGCTATCCTTGTAAACTTATTTTCATAGTATTATAATTCTTATCATTAGCTGAGAACAATCCTATAGCTACAATAACGTGGCTGATTCATGTATCGAATTGCAGAATATTTAGTATTTAAATCTGTAAATGTTAGATTAACAATTGATTATTTAAAAGATGGAAACTGAACTGCATTTATATATTTCATGTGTTTATTACGTTCGTATACAGATTCAAATAACAATAAATACCTCAAACAAGGTTCTGCATTTAATTAAAATGTTAAATAAATTAGAAATATAAGCAATTATGGCAGTGGTGTTGCGAGATTAAGTAGTCTTTGAGGCATAATATTATTTTTTTTCGCCAATTCAACTTATATGGGGTAAAAGAATGACATTACCGTAATAATGTTTGGCGTCTCTGGATTTATATCCTATCCCCCGTCACCACTATACTTCTGGGTCAAAGATTAAATTTCAATTTGACTGACACCAATGTTCCAAACATTGTTCTAATAAAACTACCCTTTTCAGAAAAGTTTTTTAGATGAAAGATTGCTGAATTTATGTACTCCAGAAAGCATCTCACAAACACACATCTAAATTTTTGCAGTCGATTTTTCCTCAGATTGGTTTCCAAGGATCATACCTCTTTCCCATATCCTACGCCACTGAATTTACATCTAAATTTCAATTTCACACGACACTATAATTCTTATCAAAACATTGTCGTAATGTCATATATAATCTCAATTTCAACAAGATTTTTGAACAAGGACCTTTGATTCCGCCTTGTCTGAAAAGCACCCCACACACTTATAAGCTGAGGCATTTAAATTTTTCCACTCGTTATCTAATTTCACTTGGACAATTCTACCAACTTTAAACTGTTTGAATCTAAAACACCTTCTCCATATCCTCCCACTGCGTATCCTTGTGGGCCTGCAAAGTGACACGCGCACGTCCGACCCATTGCTTGTTAAAAACCTAACCATTTAACTCTCTCAAGTGGTGGTGCAAAAGGAAAAAGGAAGTGCGACTGTCTTGTGGCCATTGACACCAGAGGTCGCCTGGTTGTTTTTTTCTTTATCTTCCATTATTTTTTTCGCCTGTCTTTTTCGCGGCGTGTGGGTCGAAGACGACTCGCCAAGCGTGGTCCGAGCGAAGCGTGCAAGAAAAGAAAACGGGGGCCCCTTGTCTTTTTGTTTTCATTGGGCTTGACACACATAATTCGGACCCGAACACTTTCACCGGGCTTTGTAGAGCGTGGAAGATTTAAAAGAGTGGATCGGACCTGTTGCCGAAGAATAAAAGAAGGGCAACCCCTTGTTTATGGCCGCGGTGGCCGATTGCGTGGGAGGGGCCCGCGGACCCAACGGAGGGTGACATCGAAGAATGGAAGAAAAAGAGAATTGAGGGTAAAAGTCTGCTTTTATGTATTTTTTCGCCTTTTCTTCTCCTTGGAGGAGAGGTGACCATTACCGGGTGTGGCGTATCCGGATTGGATTTACGCTTCGGCTCGTTCCTATTGATATCGGTTCCTTGACACCAAACCTTTCTGAAGAGAAAGGATTAAGTTTCTCCCATTTATTTTAAACGGCCACTTTCGTT
Organism: Argiope bruennichi; assembly: GCF_947563725.1. Taxonomy (NCBI): domain Eukaryota; kingdom Metazoa; phylum Arthropoda; class Arachnida; order Araneae; family Araneidae; genus Argiope; species Argiope bruennichi. The sequence goes on along the minus strand of NC_079151.1, from coordinate 127,966,956 downwards.
TTTATTTTATTTTATTTTACTTTATTTTTTTAGATTGAAGAATCTGAAATGGCTAATTTTCACGTCTTTTCCCAAAGAAAAGTATGCATACTTGAGTGGATGGTGCTTTTTTGACCATGCAGCAGCAGTGGTGAATTTCCCATTGCTGTATGGGTGGGGGTGAATTTTTTTATCATATTTTTATTATCGCATGCAGGGGCCATTGTTGCAGAGCTAGTGATGCTTTTCGGGTGTACGCTTGACTTATTGACGCTTCCGGTATTTGGGGTGGGGAGGGAGGGGGTGTAAGCGCTCGTGCGTAATTTATGCACAAGGGTTATATTAAAGGAAAAAAAAGAAAGGCCATCACGAATGGGAAGCCATTAAAATGAAGTGATGGATGTGAGATTGGGGACAAAATTATCCATAAAAGTTGGATTAATGACGTGTCCTGCGTTTTTATAAGTTTGGATTTTTTAAAAAAATTCTTAGTTAATTTTAGACAGAAAAAAAAAACTCTTCAAAACTTGTTACTGAGAATTTGTGATAGATTAAAAAAACATAAATGATATGATAAAAATGTAAAGGCAAATTTCTAAAATTCATATTTGTAAAAGAAAAGAGTTTTTTTTTTTTTTTTTTTTTAATATTTTATACAGTAAAGTTATACCTGAAATAAACGCTTATTAGAACAAGATTTAACATTGTGTTACGTTTTTATTATTCTGTATTAAATATTTTAAATAATTCAAATTTTAATTATCCAGTTTCTTTGTCCATGGAAAATTTTCCTTTTCTTTTCCGAATTTGGCATTTCAAATGTTGTTTAAACCTTTAAATGTGTGGAAAGGAAGATATAAGTGTCCATATATGTGTTTATTCTAAGAAGAAAATTTACCATCTGAAACATATGAATATTTTGAAACTTGTTATATTAATCATTGCAGATTTTATTGAAAATGTTCCTCAGAACGAAAGTGTAGAGAAAATATCAAAAAACATCCACTAGTGATTTAATTAAGTTATGTACAGCCGTTGCATAATTGAATTTTTCTAGTGCAACATATTTTTCATATTTAAACATTATCTTTATTCAGTATTTACAGATTAAATATTTAGACTTTGTGGAGCATGCTTGTTCTAAGCAATTTTGGTAATTTTTTGCGTTTATTCTAGATTGTGTAGACTCTAGAGTTTGAGTTTGTTTGTGTTTTATGGCACAGAAGCCATCTTTGACTTAGCTGCGCCACATTCATAGAATTAAAATATTTGTATCAATATATAATAAAATCGAAGCATAGAATATATGATTATAAAAAAACCAATATCTTTTTAAAAACTAAAAAGGTTAACATGCGGAGTTTTAGAAATCGTCTCACCCAAATCAGGGTGAAATTTCCCCCCCAAAAAAATGTACGAAAGAAAATCGTGGGCATTCAACAAGAATCTGTAAAACAGATATAAGACTGTTAAAAATTGACTACAGAGATTGGTAGACTCTAGAAGTGGAGTAATTCTCATTGTAAATTTTATTACCTATAGATACTATATTATCTATCGGACGGAAGATTATTAATATTATTATAATCACTACTTTTTGTCAGCATATATACATATAACATTTATACATAACGTGTGTGTGTGTGTGTGTGTGTGTGTGTGTGTGTGTGTGTGTGTGTGTGTGTGTGTGTGTGTGTGTGTGTCTGCGGCATCATTGATTATTAATCATTCCAAATTTATACAAAATTTATCATTATAAATTCTCTTCAGCTGACTCTACATATAGTGGGTGTTTCATTATTTAGTAAACGAAAAAGTCTAGGCTTTAAAAAAAGTTTTGATGTGATTTTAATCATTGCAGGAACAACTGGAAAACACCAAGTTCGTACTCTAAAAGCACAATAACCTCGCTTAACCATCTGCGAGGCTGTATAAGACACCCTTTCTCAAGATGTGACATTGCTTGCAGAGATGAGACATGGCATGTCTCACCCTCTCCCTCCCTAGATTACTTCCTTTAAAAATCCCGACTTTTTTTAATTAAAAGAAAGAAAAAAAATCCCCATCAGGAATACTTTCTCCACTGCCATCTTTTACACGCGGATATACAAACTCATACATCATGCGAACCAAGTATTTCCACATGTTATTCGGGATCTCCCTTCCTCCCCCCTTTTTTAGCCGGAAATAATTACTCTTTCTTGCAGCGAAATGATATATACATTTTTTTATATATTTTTTTATTATTATTATTTTGCTTTCTGCGTCTTTTCGTATTTCCCCCTTTTCTTTGGTTTGTTCCTCCGCAAACTTTTCTTAATGTTTGTTCAGCGTTGGTTTTAAATTATAGCCCCCGAGGGGTCTAGGGAAGAGTGGAGGGGAATAGGGTGAGGGTTTGCTTCGTGTAATACACCGACGACCGAGATGATATGGCGGACGGAAACGGTATGTCATTGATTGGACAGCGCCATCTATTGACGACTTCGTACATAACGCAAAATCATTTTAATCTCGGTTGAAATGTCCTGTTTACAGTGCGCTTGTATTTACTTTGACAGTGATGAGACCGGCCTTCTCTGTATCATGGAAGCTTCACAAAAAAATCTAAAAAAGGAGGAGGTAAAAAGGGGGAATAATCAAAGTAAGAAAAAATATTTAACCTAAAAAAGGACGTACGCTGTCTGTTTGTAATTAAAGTCGCATTCTGGGATATACTCTTTTTTTCTCTTTACCTCCTTTCCGAATACTTTTTTTTGGGAGATTTCTGTTTAATTTTGGATAAATTACGTCATGTCGGGAGATCTGTGGCTTTTCTTCAAAGCAAAGGGAAATGTCAGGTTGGAAAAAAAAATTAAAGTCAGGTTGGTCATTCGGTAGGAGAAAGAAATTGAAGAAGAGGGACCACACGTTTGCTTTTTGGGACCGAACAGAAAAGTTAATTTAGCCGATTTAAATTAGATTTCGGGGCAGGCCAATCACACGAAAACCTTTCTCATTTTGTGGGACGACATTTATTTTTCCCTCATCTGCTTCTTTTTACTTTTTTTCTCCCCTTCTTCTCTCTTTAAAATTTCATTTCTCTCTTTTCGCTTGACTCTTAATCTTGGGGTGATACCTCATAGATATCGGGTAATAAAATAGCGACGATAATAGATTATTTAAACAGTTCGAAAAAGAAAAGAAAAAGGGGCGATATAAAAAGAAAGCCCCAAAGAGGAGAAATTGAGTTAAGAATTTGATTGAAAATGATTTCTTGCACTCGAAAAGTTTCTAAAGTGTCGGGTTACTTATTTAGCTAATATGTATTTCTATCAGAAGACATTTTATAAATTTATTTGTGAACTGATTAATTAAACTCACTTGTAAAAGTAAAATCTGTAATTTAAAATTCAAATTATGATTAGCATGCATTACAGCTTTCATTGAACTTATGAATAAAGCGAAATTTCGTTTATGCTAGCTAAGATCTGAATAAATTTTTATAACTTGTTTGTCGATTAGCTTTTAGAGCTTTTGCCTACTCAAATGAATGTAACGTCGCGGTGGTTATTCATTCATGACCACAGGCCTAATGGTAAAGTGTCGACTACGACATGGAAAGATTTCTAATCCGATCCACATACCTTCTATTTGCATATGAAATCATTTCTATAGAACAAAAATACTGTGTTCAAAACATTGTTATAGCTAAGCCATAGATATATATTAATTAATACTTTTTTGCGGTGGCCTATTGGCGATGTTTTGGCTTCAGAGTGGTTCTCCCGCTGGTGTGGTGTGGTGTGGAGAGGCGGGTGCCAGCTCAGGTGTCGTCCTCGTCATCTGACAGCGGTTCAAAATTACGAGGTCCGTCCCAAAATAGCCCTAGTGTTGCTTTACAGCGGGACGTTAATATAACTAAACTAAACTTGGCTTCAGAGTCAAAGGATTGCAATTACAATCCACCATTTCTCCATGTATGCTGTGTATTAAAACATTGTTAGAGTACAAAAGTACTGCGCACAAAGTATTGTTGTAGTCAGGCTATAGATATTTATTAATTACTACTAGATTGCAGCAGCTTAGTGGCAAAGTTTTGGTTTCAAATTTAGAGAATCGCAAGTTCCATCAGTCAAAAGTACTGCGAACAAAATATTATTGATGTCAAGCTGGAGCTATTCATTAATTACTGCATGACCGACGTGACCTGATGGCAAAGTCTCAGCTTTAGAATAAAAGTAGCACAAATCCTGTTTACCGATTCTCCATATACGATATACATTGGATCATTACTGTAGTACAAATATATTACGCAAAAACCTTATTGTAACCATGCTCGAATTATTAATTTATAAATACACGCCCAGAAAAGATGTAACTTCAAATCCAGAAGATCTCCAATCCGATCCATCGATCCTACAGGCATGTACTACATTAAGTCTTACAAAGTTACATGGCGCGTATTTAGTGTACAGAAATTAGAAGAGGAGGTGGGTTATATAAGCTCTTGTCATGTAATCATTGGGATTTAAATTAAAATAGTCTTCTTGTGACATCAAAACTGTCTTGTTAGATACTTGAATTTTAATGCATTCCACATTCTAGATTCTTGTCAAGTTAATAGTTTAGCTAGTTAATATATATTTAGCTACGTAAGGCATGAGACTTCATTTCATTCAAGGTATTTACAAAGAAGAAAAACTGTCATGTCAGCATGCGAACAAACTGTCTGACGCATCATAATGCATTCTTAGTCCAACAAAATTTGTTTTATTATTCAGAATGATTTGAATTTTCTAGCGGATGTAAATTGAAAGTATTTCAAATGGAAGTGTTCATGGTCATGAAATTATGACCATTCACTGAGTTTTATAATCTTATCTTGAAGCATTCTTCTAATGGAAAGATTCAAGTACAGGTTAAATATGTCGAGGTCAATGATGTAGCATGGAGTCAGTTCAGGTTTCTATTATCTGACCACAACCCAAAATGACTGACGAAGTATATCTGAGGGCTCCATTAGAAAATATCATTATATAATTTTAAAATAGAGAATTAATTTAATCAATTTATTCAAAATAATTAGCTTCATCCTTTTAAGCTCGCTTTTAATTTCAAATTCATTTTTCGTTCTTAAAGTTAAAAACTTTCTCAAAGTAATTGAAAATAGGTGTAGTTTAGATTTTAATAATATAATGGTCTATGGAAATAACGTGTTTCTAATTGCAAGTATTGCCATTGTTATAAGTACAGGATGATCATTCTAATTTCTAAATTCCAATTGGTAAAATGCTTCAAATGATGTTAAAAGTTACTGTTCATTCTCGGAATAAAAAAATCATGATTTTGAGTATGCGTCATGAGACGTTTATCAAAAAATGGGGGATTGGTGATTTCAAATGTTTACATTTAGCAATAGAATGAACTGACATTCGCGAATTTAGAAGCCGTTACAACCTCTTGTCTTTCTGTGTACTACCTCTTAATAAAGTACAGTCTTCGAAAAAAGCTAGTCTCCAAATCCTGAAACGAATAGTATGTTTTATGTTATTTGAATCAATAAATGTACTGCTAGAAAATTTCAAAATCTGAACTTTTATATTGTCTTCCAAGATCATCTTTAGTAAAATCTTCTTGGCTCACTGACATTTTAAATTAATAATAATAATGTAAACTCTTCTGTGACTAAAATTGGCCGACTGGAGAAGCTTTTAGTATTATTAATTTAAAGAATCAACTACATCCTCGAATAAGCGACGACCGACAGTTGGAGACTACTGATTATTGTAATGGTTTAAAAAAAAAATCCAAAATAGTGACTCTCAAAGCTTTATAACTCGGGCAGTTCCAGTCGTAGGTATTGGAATTTGTGTGTGTAGAATGTTCATGCCAAGACTATATAAATGAATATACCTAATATAGCATTAAAAATTTTTAATTGATAAAATTGTAATTTTTTTCGGCATTGCATTGCATTACTGAAATAACAGAAGTCGTGTAATTTCTTATATCGTTTAAAGCAATCTTCCAATTGGAAATGCATGCCTCTCTCTAATGATTTAGTCATCGGTTCAATTAGAATGAACATTTTGTAAAATATTTACTTTTACTAAACATTAATGACTAAATAAATAAATAATCGAATTCAGTGAATTCAAAAATAAAATGTTTAGAATTCTTTCAAGAACTATTGTTTTCACTTGATACCCAAAATATTTTATATCTTCTCATTCTCTTAAAAAAATTATTTTGCAATTCTGTCACCTACATTGTTAAATTTTATGTTGTTATTTATAGGTGACTTTAATGCCATTTGAATCCTGTGTTGTAACTCAAAATTAATGTAACTTATGCGTAGGAATGTCACTATGTCATATCGTATGAGAGAATTAGACTCATGGGTTTTTTGTCTGATTGCCTTCACACGAAGTTATTGTGAGCCTTATTTTATTGGCGCTGAAATTTGTTATTTTTCCACGACTACATGAAATAGACAGAAATATAAAGAGAGAGAGACCTTATGAATGACAAGACATTGCAAGGTCAAATACATGTACTGCCATCATTATTAGGATTGCTTTAAGTCAAGTTGTTTGGTGATAATATCTGTTGATGAATCATAGTTCTAAATTTTACGATATTCAGCTTGGCTTTGCAAGTATTTATAGATCTACTCAACATTGAGATTTCGATAAATTACAATCTTGAATTATGAAAACTTCGCTATTTTGTAGTTATTTAATAGAAATTTATTGTAATCAAAACGAGCAGCCATAATTTGCAATCAATGTGACTGATTGTTTATTGCTTAAAGATTTTGATTTTGAAATTGTTAGCAGGCGTTAATGAAAATTACGTTCCATGTGAAATTTTTTAACATAGCTAAATTGTAATTTTGAATTATTGATTTGGTGTTATTTCATTGATTGTAAATCAATGTGTATAAACGCTTTATCATCCTACATATTCTTCAGTTTGATCTCATTTGCAGGGGATGTTACATTCTGATAATCTAATTTGGAAAAAAAAAAAAAAAATGTTCATCTTTATTAAAGGCAAAAGGGGCTCTAAATTTGCTGAAAGTTTCCCTTATCCTACTATTTTAATTTTTAATTTGAATTGAAAAGATAATCAGTAAGTAAATTCCGATAAATTCAGAAGCTTGAATTTTGAGTCGTGTTTTTGCACTGCTTTTGAATGGTAGGCTAAGCGTGTTGGTTGTAAATATACATCGCAGCCGAAGTGACAAAATTCTCAGTGTGAATGTAACAGAAGTGTTGGAAATTAAATAGTGGCTGAAAACATAGTCTTGGATAGTATCATTGAAAGGATGAGATTGAAAATTAAAAGGCATAATGGAGCAGTTGGCAGAGAGGATAAGCAGGGAATAATTGCATAATAGTATTTTTATGTATATTTAAAACATATAATTACTCTATCTAGGTACTGAAATCATAAAAAAAGTGAATAATAAAATATTGCGCCTTTATTCATTCTATTTTCTATTTTATTTTTGATCAAACTTAACCCTAGAATGCATGACTTTTTATTCTTTTATATATATAATACTGATGGGTTTTTTTAATAGTAGAATTATTCATACGCCTTGGTATTTTCCCAAGTCTCTAGTTTAAATCTAATTCTAATACCAATATGCCATATATAGATCTGTTCTACAAATGTTTATCAAAAAGCATTAAAAGAAGGACTCCCAAACACTCATTGTTGCATTTTGGGACAATCGTGTAAGTCTATAAAGGGAAATATAAACATGTAACCAAACGATTACATGATGCACTGTGGAGTTAACATAATTCATACTGTAGCTCGAAATGTAAATATAATGAAATCGTCAAAATGTGTTCTGTGTTTTAATTTACGTCCATTTCAAAGAGTAAAATAACTTCAAAATGAAACCATGAATTAAAAAAATGAGAAATGCCGAAAAGGCAGACCAGTGTAATGTGGCTCCCCTGCAGCCAAATGATGTATTTTCCATTGAGGAAACATTTACAATTCTTTATTACATATTTCTTTACACATAATTACCATCAATGCCTTGGATAAACTAAAATATCTGAAATTCGACTGCTTGATATGAAATTAATCTATGAAAGCTAAATCTCACTTTTAGGACAGACTAAAATAATTTCAAAACAATAACAAGCAATACACAAAATGTCATGAATTAAAAATGAAAAATGCCGAAACGGCAGAGCAGCGCATTGTGGATCCACTGCACCTCCAGATGATATATTTTACATTGAGAAAACATTTGCAATTCCTTTATTATATTTTTCTTTACACATAGTTACCATCAATGCCTTGGCTAAATTAAAGTGTCTGAAATCAGACTGGTGTATTTGAAATTAATCTCTAAAAGTTAAATCGCATTTTTAGGACAATTATGAACTGAGTCTTACCTGAACCTTAATTTGCAGTTTTTATTTCGTTTAATATAAATTTAATTTTCTGCTTTTCACTGATTTCCTTTGGAGATAGGACTTAAAAAGACACTGAATTCATTCAAAATCCCAACACTGCTGTTACAAAAATATTCCTTTTTGGAATGATGGTCGAAAACTGTTTCCGGGCATTGATTGAAAGCTGCCTTTTGTAGAGCCATCAGGGCAGACGATTTTGCCGAACCCAAGTGTTCGGGTGACCCCAGGCGACACCTTCGACCGCCGCAGTGAATAGCCAATGAAGCCACCGTGAGGCCTCCTCAGATAATCTCCCTCCTTTTTGTCTCTTTACGGACGTTATTAGTGGTTTTTGTTTGTGTCTTGATTATTCCTCATGTCGTGTTTTTGATGAGCCCTACGAAAGCGGATATAGAGCTGCGATAAAAGGACTGGCGGAGGAAGGGAAGGCGGTGGAATGAAAGTCATATCCTGTCATTAACCCAAATTCGCCCCTTTCTTCGTGAGCGGGGGTGGGCTACTCATGATCAGTTCACTTCAGTCTGCTCGCTCTGCGTCACTTAGCACGGCCTGCCTTCGGAGGGCCTGCCTGCCTTTACCCCCGCATAGCCAACAACAACAGAAAAAAAAAATGTAAGAAAAGAATGGCCAACTTTGAGTGATTGGTTGGGGACTATCCATAAATTGCAAAAAAACATAATTTTCTTTCAAAAGAGGGAACTAGATGAAGACATTGTTTTAGATATTTTACTTGCTGGTGGCAGAAGAGTAAGCTGAGTACAGCCACCTTTCGCAACAGCCCAATAGGGCAACATATGTTTCACTAAATTTCGTTCTTTAAACCTGAATATGATAAGAAGAGGACAAAGAACCTTAGTGTCTTGGGGCATCATTTTCTTTCACTAGGCCCCTAATGATGATTGAGGGAGAAAAAAAAGTTTTACCATACCTATCATCGCTACGCCGTTAGTAACTACCTCGTATGCAAGTGTCAACTCCTCTTTGTTATGAATTTAGACTAGATTTACCGCATTGTTATTAGATTTTAAAAATTTTTATATTTCTCACGTTCTAAAAACTGGAATATCAGAGAGATGAAATTATGAACATGATCTACACATGTGTTTAAAGCATCATGATAAATGAATCAGCTTGATTTTGGAACCAGCAGATGTAATGACATCACAGAAAATAACATAACTGTATATATTATCAACTATCTATCCTACAAAAGCCACGTTACATCCACAAAATCCTGCTACAAGATGCACGTTAGATATTCAAATTAAATGGCCAAGCAGATTAGATATGTTGTTGAACAAGAATGGATTCCATTGGTAGCGTCTTCGGCTCATATTATAAGGAAACTTTATACTTTTAATGTTTAATTTCATCACGCGTTCATAATCTAACAAGAAAGCCTCCTCAAATTTTATTCAACCATTTCATTAATATTTTTAAAATTAAACTACCTTCAAACATGCTGCCAACCAGTCGCCAAAGGGTCCATTAATGACTTTGTTTTCTCCTTTTAATCCTTGAATAATAAATATCATTTACAAATGATGAAACTACCATTCCTTGCATTCTTTTAAAAACTGGACATTAGCTATGCGACAGAGTTCTGCATAAATCAGTTATTCATTGAAATGACGATTATGTCAAACGTACTGAAAGTTTACTTTAGAAACTCTATTTTGTGTTAATTTGAGCATCAAAAAAGACGAAGTTTTTCTAGGGAAGAAGATTTAAATTATTTGTAATACTGCCGTTTAGAAATTAACTTACAACTCTTAAAAAACAGAACGGTTTATTAGGCAATAGCACTCTCAACTGTCAGTACCATCACTGAAGAAGACCTATAGAACTAAAGCCATATACCTGATGGAATGTTTTAGAACATTCCACCTGAGGAAAAAATTTACCTAAAAAATTAAATAATGGGAATAATAACGAAAAACATGATTGCATCCAATGAACAGAACTCAGACCACTTGGTGTGAAAGAGCAAAGATCTAAACATTCAAATTGCCAGTAGTCAAATCGACTGCTTGGTTTCAGTTATGTCAAATGTTAACTGCAGTTAAATTTCTACATTTCAAAAATCGTAGGAAATCGTAAAAATATAAATTTACGAGCTTGCAGATGTAAATTCAGTAATCTAGATATCGAGTTGAATGTGGTATCTAAACCAGATGTCACGCATTTCCACCGAAACGCACATTTCAACCTTTTTGGAATCAAATTTTATCATTCTTGAAATTAAATAACTTGCTTTTACGTAATTTTTCTGTAATATTTTAAATATCTCAATCTGTTTTGTTTTTGTTTTTAATTTATTCCTGGATGTATTTTACAAAAGGAATTGAACATTCATTTATTATTCAATTAATCGTATTTATTTTATTTCTTGGTGTTTATATTTAGCACGATTTAGTATTTTATATGCTCAGCATTTTTCTTTTTTGTATACATAATATAGAGAAAGTATAATAATCATTAAAAAAATTCGAACTCCAGATTTTGATGAATCTCCTCGCTTCAGACCACCCTGAGTTCGAAAAACACAATTTTGAAACGTGTCGATCTGTTTGTCTGTGTCAAAGATAATTCCAAAATACTTTCAGCTAAACGGATGAAATTTAGTTTACGATCTTTGCACCAAATTTATAGATAAAATTCGTTCTGAAGAAGTCTGTCTGTCCGGCTTTTCGAATATAGTTAAAGTGATAACTACAAAACGAAAGAAGCTAGATGGATAAAATTCGGCACACATATTTACAATCTATAGTATAGACATCTATCAAATTTTGAGCCAAATCCAATGGAGGGATCATATTGTCTGTCGGTCTGTACTTACAAAAACATATAAACGCGATAACTCAAAAACGCAATGAGTTAAATATATTAAATTTGATATGGAATTTTGTGACTACAAGTGTAGCTTTTTAACAAATTTTTGTTTCGATCGATTGTGAAAAACGCATCTAAAATACAAATTCAATTTTTCATGTTATTAACCAGGGCTTAATCGCCAAATAACACGCCAAGGGTGATATGATAGATTCAGTAAAAATTCTAATTCACGCCAAAGGTTAATATTTCATATTATTGCACGCCATTGCCATGCAAAGTGTTCTTTAGTATAAGTTTATTGGAGAGTATGCGGGAAAAATTTGGGGCGATCACTCCCACAACCCCCGATAGTCTATCGGGGGTTGTGTCACTCCCGTTGTTTTTGTTCCAGACCGATGACATGTTTAATAAATTGAGGAAAAATCAATAATAATAAGCATTATTTTTATCTATTAATATGTCTTTAATATGTCAGTAATAGTGGTGTAATGATTAAGAACATATTTAACATGAATTAAGAACATATATTCCTCCCAAGGGGAGAGATGGGTCACAAGGGGGGGATAAAATAGTAGCACATTATCTCACTTTTAAAGCTAAATATGTCGGAGGAGGACAGGAGTGATTCACTTCGAGTGCCTTTATCCTTAATAGGCCACTACTTTTACTTATCAATTATAAAAATGTCCTTTTTTTTATATTTTTCTATCCAAGCATATGGTTATAAGAATTTTCCTCTTAAGTTTCGTCTGTCTGAAATGCGATTTCCTCTCTTGATTCTATGTCTGTAAATGTAATTATTAAAATTATAAATGAAGATAGTAAAATTATTTAAAGGCATATTCATTAAATTTAATAAAAGCTAAAGTTCATACAATAATTTGATTTTTAATGAGGCATCTATATTTGTCATTTAATCTTCGTAGAATTATTAATGTACCGTACATTTAAATACGAATTTTATGTCATTACCAACTCTAAGAAAAGTAGAAAACTTAACAAGAGCCCCTTATTTATTTTTTTCAAAACGAGTTTTTACATAGGCAGGTTTTTAATTAAATTCCGTCAAATAAGGATCTGTATTCCTCAATATCGCTGTTCTTATATAAATTTACACAGATAGAGAAACGGAAAATCAAACTAACGAACTTTTAACGAATCCCAGAATGAGTGAAGGTTGATAGAGAAATAATAAAGCCTCCAGGAAACACGGGCGACGACGATCCGGCCTGGGTACTATTTACCTCCGTGAACGGATGAATTAAAACGTTAGATTAACCCAGTTTTTGTAGTATATGAAAAAAAAATTGAAAGAAAGTAAAAAGAAACACAACTTTGAGAAAACTTTTCCCACAAAAAAAAAAGAAAGAAAAAAATTCGCAATTAGTCATTTTTCGAAGATTTTTTTTTTTTTCGTCTTTAATTTCGGTTTTAATTGAAAGTTAAAAGAAACTCAATATCTGTAGCTTCTATGAAGTACTTCCTGGCTTTCACATATACGTTTCCGGTGCTTCAAGCTACTTAGATGTTTAATTCACTGAGCCGTATTTTTTTTAAATGCGTGTTTGTTTTTTAAAGGAGACGAAGAACTAGGAGAAAGGTATACGTTTAAAAAAGGGAGAGATTTAAAAAAATAAAGATATGAAAAAAATAAAGAGTAAAAAGAAGAAAAAAAATCCTGCTCCTCATTTTATCTTGTCTTGCTATAAAACAAATAAAATGTCACATAGGTGTGCGACCCTCCCCAAACTGAAAGTTATACGCGAAATCACCCGCGGTTAGGTTTTTCAAAGTTAAATACAAAGAAACTACTTTCAAATCGCTTAAAAAGATACACGATGGGGGGAAGAGATAAAAAAAAAACAATAAAATAATAAAAATCATAGTGAAGATGGGAAGGGGTGGGTTTGGAATAAAAAAAGTAATAGAGATGGAAAGTATTAAAAAAAAATAACAAAAAGACAAAAATGAAATGAAAAAAAAAAACAAAAAAAAAACAGCCAATCGTCCAAAACTATAAGAAGATAAACGCTAAAAAGTCAACTCAGTGTGGTGGGGTGGAGTGGAAATAGAAGGGGAGGGGGTGGAACCCGATCAAATATTCATTCCTAAAAGCACCTTAAGCTTGCTGAGTGAGCTCCAGCGTCATTAAGAAAAACACCTGTGCGTTTAGGATCGGTAAATACTGTGCAAAAGAAGACTAAAATGGATAGGGGGAGTAGGGGTTGGAGTCGAGTTGTAAGAAGTCTGCGGCGGGTAAAAACATATTATGCCCATTTTAATTACTATCCTGTTTTCCCACTCCCGCCTCCCCTCTGCTTTCCCCGCGTGTACCGAGCGCAAACACGACTGAAAGTTGCAAAATTAGTTTGACTTTAAATCCTAAAATCCGACTCTTCTTCGACTTAAAAAAATATTTAAAAAATTTTCAAAGAGTAACGGAAAAAAAAAAAGAAAGAAAAGAAAAAAAAAAAAAGAAAGAAAAGAAAGAAAAAAAAAATCGAAAGAAGTAAAGGCAGTGCGAAAAAAAAAAACGCAAAGGAAAAAGTAGTTTAATTTTTTTTATTAAAAAAGTAAGATACCGTAGATAAAAGGATAAAGGGAGAAAGACTGATGGTCAAATTATAATAAAAAAATAGTTCAAAGTAAAAAAAGGTTGAAAATTGTATATCCTATTTCTTTTAAAAAGATTGGTATTATTATTGGTACCGTGCTTTTGAATTATCTTAATTTTTCTACCCTTTTTTTTTAATTTATAAAGGATTGGCAACACAGTTGCATTTTTGAGTTTCTGTTTTTCTAGTTATTGTATTATTTTTTCAAAGCATAAAGAAAAGATAAACAGCTAAAAAAAATGAAGCTAAAAAGTCCAGATTTGTGTCTTAAATTGAAAACTTTAACAAAAGTAATTAAAATGAAAATGCGTGTTCTTATTATAAACTTAGATTAAGATTTCACTTCTTTGGTATTTTTCCGAACTTTAAGTAACCTGAAGCTATCGTTTGATTGGTTAGTTTAAAGTAACTTCATGAATTTTTTATGACTCTTGATTTTTTTTTTCAAATTCGACTCTTGCTTTTTACATCGTTTGATCCTAGCTTAAAATCTTGAAAAACTAAGTTATGCTTGTTAGGTTTGAACCTTGGCGTTCAAGATTAAGAATTTAAAAAAAAAAAATTAATTCGTGTTCCTATTTTAGGAAAAGGTAGTTAGGACACATTTTTATTCCATAATGATAACTTCATGAACCGTTACACAAGCAATTTTACTTGTTAAATAAATGATATCAAATTTATTTGATGATTTAATTGAATAAAAACTGCTGTATATTTAAGACATGCCAATAAAGCTTAAAATGAATTAAATATATACAGACTTCTGAACAGTTAGTCAGTTTTATAGTTTCTTTATTGATAGTATCGCAATCTAAAACATTGTAGACTCAACTCTATTAAAGTACCGTTATAATATCAATGCCTTTGTATAAGATCCAATTTAAAATAATGTTAACTCTGGTAAAGTATTGGTATTGTTATGACATCGTTGTCCAGGTAAAAAATCCATAGGATAATTAAATTTATTAGTGAAAAGAGAGATCTTTTCTTGCATCCCAAGCTTTCAACATCAAGCGTCATACACACAAGGACTAAGGAATGGGGGGAAATATCACCACAGTTTCTTCACATATTTATGGACATAATTTATGTGTTTTTCTCATACATAATATCTTTCTGCATATTATTATTATTCCAGATAATTTGTCTATAATATGTCAAAGTAGAAAATTTTTTGTAAACGGTTTCGTTTTATTATCGTTTCTCATATGTTTGTAAATTCTGTACATATATATATATATATATATATATATATATATATATATATATATATATATATATTACTGTAAATATTTTGATATTTAATAAAATTTTTGTAACAGGCCCATTAAATCGTTCAATGACCAGAATGGTTACGAATATCGGTGTATGAGACTGTGTTCTGTTCTGTTCTGGCATTGTATTTGCCGGTTGTTTGTTTAAGTGTAGCTAAATATTTACCATTCTTTGATTTTCTTTTTCTTTGAAGTATATATATATTTTTTAAATATTGGTGAATTTAACGTCATCAAAATGTTATTCTAAAATTATTTTCTTTCCTTTGCAGGTAAGCTTCCTATATATGCTGTTTGCAAGATCCCGCGCCGAAGGATTGGTAATGCCAATTTCTCATTTCTTCTTATTATAAAAATTATCATTCTTAGCTCAAGCTTGGACTTAATAAATCATTATTCGCTATACCTAAAAATTACGTCATATCAGAAGTAATTTTTGAGTACGATGCCATCTTTGAATCGTTTAAAATATTTAGCCAAAAGGTTTTATCCGATTGAAATGTATCCTGTATATGAAAATTATTGATGGACAAAATATCATGTTTAATACTATAATACTGCAAATAAATTTATTTGTTAAACAAAATAATTTTTATGTAAATAGTCTCGGAATAGTCTTTAGAAATCAGTTCTCGAGTTTCCTTTTTGTGGAAAGTTTATACAAATATTGTAATGATGAAAAACATCATGCATACGGAACATCATTATCTCACTCGATTATTTTCATTCTAAACATCTTATTATATTCAGCCATACAAAAGAGGACAAGTTTTTCATTTAATTTTAGTCAAATGATTAAGTCTTAGGCCACAATTATCATAATGCTATTCCATTTTTTTAAGCTTTATTTTTAAAGGCTTCAACTGGAATTTTTTCGAATTTTTCAATAAGTCGTTTAGATTCTTTTCCATTCTTTCCGTTTCCCGATAGTAAAAGTTAAAATAAATCTATTCTTGAGTCGTGAGCCAAAGACCATTGTGGATGAGCGAAATTTTTTCGTCATTGATTACATAAACGAAGATCTCAGAATACATCTCAGAATCAAATGAGCCTTTGTGTTTCACAGTCTTGGCCCTAAACCAAAACCCAATCCATGCAAGAAGCCTAAACTATTGTATATTCACCGTTTTTTAATTGAGTTCGCAAATGACATGGCGGTCGTTGCTTATCTTGGCTCTGAGACGGCGGAAAACGACATTATGAAAAGGTATATTTGTATCGAAGATTTGGCCATTCGCTTTCCTGTACTGCCGCGGTAGTTTATTTGCTTTTCTAAAAGTCAAGGTAGAGCACACGCTTGTAACAGAAATGTTTTTAATTCCACCGTTAACAGAAGACCAATAATAAACGTACTGTTTGCCTCTGGAGTTGTGGGTGCTGGGAACAAATTGGGAGATGTGGGTAAACTATAATTAGTATCGTAATGAGTTTTCCGAAGAAAACCTAGTTTTGCTTTCTCTGTATCTGATAAAATAGCTCATGCGTAGAATAAGTTTGAGGAGGACTTGTTCTTATTGGTTGGCATCCACAAGGTAGAGACACTTGACATGTATTTTCCAAAGCCAAATAATACAGATTTGAACTTCAGGGTGTTATAAAAAATGCAATTCCGAACTTGTTGAGCTTAGGTTTCCGCACAAATATATATTGCGTTTAAATCTAAAAGACTTTTCGTAATATGTTGGACATATAATTGAAATTTGCATTAATCTTAAGCATGTATGTCAGAAATTAATCCATAAACTGTCGATTTTTTTGGCGTAAGAGCCATATTTGGCTAAACTGCGCCATGCATATGGTATATATCCGATAGAAGAAACTAATATATATATAAACGGATTATAGAAAAAACTTTTAGCATTTTAAACTTCTATTTATTCCATCGGTAAGCATTTTATATGCAAGAAGCGAAGGTTAAACTGATGTTCGTTTATATCGTGATACAAGAGTAAAAAGAAATCAAAATTTTTCCCCTCAGTGATTATACAATGAGATTTTGATAAGGATTTCTTTGACACGCTTAGACTTATGAAAAGGAAATTTAGGTATTTTTAAAAAAATGTTGCAAAAATTAATAATTTTTATCCCTGCACTTGGAGCTTGAAAAAGTTGCTGAATTCAATAGTTTTACAGAGCGCTTGTTGAATTAGTTAAATAAAAAAAAGTGAGAATTAGATCAGGAAATAAGAGAACATTTTAAAATGAAATTAATATGAGTTAAATTAAGACAAAAATTAGATAATTAATTAAGATTTAAATTAGGTTAAGATATATATATGCCGAAAAGTTGTGTTATTGTGTAATTATGTTTGGTTTTGAAAATATTTGATATTTTTGAAAAAGAATATCGTTATAAAATTATCAATAAAATCATTTCAATAAGAAATAAAAGACTGAGTAAGTAAAAAATTTGTTGCTATAGCCTCTAAATTACTTATTTATGCACGGTATTTCATTGAAATGTAAAAACCAAATAAAAAATATGAAGCTTCAAATATGACAATTCACTTTGCAGACGAATTTCAGATTTGTTCATTACTTTTAAAGAAAGGAAGCACAGAATACATAATTTCTACTACACACAATATTGACTGATAAATGGTGTGGTGGTGGTGGTGGAGTAGGTAAAATACCAAAATCCAAAAACAAGGATTATGGCAGCTAATAGGATAAGTTAGAAAATTTCAAATAAAAGTTGTATTTTAAGTTATTTATGCTACTTTGTAAGTTTAAATTTAATGTGTTTGTTCATAACTTGAATTCATCCATTGCCGATATGGCAGCAGTTATATCATTATTAATGTCAAAAATATTATTATCTGAATCTGTCACATAGAGGATGCGAAATTGTCATGTTTCTTAGGTTTGCAAACCTCTTTAAATTTCCTGCTTATCTTAATTCCCTTTGGGATAACTGTAGTTCATTGGATCGGAACTCCGCTGGAATAAGAGAGTTTGTTCCACTGCATGCAAAGCAGATTGATAATATCATTGCAAAGCAGATTGATGATATCATTGCAAAGCAGATTGATGATATCATTGCAAAGCAGATTGATGATATCATGAAGAAAAAATGTTTATTTAAAGATAATTTGTATTATTTTTTTTAAGGATGGATGATTAGTGAATCTTTTAAGATGCACATAAGATACTTGCTGCACAAGATGAAATAATCATCTACTTCTTATGATGTTAACTGGCTTCGAAAGATATTTTTTACATAAATATCCATTTCTAAAGATCTTTAAAAAAATTCTTTGATTTCCTTATTTTATTTCGCAGCGTTTACAAAAAGTTAATTAAAGAAACTTAATCGAAAATCAGCTCATTGTTATTTTTAATCTTTCAAAAAACGAATTTGATATCAAAAAGCGATACAATAAGTTTACGATTAGAATGTTTCCTTATCTATCTTGTTATTACAGCAGCTACTTAATCCTTTCATTTATCACTTTCTTTTGAACGTTTGAACACAGTGTTAAATATTATGATGTACATAAGATAAAATAAGCATCTACTTCGTTTCATGTTAACTCGCTTCGAAAGACATTTTTACATAAAATACCATTTCAAATGTACTCAAGATATTGAACAAAAGTTCTTTGATTTGTTATTTTATTTTGCATCGTTTACTAATAGTTAGTTAAAGAAACTTAATCCAAAAACCGTTTATTGGATTATTTATTATTACTTAAAATCTTTCCAAATGAATT
Source organism: Argiope bruennichi (assembly GCF_947563725.1). Taxonomy (NCBI): domain Eukaryota; kingdom Metazoa; phylum Arthropoda; class Arachnida; order Araneae; family Araneidae; genus Argiope; species Argiope bruennichi. The sequence goes on along the minus strand of NC_079151.1, from coordinate 127,948,117 downwards.
TGATATCAAAAAGCGATACAATAAGTTTACGATTAAAATGTTTCCTTATCTATCTTGTTTATTACAGCAGCTACTTAATCCTTTCATTTATCACTTTCTTTTGAACGTTTGAACACAGTGTTAAATATTATGATGTACATAAGATAAAATAAGCATCTACTTCGTTTCATGTTAACTCGCTTCGAAAGACATTTTTACATAAAATACCATTTCAAATGTACTCAAGATATTGAACAAAAGTTCTTTGATTTGTTATTTTATTTTGCATCGTTTACTAATAGTTAGTTAAAGAAACTTAATCCAAAAACCGTTTATTGGATTATTTATTATTGCTTAAAATCTTTCCAAATGAATTTGATATCAAAAAGCGATGCAATAAGTTTACGATTAGAATGTTTCCTTATCTGCTTCGTTTATTACAGCAGCTACTTAATCCTTTCATTTATCAAGTTTTCTCCACTTTCTTTTAAACGCTTGTACACAGTGTTAAATATGAACTATCATGTTATTCTTCTTGGGGCATTTTAATAAAAGCAGAATAAATACATTGATGAAGTATTAAAAGCTCTCCAACTGATAAAGAAAATTCTTGTTTCTTCATCATTAAAAACCCAGTGTTGATAGACAGCATAGCCGGTTTTCTTTGTTCAATTGCGATCAAAAGACAGTTAACATCTTCATAATTATCGGCGCAGTTGTAAAAGCAAACACAACGAGCGGTATCTGATCCCAGGAAAGATTGGTAATGTTGTCAGGGCTTGCATTTCGTATTGACAGCCCAAACAGCTCTGGAAGTGTAGGGTATAAAAAAAAGATGAAAACTGAGAAGTCTTTATAAATGGGACCTATTAATTAATCTCAATTTCTCAGCGGGTCTCGTGTGTTTAATTATAAACTTTTCTGATCGGGTTCTCTAAAGCAAATGGACCTATGATCGATAGAAAAGAATAATGTAAGGTTGAACGAACTTTCTCAACATTTGATGGGGTCCATTCTCAAACTTTTTATTTATTGAACATGCATTTTATCTTATTGGCTATTTCCAGCATATTTCATTATTATTTTATAAATAGGTGGAATCAGCTTTTAAATTTTAATTTAATCACTTTCAAAATAATGTAAAATTATTACATTTTGCTGTTTAAAAATTAAAAAAAAACATTAGCTATATAAATTAATTAGAAGTTTAACTAACTAAAACTAATTTTAATTAAATTTAAAGAAAAAATGAAGTTTGTAAGTAATGTCTCATATATACAATTTTTTTTACTCAATTTTTTTTTTTGGGGGGGGGAGAATTAAATAATGAAACATAATCGTTTTTAGTGAGCATTTCCCCCCCCCCCCCATCGTAAAGGATTTGATCGAGTAAGAATATAGTAATTTTTTCCAGTTTCATTTTTATATGAAGTTCTATTTGTGGTAGTTATTAAAGGCTACATGAAATTTAAAATTAGATTTTCATTATTATCATCATTATTATTATTTTACTAAAAACAGATAGAAGAGAAGATTTTTTTAAGTATTTTTTTTTATTATCATTAAATGAGTTCAAGTTTTGGAATAAATACTTATATCTTTCAGAAATAATTCACTAAAAAATTAATTTTCTTATATTGAATCTGGATTAACATAATAGAAATGAACTAACTGAAAGCTACCATCGATGAATTCGAATTCCTTTTGATAACTGATAATTTAATTTTGTAATATGAAATTTGAGGTATGCGGCTGATTTACTGCTTTTCTCTATTGTTTGTTAATATTTTCTTGCAAGTATATTTGATGTTAATCAATTATGTAAAGTTTATATTTCTACTACTAATAAAAGAGAATATATGGGTAAGAAAGTTCATTAGACCAGACCACTTGATCTAGAGAAACCAAATTTTTGCTCAAATACAGACTTTGACGAGTCAGAATGTGCATCTCGGGCTGATTTTTCTTTTTTGTTATTTTAATTAACTAAAAATGAAGTGGGATTTTGTCTTTTTACACGAAAGCATCAGAAAATAATCTTTCACCAAAATTAATTTGCTTCATTTAAATGTATAAGAATTATCTTTTTGATGATGCTAATTTAGATGTCATATTATACATATTGTGTCAAATTAAGTGGTTCCCTTAATTTTAGCAATTTATAAAAATAGTTTTTTACTTATTCAATAGTATTTTTCTTTATTTTTTATCATTTCATTCATTATTAATTCATACTATTCACATTGTTTCTTCAAATATTAAATCGCGTGACATTTTTTTCATTCTTCAAAGCTAGGTAAGAAAGATTTTGCGTATTATCTGCATAATTTACATAGGGAATCAGAAAATGAAGGTGTTACACTGCGAAAGAACGGTTTGCAATTAAAAAAACAAATAAGCTGGACAGTCAAATTTATAATGGCGCTGCAATGTCCTGATTCCGTTCACTTCAAGAACCTGTGACTAACACTCTCAAACGATTTAACTCCGTGAAGGAGTGATACTCTTTGTGAGTGCGCTTACCGATAATTGTTTATTAGTTCTTCTATTAGACGAATTTTCTTGCATCTTGTTTCTATTTTGGTAAAATAAACGTCTCCTGGCACATGCTCAAACCCTCAGAGGGTTTTCGTTTCTGAGAATTGACAGTACATGACTCCATTAGGAAGGTTAAACAATAAACAGAATGGTTGTAAAGCATTTAAAATAACTCGGTTTTAATATCTATCTGAACTTGATACTAAGAAATATCTTGTTGATGTCACTTATGAACGTCAAATTATACATAAGATATTTGACTGAAATTAAATATAAGCATTTTTCCCTGCAGAACAGCTGGTCACTTACGGCGCTTAGTCTTGATACTTTTTTATATTAGATTAATTAAATAGCATTACATGTGAAAATGGGCGTGGCAAACGAAGACTGTAAGATTAATTTCTCTTGCGACAATTAAACGTTCCCCTGCCATTAATTACTTGGATCTGAAGCTATGCATATTTTCTAAATTAAATGGATTTTTAACTGATGATATCAACAAGAAAAATCTCCCACGTCATACAGCATGAAAAAAAAAAAAAAAAAGGAAACTGAATTAAACAAATCAATAGAGTAATGCGATATCGGCCCTTCCTTTATTACTTATGAAGACTTTTCTAATCATAAGTTATTTCTGAAAATAAATAATTCATCTGGCGCTTCGAAATAATGGGTCCGGCCATGACCACACAATGACAACCCGCCCTCTCCCCTAATTGAAACGGAAGCGAGCCATCCCCAAACACAAGCCAGTATTCTCTTATCGAATTGTCAAGCTGTGCAGACAGACCGTCACCAGAGCATTGCAGTCACTTTATACTCCTCCATCCTCTAGAAGTCTATGTAAATGCTTCTCCAATATCGTGCATACATTATTCATATCGCCCGGGCATTAAAAAAAAGACGAAGGAAGAGATGAGGCTAAAAAATGGGAACAAAACAACATTCAATTCCATCGTAGATTATCGCCTGTCATTTAATTCCACTAATTGAAGCAGGCGCTGACGTCATGTCTCTTTTACCCCGTTGAAGAGGGGTCCTCTTGGGTATTGGTGCTATGTGCCACCGGGGCGTATGCCCGGGTAGTTGATGTGATCGCGAAAAATTGGCTAATGGATGTACATATTCGGTGAAGTGTTGGATTGGTGTAATAGATATCGTTAAGACACATTGTTACCGGGTGTGGTGGTCAACTCGTTTGATAGGGAATGGGAACAGTTCATGTATTAGTGTATGTAGTTAGTCTCGGATTAACAGATTTGGTGTAGTAGTACTCGTATGTTTGTTTTCAGGAGTCAACATGCGGGTTCATGTCATAAACGGCTTGAATACCATACTTTGTGTGAAAAAAGTTCTTGCAGCCACCTGACTGTTTGAAAAATCCTTGAACAAATAATTGTTAATAAATTTTTATCTCAACATTAAAAATAGTCCCGTAGGAATTTATCACTATGAGTTTTCTTTAAAATATTGTTGTTGTTTTTTTTTAAATCAATGATCCAAAATAACTTCAAATGCAAATGATGTTTTATTTCGTTCATACCTTTTTAAAAAGTGATAAAAAATTTTTAAATGTCGCTTTTTTAAATGCTATAATCACTACCCTTTTTGCATCGATCATTCATTAAAATTATTTAAATTTAAATTAATTTAAGCTTATGGCAATAGTTTATTTAAATAGATAATATTAAATAATTTCTATTTATAAATAATAAGCTACACATATTCCTGAATTCCATTGCTTTAAATTAAAAATAGTCAAAACAATTTAAAGCAAATAAATTTGTATGAATTTTCTATTTCGGCATTGTTTATCTGGATGATTTTATTCGTGTGAGCTGATAGTATAAAAACGTTAGGACAAATTTAAGTTGTTGTTATTTTTAAGTTAAAACAAATATATATTTTTTAATTATCATGCAATAAATATAATTTAGTACGAAATAAATTCTTGAAAGCTCTAAATCAAATTATCCATAGTTATAAACAAATTTCTCATTAATCTGAGTTATTATTACTGTCGTGACTTTATTCGTCTATTATAATCAAAAACATAAATTGCTAATTATAATATTTTTTTAACTGAATCTTGATGTTAAAACAGTTTAATTTTACGGATCAAATTTCAATAATACACAAAATAAAATCCTTTCATGCACGAATTTAATTTCGTAAAACTTCCCTATAGTTTTTCAATAACAATTTAATCTGCTTCCAGTTTATTACGTTTATTTGGAATTTCAATCTGTTTTGAACTATGGGTAAATGCTTTTAAGTTTGTAGATTTTGAATATTTCGGATCTTAATGTTTTGAAATTGATCCAAATACTTTTGCAATGAAATAAATGCTGGTAATCGTTGAATTGCTGTTAAATATTAAATTGCTGTTTTTATGCAAAACTATAATAGTATAAGGCTACGCATTGATGTTAACGTATAGCTCATAATAAGCGAAAGTGTTGAGAATCGAGTAGTTTAACATTTTGTGTGTGTGAGTGTGTGCGTGCCATCTGTTTATTCATGATGCTTGCTTAATTCTTTAAATATATATATGTGTATTTATTTATTACATATTTATCGCAGGTGATCTCTCAATTCTGTTTCACACTCGGTATAATTGCATAAAAGTGTATCATTATTTATTTTCAACTATTCGTCGAAATCATATAACAGAAGCGCTTTAAGCATTCCAAATCAATCCAGGAAGGGAAAAATTTCTTTTCTGCTAAATCAGATCTTAAAGATTCATCTGTAGAAACTAGATGGATTTGCATCAGGCTTCTTCAAAATATAGATGGTTGCATGCAAGGACCCTGTGTCACGCCAGCGCCTGTTACTTACCACCAGGGGTCGGTCGTGCCCTGTTGCTCGGAAAAGGTATTTGTCAAGGCTCGTCCCGCAGGTGCTGTAAAAACTTGTCTCCAGAGCTGCAGTGTCCAGCAGGTCCCCGGGGAAATCACGGAAATGGAATTCCTAGTGGTTGCTCTGACCCACATCTACGCAACACGACACACACGGGTCGTCTCGCGGACATCGTTACGTTGCGGCCACTCCGAATATTGATAGCCTTCGTCGGAGAGAGGTCCTATTCAATTTTTTCCAGGGAAAGGTGCGTTGGATTAAGGCATCAAGAGGTGCGTTAATGTTCTCTTCTTTTTCGCTATAACAAGACCTCTCCCGGACCAAATCTGTTTTCTATATATGAGGCCCAGAGGAGTATTCTGCTTTTTCGATTTTGAAGGAGGAGGTGGGGATCTTCGGGGAATTTTTTTTTCTGTAGGAGATTCACAAGTTATTACAGATTTTATGGTTTCTTACGTGTTGCCAGGTGCAGACTTGGATCGTTTGTTGCTCAATGTGGAAAATATCCTGAAATGGTGGTTTTAAACATGATTTTCAGAAAGAACACTTTGTTAGGAGGTATTTAGTTTTTATAAGGTTTTTTTGTTTGTTTGTTTGACTTTATATCCGTGTTAAACTTGAATCTGTTGCGTTAATTCGTGTTTTTGTGAAATGAATTGAAATTTTAGGTGAAGAGAAAGTTCTTAAATTTTCCGCTTTCACTTACTAATCTTGTTCCAGTGTTTTTCTTGTTTTACATTTTTTTTTTTTTTTTTTAATTAATGTCACTAAAAAGCTAAACACAATTTGCACTTCAAAACTTAGTCTGATTAATGATAATATTTATTCGTTTGATGCTGAAATAGAGATAAAAAACGTAAACTTTTCTTTTCTTTTCATTTATCTCCATTTTGTTTGACAAGTGTCATTTTACATTTTTAAAATGCAAAGATGGTTTGCAGTTTAAGCTAAAATATCATACAGATATCTTAAGATATTTATGTGTGGCTAATTTGTCTTAAGTTGAAACTGTGCCTTTTCAGTATGGAATAGTAATAAAGTGAATATAATAAAGATGAAAAAGCATATAAAATAATAGGACGGATTAAAAAAAATTAAATTAAGATTTGCTATTTTTCGAAACAGATTTGGTTGAGAATTTATCTCTGTCTTTCTTTATAGACATTTCTCTAAATGGCAACACTGTAATGAAAATTTCATTGGACAAAGTTAGTGCTTCGTCAAATTAGGCTATTTTGTTATTTTTACTTAATGGAGCGAAATAAGGTGTCTAAAAGCATGTGCAAATATTTAATATTACTAATCAATTCACTGAAGTAGTGAATCCTTTGCTGATTCCAATCAGACTGAACTATCAGCATCACTATCAAAGGTGGAAAAAAGTTTTGAAAGTCAAATTATGAACCTGCACTCTTAACTTAGCCTCTTAATCACCTGAATCGTCGCATGGTTTAAGAGTCGCCAAGTTCTCTGAAATTTGGCAATTGCTGTGGCGGTAATTTTTCAAGACGGAAAGGCAGTGTTACTTTTTAAGACCTTGAACAGCTTTGAAGAGTTGGCAAAACCAGAGGACGATAACTCATTTCAGCCGTCATTAGTTGTATTGGAGTTCGAAATACTTGGAGGGCGCGAATTCGAGGATTGCGAATGTTACTGTTTTGCTGTGCGGGTAGTATCAATCGTCGTTTTCTATTCGCACAGAGTTGCCAGATTTAGACCACAGACATCAGAAACATCACGCTAGTAGATGCGGTGCGACAAATGAGTCGTGGCTTTTTGCTAACACAATGATGAAAAAGAAATCGGAACGTTTGGTCTCCTGCCAGAACAGCCAGCTATGAACGGCTTCTTTAGCAATTTTTTTCAAACCTTGCCTTTGGTTACCTCGAGTAAAAAAGATCAACGTGGCGTTCGCTGTTAATTTATGGGTTAAACGTTTGAGGATATTTCTTCTTTCGCTTCTACTCAGACTCACTTTAGGATGATCATCGACCTCTCCTGAATCAGCTTCCTTTTCATCGAGTTATTAACTTTGTTATTATTATCTTTTTTTTATTCAATTTTTTTTTCTGTCTTCTTTCATGATCTTAGTCTCGTTTCTGAGATTATGTTTACTTCGGTGAGTTAATGACGCAATAAATGAATCTCTGCTTGATAATATACGTTAAAGTTTAATAAGTTTCTTTAACTTCCAAAAGGCACATAAATTTTTTTTTAAAAAAAACCATCCTTAATATATAAATATTAAAACTGTCCTTATTGCAATTAACCTTATGATTACTCGTCCATAAATAGAAATATTCTACTGATTATTTTAAATTTTATTAATAAATTTTCAATTTAATGTGTGCAAACATTTAAATTCTTTGATGTGTTGTGCTAAGATGAGCGTTCCTACTTCAATATCCAAACCTCACAGCAAAAGTTTGCATTAAATAGATTTTTATGTTTTAGATTGTTAATATATTTATTTGAATTTTTATTGTTTTGGTTATAAAGTTAAAGTATTTATTCAATGTATGTTTTTACTTTCCCCTCTGTATATTTTCATACTTTTTTTTTTAATGCTGAATAGAATTCTATGAAAATATTATATTCGTGCATTTAAAACAAAATTATTAATGCATAAGTAGGCTTAATAAATTATTATGCCTACTCGTAATTAGGCTTAATAAGTTATTCGTAAAAATAATTACGCATGTTTCTAAAATGTTGGATGATTCACGAGTTCGGTTCAAAAGTGGGGGGACGAAATTTCAAATTCTATCATAGATCTGCCAGAACTTAGAGCTTTTTCGCATAGATTTAACTTTGGAAATGGCGTTGCCATTTCAGGTGTTATTCTCGGCATCTGGACATCTTCCTATACTAAATACCCTCTTCAAAATATATTATGTTACAAAACTATTGAAAATGAACAAGAAATTATTATTTTTCAAATTAAATATAATATTGTTTGATTTTTCGCAACAATGAAGAATAACTTCTTTGTAAAATAAAAGCAACGTCACAGTTCTCTATAAGTAAGATTGTATCAAATACGTTGCCATTTCAGGTGTTATCCTCAACATCAGGACATCTTTCTATATTTCATATCCATTCCAAAATAACCACTCCAAAATAAACTTTGTAAAACTGTGTTACGAAACTATTGAAAATGGACTAGAAGCAGTTTTTCAAATTAAACTCTTTAATTTTGATTTTTCATCTTACTGAAGTATAATTTGTTTATAAATCAAACAGCTCTCTATAAGAAAGAGGATATCAAGTATATAAACAAAGCCATTTTATACAATGTTCCTCCTATCTGATAGGAAATAACTTTTCAATCGAGATAAATGCAAAACAATGCCCCAATCGCCCTCTCAGTGAGAGCAACGTTCGTCAATCGAGATTCAAAGCACGCTCTCTCTACCCTCTCCAGCACAAATTGCTCTTGAAGGCAGGCGCTATTTCCCACTCTGTTTCTTATGACACGTTATCTCCGTTTTTCCACTGTGGAGAGGCGCCTTCGCCTGTAGCAGGACAGATAAGAACAGACGCCCCCGCCACTCGCTGCGGAAGATCTTGTCTCCCCCCAATCAATGAGGTTGCGCGACATTACATTCATGATGGACAGAGGCAATATTTGCAGCCAGCTGTCTCTGCCGCAAATAAGACCCCCACCGCAACAAGCCACCAGATACAGAGGACCGACGCGGGGGTTCGACACAAATTGCCTCGTTGATTTGACCTGTGCAATTTAGCTAATTAGTTTTCGAACTTTACAAGGTTTCGTCAGAGTTGTTTTGAAAAACTTGATGGCAGTTGAAAATGAGATGCTTGGTGAGAGTAGCAAGTAATTTTATGCATAACAAGCTAGTATTTTCAAGGTATGTTTTGTTATTTAATGATGTTTGGATAGTGTTTTACACATTTGTGTCGAAATTCTTTTTGAAAAGTATCCAAAAAGGTAAAAAAAAAAAAAAAAAAGTTTTAAGTGAAGATGTCACCTAGTAAGATCATACTCCTACTCTCAAAGTTCATTGTGCTTTCCTGGCGATATTCTTGTATTTGGTTTTGTAAAATATGTGGAAAAATTGGTCTTAATTTGCAAAAATCAGTGGGTTCTACTATCAGCATTATTTTAATTTGGACTCATTTTTTCTGATTTTTAACTTCAGGCTATGCAACAGATAAGGTAAGAGAATGAATGATTTAGTAAAACTTAATATCATTATCTAAAATGAATCGAATATTAATACAATGAAATCGAATGCTAATATAATAATCTTTTTCCTCAATGATATATCTTTGTCATATTGCTATATGCATGGGGAAAAATTATTTTTATATTTTTAAATTTTTGTTTAATCTGCCTCTCTGATTACTGTATACAATAAAGATTGATTGTGTTTTGGGAATGGATATATATATATATATATATATATATATATATATATATATATATATATATATATATATATATATATATATATATATTTGAGAATTAGTGAGAGCATGTTTGAAAATTAAAACAACGTTAAAATTGTTTTTTTGGGTTCTAATTAAAACAATAAAATGTCTGAAATTATACTATTTAATTGTTAAGAAAATTTTTAAATCTTGATCTACTGTCACATTATATTCAAGGAATCACAATAATTAAAAATAATTATAAATTCAGCGTGTGTCTTGAATGACAGTTTGTATTTAATAATAAAGATTCATTTGAACCAAAGCTGTCCGAGCTACCATAATAAAAGAAGTTAGTAAAAATAAAGGGCAAATTCCCCTACATAGTTGTAATATTTAGTATCACATAACACTAGCTTATAGTAGTAAGAAATTATTGAATGAAATCTTTTAGATAATTCAACATTAGTTCTACTAACATATTTTTCTCGTAACCAATTCTACCTGTACATTTTTATCCCAACGTTAGAGAATTAATATAAGCACATACTTCATTCTCTAGAAGAAAAGAAGACAGATATCCAATTTCTCTAGGTGCGATAATTATTCATAATCTCTCTCTGTTTCCCTGTCACACCCCAGGGTTACTCTACTCTACCTTCTTTTAAAAATGCTGGTATGCGTTAGAAAGACATCACATTCTACCTGCTTGTCAACGGTGCGGAGAAGAAAGAAACTGGAACCCTTCCAGACAGCGTTTTCCGCCACTCTCTCCTGACTGACATCATAATCGAAACAAAAAAGAGTTTGCATAAGAATGCTCTTCACCGGTTTAGATACTGTCAAAGTGTATTTGTGGTCATGGTTGTAATAGAGCATTAATAGCTTTGTAGTTATTAATAGATCATTTGGACCAAGTTACGTTCGTTAAAAAATCACTGTTTTCTCGAAGGGGTATTAATGACCAAAGTAGTGTATATGAGTTAAATTTCATATGCTCAATTTAGCTTAATTGTTAACTAAGTTGTTTTTTCTAATTAATTAATTTGTTATTGAGTTGGCAATGGAATGGATTGAAGAATTAGAATTCATCAATTGTTGAAAAGCTCCATGTACATAATGTTAATAAAATAGTTTATATAAAAGGATCTACTTCAGTTACAACAGTATAGAAGCTCTGGATGGCGTTTCTACTGTCTCTTATACGAAGTAAAAAGAAAGAATTGCAATCGTCAAAAAATTCGAACTCGAGATATTGGCAAATTTCTACATTTCAACCTGAAATGACATCAAGATTTGATCATCTGTCTGTCAATACTTTCGAAAGCACATAAGACCATAATTCATAAACACAGTGACTTTCACCAATGAAATTCGGTATATGATCTTATGGCTACAAATGAAGTTCCATGTCAAATTTTGGTTTCGATCAGCTGGTAAAAAAGCATCCAAAATACATATTTGCACGATCGATTCAATAAAAAGCTAGATTCACATCAAATATCTATATTTCGTTGCTATTATTCACAAGTGACATGATAAGCATTTACGGTTTTTACCTCTAAAGTTCACATTTTTATCCAAAAGAGGAGGAAATGTGCAAGAAAGTTTCGGAGATATCACGCCTGCTGATTTTTGAAGGTGAAGAAGTGGCTCCTCGAACATAGGAACCTATTAGTGCTTTCATTTTGTTATTTAAATCCGAAAGTATAGAGGTGTTAATAGAATAATATGATATTTCTGGAGTCATTAACTATTGCTACACCGCAGAGGAGAGAAACGTAAATCCAAGTTGAAGAGGAGGATGCCAGTTCAGGTGTCGTCCTCGTCATCTGACCCTGGTTCAAAATTACGAGATCCATCCCAAAATATCCGTAGTGTTGCTTTAAAAACGGGACGTTAATATAACTAAACTAAATTAAACGTAGATCCAAGAAGTTAGATCTGAAATAATTTTAAAAAAACTATGTTCCTTTTTTTTTTTTTTTTTTTTTTTTTTTTGATTAAGAAGATAAGTCAATATTTGTAAAAATGTAATTTTGCATCTTTTTTACTTGGTTTTTCCTATCGTAATTATTTCAAAACAACTTCTTAACATACTTACACATTTTGTGTGAAATAGTTTCAACTGTTATTATAACATTGAGCATTAGAATATACTTTTCGGTCTGAGCTTCTGTTCAAAGTACACCTTGATTTTCAAGTTTATTTTACTTTTCAAAATGGCGGCTCCTAAAAATTGATGAGCTAGGAATTTATTTTATGACTCGTTCTGCCGCCAGAAATAATTCAACAATTAAAATAAAAACGTTTGAAGAAAAGAAACGGCAGAATGGCGGGGGAGTAACCTTTCTTTTAATTGAGTTGATGGAACACGCATTTTTGTACGATAAAACGAGTTTTCATAATGCATGTTCTGTAATGCGCGATTTCCCTTTTGACAATTATCGCGAAACCTTGAAAACACTAATTGATTCACAAGGGAAGTGGAGGAGAATTAATCAACATTTGTTCGAATCTATCACCATCCATCATTGAAATGTCCTCATCCCCTGTCGCCGTTTCCACTCCAATGATTTTCTCACAAAAGTTCATTACGCCGTTCTGATGAAAAACATTTTTTTTTTTTCATTCGTGTCTATTTTTTATCGATTTCCTATTATTTGATTGCATAGACAATAATACAAAATAAAAGAAAATAACCTGATTATGTGATGGCAAAAGGAAATAAGTTTTAAATTTTAATCATTCGTGCTTTTTGTATTGGAAATGTATGAAAAGCAAAAAAAGAATGTCGATTTAGAGTTGAGATTAGAAATATTTGTTGGGTGAAAATTCGGGCGTATGATGCGTTTATGGTTCATAAAACGTAATTCTAAAGCCGTTTTATTGCATGCATAAACTTTTGATTTCTGTGAGATCGCAATTTTTATTATAACTTAATTTTTTATAATTAAAATGAGTTTATAATGGCAAGATTTTAAATGCTTTGTACTCAATCGTTTGCGATTCTAATGACAGTGACAATCTTTTCACTTCATTTAATCTTCTGGTAACTGCTAAAACAGTGATTTTCTTCATAAACGAAGGTGTAAAGATGCTATTTGATTTTCAAGGATATTCTTTCTTCCTAAATTCAAAGCAATGATTTTTAATTTCTTAATTTTTCGTTTACAAATATTAGGCATTTGAAATCCGTTTATAAATGTGATAGTTCTTAATAATCCTGATCCCACATTTTGTAATGAGAAACGACTGTGATTTCAGCATTTTATTAGTTGTATGAGTTGTAAGATGGGCCTTACTAAACATTCATTTGCATGTTGTCCGAAGCCACTGGTCATTAAAACTTTCCGAAACATTTTAATGGCGTTGCGATGTAATATATGAACAATCCCGTTTCGAAGAGGGCTAAAAGATACAGACAACGCGAAGATAAAAAAAAAAAAGGAGTCAGGTCCAGGGCGGAGAGCACCCGCAGACGATAAATGTGTCGCTGCAACCGTGAGCAATATATAATAGAACCCCAGTATCCTCCCTCGGATATTGCCAGGAGGGGGTTGAGGAGCCAGCAGCAATAAAGTGGAAGATATTCGAGCCGCCCCCTCCCCACTCGACAAACACAGAGGCAAGCAGAGGAAGTCCATAAAAGACCTCCGGTCATCCTGCGGCCATCTGGTCCAGGGAGTTGGACCAGCAGTATCGAAGGGATGTCGTTAATATCTCCAAATAAGGTCGTTTTCGCGGTGTCGAGTGATTGAGCTTAATGTCGTGGAAATATGCGATGGTCCATTTCGGAGACCTTTTTGATGAGGGGCGCACGCAATTGAGTTAAGCTCGCCCTATTTATCATCGTTGGACCCAGGAATGCGAACTGGCGCAATTATCTCGTTATTATAATTAGCGGCGGCCTGCGCTTTTTGTTGTTATTGTTTTATAAATGTACGCGCAGCCTGCTAGCTGCTGCTACAGCAAAGGAGAATCGGTTTGTCTTCATTTCCACAGCTCGCGTGTTGGATCGGGACATGCGTCTTCTGCAAGAGTGCACTGTGGCTTCTGGTTCTGGCGCGTGGCCATGAATCTTCTGTATCCTTTCCGACAGCAGAAACTTGGTCTCGGGTGATACTGTGAGATGAGCAGCTTGCTTGTGCATGAAAGTGATCATGCAGTGCTCGTGGAAACCCAGTCTTCATCCATATTGATTATACATATACACAAGGTTCAAAATATTTATATATATAAAGTAACATTACTTAGTGACACACATTAAAGAATATTTCGATAAGAAAGCGCAAAAAGGCTTAAAACAACCTAATATTTCGATAAGAAGAAATATTAATCTTTAGAGCTTTGAAATATTAAGTTTTTTTCTCCCTCGATAGAAAGGATGAAAAATTAATTTCCTATCTGTCGAATTTATTGAAAAACCAAATTCCGCTTTGTCCTTTTTTTAAATGATCTAACTTAGATAGTTCCTTTCTATCAACTTTCCTTTGCACCCCCCTTTTTTTCCGAGAGCAACCATTGATACAGTTTCTAAAATAATAGATGTTTTCTACCACATTTCAAATTTTTTACAATGATTTCATGGTAAACATTAATTTAACTTCTATTTAGATCACTGCATTCATCTCATTGTTATGGAAAAGTTATTACATTCTGCATGTGCATATATATATATATATATATATATATATATATATATCAAAAATTCAAATTCTCGAAAATTAAATTAAAATTTTGTTGTAAAAAAAGGGCTTTATTCTTTTTTTAATTTTGGAAAAAAAAAAATAATCTCTTTTTCGCAAATATATTTCCATATACATTATATGTATATTATCTGTATTATCTTTGAAAGACTGTCAATTTTAAATTGAAAACTTGAATCTCTCGTATAATCTTTTCCATTAATACATTTTTATAATGTGTTGACATTTTCGTAAAAAGATGCTGATTTATTCATTAATTTGATATAAAATTTGTATGAAAATATTTTTCGTTTTGAAATAATACATCTTCAGCAAATGAGTTTTCTGCTCAGTAATTTTACTGCTTCGTATTAGAATCTTTATACCGATCATAAAATTATTATTTTTAATGGTTTCATTATATTCAGATTCTTTCATTTATCATTGCATACATAGAACGGGTTCTGAAAAAGAAATGAGTGAGAAAAGAATTGATAGGAATAAGAAAAAAAATTGTTCATAAACTATCGAACCGTATAATCTCTTCGAAAATAATTCTTATTTATTTCTTACCCACCCATCCCTACAGACGCGAGGGCGATTTTCGCTCCAAAATAAATTTGTTTAAATTTCCCGCCTCGTTACAACCGTAAACTATACTTAAAGAAATCTTTGCTTCTCTCGTTGCCGAATGACAATAATGATCATGTTGTCAAATGAAAAGATAACGATACAAAAATCGGCCGCTTGCGACGAAACAAATCGGAAGAGAAAACAGCAGCGTTTGTTTCCATTTCCACCACCAGAGTCTTGTTCATTGTAAATAAAACTCGGAAACGATCGAACGGTTATGTCAGGAAATTGGCGGTTTGGCGACGCTCGAGGAGTTGAATTACGGATCCGTTCTAAAAACTCTCTTAATCTTTACAGATTCCGGTGGAAAATAATCGACTTTTCTTTCATTTATTTACTCTCTTCATGCCGGATAACAGATCGTTAGAGATATCCTGACAGACAGAACTGGTAAAGATTTCAGTAATTTCACTGATAAATGATCTTTCCGGACTTTCTTTAATGCTTCGAGAAATAAAAAAAAGAGGTAAAAATCTGTTCAACAGAAAAACCCCAAAATCAAAGCACACGCGTAGCGAACAAGTAATATTATTAGAAAGAGTGAGGTGAAGAAAAAAAAAAAAAAATGCGTTTAAAAAGGCTACAGTTAATCGATAAAATGGAAAACCGCGGGTATAAATAAGAACTATTAAGACCTGTACGAATGAGTTTCGATTAGTAGCCCTCCCCTTTCTTTAAGGAACATACTGTTCCAGGATCTTTTATTTCCATTTCATTGAACTGGTTGCATACTCTTTTTTTTTATAAGACGTCCGGTGTCATCATTTATCAGATAGAAGTGTTCGATTTACAGAAACCGCAAGTTGGTAATGAATCGGTTTTTGTCGCTACAGTGTTAATTTCGCCGTAATGATTAGTAACACGAGATATTTTTTAAAATTGTGTTCTTCTTTCGATGCAACATTCCACGAGGGTCATGGGTTTTTCTTTCGTTCTTTTCTCTTTTTTTAACCCTTTTTTCCCGCCCTCTCTTCCAATGAATTTTGTTAGGGTTATGTGTTATTTAAAAACGATCGTCTGACAAATTATTGCTTTGTTCCATTTTCTGATTGCTATTGTTTTTTTTCCCTCTAAAATATTCTGCAGACGATTTTTGTGATTCAGTTACAAATGTTTTTGGGTGGCTGAGCAAATAAATAATTTGGATCTTATAATTAATAGTTTGGTGATGTATCATTTCCAACTCTGCTGAAATTACTGAAAAATCCGATGAAAAAAATTAGAAATTCTTTTGAGTTAAAAGAAAAAAATGTATTTCAGACAAATAAATATCTCAACTTCGCTCTCTTTTTTTTTTTTTTTTTTTTTTGCCTTTCAATTGCGCTGAAAAACGTTTTAATTTTTATGATATTCGCATAAAAAGTTTATTCTTATTTGAAACAAAAAAGACTTGTAAAAATTGTAGTTCTCTGTTTCAAATAAATTAATGATTGTTTATTTTGTATTCTATCATCAACGTTGTAAAACTAGTTAGATAAGCATATTTCTTTTCAATGATTATGAATTTGTACTAGGTAAGGATAAATAAATGTTTGTCACTTTCTTATCGAAACATACTAAATATTTTTTCGAAAGTATATTTTCTTTTCTTTCTAGAATTGAAAAAAAAATATATATTTCTTCATAAAACAGTATTTATTTATTTATTTATTTTACACGTATAAGGCGGTTAGAATCTGTTTTTATTGGGATACCTTTCATAATTTCTCGTCATTTGAATTAATCTCCGAATGTGATAGCCTTTATAATTAAGAACCTTAAAAAAAAAATTTCTGCAAGTATAATTATTTATAGTCAATGAATTTTTTTAACTGTTTTAATTGTTGAGAAAATAAGGGTTTTATAATAATTATTTCTTTCTATAATGAATTTTTTTCTCCTTTATTTTTTATTGTTTGTCTCTTATCAAAAGAAAATGAAGGGCTATAGGACCTTTAATAATAAAAGAGGAATTCAAAAGTTATTCAAGTGAGATCCTTACTAAAGTAATAAATATTCATAGAACTTCGAGTTACCACAATAATATAAGGCACAACGTTTTATAAAAATGCTCGTATACGTCTGAAATGAAAGTATTGAATTCGTCAAAATACTATGTTGAAGATCAACATTTTGTTTATATTCAGTGCATCCAATATCAACTGAGATATTTATTTTTCTGAAATACATACACTGAACACTTTGCACTTTGGTATACTTTACCAGAATGATTAGGCTATCATTAAATCCATTAAAAAAATCGGAAAATGAAATGTTTAAAGGTTTTATACATCATTATCATAATCCAATCATAACATTATAGCTTGGCAAAATAAATTACTTTAACATTTTAATTACTTGAGCCGTATAAGTCATCGCATAGCTATGTTTCCTTATATTCGTCTCCCTTAATTTCTTTCAGTATAGTATTATCATGCATAAAATCAGTTTATATTTATATAATGCGAGAAATTAAGTTTAACTGTTTGTTAGTGATAGGTTTTGCCGTTTCTTTTACAGAATTAGAAGTTATTTCCATTTTCAAATGAATCTGCAACTCAAATAATCAGCACGTGCAACTAAACATTTTTATCACTATAAAAAATATTACTATTGTCACGACAATGTCAGAAAAAAAATGCTTGTTTTATATTAGATTCAATTTTTTTTTATGTCAAGACAATAAACTATAAAAAAAAAGAGCGAAAAGGCGGTTTTGAATTTAATTTGAAGCCGTATTTAAACACAAGGTTTGGAGGGATTTTTCCAGAAGCTATTAGTCCTTGGGTGTGATCGTAAAAACTGTTTGGTTAGAAGATTTGCGTGAGAAATAAAAAGCAAGGAAATATTCAGATATAGAAGTAAGTGCAAAGAAATGTGCCTAAGAAAATAGAAACGTAAACAGAGTGAACTGAGGAACAAATATATTGTGAGAAGTGTTGACTAAAAGATATGTTTTTTTTTTCTTGTAGAATTCTTTTGGAATCATATACAATTGGAATTTATAGATGGTTTTGTCTTTGAAGATTTTATGCTATCATATCTTTTCCCTACTCAATTTTCATTATTTAATTGGATCCCGCTGTTCTTTTGTCTGTGAAGAATTATTACTCATTTGATACTTTTCTTAGCTATTTGAGATGTTTATTATTTTTCTTTCACATCTGCCAGTGTTTTATGTAGAATATTTCAAAGTTTCAATTACATGTAATATTGTTCCATTTCAAATTTTCTTTTTAACTACTTCAGATTCTGGTTTTCGAATATACGGAACAATTTCGGAACTTGCTTTTTAACATGATATTTTTATAGATTGGATGCTATTTGGAAATTGCGACGTGCATAAGGCTTTATAGGACCGATCACCATTCACCTAAAGCTATCAAATGTGGCACGTAGATACTTCTTGGATAGGAGGTACTCGCTAATAAACTGTTTTTAAAATTTTTAGTGAATTTTTAGTTAAAATTTACCTACATTTTAATGCTTTTCAATAATATCTGAAGGTATTATTGATCAAAACCTATTCTTATATCACTTTTTTAAATTACCTTTTCAATGATAGCAATTTTATTTCTATATAAGTTTTTTTTTCCAATTTTAATAAATTTTTAAATCATATTTTGTAGTAATTATTTTTGTTATTTTAGTTACTAGCTTAGGACAGCTCATGATTATAGGATGGTTAGCTTAGGACTAGCTCACCTGGTTATTATTGATGCGATTAAAAATACATTTCAAAAATATATAAAGACAAACCAGTCAAACTAAATTAATAATATAGTTTTTATTATTTTCAATTATGTGCAAATACTGTAAATTTCTACTTAATTTGTTATATCAAATATAAAAATAGTTGAATGGAAAAATTATTCTGAATTCGAGTTAGGAGCGAATTATTTGAAAAATAAAAATTTAAGTGGTAGAGGTTTTTAATTACTTTTTATTAATATCAGTGATTTGAGGGTGATCTTGAAGGGTTCGTGTTGCTTCCGAAAAGTCGGTCAGATATCCTGTTCCTCAGAAGTGGATTGTTTTGCAGACCGCAAATCCATTAGTGGTTATTCGTTTTTATTTCACCACTGACAATAGAGACAATAGAAGTTGGCTGTACTTTCGGTTATTTTTTTAACGTAATTCAAAAAACAAAAAAAGCTTCTATGAAATCAACAGAGATTTTAAAAGAGAAAGAAAGAAAACAGAGAGACTAAGTTGTCCTCCCTTTTCTTGCTCGCATTTGGAACGAATCGACTGTCGTCAATGACAAAATATCTGTTGTCTACTCCTTATCTAAGTTTATTTTCAGTTCATTAACTATTCTTGTCGGTACCAATCTGCGCTGTTACTTGGAACCCCCCCCCCACACACACACACTTCTTCTAAAAACCAAAGCTGCAAGAAAGCAAATATTACGTAACTCAGTAACTGATCACACTTGATGCAAAAAGAGCAAAAGACAGAATGAAAAAAAAAAAAAAAAAAATCAAAGAGAAAATCAGAAACCTCCTTAATGCTTTTTGGCCCGCCTTTCCAAGTATCGAAAACGCAATGACTAGCGGAACTGTTCGAGTGAGATCTGTAATTAGCTTCATACGCCCCAGCCACTGGCAATACAGAAGTGTCGTTTTCCCGTCGATGGGAAACAAAGGAAATACCCGCCATGCTCTCTGCCACTTCTCTCTTTCCGAAGGTTTACTATCGCACAAAAGGAAGGGGGAAAATATCTTTCAATTCCTCCTCCAGGAACAAAAACAAATTACTCTGCCCACATTCCCTTCCCCTAGTCAATATACAAAAGCCTCCCTCAGCAAACCACCCCATTACCATGGAGCCGCCCCATAAAGCCCCTCTCATTTGAGGCAACCATGGTTCCCCAAGCGTCCATACGGCTGGTCATTTTGACCGCAATGTTATACACTTAGGATTTCTTTACTGCCTTCGAATATGACGCCCCTGGCAAGGTGAGAATGTCCAGCATCATTGATTAAGCCCTGGATGATTGACCAGTGTCCACTGTGTTTGGGGTCAGGGAAAGATGAGGAGTGATTGGTGAGTTAACTGCCAATATTCTGAGTGGTTGGTGTGCTTTAGGGCGACTTGTAATCTGCGGAACTGTCGTAAAGAGCCGCGTGGAGTAGTCGTTCCGATCTATAGTTTAGGATCACTCCTGCTGGGTTATTGTTTCAGAGATGGTGGACTGCGAAGGAAATGGTTTTCTGAGAAAATTATGAAATTCGGCGTGAATTATTTTGGTTTTTGTTGATTTATAAATAATTGATGTTGTAATTTGTTTTGTGAGGAAGTCAATCAGTTATTCTTGCCATTAAAATTTCGACTAAAAATTGAAAAAGAACATTGATTTTTGTTTTCATAATCCTCAAAAGAAAATTAATCTTTCAAGTAATATAATTTAATCTGACATTTCAAGTAACATAACCATAGGGCATAACTCGTCCTGAAAATTGGTGAATACAAGAAGATGAAAACTAAACAAAAAGTATGTTTATTGAAATAACTGTTTAGACTAAAATTTAAATAATATGAAGCATGTTTTCTGTAAGGATTTTAATAAAATCTACTTGTATATTCAGAAAAATCTATTATATGAAGCATATTTCCTGTAAGGATTTTAATAAAAATCTACTTGTATATTTTGGAAAATTCTAATAATATAAAGCTTTTTATCTGTAAGGATTTTAATAAAATTTTCTTCCATATTTCAAAAAAATCTAATAATATGAAGCATATTTTCTCTTAGGATATTATAGTAAAATCTACTTAGATATTTCAGAAAAATCTAATATTTTTAAACCGTGCCTTTAAATTAAAGACGTTTTTCCTCAAACTGTTTCTGCTTTTGAAAAATATCATCTTCTATATAATTTCAAACTAAATTAACATTTTAATCCTGTTTTTACTGTTATTCCATCAAATTAATAATGGAAATAATTTCTCTTTTTTTTTATATACATTCAGAGTTCTATTGAAAGGGATTGAATTAATGAAATTATTGCAGCAGTAAAAGTAAACAGCATTATAAATCAGCAGTATGGATTTTATACTGCATTCAGTAGTAGTTTATAATTTTTCCATGAACGATTCGGCAATACAATATAGTATTTAATGGCAGGCTTCATTTACCTTATCTGCAATCGACATTTTTTCTATATGAATTCCAGTGCAATGAAATGTATAAAGCCAGTTTCTTTTTGTAACCAATCGACTATTTGCACATTCCAAGTCATTGCTTATAACATAACGTGTACGTCCGGCGAATCATGATCAGTCTTACGGAACCGTTACTCTGTTTCCATTTCCCTCGATATCCGTTATTTTCACAAGGAAACCCCGTTGAAACCCCCCACACCTGTTGCATCGAAATTGAGAGTATTGTAGTCCTTTTTTTGTCCTCCCGTGGCTAAAAGAAGCTTCTGCTACGCTTAAGCAGTTCTTGCTCTGAACAGTTCGATAGTAATTACCATGCTTCCTGTTTGGCCGACTTCCGCTTCTAATTAAGCGGATCCGTGGTGTGAGGAGACCACCAATCACCCATCACTATGGGACGACGGCAGTGCTATATTTGGCGATATATCACACCTTTCTATCAGCCAACAGTCACAGACAGTTCACTATAATTAAGGAGTATGCAAATGATTGTAAAGAAAAATACCCATGTCCTTGACGACAGGCTTCATTGCATGTCAAAGTTTTATGCCTCGCTTTTTTGTGGTTTGGCAGAAATTGTCCGAATCCATTGTTGTTTCCAGAACTTTCATCATGTCAATAGTTAATGATTCGTGACCTTTTGACTTTTACAGGCCCCTATCAAATGACTAATGAGTGGACGATTTTCAGCTTTATCGTAAGTCATTTTGTTTGTGTTCCTAAAGAGTGACAGTTTGGAAATCTTTTTACTTTATTATGGTGCTTGTTATATCTTTTCATTGAATTCAAAATATCATTAAAAACTATTAACCCAGATTTTAAAAAAAAAAAAAAAAACCTTACTCATCAACCACATCAGTTCCTTCTCAGAAAAGAGTCATGATTTTAATGACCTCAGTAAAATTCTAACATTTCTTTGATCATAGTAAATTGAAACTTTTTGCTGATACAAATATAGCATATTGTATTTAAAATTACAAAGTTTTTAAATACAATAAAAACAAAAATATGTTTTTAAAACATGCATATTTTTGCGAAGAATTATCAAAATCAATCAATATTCGTACAGTGTCACGTGTACAAAAAGTATTGTTTGTTCGTATCTGATTAAGTCAATTTTAATAATTTAATTCAAAATATCTATTTAAATCTACACAATTTCCTGAAAAGACATTTGTACACCTAAAATTTTTCATGTCAGTTATTTCTTTGATAAATGGAAATATGGATATTTTTCTACAGCATCCGTATTAAGAGTGTTAAAATCTTGAAATGTGTCTGAACCAATCAAAGTTTCAACTACATCTGGGTCAAACGTCCTTCTAGCAATCTGATGTGGAAGTTTGGCGAGGGGAGGCTCTAGTTCGGATGTCATCATCGTCTTCTGACTGCGACTCAAAATTATAAGGTCCGCCTTAAAATATCCCTCGTGTTGCTGCACAACGGGATGTTAATTTATCTAAAATAAATTTTAAAATTACTACTGGAAATAGCTCTTTTATTTACCAAATCTTTCCTCTCCTGATCTATTTTTCTTAAAAATATGTAATTAATTTTTTTTTATATTTCGATTAAATTACCTTTTTATTCATTATGATTCTGAAATATGAATAAATTTATATAATAAGTTTATATGACTTCCATTCATGATCAATGTTTCGTTTTGATTCATTACGTTTCCTTCTATATCTGGGAGATTTCTCACTAATATTCATTAAAATTTATTCATAATTCAAAAAAATTGAACGTTATATCAGCCTATTCGATTTCAGATCCAGAAATGTCTCATATTCTAAATTCAGTTATTCTCTGTCATTTTCAAACACTATTCAAATAATGTCAAAGCATTACGCCACAATTTTTTCCGTGCACATCTTACATGATAGTCCAGTTAAATTATATAATATATTGAGATTGAATTTTGTATTCATTAATTTTTAATTGTTCTTACATAAAAGTATTCCGCATGTTATATTATCATGTTACAGCATATAAATTTACTATTTTTTTATAATATAGCAATTTAATAGTAAAGTTGAATGTATTGAAAAGCAAGATAAAGTTTTCATGAACTTTTCTTTGTTAGAATATGTATTTAGAAATATTTCCTTCTAGAATTTTAAATTCTTCCCGAATTTATGAAAAGCAATACATATTACTGAACCTGCTATAATTGACAGTAAAATTTCCATAAATTTTTCCATACAGAAATTTTGCTGTGAATTTTCTTCTATTTATTATTTATTTACAAAGGTTATCGAATGGGTTTTTTTTAAATTATTGTTTTATTTAAAATGAGAAAGTATAAATGCTTTAATTATTTTAACTGCAAAATTGAATATAATCTACCCATTGCATTCTTTGAAGGAAAATTATGTATGAAGTACAGTTTTCAGTTCACTGCATTAGATGCAATAAGAAAATAAAATTGTCTGACATTTAAAATTTTTGGTTCATTCCATTGTATATAACAAGGAAAAAGAAATATTTATCAATTACAATTTTTTGTTCATTGCATTGGATGCAACAAGGGGAAAAAATTGTGTATCTGTCACAACTTTTTTCTTTGATGCATTGGATGCAACATAGTAGAAAAACTGTATATTAGCCGCAACTTTTTGTTCATTGCATTGGATTCAACAAGGGAAAGAAATTGTCTGTAAATCAAAAAGAAAAGAAAATTGTCTATAAAGTACGGTTTTCTGTTCGTTGCATTACATGCAATCAGGGGGAAAAAATTCTGTCATTTAAAATTTTTTATTCATTCCATTGCATGTAACAAGGGAAAAAAAATTATTTATCAATTATAATTTTCTGTTCACTGTATTGGATGTAACACGGGAAATAAATTGCGTTATCACAACTTTTTATTTAATACATTGGATGCAACATGGGAAAAAAAACGCTGTATTTGTCACGTAATTTACTGTTCACTTCATTGGATTTAAGAAAGGAAAAAAAAAATTGTTTGTAGTTTAAAGTTTTAGATTCATTCTGTTGGATGCAACAAGAGAGAAAAAAACTTTTCATCAATTACAATTTTATGTTCAATGAATTGGAAGCAACAAAAAAATTGTTATGTCTGTTACAACTTTCAGTTTACTACAAAAGAAAACTTCCAATCAATTTCAGCCAACCACTTGCTGTTAGTGGTTCCGGTCTTTAATTAATCCGAATATTTGCTACCTGTTACTCTGGAAAGTCATGTTCGAACAGACATCCTCTGTGTTAGGAAATCATGAGGGGGTCGAAACAGTACGCTTAATGGTAGAATTCAGTTACTGGGAGTCACCATGCCATTACGCATCGACGCATCCCTGTTGCAATTCTCTTTGTCCATTCCGCTTGTCAGCTTATTTCCGTTAAATCTTCTTTTAAAGAATAGTCTGGAGTATTGCTCGAGTTGGAAAGTATAAAGTATTGTCTCAAATCTCACCACCAAGTCACATGGACCACCGAACACCATAACTAAAAAAAGTGAACCTCTTTTGGCGATAGTTTGCTTGGCGCGACAACCCTGCCAAGTGCACCGTCCACTAGTGAAGCGTAGGCTGACCGATGCATGCAAGGGGACAGAAGGGGGGAGGCAGACAGTTGTCGCGTGCTTCTTTCGGTTGGTAATTGTGCACTATAATTGCCGCCGGACTCCCCCACATTTTGTTGAAGATAAATTGATCAACAACTGCGCAAAAACTTCGCTCAGTTAATTCAACGGATTAGTTAATTCCGTTGGATGTGGACTTCAAGCGAAGGTTACCTAAACCTCCAATTGACATGGATGAATTTGAAGTTGTTCCGTTCGAGTAATGGATAATTGTTCCGTTTCCTGTGCCGTGTTTCAGATTAAAAGATGCAACCCTGAAAAAATAGAGTTAGAATGAATAAAATAGGTCGATGTCTAGGAAAGTTAAATAATATCTCCAAACAAAATGATGATGCAAATTCTTTCCGTCTGCCTAAGCT
This sequence comes from Argiope bruennichi, assembly GCF_947563725.1. Taxonomy (NCBI): domain Eukaryota; kingdom Metazoa; phylum Arthropoda; class Arachnida; order Araneae; family Araneidae; genus Argiope; species Argiope bruennichi. Next base: position 127,922,915 of record NC_079151.1, on the reverse strand, counting down.
ACCGCATGAATTAGGAAAACAAATATATACATTGATAATTGTTTCATTTCCTGTGCCATACTTCAGATCAAAAGATCTAACCTTTAAATTTAATCCTAATAGATAATATAGGTAGATGCTTTGAGCAGTTGCATTATATTACTATATAAAATAGAATATTTTTGCCTACTTGAACCATATGAGTTGAAATAAATACAATATAAATGTCATTATCCAATATGCGTTAAAGTCGGTTCTTTGGATTTTTGATATCAACTTGAAATAATCTGATCTATCAGATCTCTTTCAAAATCTTGTAATTAAAGGCCTTCAAATTGGCCACATAAAAGATAATAGATTGCTTTATTTCTCATTTTAAAGAAAAAATAGTAATATAAATGTCCTAACGTCCATTACTGAGTTTTTTTAAACTCAGCTATAGACGTCGTTGGATTGTTTGATAACGATATCGATTCAAAGCAGAGGAATGTTTCTCGTATTTTAATAAGTATTGAAAAATATGTGTTTTTTAAATTTGTGGATCATAATAGAGCGACTTTTCTACAGTTTTATCATATATTTCGTGTAATTAACTTTTATTATATTATTTTTAATGGAATAAAAATTTAGTTTTAAAGAATCTTTACCATAATCTTCATTGCTTAAACATTTAAAGAATTTAATAAAAAGTATTAATATATAAATATTAAAATGTTAAAAACTGGAAAATTTTCTTGTCCATGTTTAGTATTAATTATCTCAAGCAAAGAAATAAAAAAGTTAAAATAATTAACTTATCAATTGATTATTCAACATGCCTTACTTTTAAATATGCTACAAGTATAATTTTAATATCAAATTTTTATTATCTTCGAAGACTTCGTTTTATATTTTTTGTTTTTATAATCGTTATAAAGTTTGCTATTTTTTTTATTAGAATTGTACAAGCACGTAATTTTTATCATCATGAAATTCGAAACATAACTGACAATAACAGAACCATGAAAGTATATTGATAAATTAAATATATAATTAAATAATTACAAATGACTCTTGAAATACTAGTTAAAATGTGTACTGCATTCATGCGAAAGAAAAAAAAGCTATGATATTAATCAGATGCACGCATGCTTGAATATTTTGATTGTTATACGTGTATAGCAAATGCATTTGTTATATGTTTTATTGCATTCTGCAATATTTCAGTACCACAAACACCTGTAGGTTCATAACAGATTTTAATCTTTTCCAGCCATAACTTCAGACACGTCATTTTCGGTAAAACATCCCCTCTCCGAGTAAATAACATGATATTGACCATCCCGCATGCAAGCGCCATAACCCTAGGATTAAAAGATATGGAAAGGGGAGAGTGGGGGATGGAATGAGATAAAACTGTCCACTTCACCCCCTCGTCTCTACACCCCTCGTCCCTCCGTAATCATAGCTGTTAACTGCCTGTATGGCAATGACGCTATAAATCATTTTACAAACAACCCGAAAGTTATCGCTGACAGTCGTTTCCGGAGTTCAACCAAGTGTCGTTCGAATAATATCAAAAGAGCATGGGATCCTGTCAATTTGGGTTGGTATTGAAGGATAGCATTAAAAAAGAAATTGTAAAACAGAAGACAGACTTTGAGGAAAGAGTTCCTCTTTTCTCTTTGATTGCTGGCTATGAAATTCATTTTGTGCTAGTAGGTTCTTTTACAGTTTGGACGGATACAAAAAGCTATAAATTAATATCGAATTATGAAATTAATATGGAATATTTTTTAGTTAATTCTTAATTACGCTCATTAAAAGCTATTTAAAACTTTAAAATGCAACGTTCAAATTCCAATGAATTAAATTTTTTGGTAATTGTTAACAATACCTTAAGGGTTGAATTGTGCTACTACTTCATCTAAAATCGTCAGATTTAATTATTTCAAATTTTAAAATTGATTCCTTTGAATATTTTTTCTACTTTTATAAATTTGTTTTAGTAAAAATATTACACGTTAATGTTCAAAGGTCTTTTTTTTATTTGGATTTATGCATTATATTATTTTTATTTGCAATCAACTCAAAAGACATACGCATTAATTATACTTAAAAAATAGCTTTTAGGGAAAACTTAATTATTTGTGGTAAAATAGACCATCATTGTTGAAAATAATTCTTTGTGATAAAATAGACTTTCATTGCTGAAAACAATTTTTTGTGATAAAATAGACCATCATTGTTGAAAATAATTCTTTGTGATAAAATAGACCTTCATTGCTGAAAATATTTCTTTGTGATAAAATAGACCATCATTGTTGAAAATAATTCTTTGTGATAAAATAGACCTTCATTGCTGAAAATATTTCTTTGTGATAAAATAGACCATCATTGTTGAAAATAATTCATTCTGATAAAATGGACCATCATTGTTGAAAATTATTCTTTCTGGTAAAATAAACCATCATATTTGAAAACCTAATATTTACGTTTATGTTTCAATCCAAAAACATTTGATAAAGAATTTTTACCTGTATATTTATATAAAATAAATAGCAATGACTTTAAGTAAGAAATTTTTTATTAAATATAATGATAAAACTCTGTTTCCCTAAGTATATATTTATAAATAAAATCCTTTGAAAAAAAAAACACATTTGATATTCGTTTTTTCAACTGTGTTTCGAACCATGAATATTTTTCATGTAATGAACTATTATTTTTCCTTCGGCACGATCAAAGAATCCAAATTTAAAATATTCAAAATGACAAACCTTCAGAGTTTCAAGCATGAAAAATTTTCTGTTTGCATACAAAGTAGCATAACTCTTTTTGCAATGTATATGTTTAAAGAATAATAAGCAAAATAGTATTAAAGAAGAAGTAAATACATTTTTTTTCTCATGTATTTAAGTATTTAACAATAATTTGTAATTTATTTTGTCATTAATCATCCGTTGCTTTCAATATCTTCTCAGATTACGTTGTTCTAAAACCTTTGTAAAATATAATTTTTTCTAAATTATCTCTTATATATAGGCATCTTATTTTTTTTTTCATGGATAAAATACAAAAACATTTATTTTATTAAAATTCTTTCAATTTTTTTAATGTTTTAAAAATTAAACCTTGAATATATAATCATCAGTAATGTTTTTATCTAGAAGATGTGTCTATCTAAACAACTTGCTATCCTGATGAAGATATTTGAGATCTAATTGTCGGAAATTGACTAACAAAAATTGCAGTAGAAAATATCATGCACATTAGTTTGGTTTAGTTTAGTCATATTAACGTCCCGTTGTAAAGCAACACTAGGGCTATTTTGGGACAGACCTCGCAATTTTGAACCACTGTCAAATGACGAGGACAACACCTGATCTGACAGCCCCCTCTCCACACCACACCGTGGGAAGACGTTTGGCCCTGACGGATTTAACGTGTAACAGACCCCCTTAGACGACGATTCTACGGTGGAATCGAGTCTCGAACCTGAAACCCTACGGCTGACGAGCCGAGACCTTACCACCAGGCCACCGCGCCCCATAATGCACATTAGCAGAGTGTTTAAGAAATCAATCAAATATCTGTTATTTTCAGTACTCTTTAGATGTAAATATAATAAGCATTAGAAGTTTTATTTTCTAGTAATAGAATCTATTCTTCCCTTTGTGTTCACGAACATTGAAATAAAAAAACTAACTACTAAAACCAGATTGAAACAAATAGATATCCGCTTGCAGAAAATAAAAGGGGGGGGGGCTAACTGTTGAAAGAAATGTTAGAAAATTCTCCTTCAATTTGGCTCGTAAAAGGAGAATATACTGATTGAGTAATTGCAGACCCCAGCTCTTTGAACTTTGCTATTTATTCGTGCTTAGATGTATTGGTACATTGATGATTCCTTTAATTTAAACATTAAAAAAAAACTGTTTTGGACACTAAACAGAAGTTCGAATTTCTCATCCGATAATGATGCAGACCGAAAGGGCGTGTTTATATTTAAACAGCTTTACAAACGGCCATGGAAGATTATATATATCAAAGCCTTATTCACTTTGAATTTTTGAAATTTTAAAAGAATTGATTATATTATTCTGACAATACTTTTTTTTAAATGAAAGTTGGAAAAGTATATAAAAACTGGTAGGTAAATGAAATAAAATGCTTTTTAATCTTATCAAAATCTACGGACTTTGTATTTTTTCAGATTTTGAAATACTTCATACAGATGGAAGAATTTCATTTGTGGTATGACTTCATTAAATATTTTACTTCTAAAATGCACAATTATTAAAAACATACCTGTACAATCACATATAAGTTAATATGCATGTTAAAGGGCAAATAAAAAAAATATTTAAAATTTCATTATAAAAACTTTTTTTTTCTTTGTTTAAATCAAAAATGTAATATGTAAATAATCAATAACTGAATTCCTTAAGTAAACTTGGAAATACCAAAAATATAAATGATGCAATTTTGAGTTTCTGCACAATATAGTAAGATCTAATGGATAAATTGCATTAAAGGAATGGCTATCATGCGACTTCTGCGTTCCCTGATTACCTAGGAGTTCATTTTTCAAGTAATTTACCCTCCTTTTTCTTGAGTTTAAACGAAAATTAAGAGACGACTTACTTGGATTCACAGATCCAAACATATTCATAATGGAATCCAATCCGTATCTTGAGTCAACAAAAATGAAAAACCCACCTTTAATTAAATCCCAAATGCTCACATCGTCCGCGAAAAATCAGTTTCTTTATTTTTTTTATGTGTGCGACATGAACGAAAACTTCCCAAACCTCCTCATCTTCCCACGGAATGAAATATAAACATATTCTTGTAATCAAACCACCGTCATCAGAGCATGTACCTGCTGTAGTAAACACATTTCTCTGTGAAAAGGGTAGGTAGAAATTAACCTCTGCAGAGGCAACCACCAACCCCCGTGTTCGAATTACCCCAAAGGTACTTTTCTGTGCTGCTGTTACTGCAGAGTTTTTAATGATGCCCATGCCTTGCAAAGTCATCTCGATGCTGCTCCGCTTCCCCTCGACTCTACTCGCCAACCCCTTCGTCTCGAGTGCAATCCGGAGAAAGAGAGAAATCCCGACCACAAAGACCCTCTTCCAAAAGCGTCGACTCGGTCCACTGCACTCGCAATTTCATTAAGGCCCTGCACTGCTGGATCTCCCCTTTTCGTGTTAAATCGCCCATACTCCTAACTAGAAAATTGTTAAAAAGGAAAAATTTTATTATATATATTTTTTTATTTCCATTATTATTTTATTTTTTTTAATTATTATTTTCTTTCTTTTCTCTTCTGGCACTGCTTTCGCTTTTCATTCATTCATTTAATTCTTTATTTTTCTGGGAATTAAAAATCATGTGATGCGAAATATGCGCAAGACGCCGGAAAAGAGAGAAAAACGAAAATTATCCGTCCTGACAATAGGGTCCCCCTTTTAAAATAAAGGGGGCCTATCATCTGGATGGGTGTGCTCGCTGAACGAACGATCTGTTAGTGTCAAATAGTTCGTTTAAGCTCGTCCTTCCCCCCATTCTACTGCATCTCGCTTTTGATTTTTTTTTTTTTTAAATCTTATTGCAGGCATTGAATTTGAGTTGAGGGAGACATTCATTAAGATGATTTCACTTAATTAAAATTAAGGCAGGAAGATGAATATCGGAATGTAAAGACTATCTACCAGCATTAATTGGAAATTCTTGGAATTTAAAGTTATTAATTAAGTTAATGGTGAGTTGGGCTGATTTGCCGCGAGGTCCCAAACGGGCAATTACTAACGAATATATGTACTGCAGTTCTGGAGAAGGCTTTCCTTTAGGTTTAGGTTTCCCATTATGCTTAGTCCCTGATCTATGAAGATATGGATGAATGCACACAGTTTAAATGTTACAATTTATAATGTAAAAATGTTAGTTTTTAACCGACTCGAATGGGTTTTAATGTTCGGATTTCCAGTCTGTGTTTTATTTCTTGTTTATGCTTAAATTAATATTTCTATTTTGGAACTTATTTTAAACTTTTTTTACATATAGCATTCAGTTATTTCAAGTGTTTATTTATCCTCTCCTTCCTTAAAATTTTTCATCTTTCAGAAAAAAGGGAAAGTATTAAAAAAAATTTAAAAAATTTCTAAAGATGTCTCCTGTTTTGTTTTTGTAATATTGGTTGGAAATTTTATTGAGTGTTTTTTACGTTCAGATTCTTCCTTTAAAGTGGAGAAAAGGCTTTAAAATAATTATTAAGGCAAAAAAAAAAAAGCTATTAACTGATTGAACACGAGCATTATAATGCATTACATTTAAAATCTGCTGCGGAGTTTAAAAGTAAAGCCTAATTAATTTATGTTTCACAATACCAGTAATGGCTGAGATTAATAGTTAGAGAACAGCTAGGCTATGCATCATTACTATCAATTAAATAACACTAATTATTAACCTAATGAAAATAAGAATTGTAAATATTAAGAATTAGTCTATATATGAAAAACTCTATATTTAACTTTACCAATGGAGGGGTGATAATTAAAACAGTTGATAGACTGCTACATAGATTCAATAGTCTGCCATTTCTAGATGGATTTGAATATCTAATGATATAACAATCAGTTTTGTACTTACATTACTCGAATTTGCAATTAAAATGATTATAATTCATTTTCAAACTTTTAACACTATATTAAAAAGAAAGTTATTAAATTTCATGGAGACAAAATTCATTAATTATTCTATGTTCATAAAAAGCGTATAAATGCATAAAATGCCACTAAACCTGATGCGTTGCACAAAATTTATTATGTGTCAATTGCCTCTGGTATAGTATAAAAAAATAATTATTTAGAATTATTAATATCCTTTTTTGCTAAAGAAAAGAATAAATGTTATTTTAGAAACTCAATCATTTATGTAACAGAAACAAAGCATATTAAAATTGAAATGTCAACTGCAAAAAAATATATTAAATCAAAAATAAAATGTACAAAAACAATAAAATGAAGAAACGAATGTTTAATCATACGATAGTTTTATATGATTGAAAACTAAGAAAAGAACATAACTGAAAGATAATAATATAAATAATAAAATTGAACATTTAATTTTAGGACTTCAGAACTGTTGATTTTACTTCAGTTGTGAACAGAAATTGTATTTTTCGATTGAAAATATCGGTCAAAAAATAATAACTAGGAAACAACTCAGAGGATGTGAAAGTATTGATTGATTACACTTCTCTCAAATCGCTTATCGTTAATTTGTTGGTTTAAAACCTGAATCCACGATCAGAAAATTTTCCACTGTTATTGCTTGCATCGAACAAAATTGTGATTTCAAAAACCAACAAATAGCCCTCCCCCCCCAAAAAAAATCGAACTGTTGTTTCATAAATCATTCTTTTGTTTACAAGCATCAGGGAAATCGATTGATAGCTATAGTGACTGCAAAGTTTTATAAAAAAGAAACAAATCACTACTTGTTTCAGAAGAGGAATTTAGTTATATTTTTAAAGGGGGGAAAATATACTATAAACAACAATTAATATTCAGGGTTTTCATAACAGTTGACATTATCTTAGAACTTTCAAACTAATTGTATTCAATCTTCAAAATAAATTGGAATAAGTATAAACAATTGATCTTTATATGCATTATTTTTGTTTGTCCAACTGTTTATTCATTGTGTATCCACAAGATGAAAGTTTTACTGCAGGTGTTTCACCCCATGTTTTATTTTTAGGGGAGATGGTTTTACTGGAAATAGAAAGCAATATTTAGCAAATAAATCGTCAAATCTTAAAACATTCGAGTGGCTTCTATCACACATATCTACGTTGTATTATATCTGATATGATAGCTTTTAGCTAATAGAAATATCATCTTTTCAGTGGTATTTGTATTATGATATGAATTTTTACTATTTCGTATACGTAGTACAGAGGAAGTATAGTAATCGTCAAAAAATCCGAACTTTGGGGGGGGGGGACTTCGATGAATCTTCACGCTTTAAACCACCTTGAGTTCGAAAAACACATTTTTGGAAAATATCCTTCTGTCTGTCTGTGACAAAGATAACTCAAAAAAATATCTTGAGCTAGATGGTTGAAATTTGGTATACGGTCTGTCTGTCGGACTGTTCGAATATAATTTAACATGATAATGACAAAACGAAGAGAACTAGATAGATAAAATTCAATGCACAGATTTAGCTTCTATAGTGTAAGCCAACAACGAAATTTTGAATCAAATCCAACAAGAGATTGACTGTCTGTCTGTCGGTCTTTACTTTTAGAAACATGTAAACGCGATAACTCAAAATCGCAAGGTCTTAAATATATCCAATCTGTCATATGAGTTTAAGACTACGATTGTAATTTTGTGACAATTTTTTTTTCTTCAATTGGTTGGAAAAAACGCATCTGAAATACAAATTCGAGTCTTGGATATTATTAATCGCCAAATAACTCGCCAAAGATGCATACGATAGACTCATTTAAAATGTTTAATTCAGGCCAAAAAGGTGAATATTTCGTAACTATTATACGCCAATGCTATGCAAGGTCTTCTCTGGGACGTTTATTAGAGAGTATACGAGAAAGTTTTGGGGAGACCATTTCCGCTAGTTTAATAGAAATTTCTGATAAGTTTTGGCTTCTTAAAAGTGGTTTATGGCTTATGGCTTAATGGCGTCTTATAAAGTTACACAAAGCTCACTTATGGGATGAGTTCTTGACTTGATACCAGAAGACACTTAAGCTGATACCTCATTCACAAAACTGCTATCAATGCTAAAACTTTCATTTGGCTTGTAACAGCAGATGTAATATATACCAGACCCACATATACAGCAGATCTTCAATGGAATCGAGTTTCAAACTCTCGATTCTTCAGATTCCGAGACTTTGCCATCAGACAATCAATATCCATTCATTGTAGAGACTACAAAAAGCATCCCAGTCACTTTTTGTACAAAATCCTTTGCTAATTTCAGTTAAGGTGTACGTACACACTTGAAGATTTTTTTTTTAAATTTTAACTTTAAAAATCCAGTTTTTTCACAGTATGTTATTAATATATGTTTAAACTCATTTCAATGAGAAAAAACCATATTACACTAATTATTAATTAATTAAATAATATTTAATGAGCTAATTAGTCTATTTTTTGAAACATGATATCTTAAATTCTAATTGATACAGAAACACAATTCTAGTTGGAAATTATGCCTCATATTAGTCTTCATGTTGTCTCCCTCAAACAAGTTATAAAAATGTATAGTTTTTTTTAAACAATTTTTTCATCAACGATGAATAGAAAAAGCGAGATTTTTTTCTGTAATTTTAACTTTTAAACAGCTATTAAAAATTTATTTCTATAAATATCACTTTGATTGAGACACAAAACATCCGCTATTTCATACAAATTATTTTGATATATAATTAACTGTATTTGGGTAATTTCTTGTTGAGTTATGATTGTTTGAAGGAAGCAACATAGTGGAAAAATATCATTCTTCATAAAATGAGTTTTAAAAACTCCGTAACTAGAGTTTTTAATGAAAGCACCTCAAGAAAAATAGTTATAACTCTAGAAATATGTCGAATATTGACAACATCTGGGTATCGTTTGAAAGCTAAAGGATCAGAGAACATTATTAACCATTAAAAAAATTCGATATTTTGAACGATTTTCTAAGTTTTAAGTGTGTACATACACCTTAAGGATCAAATATCCTTAATACATTGTATGTACCTGTAGTGAGCATTTATTAATGATAATCAGAAAGTAATTTGGTATAAAATATTTATTTTTAGTATATTAATGAAATATTTCAAACCAAGATGACTTTCAGAACTATTTTTACTTATTCATTGTGGGAAATGAGACCTGATACTGTTTATGCAAACCAAGTATTCATATTTTAGATCATGTTTTGAATAAAGTCCGAATGACCGAATTTTAAAATGATTTTGGGTTTCCAATAAAAATAAAATGTTAGCAATTGAACACAATATAAATTCATGGCATTGTGTTCAGCTCTTTACTTTTCAATTCAGGAAATATTTAAGAGTAAGTTTGCTTTTCCGATTGGTTCTCATTAAGGAAAAAAAACCCAGGAAGAAAAAAATACTAAAGAAAATTCATAGAAATGTTTTGTATATTTATTCTAAGTCTTTAAATCATTTTAAAATGTAAAATAAAATTATTTTTAGTAGAAAACATGACTGATTGTTGATTTTTCCGGTTTTTATACTGTCTGATACTTCTCATTTTTTTAGCCCATAAAGAATTGAAGGAAATGACGAAATTTATAACATACTTATTTATAGAATTAATTTTTTTCTTTAATTGCCTTATATTTTATATGAATTTTCTGTTCTAGCAAGAAATTGTTGGATGCCTTTTTTTAAAAAATACGATAAAATTTGCACATTTTGCTAATAGCAATAACAAAAATTTATATATATATAACACAATGGCCGAGAAATATGAACAGAAACTTATAGTCTTTACAGAAGTGATTCCTTCTTTTCTCTCTGTAAGATGAACAAAATTAAGATGATACTTGAAATGGCTAATGGCACTTATTCAAAAAAGGAAGAAAAAAAAAATGGATATTCAGTTAGCGAGAGTGAATTCAGATAGAAAAAAATATCATTTGCTTTTCGAATACAACAAAATTAAAATATATAAATATATTAGCAATAATGTTTTGGTACAATTTAAACAAAACAAAAAAAAAAAAGGGCGGATGGACTTTCTTTTGTGGGGGGTGAAAAAAATATCTGAAAATTACAATGATAGGAAAGGGCGAGAGCGGGGGGTGGGGGAGGGAGTTTAGAGACAAAGAAAAACAGTTCTTGAGACAATAATTCGCCAGACTCAAAACGGTTCTCTCCACCAGAAGAATAATTAATCGCCTCAAATTTAACTGTGCGCTCTATTTCTCTCTTGGACCATTTCACGCTCAAAGGAGTTTTATAATTTTTCGTTTTGGGTGCGCTCGCCACCCCTTTCCCTACCCCCTAAAAGATCGTTTTCTTCCTCTCTTTTCTTTTTCTTATTTCTTTTCATTTATATTAGTATTATTATTTTATTTGGACTTTCTTTGTCTCGTTGCTCCTAATTGAGCGCTGCTCGTAATCATGTCAGGAAGAGGGAGAAGTTTTCTAAAGAACATTCTTTTTTTGCTCGTGGAAGGAGTGACTTTTCATCTTTTACCTCCTCCCTTCTTCTGCTTCTGCCCCCTTCTGTGGTTTAAGAGGTTTCGTCGAACTTGATGTCAGGATTGGATATTCTTGGCATTGTGGGATATGGGAATTGATTCTTTTACTAACGATTATGAAAGTGCAAGGTAAAAAAAAAAAAAGATATTGTGGTTTGATTCATAAGGTAAATATATGTTTTTTTATTTAATTGTATCTTATTATTTTTTTACCGTCAATAGTAACAATGAAAATTATTGTTTAAACTCACTAGTTTAGAAGTTTTTATTTATAAATTTTTTACTATTCTTATTTAACCAAGAATCGTTGTATCATCATTTCATAGAATATTTAGCAAATATTTTTTTTGCTATATTCATAGTGAATATAAGATGTTATTGTACTTTAACGAATTGCAACTTTTTAAAAAAATAGCTTAAACTATAAAATTTTTTTAACCCCTGCTTATTTTTTGGACAGCTCTTCCATTTTGCTTAAAACAACTTCTGTTATATGAAACGTCTTTCTAATTAAAAATCGAAATGATAGGGTTGATTTATTCGAAAGTATTTATTTCTCTGCGCATTTCCTCATTTCTTTTAACTGCTCCGCCTAACTCAACTCTAGAAATTCAATAAAACTTCAGATATTTGTGTATGATAATTCAACTGCTAATTTAAAAAAATTTTGTTTGATTAATTAATAATAATTCAACTTTGAACCTGATTCGTCAGTTTTACCTTTATACACTCTTAAAATCATTTAATTTTTTTTTCACGTTTAAGTCGAATGATGTCTCTGACACTGTTTGTTTCAACGTCTCGTTATTAGCACTTTTCGATAGCTGTACTTCACTAAGAATTTGCTCACAGAAAGTCGAGCTGTTATTACACTTCTTAAATTCGCGAAAAGCATCCCCCCCTTAGTTTTCCTCTCACCCCTATGTTTACAAAATAAACCCATCCTGACGCATGCTCAAAAGCGCGGAGGTTTCTGAATCCGAGAATGAATAGTATAGAGCGTTTCTTGTTTATCAAATATAATGATAAATATCAGATTATCTTAAGGCCTATCATTTTTATAAAGTTTAACACCACTGCATACCCTTTTACCTAGAACTTTGTGGACTTCTGATCATTAGGGATGAGAAATGTAGTTTTATAAACTAAACCATATAATAAAGCTTATCATTGTACACAAAGGGGCTTTAAATGGCGACTCTGATAATATGATTAATCACTTAATAATTTCCCGAAGAATTCAAATGAAGCTTACTGAGTGTATACCCACATCTTTCGACACCAAAAGCGTATGTTAGGGAAGTTATTGATTTGTGACTATAGTGCGATTTTCTGAGATTGACGAAAAAATAACGGGTCATAAATTTTGTATGAAAATGAAATGATTCTTTGACTCTTCAAACCAGCTTTGAAAAATGAAATGACTCTTCATATCAGCTTTTAATTTAATTAGACAGCGTACAAGATTGCAGAAACATAGGCCAAACTGCAAATGCGTCTTCTTGCGGCTCTAATCCTATTTGTTTCATCTGTGAATGACATAAATTTCTTCCAAAAAATGCTAAATTCCTGCGATAAATTGGCAACTTTATCTTTTCTGGCAGTGAACATTCTACCGACAAAAAGCTATTCTACAGGTGGTATATGCTCTATTTCGTACACTTAGGTGAATTTTTCGCTACTTGAAAATCATCAAACGCGCTCATTTCATTCAACTGCGGTGATCGTAAAGTAATGGTATCTTAATGTACAACGCATAAAATCCGTATGAACCATTCTTACCCAAATTTGGCCCGCTTATTAAGTGTTGAATTCAAATATAAAATTCATGATTAACTAAATGCTGAAAAAGATCTGATGTTTTGAAATGGAAATTATATGTTATATATCATGGAAAGCAAACTATGGTAGAAACTATGCATTTGAGGTTATAGGAAACAATCAATACTTTATAGAGTAGAAAAGCAAGATAATGAATAAAGTTTATAAATAATAAATGATTTGGGTTGAAATTGTTTGAAATTTGTTAGCAAAGCTGCATCTGAAAGAAAATAGGTAAAGTTATATTATCCTTGTGCTAGCCAACACAGTATTGTTTAAGTGAGTGTTATAGAATGGGCAAATATAAATAAGCAAGTCCAATAAATCACTTCAAAAGCACGTTGATAAACACCCAATTTTCTTACACAAATGGCAACTGCTAAAATGGAATTAGGAATGAACTTTGTCACAATGGATTTCAAACTTATTTCTTGATTCCAGTCCTTCAACTCATTGAATTCCTCTGAAAGATTCCAACCATTTATCCTTCGTCATTTCTAGAAGGAGCCCTTTTTTTACTTTTTCCCATTTTGGGCGACCGAGGACAATCGGTTTCGTATCATCAGATTCACAACGCCCCGGTGACGGCCCTGATCAAATATTTTAAAGCACTTATATCTCCTGGAATCTCATGGATGTGCATATTTGCCGCCCAGAGTAATTAGTTTTCCCACCGGCGGAGATCCAAAGGTTCTTGGTGCGAAATCCCGCCACAATTCGCCTGATCGCGTCAAGATTCCATTAATGGCGGGACATGGAATTCCAAAAATTGCTGGTAACGAGATTTTCTCCGGTTTACACACCCATGCCGTATATTAAGCTTGACTCCCAACCTTGTGAAAATAATGTTACGGATAATACACCGGCGATTCAAATTGTAATAGGAAGGCGGTTGAATTTGCGATATCTGTTAATACTTTTCTCCCTCTTTCCGTACCAAAAGATGTGACATTGAGCACGTGCATTTAATTGGTTGCGCGGAAACCCCGCGAAGTTGCATTCCGAAACCGATGGAGTTCGAATGTTATTCCACTTCAGTTCATTCTCGATGACGTTGTTGCCAGAACTTTAACATAGGAAAATTCCTTTTGGAAAACATTTTTACCCAAACGATATTTTGACTTCTTTTCACCTTTGCTGATAGATTTTGGTTGGAACCACAGATTCTGTTTTGATGTTGGACTTATAAGAATTTTAATGACAAACTGTGTCTTCCTGTTTACTAACTTGTGTTTTTCGAATGTCATCGCATGCGTCTTGTAATAACATTAGGTCTATCAATGAAAAGTTGTTGAATAGCAAAAACTAGTTTACCTTAAATTATTTGTTATTAAAATATTTTGTTTAGAGAATGCGCATCTTATTTGTTTTAAACTGACGGTCATATACTCTTTTCCAAATCGATTACGAACTTTAAATCGAGTCTAATGTATTTTTTAAATAATTGAAAGTATCCTTCAGAGAGAGAGAAAAGGAAGAACTTGAGGATTCCAGAATCCTTAAAAATTAGTGTTACATTTCATTTCGTTTGTATTGCAGAACTTTCAAGCTTGTTTATATTTTAAAAAGTATATCTGAAGTCAATTATATATATCCTTCAAGTAGAGCAGTTGCTTGCAATTTAGATGGTCTTTATTCAAAAACATTAGACATCAAGATATTAATTACTTTAGGAACAAAACCACTTTAAATTTTTATTTTCTATTTTTCTGCCTCATTATTTGTTGATATACTGTTTTTTTTACCCCTTTTTAAATAGTCTTGTATGCGGAAAATTTATATATTTTTTTTAATCAGTTTCGGCATGCTTGTTATTGAATCCTGTATTTTCCCCATGTTTTTGGAGGAAGGAATGTGAAATTTCTTCCAATATACGAAATTAGTAACTGACTTATATTTCGCGTAAATACTTATTCTGCCTGACAAATATGAAGGTTTAATTCTAATAATTGACTTGATTATTCAAAATCGACGTTTTATAATTATCAATGAGATATGGCTGCAATGAAATGTTTCCAAAGAATCTTTAATAAAAACCGATGCTTGAATGAAACTATGCTGGCATCCTGGCCTAGGGGTAGCGCGCCTTCACCGTCATCTCGACGTCCCGAGTTCAAGTCCTGGTTCGGGTATGATTGTTCTTTACCCTGTGTTCTATTTATGAAGTGTGTGAAAGAACTCCCCTGTAAAAGGGGTTGTACAAGCAAGTGTGTGAGTGTCATCTTCATGAGATAAAGTCAGACTTCTGCTCTTCGGGTGCTCAGGGGTCTTTACCCTCAGAAGCTACTGCACCCCTCTTTCCCCGATCTCTTGTATTGGTTTGAATTGGTGTTCAGTTCAACAAAAGCAGCATTAACACAATAACAAAGCCAAAATAAAAATTTCCCCAAAAGTCTTTTTTTTTGTATGAATTTTTTAAACAAATCCTAATGCATTTCTATCATACTCTCCTTAGCTTTTTTATTCATACCAACTATATCAATAGCATTTGCTGTATCTTTTCGAAAAAGATATCAAAAATATGTCATTTCTGTTATATGATCGATCATCTACGCACATGCGCATTTTATATTCATCGTATTTTAACCTGCTTTACCTGAAAACTAGACTCATTGGGAAAAACCGGCAATACCAAAAAATAAAACAAAAAAAGAAGCCCCAAATCTATTCCATTTAACCGTGGGGGCGTCATTAAAAGCAATGCGCACGTGCAACAAAATTTTTTGGAATGTGCCGCTAAGGTAATTAAGCGTTTGATATCGGGGGTGAGCAACATCGTCCTCCCCCCCTCCTTTAAGAAAAGACATCCACCTGCTTGCTTCGGCTAGTCATTAGTGACTTAAAGTTGAAGGACACTTTCAATACAGGTCAAACGCTAATGTCGTTTTGTCCTGAGCAGAATTTTTTTTCCAGCTTTATTTTTTAGTATTAGTGTTGTTTAACGATTATTTCTTTTCACTCCCCCTTTTTTCTTTATTCTTTGGGTAAAAAAGGCGATTGGGCCTTCGGAATGCGCCCTGGGAGGTTTACGGCAATTCCGTGACCCACAGGTCCACCCGCTATTGTAGTCCAGATACGTACCAAAGAAATTCAGCCGCATCTTTCACTCCGTTTTACTTATTTATTTCCATTTTATTTTTTATGATTATGCTTTCTTTATACTTTCCTACCCTGTAGCAGTTGTTTTGAAGTGTACCGCCGCAGAAAGTATGGCTCTTTGACATTTTCATTGGGATTATTTACTGTGGGGTAGACCGGTGCTTTTTTTAGGGGCTTGAAAGCAAGTTATTTTTATACGTACTTATTAAAGAAAAATATATGAGATTTTTGCTGTATGAATTAAACTTTCCGAAATTCTGCCAGTGTTTATGTTTCGAAGCGTATCTCCCACGTTTTGCTTCTTATAATTTCTATTCCAGATACAACAGGTGATATCATCAACTGATCATTTGTGGGGAAAAATATGTTAAATGCATATCTGCTTTGTAAAACGAATATGCTCTGCCTAAAATTAAGCTTATTAGGACGATAATTTGGGTTCTAATATTATCAAAATTGTATGAACTTCATTTTAATTACGGCCATAAATTTAATTTATATTTAGGGAAGTTGCTGTACATAGACACTTAATTTTATTTATTTTATTTTTTATTTTTAAAGAATAGAAGGGAATATAAAAGTACTATTTCAATAATAATATATGATTTCTTTTCATAACATTAAAATATTAAGAATATCAGATTTTTTTAAATATTTGTTTCTTAAAATGGCTTTTAACATTATTTGCTCTATCATTAATTATTATAATTATTTAGCATCGTTGGAAATGGCAAATATGGATGGACTTCTAGATATTGTTTAATTCCTTTAAAAATTAAATTACTTATGTTTGAAAATGGGGGGAAGGGGATTTCATTACTGATTGCTATTAATTTATTTACTTTTGTAAAATTATTAAAAATTGCATCTTTTTTAAAAAATTTAATTATAAAATAACTCTTCAGTCCTAATTGAATAAATTTATCCCTATTTAAATCTTTTGCTTCTAAAATTTGATATAAATATTTTGTTCCATTTTCTGCTGGATTACAGTATTGTTCACCTTCAGAATAGCGAATGTACCCAGTTTTTATAGAAAGATTCATCAGACTTCACTTACTAAAATTTGACGTTTACTCTATCTAAAATGATGTATTGTGTGTAAGAGCAGCACCACAATTTTTAGTAAGCAATACTCAGCCTTTTTTAAGGAATGAAATTATCAATAATAATTAATGTCTTTTAGGTATAATTAACCTACCATTCGTTTCAGTATCCCGAGACTACCACTTTTTAACGATTCTTCCTCGCTTAGGGGTGTAATGCGGAAGGATGTTCCATTTCCGGAATTCTTCGTCATTGTTTGACCTTGGTTTTCGCCCCAATAGATATTATTTCGATATTTTTTTTAGATATTTAGATATTTTTTATCTATATAAATGAAAGTGTCGTATCATTTATGACCGTACTATTTTATTTTAATCCAACTTGCGTATTGTTTATTTAATGGTTAGCTCAACTGGCGAAGACGCTTTCAGGAGTGGCACGGGGAATATTTATCTATAATATCTTTAAATGTGACTGAGATTGTCTACCGTTGTTAACCTAAAAAATATTATCAAAAAATTCAATAACAAATTTAAAAAAGCGTTTTAACGTAAAAGTTATTATTATTTTATATAAAAAAAAGAATTACCTAATTTTAAAAACAAAAATTGTTCTTTCATTCATAGTAATTTAATGTTTAGGCTTCGTGCAGCAAAAAAAAAAAAAAAAAAAAAAAAAAAAAAATCTTGAAGTATTTTATTGTTTATTTTTTTTTTGGGCCGTCTTTATTTTCAGCATTAAATATTTTCCCGACAACGCTTATGTGTTGTCCGCAATTTTAAGCCCCACAAGTCTGTGAATAATCCGAATTCACCTTATTGTTAAATATTATCATCTCCTTCTGTCATATCTCCTCTTACCCTTATTTTAACTAAATAAACACATCTTGGCGCATGTGTAAAAGTGCGGAGGGTTTTCGAATTCGATTTAAAATTTAAATATTCGAATTCGATGTAGAATTTATATATATATATCGTTGGTAAACCTAAATATCAGACCAATGGCGTAGCCATAGCATAAGGGGTATAGAAATTTTTTTCTGGACCATCTTTATTTTCAGTATTAAAAGTATGCAATAAACACACTAATATTTCATTTTCATTCCGCCCCCAAAAGTAATTTCCACTGAGGCATAAAAGTATATATACTTCTCTTTGCTCGCCCATCAGTATGCGACTTTATCGATACTGCTGCTTCAGTGGTGGCGAGGTGGTCGGCTGTACACAAAAAGAACCATGCGACTTCATCAGATTTCTTTTCCAAAAAAAATTAGGATTTAAATTTATTGCAGCAAGCCATCTAGAACTTACAAATTTCCTTTAGTTTCAGTTTCTTTTTTATTCTATCACTGGAAAACATAGGACCTTTGTTTGAAGTTTCAATTTTGATAGGAACTCTTCAGCTTCTATGTAATGGATTTTGGTGAAAGTAATTGAAAGAAGTACAGTAAAAATACAGAAGGACATATCCGCATATTAACATTACCATTGCCCAAGGCCATCGGATTTCAAAGCATTGACTTAGATGCTGCTGCTGACTGCGGCGTAATCCATATTTGCATCAATAGCTGGCCGGCGGCCCCCACGCTGGGTCGAAAGCAATCGCAGGTGCGGATGGGCATTGTTTCGGCGACGTCAACATCACCGTGTCTTCACGCTCATCATTCTCATCAGGCTTTTTCTTCAAGAAACGGTCTTCTTCGCTTTCAGGTAGGAGCAGATCGAAACAGGGTCCGAAATACTGATGCATCGGCTGTCCCGAAATCAAAATGTAATTAGATCGTAACAATTGTTCGAGCGCCCGCGGCGGAATTAAGATATATTAGTTTCTTTTTCCAATGTTTGAACACAATCGAAGTACGACGTTTGGCCAGATCCGGTTCAGCTCAATAGCCCCCTGCTATTTTGTTCAATTCCGCGCCGTCTGTCATTTCTCGTCTTTTTGTTCGGGACCTACGATTTCTATTATCCACGTTTGTCAGATTTCCTTGCGTTTTCTCATGCTACCACTACGCGGTTTTTTATTATTATTATTATTATTTGTTTCTTCTGTTCTTTTCATTACATCGTTTCTTTTCATGAGAAAGACGCATGCCAATCTCTGACCCGTCCGTTTGAACTCGCCTTTCGCGATTTGAGGAGAACCTTCTGTCGTGTCACTTCGGATGTCTATCAATACATTTTTGCATTGCATGTATTATTATTATTTTTTTTCCCCTTCATCTTCTGCATATCCGTGACCACTGAGATGATAAAGAATGAATTTGTTTCTTTTCTTATAAGCGGTTTTTTTTTTATATGAAGTTTTTCAGATCGTATTGATAAATGGTGTAGGAATGATGGATTCTATATCCGAATGGACAGAATGTTATGCAGAATTCCAGAGTACGTGTACACGAGTCATTTATAATGTAATCTGAACGCAATTTATATAGAAATAATTAAAGATATCTATCGACAAGCTGTATCATAATTTCGTTAAAATTTTTAGAATAATTAGTTTTAGAATGATGAGGCAATAAAAGATAGAAGAGTTTATATAAATTCTTTTGTTTATTATATTTTTGTGCGAAATCTAAAGGTTCCTGGTTCGATCCCGGTAGTTTATGTAGGTATTAAATTAGACTGAAAGGTATCAACTAGGGATTGCAATACCGGTATACCGGGATACCGAATACCGGTATTTCGAGCCATTTGTACAATTTCGTAATACCGGTATTCACAAGTTTAAATACCGGTTTTTCGGTATTTACTAGAAATTTTTAAAATTGTCTCCTCTATATGTTCAGGTATCGCGAAACATAGCAAAATAGTATACGTTTTTGTTTTTATGTCTCCCTAATGGGCGAAATTAATTAGCTAATTAATGGCTTAATTAATTGCTTAAATCTAAATTAGCGAAACATGGATTATACCTGAAAGAAAATATTGTAAAGGAATTGTCTCTTGAACAAAAATTAGAATTAGCGATAAGTAAAAAACTTTAAACGAACCAAAATACAATACAGAAAACAGCTATATCCAAAATCATCCGACGAGAAATCGATTTATTTTATTTGAAGATAAGGTATTTAGAGATAAATACTTGGAAAAAGTATATCGCGCATTGCTAACAGTACCACCAACTAGCGTAGATGCCGAAAGAGCGTTTTCGACAGCTGGTAATTTTTAACATAAAATTACTTTTCAGGCTTAATGACAGTACAATTGATGCACCTGTGTTTTCTTTCTTTTTCTAAAATTTCTAATACCGGTATTAAAACCGGTATCCCGGTATTAAGATTTAAAAAATACCGAATACCGGTATTGATATTTTGGTCCGGTATTGCAATCCCTAGTATCAACCGATATCTCTTAATTTTTCTCAAAAAAGCTAATTTTAAAACTGGTAATGCTAACTAGGCAACTAAAATAATTGATGTAGTCTCGCTCCCAACATACATGTCGGAACATTTTTAAATAAATATAAATTTTTAAATAAAGAGCAATATTTAAAAATTTAATAAGAGTAATATTTTAAATATTTAAAAAATTAACAATATAATAATAGATTTATTAAAAAGGGGATAAATTAGAATTTAAAATTCAAACTTCCAAATGGTGTCTTTTTCTAACCAATTAAATTGGACTACAAAAAATAATTTCTAATTAGAACTGTCTGTAACTGTTAACTGTCTTAAGTTTGTAATGATGGTTTCGAATGCAATTTGATATTTTTATATTTTTTATGAAGAAAATATTGATTTTGATTCAAAATTATATAAATAATTATATATTAATTAAATTATATAATTAATTAAAATCAATCCTATCTTATTTTATATAATATCTAAGAATGTTATTTTAATTTATTATTATTTTTTTTAATTCGGAGCGCACAGATATCGTCTTAAGAAGAACCAGAGATTAAATCTGTGAGTTTGCTAAACTGCATTCGTACCAAACCAGAAAATGTTTGTCAATTTAATTTTATTAATGAAATAAATTCGATAAATTTTATGGTTTAATTTTTATTATTAAACTTCAGAATTATGTTACTCGGATTTCGCATTCTTTTATTCGCAAATGCTATTTTGGAGGAACAGTAAAATAGTTAGAAAATTTATAACTCTCACAGCATTTGACCTAAATTGATCATAGATAAATTCTATGATACAACTCATATTATATTCATGTATGTAATTAAAATAAATAAATAATAAGTGATGTTTTCAGGTACGGCCTGATTTTTTCAGATCATAAAATTATAAAATTTATATTAAACTTTTTCTTTCCAACAAATTTTTAAGGCATAATCAAATAACAATGTGCAGATTTTAAATTGGTGTATTATGATATATCACACGTGATAAAAAGCAGACTCGCTCTTTCCCCCTTTGTTTTAAAAATAGTTTTTGGTTTAAATATTTCCGCATTTAGTTGTGGCCAGATGCAAAAACGCAAATTCAAAAAACAGTGCTCTTTTCCTGTCAGGAAATATTCCAACTCCGTTTGGGAAATGCAAGGGAAAAAAAACTGAAGAAAGTTAAAAGAAAGAAAGACAGGATAAAAAAAGAGAGAGAGAGAGAGAACAGAATAACAAAAATATAAGTGAAAAAAATTTCTACGTACAATGTTAAAAATTCGCTAAAGATGCACGCTAATGCCATTAAAAAAACTACCCGAAGAAAAAAAAGCGAAAAAAATCAGTGTGTGTTACCCCCTTTGCCACCTCTTCTTTTCGAAGGTAATTGAGAAAGCGTTAAAAAACACTGCTGACATTTTTTCCCCCGAGTACTGTACCCTCCCCAGCCCCACCCCCCACTCAATAACGCAGTCGTCAGACGATAATAATAATAAAAAATAAAAATAAAAAATCCCGTTTTATTCCCGAGTCATCAATAGTGTTCTGAATAATTGAAGGAGAAACAATAAACGAAGTGGGTATTTTCCCCCCACCCCAACTCAACTCCACTCTTCCTTCTTAAATTTTCCCGCGTTTTTTTTTATTATTTTTTTTTTATTCTATTCTTTTTTTTCTTTTCTCCTTAATCCCTAGGTGCAGCGAAGTGATTTTTGTTTTAATTTTTTTTTTCTCTTTCAATATCGATCGTCGAATGCCTGTCATAGCTCCCGTTCTTGAACACCCCCTTACTATTCCACCCCTGCAAGTTTGTGACTTACTGTTCCCTGTGGATTATAGAGAGTTCGGTGTGTGTTTATTGTCCGTTAATGTTCTTTAATGGAGCGTTATGGTACCGTAAAATATATATCATTTCTTGTTCTCGCGTCTTTCATACGCATTTTGCGGTTTTTAGGTTTTCCAAGATAACTACACGCATAGCTATCGGTATCCATAAAAATATCTGGGAGGGAGGAACATAAATATATTTTATTGTTTTTATTGAATAAAGACATTTTTTTTTCTCCTTCTCTGCACGATTTCGAACAGTTAATGGATTTTTCAATCTCGGCATTGCAGAGCAGTTTAAAATAAATTATTTAATTATTCGCCAGGTTTAGGAATACGCCTCGCAGGTGTTTTGATGTAGAATTGCCATTATATTATTTTCTCCCAAGTTATTTTCTGCACCAAAAAAAACGAAATGAATGTTTATTCATTTCATCATATGTTTCAAGGTGAATTAGTTTTCTTCTGAAGTGCAGTAACACGCGCATTCATTATCTGTGACGCCAGAAAACATCTAACCACGTGACGTAATAAATCATGCAAATGTGATGAGACAAGTTTCGGAGCTTTGTCTTTGGAAATGGACTTTTGTGTCGCAACGGCTAAAGCGTGAAACTGCATTAGTTATAAATAGTTAAAGACAGATGTATATTTATTGGATGCCTCTACAAAAGAAGTTGACTTAGACTAAAAAATTTATCATACTATTTGTGTTGAATATATGATTACATCAAAGGAAGCTATGAAACAATATTCATGTGCAATATAGTGTCGACAGGATATTATTAGTCAGACTTTTAATAGGTCTGACTTTCATTTGAAGCAAATTCACTCTTTTTCCTCATAACGTCCTTTTTTCTTTTTTTTTTATGTGTTTATGCGTTTGCTTTCACGCCTGTGAATCTAGCATTGAATTTTTGAGAATCAAAAATGCGTTTTGATGCGTCAATTTTAATTTCGAATGTCGTTCGTAGATTCGTTGATCAGTACGTTGCCATTCCCTACACGCAAAAAAAAAAAAAAAAAAAAAAGGTGTTTTGTTTCTTTTAATATATATTGTATATGGAAAAATTATTTAATATTTTTTTACTTTAAATAAAAAAATCTTGCTTCATCTGAACTATTCTAAAATGAGTGAGATATAAATTCACTGTGATAAATATAGATTTAATATTAATGGATGGTTACCTAGAAAATAAGCATTTAAATACGAGAAACGTAGAAAAATAAATGTCTTACTTATAAAGTACTACTTTATTTAAAATTATTTAAACTTTTCTATCTTCAAGTTAAATTTTAATTTGAGCTTCAATTGCTGGATTGCTAATAGTTTAGGCTTAGAAAATTTGGAATATAACTCAAGCAATTTATCAAACTTTTTAGTGAAAATTATTTAAATTTTGATTAAAGACTATTATTTATATTTTGATAAAATGTTATTTATATTTTTTTTAAATGCCGGTGTCCTGGCCTAGGGGTAGCGCGTCTTCCCTGTGAGCTGGGCGTCCCGGGCGCGAGTCCTGGTTCGGACATGGTTGTTTCTTCCTCTGTGTTCTATCTGTGAGGAGTGTGAAAGAGCCCCCCCCCCCTCCCTGTAAAAGAGGGGTTGCGCAAGCTAGTGTGTGAGTGTCATCTTCATATGAGCTATAAGTCGGACTTCTGCCCTCGGATGCTCAGGGGTCTTTACCCTCAGAAGTTACTGCACAAACTCGGCTTCGTCAGCGGGCTTGTCTATAACAAGTGGTAAAAATTAACAACATAACATAAATTTTAAATAAAAAAAAATATATCACCTCTATCTATTATTTTCTTTTATATATTATCTTTATTTAATTCATTCGGAACCTATTTGAAATAGAAAAATAATTGTATTGCTATATGCTTTTTATTTATTGTCACACAATGAAAATGAAGTGAAGTGAAATGAAAGCGAGAATGAAAATGAAGTAAAAACCTTCCCACTTCAATTTATTTACTGCACTTTTTTTACTTGTATGACAAAACACACATACATAAACAAAACAAAATAAAAATGCAATCGATAATTAAATCCCACTTTCTCGGAGTGTCCCCCTCTCCTAGTTTCCTTGCTGCGCAATTACAATCCAATCGAACAAAACAAAGCAGAAGGAAAGTGGGCAGGGATCTCCTTTGTCCTCAACCCTTTCGCTGGAGCGGAAGCTGCTACTAGGTATCCTTGATGACTGGCCGATCGCCATTTATCCTGCGCGATGGACCGTGCCGGTCGCAGGATGCTGATCACGAGATGATGATCAGTGTCGAAGGTTATTGGGTTGCCTCTGCTCCCCTCGGCTGACTCACTTTCGATGCCTCTCCCTGTCAGCATTCAGATTTCCCAGTCGGCAGTATTGATGCTGCTACCAGTGCTGTTTTTTCTTTCTTTTTTTTTTGCTTTGCTTCTTTCCCTTCCAGCTTTCAATGCCTCCGCTGTTGGCGTGGTGGTGGTGAACCACGTTTTTGTTGTTTTAGTTGAGGCTGTGCCATTGAGAGGGAGGTTGCACGTGTTTAGGTGGAGGGGGATTAAATAAATAAAGAAAATCTTCTGCATGGTATCGATTGATTGAGACTTGCTGGTGAAGATGCCGCCTACACATTTTTGTGACATTTGTTGTTTCTATTAAAAGCTTAGAATGTCTTGGAATAATTTAAACTGAAAAGGAAGCTGATAGTTGTTTTTTTATTTGATTACTGTTATTTAGAGTGTTCTACTTTATTTAGAATAGAAATAACAAGTGGCTTTGCATATTGAGAAAGCACGATAAGCTTTTATATTCTTATTTCATTTTTTTTTTCAAAAATATTTCGAGATTTGGGGTATTCCTACTGTCTTGGACCACTTCTTTTCCTTTCACAAACATTTCTGCAATATTGTTAAGTTCATTTTGTTTTGAAAATGAGTTAGTTTAATTTATTAAAAACAGATATTATTTGCAAAAAGTTATTTAGAAATTGAGAAGCTAACTGAGAGGTTATTTAGAAATTGAAAGGTTTCGATTTACAATTTTCTCAAAATTTTTAATGTAACAGGTAATTTCTTTTAATTATATTGGAAATATAATATTCAATTTTTTTTTCAAATCTTGTCTTATTAGCGTCTATTTTTATATTACGTAATTTTGATTAAATATGATTAATACACATAAAAATACTATCGCCCTGTGCATCGATATAAGAAAATGAATATTTTATTTTAATTAATTAGATTTTTTTTTACGACTAGCTGATTGCTTTGTTTTTTTTAAATATATGAATGTTAGCTCTGATGTTGCACATTTTACAGACTGGTAAATTGGATATCGTATTATATTCTTTCTTGTAATACCTTCAAGTGATTCTCAGGTTTTTATTGTTTTACATTATTTTAGAACACTTAATTGCAATATAATGCTATGGAATTATTACATGTTTGGTAAATCAAATAATGTAAATATTTTGATATGATCTTCTTCCATTAATCTGCAACTTGAATTGCTTCGAGTTATTTGACAATTGTGTATTCTGATGACATTTGGAATATATCACAGTACCAACATATTGATTAAGAATTGTATGAAAATTCTTCTTCCTCCTCTCCCTTTCTCCCAATTTTCAACTGCATACCCCACCCCTCCCCTTAACTGCATAATCTTATTAATTTTATTTTACCTGCGAATACATGGCATCCCCCTCTGTGTTTTATATTTTTGCTAGCTAAAGACAATTGGTATTTAATATAAATTCTTTTATTGTTTTATATTTTTGCTAGCTAAAGACAATTGGTATTTAATATAAATTCTTTTATTGTAACAGCATATTTGTATTTATACTTCGCCTCATAATAAAACTGATCATTTAGTTCTAAATTTTTTTTTTTAATTTTTCATTTAAAAAAAGCAGATAATTTATAATCGTATTGAAACTGCAACTTCTTTATTATAGTTTTAGTAATTCCATGTTTATATCACCATACTTTTTTTAATGTTGTCTGTTAAAAAAAATCATAAAAACTTTATATCCAGTCAACAATTGTTAAAGTTGCTTTACTTTTAGTTTGTTTTATTTCTTTATTCTGTTGACAACAACAACAACAACAAAAAAAAGTGACGCGTTCATTTTTTTAGGCTTGTTTAAATAATTTTTACTGATTCTGAATTGAATTCGGTGAAGTTTTCTTTTTGTCGCTATATTTAATGATTCAGTATCGACAATAATTTTTCCTTTCCACTTAGTTTGAGCTTTTAAGATTTTATAAAATTAATTATATCCGATTTAAAAACTGGTATTAATATCGGGGAAAAAATATCACTAAAAATCCTGATGATGTGTCAAAGAAACTCCATATCGATTCAAGAATTTATTATTCCATTTTTTTTTTCTCTCCTCTCTTTCGATAATCAAAAAGCACTTCTGCCATGCTTCTAAATTCGTAATTGGCTCTTAAACCATATTCCGACCTCATACATAAATGCACTAGAGATTTCTTACAAAAGAAAAAAAAAATAATAGAGGAAAAAACATCTAAGCAGATGAAAAAAAAATAGATTGCTCAAACTACAGCTATTAATGACGGTCAACGAAGCATTCACCACTGAAAAGAGTGATAATATTTTGTAATGCTTCACTTCCAACTGAAGCACCCAGATTCTATACCTTATAAGTAGTGAATTCGCTGTCCAAATGCGGATTAATTCTTCTACTTAATATCCGATATTTAAGAAAATAAATGAAAAAAAATATATAAACTTTTTTTTTCTTCTGCTACTTTTCTTTGCTTCCCCTCCAAACAAAAAAGTTCACTCTCCGCTGGTTTCCTAGCTCATTTGCAGTTAGAGTGATTTTCGTTTTCCTTGGGTGGTTGCTTTTTGAAACAGAGAAGGCTTTTTCATTTCAGTTGTGAAAAAAAATATATATATAAAAAGGGAATATAATTTGAGTGGTTTTTCTCTGTGTAATAATTTAATTCGTGGGTAATCCCTTCATTTTTTTTTGTGCTATTTCTCTCTGCATCGGAGATTTCTATTTATAAACGCCGCTTTAACGATAATTTGTTGAAATGAAATTGAGCATTGGACGTGAAAATAGTGTGTTCCGTTACACATCACTGCCTGAAGCTGAAGCCGCCATTTTGAAATTTCTTAATGGCATGTTAAATACGTCTTGATCATCATTGTGGTGGAGATTTATTCGTTGACTTTTTGATTTTAATATGTATAATAACTTATAAAAAATATTGTGAATGTTATATTTTAATTAATGATCGAGTATTTTAAATACAATTGTTATAGTGAACCTGACAATAAGGTTATTATGGCCATGCGATATACATCAAATGTGTTGCTATAGTTTAATTATTAAATTGCAACTTCAAAAGCATTTTAAATGTAGGAGTATCTGTCTTTCTTATCTCTTCTGGTCTAATTACTCCAACTTTAATTATCGAACGTTAAGCTGCAATTATGTAGAAATCATATCTGCTGTTTCATATATAATATAGACGAAAGAGGGAAGTCACCGACATTGTGACTGTTCAGAAAGAGGATCCCCATTTCGGCAGTGAAATTAGAACAGAAACTAAAGTATTACTGGGGTAGCAGCATAAGACAGTTAAAGTTACAGATATTACATTCACACATGTGTCATAACTCCTTGCAAATTTTTAAAGAATAACGCTTTTTAGGTCGAAATTCAGATAGATAGAAAATAATAATTTTTAAGCACACGATTAAATTGAAAATCTTCCTCACACACATATAATTTCTGATTAATCTACATTCTGAAAATAATTTACTCGAACTCTGTATTCACTTTAATTCTATATTACTTGGGTTTTGATTTTCCACAGAACCGAAATACTTCGTCATCCAATTCTTTTCTGCTCGCTTTTTCTTGCTCTCCGGTTTCCTAGTCGGTTCTTTGCGTTTTGCTCATCAGCTTTAACTAAGAAATCTTGGCAAAAATTAAAAATCGGACTATTTTCTTAAAATTATGTAATATGTAAATCGCACAAAAATTCCATGTCTGTTTCTTCAAAGATTAGTGTACATTATATATAATTCCATATTGATGTTAAGTGTAAAATAAGATTTTAATAAAATTCTTTTACTGCCATTCTACGAAAGATAAAAATTGCAGGAATTTTTGGATAGTTAAACCAATATACATTATGTATGTAGTCAGTGATTATTTTAGAATGCCATTTTAATTCCAATTTTTTACATGGATTTCTTGTCTGGCAGAATGGACACTTTTAAAGTATTGAATGTCCAAAATACCATTTGTATTTTGAAGAAGTGGTTTCTTCAAAAACACAAAACAGCGCTTCTAATTACCACATAATTATCCCACGCGAAAACATTATAAACAAAGCATGCCATATTGTCCCACTTCGACTTCATGCTTCTCCTTTTTCCCTTTTCTCAAAGCGACGAGTCCGACTCCCGCTATTGACTGCATGAGACGGAACTAATTGAAAGGTTTTGAATGACTCCATAAATCGCAGCAAAAGGTAATTAGTTATTTGCTCCAAAATCTTCATAAATGAAGAAAACAGAAAACTTTCAAAAAAAAAAAAGCTTAAAAAAACTCTTTTGCCTGGATTTAAAAGCTGCGTTTTGTATGGCAGATTTTAAAGAAAAATGCTTTTTGTAATCCCAGTGTTCTGACACCACTTCGTTCATTCCCAAACCCTCAGCTTAGAAGAAAAGGGGAATTTCTTGGCGTGTCCTTCTCTGGTAAAAGCGCGCCTTTTGTTTCACTCAAGCTGCCCATGACAAAGAAGAGTGGCTCTGGGCTTTGTTTTTACACATCCTTTTATCTGCCTGCCGTCGCTTTCTTTTTTGTCTTTCTCTCTTTTTGTCGTTGTTGTTATAATTCCTGTACTCAATCCTCGGTGACCTAATTTTTCATTCTTAACTTGCGCATGGGTGTGTATTTTTAGGGGGGGGGAGATAAACGAATTTGTTCGTTTTGTGCTGTTTTTGTGAGTTGTTTTTCTTTAATTAATTGGGGTGTGTGTGTGTGTGTTTTTCTTCTTTGCTTGTGAGTGTGTATGTAGTTAGTTTCTTTTAGAGCTACAAATTCATGAAACGGAATGATAAAACATAGTATACTTTGTTATAGGTTTTGTATCTTTTCTAAGTACAATTGTCCTATTCTTACTTTATAATTGTATCTAAAATATTTGAATTATTTTTTTATTATTGTATTGACCAAAAATAGTTGACGCATGAATTTTAAAGTGGATGAAAAGAATTTAGACTTAAAAAAAAATCATTATTGAATAAGTCGTGATTAACGCATCAGCATGTTTATCATGCATGTTATTAAAGAAAAACAGTGGGGGAAGTTTCCCCGAAATTTTCTCGCATATTCTCCAATTAAGATTATATACTCTTTCCTTCACATAAAATTTGTAGATCTTGGGTAAGGCCTCGAATATTTTGCTATGCATGTATGAACGATATATCTTTGGAGTGAATCTATACGATGAACTATTTGATTGATTTAATTCAAAATTTGATCAAATGTCTATATTTTAAATTTTTAAGCTGTATACCAAATTTTATCTATTCAGCTCTTTGTGTTTTGTAGTTATCGAGTTCCTATGTATTCTAACAATGACAGGCAGACTTCCTGTGAATGGATGTGTATTTTAGACTCATTTTTTGCCGGTCGATTGACACCAAAATCTGACTCGAAACTTACAGTTGTAGTCACAAGATAACTTATTAAATTTCGTCGATTCCAGTCATTGCATTTATGAATTATTGAGTCTACATGAGCAAGTACAGACCGATAGACGATGAACTATTTGATTGATTTAATTCAAAATTTGATCAAATGTCTATATTTAAAATTTTTAAGCTGTATACCAAATTTTATCTATTCAGCTCTTTGTGTTTTGTAATTATCGAGTTCCTTTGTACTCTAACAATGAGAGGCAGACTTCCTGTGAATGGATTTCGTTAAAAATTTGATAATTTACAAATTTGGTCGCCAAATTTCAGTCTGTAGTTCAAAACATTTTTGAGCCATCGTGATCACAGACAGATAAGCTAACATGCATAATTCTAAAAATGTTTTTCGGACTCAAGGTGGTCTGAAATGTGAAGAAGGTTCGCCAAAATCCGGAGTTTGAATTTTTTTACCATTACAATATTTCCTCTAGACTATGTATATGAGAAAATAGAAGTGATTCTAGACATGCCGCTCTTTATTCATTTAATTTTTTTAAGTTAAAGATTGTGTTTCTAAATGATAATTGTGATTATGAATAGAAAAATTATATCGCAATTAGAAAATAATAAAATCTAAAAGAAGAAAGATGTGTTTAACCCCCCCCCCCCCTCCCCCAATTGTCTGTTGAACTGGATTGTTTATGAGAATCATTTGGTTTAACAAAATTTTTCTGCATACAATAAATTACCTTTCTTATTTATTTTTTTGTATTATATTTGCATTTATGGACTTTTAAATTTAGGAGAATCATTGTACTTGTGAAGATTTTTTCCACATCTCTGCCGGTATTTCTCAAACAAATACATTTAAAAGAAAGTTGCTGTTGAGAGACTAAGGTATAGACTAAGAATCCCAGCACGTCAAATATTCTGCCTCCCATAAATGAAACAAAATGGCCAATCCTGTTTAACAGATATGTAGTGATTCATTATTTATGAACTAGGCAAGACAGAAACTACACAGTTCGTAAAGTCTTTCATATTTCAAAAATATAAAAATCGGTTTAAAAAATAGTAATGCATTATTGAACGCACTTGGTAATTGAGTTTTATTGAAGTTTAATAAACCCTTGCGTTCAATATTTTTTTTCCAAGAGCACGCTTAAATTTTTTGAGAATTAAATGATTGAATCTATAAATTAAATACCGAAACTAATATCTTCAAAAAAAATGCCAGTTTTCAATTTTTCAGAAGACTGAAATAATTCTTTTCTTTCAGGGCGAGAGAAAAAAATAACTACTGATATACTTCGGCAGTGCTAAAACAACAACAATGAATAAATATCGACGATGGCCAAGTTTAATAACCTGCTAGCTTTCGTGAAACACATAGTAAATGTTCCTTTTAATATCCTTACATTGACAAAGTATCTCTGGAAATCGTTCCTTGGAGTATCACTATAAAAAGAAAAGGAAGGGAAGAGAAATGTACCCCAACCCTTCGCCTCTTTTCCCCGATACTACTTACAGGAGTATTTTAAGGATAACCCTTTCTCCTGGCTGTTGTTCCCCAATCAAATTAAAAGTTTCGACAAAAACCTCCAGACTTAGCAGAAGATAAAGCACTTTCTTAAGCCCGCTAATTATTCTTTTTTGAAAACATTATCGATTAGTGGGAAAAGCAAGTAAAAGTGAAAGAGGGGGGTGATTAAAAAAAAAAGGACCCGAGCAGATAGGAAATCGCTCAACTTTTCAACTAAAATCGCGCTTTCGCCGACCGTAATTATGAATCCCGTAGCGTCACTTGTATCATTATTCACCACGGCTACTTGTTAACCTCACGGCTCCAATTTGTCGAAGCAAAATGGGGGGCCTCAAATCAAAGAGAACCGGGAGGCTAGAAAAAAATTAATAGCAAAATCAATACTCTGGTAACGACTGGGATCGAAAGGATGGAAGGGGAGGGTTAGAATTTTGTCCCTGTGTTGTTGGGAAAAGCAGCTGTTCGCCTGGGACCAGATTCCGGGCTGTTCTCCCGAATATCCCAACGAAGCTTAATCAATTCACTATCTTGTCAATGGAATCCAGCCGTCTAATTGCCCATTTGGTCGGCAGATAGTTTTTTTCCTTCTTCCTTTCCTCATGCGTTTCGTTTTGTTTTTGTTTTGTAGTAGACTGGATTTGCTGGAAGTTTGGAATGTATAGATACTTTTTTTTTCAAGGTTTGAGAGAGAGAGTTCATCAAGAATAATTTATTGAGCAAAAGATTATTTTGAATCGAATCGATAGAAATTCTCAAGGATTGCTGGCCGGGTTCCTGCATTTGAGTAAGAGGAGATAAATTAATTTTGTTAGTTTTTCATTGAATGTTGTTATGTCGAAATGAAATATGTACGTAGTTTTCTGTTTTATGTTGGATCTTTCATGCCTTTAAAAAATTTTATTTCTATTATCATCTGCGAACATGGTATTGTTTTGATTTGGAGTTTTTGAAGCCCCAAAATATATGGGCAGAGAATCGCTTTTGCCATAAATCGCTTTTGAGGCATCCATTTTTCCCGTTTAGGGTTATAAGAAAATGAATTTAAAAAAAATGATTGTCACATTTGGCGATTTATCGCCAACAAAAAGTTACAACTTGGTGCGAAGGTCTGCCATGTGCCAGATTCTCCTGTTTGGCCAATAAAGGGCAGGGTCTTAAGAAGTTATCGCCCGAAGAAACACAAAGAAGTAAATGGGAATGAACACGATATAGTGAGGAGAAGTATCAAAAATATATATATATGTATAATTTTTTTTTTTAATTTTCAATTTTTTTAGCTGGCAAAAAAAGTTTTGGAGCTCGAACAAATTTGATATGAGGGGAAAAAAACATCATTTTCTAAATATCGACGTATGGATAATCTGATAGTTGTCACGTGATTGCTTAAAACCGGTTTAAACTTCTTTTTTTTTTCACGAAAAAGAAACTTCTGGCCTCGAGCGAAAAAAATTTAAAACTCGATAGATTTTGTGATAGTCAAAAAACCATCGCTTTTCTAAATGTCAGTCATTGCGAAATATGAGTCATGTGAGAACATGATATTTTTCTGCCGGCTTGATACCACGTGACTAAAAAAAATAGTGTTCTCATATTATAATTTCAAATTTAAGATAGTAGATTTCAATTTTTTTTTTAAATATTTGTTTTTGTTTGTTTTATATAACATTATCTGTATTTCACAACATGTATGTTAGAAAAGTTAATTTTAGTTCTGGTAACCTTGTGAAAAAAAATTAGCTGAATACCACATCTGATAACGCGCAATTCACTCGTTTTACTGCAACTGATGTTGTTCAGTTAGGTGGATATTTATTGTGATGCTTTCCTTTTATGGTTATTCCGGTAGAATTGTTACGAAGAGGATTTTTATGGTGTTTTTTTCACTATTGTTCCCTTAACTTTAACAATTCGCTTGTCCTTTAGAAATGCAAATGCAGTTCGCATCGTGCTTGCTTAGATGGATTTGTTATTGTTAAGAAGTGGAAGGATAGGGAAAGTGAAAAAAAAGTTACTGGTTATATTTCAGATAATTTTTGTTTCTATAAATCAAATACAGCAATGTTTTTGAAAAAGTGAGATATAAGTGTAATAAAATTATTCTGATAAACACATTTGGCAATTTTTTTCAAAGCTTGAGACCATAAACTTTTAAATATATTCTGTAAGCTTAAATTTATAAATCTGGGTTAAAGGGATCAGTATTAAATATATAATTAACCATTAATTGCCAATTTTTTTTTTCAAATTTTTGGCTGAAGAAGTGATATGTATGCACAAAAACAATATAATTAAATTTCGTTTTAGAAACATTTGATATTTTTGAAAAAGAGTATCGTTATGAAATGATCAATAAAATCATTTGAATAAAAAACAAAAGATTGAGTACTAACAAATCGTTACTATAACATCTAAATTATATATTTATATACGGTATTTCATTATAATATAAAAACCAAACCAAAAATGTAATTCTTTAAATATGACAAATCTGTTTCGTTCAACTTATAGATGAATTTCAAATTTGATCGCTTGTTGTAGAGAAACTATTCACAAGCGATTTACAAGCACAAAACGCACACTTTTTGGTATACACATTATTGACTGATATATATATATATATAATGAAACTAAACTGTCGGAAGTACAAATATATTTTTGGCACTGAGTGGTGTACGTAAAATTTCAAAATCCCCTAATAGAGATCGTGGCAGCTAATGGGTTAAAGTATAAAAACCCAAATGCAAGACAAGGATTAAACCTTATGTAGTTTAAGTTGCTGATGAAACCAGGGCTAAGAGGTTTATTTAGGTGACACTTTCATATTCTTTTATGAATTTTTCATTTCGAATTAAATGAATAATATATATCTACAAATAAAAATGATTTTTAATCAGAATTTTTAATTTTAAAATTCAGAATGAGATTGAAGCAGTCAGATATTTGAATGAATTTTCTATCATATTTTCATTTCTTTTAAATATTCCTAACGTTGAATGTTGATAGCGACAACACAACATTTTGCAGAAGTTGCTTTTGCTATATATAAAGCAACATCATGATTTTTTTTCCTGTGTTGAAACTGCAATTTAATTTATTACTTGATGCATCACCACTTTTATAATCACTTTTTTTTCTATTAACTAATTAAACTGTAATTAAAATAGCAGTAAAAATATGCAAAATTATAATGAAACTTGAATTTGTAATATATAAAGTAATCAATAACAGTGAATTTTTCTTGTTAAATGGATGCTATGTTTAATTGTGGTGTAATCTTTAACTGAAAATCCGTCAAACAAATTTAAAGAAAAAAAAAATTGGGGGGGGGGAGGGGCTTATTTTATTTACTTATTTATTTTCTTTCTGTATTAGTGAAAGGTTTTCGTATAGATATCATGTTTGATAAACAAACAAAGAAAATGAGCCACTAAGTCGTATTTTCTTTTAAACTGGTTTTCTAATATATATTTTTAAAAGCGAGTGAAATTGAAAAGCCATGATATATTTAATATATCCGACGTTTTTACCGAGTAACTATCTTTGCGTTTGTCTTTCAGATGCCAGTGACTTCTTCCGTTCTTACTGTTTCGCATTATTTTTCGTGTTTGTAGCTGCAGTGTTTAAGAATACGTAAACAAAATCTTGAGTGCAAATTTTGCCGCTGTGACGAATCTAAAACTAAAATCAGAAATGGCAAAAGAAGAAAGAAAAAAAAAAGTCTACAGTTGCAATTCGACGTTTTTCAAGCCTGAATAATCACATTGTGTTTCTAGGTCCAATTTCCTTGAAAACGGATAATATTAAAATTTAACGCAAAGCAGGGCGACACGTAACACCATCCACATCGCAAAAGCGAGAAAAGACACATGTTTCGAAATCCGCAACGCGAAAGTAATTTTGATTTCCCTTCGGAACCGGAAAAGAAAATCTCTCCCAAAAGCCAGTCGAGAAAATCCGCCCATCCCCCTCTTACTACCCCGAAATTCAGCTTCAACAAACATTAATCGTCATTCCTGAAATGTAGAAAAGGCAGCAGGCGATATTCGTCGACTACCCTCACCTTCCACCCCTCCAAACATTCCCCCACCCCAAAACATTCGCGACATCTAAGCAAGGGTTAACCCTAAAGGTACGACTTTAACGGACCCACGTAACCGGAACGACTGGAATAATTGTTAGGCAAGAGATTGTTTCAAATCCTCCGCTCCGCGCCGTCCCCCCGTCTAGATCCTGAGCTTCTCAACCCCGCTTTGCGTCTAAATGAGCGAATATATTACAGCCGGCGTCGTCTTTTTGCTTTCTTGGGGGGCTTTATTGAAAACTTTGAGCCGGAGCTCAATATCGGGTAAAGATTAAAGAAAAAAATGTATTAAAAAAAAGAAGATGCAGAATAATAATAATAACACTAAAAAAAGAGGGGAAAGCTCCCACACTTACAAAAAAATTTGTAAGAGGCAGCAGGGAAGGGGTTGGTAGAAGCATCTGTTGCTCCCTGTTGCCTCTAGAGGTTGAAAATCGGATGGTAGTAATAACTTCCAACCGCCCGAAGTGCACATTCTTCTTGTTTGGTTTGTATCTTCTCCTCCCTCCACCCATTCTTATTTATCCCTTTCCTTTCTCCCTCACCCCTTTGGCTGCGTCATTTCGAGCCTCCGTTATTCCATACCCTCCCCTCCCCCATTCTGTCCTGGCTTCCTTTTGTACGCGCCGGGTCCAAACGAGATTAAAGGCGGAGCCGAGTTGTCACCGACCTGATTGGGAGGTGTAAGCAGGTTAGCGGTGCGGCTGCCAGATGTTTACAGATGTCGTGCTCTTGCCTCTCTCTTTCTCATCTGTTGCATTAAACATTGGAAAGTCTTCCTTTTTTTTTACCCTTCCTTTTCTTTTTTTTAACACTTTCCTTGTTGCCACCTCAAGATCTATCTTTGTGTCTTAAGATTTTCTCCGCGTGACCACGGGATGAGATTTCTTTTCCTACTTTTTTTGGGGTGGGGGGTGGGGGGGTAAGGAGTATTTTATTTACGTGTTGCTTGGTGTTAGTCATTTGGAATTTGCAATAAATATTTTTAAGAAATGATTATTAAAATCTGGTTTCCAGGGGGCTTTTTTTATGTATATGTTCATGGGCAAGTTGATGATGGAATGAAGATTTGTTTTTCGTAAAAGCTTGTTTAGAGTTTTTTTTTTTTTTTTTCCTTAAAACGAATTTCTGTTTTAAAATGGACGAAAACGGTATATGTTTTTCTATAATATTTTCTAAATAATATGAAAAATTATTTATGCGCTGCTTAAATATGTTTTGTCATTATTTTATGTTTTTGATATGCATTTAATTTTATCTTAGTATAAGTGGGGAAAATGTGAAAATCCAAAATCAAATTCTATTTGAAAAACATTTGTTTAAGTTTTATCTAAAAATTTATACATCAAAAATAGTTTTGATAATTTTTTTTTGTGTATATTACTTGACATGGTTGATCCGTTCCAAGTTCCAACAAAACCATGCTAAGCGAACATAGCACGTTTACCATAAACAAAACATACGATTATACTTTGTACTATCTGAGAATCCTTCAAGTTTGTTAAATCATGCTCTGTAAAAACTATAGTGTCATATTATTGCATAAGGGAATATAATGTTATCACCAGAATTATAGATGTACATCAAATTGTCAATCAAATAAATCAATTTTTTTACTATCTATCTGTCTGTCTGTTTATGCATATATAAAAGCGATTTCTGAAATATGCAACGAGTAATGAGAATTAATTTTGGTATGTGATCTCTACTTTCAACTTATAGATCTGTATGAAATTTTGAACCAAATATGTCAAAGTATAGATTGTGTGTACGCGTATTGTGTTGCGTGTAACAAAGTTAGCATGATAACTCTTGTTATCAACGAGCTTGCAATTTACGCAACGAGCTAGTTATTTTCTGTTGTTTTCACACCAATAATTGTGACATTGACTCATATTTGCCACCCGGGGGGGGGCACCTCGAAATGAAGATGAGATGCTTCCGGTATGGTGGTTGGATCTCGCCACCCTGATGGGTACATAAATAGGTGGGGAATCTGGCTTCTCCCGTCGATGACGGGACGTACTTCCTTCGGGAAGGGTTGTACCGTGGCCGGTGATGGCCCTTAGGACTCAACCCCAATTCCCGTCAATGTTGCTGTTGCGACGGTCCGGTCATTCAGTATTCTTTATCCGTGTGCCTTCGGGCGTGTCGGAGAGTCAGTGATATTACTTGTCTCATATTTTAGATCATGTCGATCAGAATAAAAATTCAAAATGCATACTCAAATTTTCTACATTGAACAATGACATTAAATGCAAAACCAACCATTCTGTTAAAGTATACCGAAAATTTGAGAAAAGAACACATCCTTGTAGTTGAATATTTTTTTTCCAAATTTTTATTTTTTGTGCCTGTTACAATAACCTTGTCTTAATAATTATATGAATATTTTGAATTATAATAAAGAATGAGTAAGAAACAAAATTAGACATTATATTAATTCTTTTTTTTAATTCTAGGATATTGTAAAGCCTCCTTTTCACATTTCAAAAACTTCAGTTTTGCTCTCATTAATGAATCATTATTAAACTTTGTTTTCATTCGAAAATTCATCAAACACATAATTATCTTCAATTCATTTCACTTGCATGTCTTGATTTAGTGGTATACGTACTTTTTCACAAGTAAGTTATCTTGTCCGTTTCCTTTCCATCAAAATTAATTCCGGAAACACTATTCCCAATGGGCGTAAAATTCTAGATTAATGACGTGTTCCTTTCGATGATTCAATAACTCTTTTTGTTTGGCCCATTGGAACGCATCATTACTTTGGAGCGGACTCACTCTCTCCATCGACGGCGTAATGAATGGAATTTTAAAAGTCGGAAAAAGCGAAACGAATATTTTCGACGAGTTGTGGGTACTTCTGACGAAATGAAAGGGAGTTCGGGAATTATCGAGTTTATCATTCTTGAACCTCGGATGCAGATCGGAAGCCCGGGTTAATTTCCGGATTTCAACGAGCGCGAACGAAAATTATTTAAAGTGATTACTCATTCAACCCATTTGCCCTTTGATAGCTGGCATGCTGGATTGAATAAATATCATTCTGGTGTGTGTTTTTTTATTGTTGAAATCGAAAGTTCCAAACGTTGATAAATTAAAAAAAATTTATTATTAATTTTGGTGGAATTTAATTATAAATATGATAACTTTTATAGATTTTTATTTTTCTGTTTTATGATTTTTTTCCCTTATTTAATTATTTTGTAATCGAAGAATCTTTTTACGGTAAAACTTTGATATCCGTTCCTGTTTAAATCTGTTAAAATAACACTTTATAGCTGTTTGATCATTCAGAACACATATTAATAATCGATGCAGGAGAGATAATGATACGGGGTATTCATTGAACTGATGATGATACCCCTTCTGATTTGCTTTGGAAAAAAGTGATTTGGCGAAATATGTTATGTATCAGAACAAAGATGCACATGTTATATAAAGTACCCACAGTTTTTATATTCTGGTAAATTAATTTTTCTTCTTTCGGTCAAAAAAAAATATATATATATATAAATCTCTTTTAATTTCGAATCAGCAAATATTGATTCGAATCGTTTTATGCAAGAAATGGGAAAAGGAAGAAAATGCATTCAAGAAATATTTTTGAAAATTAATGAAGACCAGGAGAAATTGAGCATGCTTGCATCTCTATGTATGTACGCCCTCATCTTTGTTGGCTGGCATTTCGTGAAAATTTAATTTTGCATAAACAAATATAAGTTAATTTTATAGGGATGGCATTAGCTATTTATCAACTATTATCAGGAACAAGTTTTTGAATCAGTTTTTACAATTTGACTGAAAATTTGTTCAAATTCATTGAAACTTTCTCAATTATTCTCAAATAAATATTTGAGAATCTGAAATAAATGAATATTTAGTGTTAAGTTGTACCTATTGATTTGCATTTTTTCCCTTTCAAATTGAAGAAATATAAAGAAGCTTATCTTGAACTACTAGAAACAAAAACTCAGCGATTCGAAACGCCATAATAATACATCATGCCAAACAAAAGAAATTGACATGTTTGCATCTCTATGTATGTACACTCCCATCTTTGTTTTGGTTGGCATTTCTTGAAAACTGAATTTTACAAAAACAAATATAAGTTAGTTTTATAGAAATGGCATCAGATATTTATCTATTACGATCACGAACGAATTCTTGAATGAATTTTTACAATTTGACTGAAAGTCGTTCAAATCATTAAGTTATTTTCAAATAATTTCGAATGAATATTTAGTGTTTGGCTTTATATATTGGTTTGAATTTTTTTCCCTACAAATTGAAGAAATATAAAGAAGCAAGCAGAGATATTTAACAGTTTATCTTGAACTACTGGAAACAAATACTAAGTGATTCGAAACTCCAAGATAATATACCTTGCCAAACAAATGAAGGCAACCTTACAAACTCAGGAAATTCCTAAGAACCGATTGACTTGTCGCATTTAAATCAAACAAATGAGATATTCGAAGCCCATTTATCAAGCCAAGATGGCTCGGAATTCCTTGCCACAAGTGGAATATTGCAATCTGGCTGTAAATCTCCTCTCGGCGAACTTGGATCGGAACCGAGTGAACATAAAACAAAGCAGCGAACGGTACACTCTTGTCCCAAATGCGATGGGAGATTGAATAAAGAGCGAACCATTCTTGTAATTAATGACAACATTTGAAGGTGGAATCCTTACTCCTGCTCCCGATAATCTCGCAAATGGAACAATAAATGTAATTACCGACGCCCACAACCCCAAACCAGCCGATCCTCTTTGCCAAACGAAGACGAAGAGATCGAAAATTCGGGAAAAGGGGTGCAGGTAGCAGCGTCTTATTTAACGAACTCCAAATCAAAACAAATGCAGACGGATTGTTTTCTTCCGATGGCTCGGCCTAGAACGGTTCTCTGATTCTATTGTAATTTGTAAAATCAAGCCACGAGTTCATTTTCTAAAGTAACTCCTTGTAACGAAAGATCGTCCGTCTTGGACCGAGGCACGTACCTTGTGTGCTTTGCAGTAATTGTTCTAGCTATTTACACGCGCTTTGCCAAGATTTATGCACGAAAAGTAATGAAAGGATTGAGAGGGGGTGAGCAATATGGAATTGGCCGAGGATGGATAGTTTGGTATTAATATCCGCAAGGGTGCGCGGGGGGGGGGGGGGGGTGGTGGTTTTGGAAGAAGTCATTTCTCAAGTTTTGGTTTTGCTTTCTTTGGAAGAGGATATGGGAAAGAGTGCCTGCTCACGTGATTGGGTAATTTTGAAGGATAACTCACAATTACCGAGAGTGAATTGGAACCTCATAGATTCTCAAAAATGCACGTTCGTTTTGTGTTAAAAATGGATCTGACTAGTATAGAATTAAACATTCATAGGAGTGGAATCTCTTAACATATGTAGGAATGCATTTCTATCTGAAGATTGAGATATGAGAATTGGCATTTTAGATAGTATATTTATTTTTATCGAATTTCATACCATGCCTGTTAATCTTTATATCTGTATGGGAGGGTTCCCCATCATCTTAACTATATTTTTTAATATACATAAATTTCTAATCAATTTTGTTGCAAAGTTTTAAGACGAAATTATATTTGTCAATCTTATAGCAAAAAAATTTATATCCTTGTTTTTCAATTATTGCTCTTCAAAATCGACTGACAATGGCTTAATATCAACGATGTGTATCTACTATTCATGACAATAAATGAAGATATTAATGTCTACATAACGGAAGAAGTATTAGTATCTCTTTTATGAATAAGAGTAAGCAAATATCGTTGGGAATAATATTTAGAAACCAGCAAAGGTGTTCTTGTAGAACTTTCTTGCATACTCTCTAATAAAAGTGTTATCTCAGAAAATGTCTTGCATGGCAGTGGCGTAAAATAGTCACGAAATATTAACCATTGGCGTGAATTAAGCATTTTTGCTGCTATCCGTGATCCTTTGCGAGTTTTGTAACGATTCATTCTTGGCTTAATATCCGAAAA
Organism: Argiope bruennichi; assembly: GCF_947563725.1. Classification (NCBI taxonomy): domain Eukaryota; kingdom Metazoa; phylum Arthropoda; class Arachnida; order Araneae; family Araneidae; genus Argiope; species Argiope bruennichi. The sequence goes on along the minus strand of NC_079151.1, from coordinate 127,881,261 downwards.
TCGAATTTCATACGTGCTTTTTCCAGCTTAATGCAATTGAAATTTGATGCAAAATTAAATGCCAAATGGATGCATTGAAATCATTGCATTTTCATGCTTCTGAAATGACAGGCCGACAGGTGGTCAACTTCTTGTTAAATTTGATAGGTGTCCACACTATAGATATTAAATCTGTGTACTAAACTTTATCTACTTGGCTGTTTGCATTTTGTCAGACAGATAGGCTTCCTGCGAACGGAAATTTTGTTCAAAATTTGCTAAACATTTACAAATTTAGTAATTATTTTGTATATCAAATTTCAGCCACCCAGCTCAAAAAGCGTTTTCAGTTATAATATTCACAGACAGATAGACTAATTAACAAATGGACAGACATAATGTCAAAAATGTCTTTTTCGGATTCCAGGGTTTTGAAAGTGCAGATTCGTCAAACTGTTGAGTTCGAATGTTTTGACGACTACAGTACTTGCTCTAAATTTCATATACGAGAAAGTAAAAAGATAGTGAAAATAAATTACCCGGATCATTTGCAGGAATATGCTATTGTGGACTAAAATATGTTCTTTCAAGTATTACGAGATCTTTCGTTGCTATCCTTGGGCTTAAAACACATGGCAGATTTAGACTGGCAATTTTCCTCTACAAACAGCTGCTATAAATGACAGAAAGTGACTATGCTTTAATTTATAAAGGATCAATAAAATGTTTTAACATAATATGATATCTACAAAAGTTTATTTCTTACTTAAATTTTTTTGTACTTTTATTTCTCAGATTCTAGAATGTTAATAATAAAGGCTTTTATAAAATAAGTCAGTCCTCAAGCAGTGTCTAAATATGCATGTTTAACAACAATAAGTTTTGTGGTCTTGTTTTTATCATGTGTTGATGCTTTCATTTGATTCTGATCTTGTGTCTGCGACCAGAAGAAAGTTAGACTGAAAATGCTTTCCGTTTCAGATCCTGTTCCCGCCCTCGAACACTACCAAGTGCTTCTGCAGCGCACGATGCGAATACAAGATTTGGAAATCGAAAACAGACACCTGAGAGAAACTCTTAATGATTACAGTAGGGAATTAAAAAGCGTTCGCAATCAAGGTACATATCTTCCTCTCTATTTTTTTTCCCTTCATTCTCTTCTCCTTTACTTTCTCCTTCCCCATGTTTATGATCTCATGTTCACGTTGTTATTCCCAAACCTTTACTATTGTTTGTCGACGGATATTAAAACCTTCCGCGCTTTTGTGTATGCGTTAGGATGGGTTTAATTCTACAAAATAGGGGTGGAGGAAAGATGAAAGGAGAAGGTGTTTACGTTTAACAATAAAGTGAATTCTGGAAATGTGCACATCCTTCCGTTTCTCAGCCCTTAAAAGAGATAGAATTGTCGAAAAGTGGTCGTCTCATAAAACACTGAAATAAACAGCAGATTAATTTTTTGAAATCAAATATTTAAGCAAAAAATAAAAGGATTCATTTTATTATATTGTATGACACTCCAGGTATCGGAAGAGTAGATCGAGTTAGCTTTAAAATATTTAGGTTGAGGATGTTTTCACAATTAGATTGGACCGCACCTGCATTGCTTTATAGCTATTGAATAGTCAAGCTTAGGATACTTTTAAGATATTTTTTTAAAGGAGCTTAGGGTATTTTTTAAAGTTTTACTAAACGGTATGGCGACTTTTGTTGTTTAAAATAAAGTAAAACTCCCAACTTTCATTCAAATAAGGTTGCTCTCAAGATTTTTTCCCCAAGAATTTATGGATCAGTCGAGATCAGACTAGATCCAGATAGTTGAATGATTTGCAAAATAAAGGATATTTCTGGAAAACAAATTAACAAAATTTTCTTATTTCGCTTTAGCTTAATGATTACAAAAGCAGTATTACAAATAATTATAAAAAAAATATTACAAATAGTGTATTTTATATACTTACATATTGAAATATACCCTTGCTCAACATAATATCCTAAAAGTCTGTTATGTCGTTATCTGTTTATTTGAAATTTTTTTTTCTCCCTCAAAGCGATTCGGATAGTTGGAGTTCTATTGATACTGAAAGGAAAACAATAGTCATATTCAGATGTGGTGTAATAGAATCATATTCAGGATTGTTTAATTTAGCATAATGATGCATTACGTACCTTTTCTTGTATTATTGTTCATTATTTAGATGAGGGAATTTACAACTCTACAATTCAGTGATTCTACAAGAGTAAGTGATGCTTAGGTGATGGTATTGTTTTTTTTTAATCTCCTCATCGTATCAGAGCGCTTATGTATAGCTTCCATATCTCCCCTTAAAACAGAGGTCCATGCATGTGTACTTTCCTCTCTTTTCTTCCCAGTCGCATGTCATTGCAATAGTTTTTACTAAAGAGCTCATTCAACTTGAATATTTTACAAATTAGTTACTGTAAAACACAACTGGAATCATGAGATTTTCTCTTTCAAGTTAAAAGACATTTTTGCTATTTTTTCCCCCTTTCTTTTTACCTTTCCCATACTGTATTGATTCATACCCATGTGACACATTACCATTCTCTCAATTATATTTTTAATATTGATCATTTTTAAGTATTATATGTTCCTAGCACTGTCACGTGATTAAAAAAACAGATAAAAATTTATTTCGTGCATAAAAATTCATTCAGAATGAAAAATAGTATCCGATGGTAACATGTGAAATATTTTGATGTTCAAATATCAATTTTTTTGGAAAGTAAAGTTTTGTGTTTTGAAGATTTTGATCAAGTGGTTAGATTTCATTTATCAACTCTACACTTTAAAATATGGACTTTGCAAATAGTTTTCTATTCAGAAAATATACTGTTTTAAAGAATAATTCCTTAAATAAAAGCAGCATAATATTTCTTAAATGATGCGTAATCTTACTAATTTTCTATATATATAAGAATATATTAGATCTGTTAGGCTAGGTATAAAAATTCATAAAGTTTGTATTTCATTAGTTCTAAAAGTTTAACGTATATAATTTGATTGGTTCCCATAATTGTACTCTCGGACCTCGTATTAATTTAGCGTTCAATCGCTTTCGACTTTTGTAGCTTAAAATTATCGGAAAATCCAAAGTGAAGAGAGGGAAACGTCATTTATTAATATTCCATGATAACATCTTTTAAATATCTTCGTTCCATGGAACATACTTGATTCTCTTATCACTGAATCATCGACTAAATTTCTTTCTGTCTCTCTCTCCATATATATGTATATATAATATTAAAAGTCTAAACAAGCACATGCCGAATAGGAAAGTAGAAAGCAGGAAAGAGAGACCATGAGAAAATATTCTGAACTTATACAGTTTTAGAAAAGAATTTGGCGATTCAGCATTTTGATTCCGTTGGGAAAATAATAGCCACTTAGCTAAGAAGTGAAAATAATTTTTAGAGTGTAGATTAAATAGAAATTATTATACATATATACCTCGGAATTTAACTTAATTTTTATAAAAAATTCGAAAATTCGTCGTTAATAATTTGCTGATAAACAAAAGAATGATTCTATTCAGAGTAACTTCAACTTGTATTCTTTATTTTTATATGCCACTTTGATAAAAGATTCCCAGTAAACCCAAAACAGTCTTTAAATTGCCAGTAATGCGCAGGTACTAACTGAAAATTTCGATTTTAATTCTAAACTCGAATAGGCATTCTCTATCAACCACATTTTTCTTCCAAATCGAATTGCAACTCATAATAAATACATATGGAAAGGCCAGTCTTCCTTGCGTTGCCTCCCCCAATAAGTTCCCACTCATTGAAATCCTGTTGTCCGTTTTTAAGTATAGGTGGTAGATCTCTTTTTGGATTCCAGGCCTTCGCTATTGGCCGGGCATCGTTCGCGTCCGGGCTATTATTGGGATATAAAAACTCAACTGGCTATGTAATTACGGCTACAAGTGTATTGAATCTTCAAGCTAATAGTACCTTTGTAAGAGCCTCCATTACGTCCAGCCTTGTGGGTCATAAGTTCTCTAAAAAGCCATCTTTTCATTCTTATTATTTTTTTCCCAGTGTATGTGCTTTTCCCTCTTCTAGTATTTAGACCCTCCCCGCCAGTCTTTTAAAACCACTGACGCGTTTGGTTCGCACTTAGTTGGAATTGTTGACATTGGATGATGGACCGTGAAATACAGTTTAGAGAAACGGGCACTGAAAGAGTGGTGGAAGTGCCCTTCTTTTGAGCGAAAGTTGGTTGACGCCTTATTGTTGAAGGCTTGTGTGTATATATGAACACCTTTTTTTTTCGTGAGCACTTATTTATTTTCTTTCAGCTCTTTGATTTTGACAGCGTTTTATGTAAGATTATTTTTCCCTCTTTAAATCATAATCATATGAGGCAGATTGAGATGGTTTAAAGAATTTTTATGGATTGAAATGTGTTGTTTCACGATTCCCCCAGTGTTTTGCTTTGTTTGAGAGGCTAGCACTTTTTTAATAAAATTCCTTTCTTCTTAAATAAATAATAATTTGTTTTTTTTTACTGTCTACCATAGATGAAATTGAATTCATAATAGAATGAAATATGTTAAATGAGAGAATTTAAATTTTATCTTGTTTACGATTATGATAAAGGTGTTTTTTCCTCTTGAAGTCCAGACAAATTATGGCATTTCTTATCTTGTCCCACTTAAAATCAAATTGTGTTTTGCGTACCTAACATAGATATAAAAATTAATTTTCACTTGAATTCGGTATAAATTTTATTAGCTGTTTTATGTATTTTAATAATCTAATTTTAAAAAAAAATCCTAATGTGTAGAAGAAATTTCTTTAATTACTTCAATTACTAGAAATTTATTATAGATTTTCTTCGTTTTTACATAATTTTACAACAATAGTTTTCCTTAATAGCTATTACTTTCTAATGCAAAATAGGTGTAAATTCTTCATATTCTAGATATCAAAATTATCTGTGAACATTTCTAATTCATTAAACTTTTTTACTTTCTCGTTACGAACTGTAGAAAATTTATTGCAGTCGTCAAAAAGTTAGAATCCCATATATTAACGCATCTTTACATCTTAGATCTCCCTGAGTTCTAAAAACACGTTTTTAGCGTTATATCTGTCTGTGACAAAGATAACTCATCAACGCTTTGAGACAGACACTAAATTTGTAGATTTCTATCTGATTTTGAACGGAATTTACGACATACACTAAATTTGTATTCTATCTAATTTTGAACGAAATTTTCGACAGACACTAAATTTGTATTCTATCTAATTTTGAACGAAATTTTCGACAGACACTAAATTTGTAGATTTCTATCTAATTTTGAACGAAATTTACTACAGACACTAAATTTGTAAATTTCTATCTAATTTTGAACGAAATTTTCGACAGACACTAAATTTGTAGATTTCTATCTAATTTTGAACGAAATTTACTACAGACACTAAATTTGTAGATTTCTATCTAATTTTGAACGAAATTTACTACAGACACTAAATTTGTAAATTTCTATCTAATTTTGAACGAAATTTTCGACAGACACTAAATTTGTAAATTTCTATCTAATTTTGAACGAAATTTTCGACAGACACTAAATTTGTAGATTTCTATCTAATTTTGAACGAAATTTACTACAGACACTAAATTTGTAAATTTCTATCTAATTTTGAACGAAATTTTCGACAGACACTAAATTTGTAGATTTCTATCTAATTTTGAACGAAATTTACTACAGACACTAAATTTGTAGATTTCTATCTAATTTTGAACGAAATTTTCGACAGACACTAAATTTGTAGATTTCTATCTAATTTTGAACGAAATTTACTACAGACACTAAATTTGTAAATTTCTATCTAATTTTGAACGAAATTTTCGACAGACACTAAATTTGTATTCTATCTAATTTTGAACGAAATTTTCGACAGACACTAAATTTGTAGATTTCTATCTAATTTTGAACGAAATTTACTACAGACACTAAATTTGTAAATTTCTATCTAATTTTGAACGAAATTTTCGACAGACACTAAATTTGTATTCTATCTAATTTTGAACGAAATTTTCGACAGACACTAAATTTGTATTCTATCTAATTTTGAACGAAATTTTCGACAGACACTAAATTTGTAAATTTCTATCTAATTTTGTCAGACTTCTAAAGGAAGTCTATCTATCAGGCTGGTCGAATATAAGTTTGCACGATAACTATAAAATTATGAGAGATAGACAGGTAAAATACGGTGCACAGATTTAACATCTACAGTGAAGACATCTATCAATTTTTGAACCAAACCCAACAAGGGGTTGGCTTTCTGTGGGTCTGTACTTTCAAAAGCACGTAAAAGCAATACCTCAAAAACACAATGATTTAAATACATCAAATTTGTCAAGCGATTTTGTAATGATAGTTGCAATTCTATATCAAATTTTTATTTCAATCAGTTGGAAAGATACGCGTCTAAAATCGCCAAGAATCACACGGTAGATTCAGTAACATTGCTAAATTCATGCCAAACATCAATATTTCGTAACTATAATTCAACAGCGCTATGCAAGCCATTTGCGGCTTTACCCTAAGTCCACAATTTTTTGCGAGGTGAGTGGTATACTACCTTTATTAGTATACGAAAAAGTTTTGGGGAGAGCTCTTCAGCTAGTTTTAAGCCAGATAGTAGTATTTAGCGACAATTACTTTATTGTTATGTGGCTTTATTGACTAAGCATCATGAAATGTTTTGGAGAATGTGTTATTAATATGCAACAATAAAGAATAACAAGATACGCCTCTAAAACCGCCAAGAATCATATGGTAGATTCAGTAACATTGCTAAATTCATGCCAAACATCAATATTTCGTAACTATAATTCAACAATGCTATGCAAGCCATTTGCGGCTTTACCCAAAGTCCAATTTTTGGCGAGATGAGTGGTATATCTTTATTAGTATACGAAAAAGTTTTGGGTAGAGCGCTTCAGCTAGTTTTAAGCCAGATAGTAGTATTTGGCGACAATTACTTTATTGTTATGTGCTTAATAGACTAAGTTTCATGAAATGTTTTGGAGAATGTGTTATTAATATGCAAGAATAAAGAATAACAAGCATTTCCTGAAGTATAAAGAGACAATAATAGGACATATATTTATATTTTAAGTGTACTGTAACATTTTATGGCCATGCAATAAACTATTAATAAGAACTAAAAAATTGATGCAACTTTACAGCGCTTTCATTTCTCACAAATTGTTTCATTTTGTTACTATTTGTGGCACCACCACCACCTACGAATCGCTCGTGAATGATCCATACAGGTGCTCTCACACTTTTATGTGTATATTACAGCACGCTATGCCTCCTTAAATGCATCGTAGCGGATTGGAATTGCACAGCTGATGACTTACAGGCATTCTCTATCGTTCGAAAACTGCCCAAAACAATTTTAAGGGAATAAGAGAAATGAAAAACCATAAACACAGATTAGAAAAGGATAAAACTATTTCGAAAAAAAGCCTAGGTTTTGGGAGGTGGGTGCAGCTAAAAACCCGCTTCAATATAAATTCAAACCCGCACATAATAGCTTTATTTCTGCATCATAATGAGCGCATAAATTGCAGATAACGATTCCATGCGAAAAGGTGATCACGATAAATGAATTTATTACCGTCCTTAAAAAGGATCATTTCTACAATTTTACGTAAAAGAAAAACTTTCTTGTTAACGATCTGGGCAATGCCGGCAATTTGAAAGTTAAAAAAAAGAAAGAGGAAAAATAAGAAATATTTTGGTGGGAAAAAAAAATGCCGATGTTATATAATACCCCACCTTTCCCACTTAGAAAAAATACCTTTTTATTGGAACGACTCGCCAGAGTTTTTGCTTCATAGAAACCCATTCCAAAAACTCGGAGCAATCGTTCGCCACCACCACCACCGAAGAACTCTGGCCCACCTCCACTCCCTATCGTCTGCGATGTGTTAAAATCGACTTTAAGAGCCTCGGCTTCAATTGGGCGAGACTTTTCGCAAGTTTTCTGCTGTTGCCTTTTCGCTCTTTCCTTGCTTATTGTTGTGAGACAATAAAATTACGACATTCATTCGGCGACGTTATTCGGAGGGGGGCTGCCCATTAAAACGGAGCATCACGCCGAGAAAAGGGGCATTAAAACTTAACACCTAACTTAGTATTAGCATTTTTCACACCCGGGGATGTCCCATCCCCCTGCCACCCCAGCAGAACGTATACTTTATCGGTGAGAACTGCTTTCATTGCATTAAAATAATTGTCATAAATATGCCTCTCTCAGGCGGCCAGCCGTATATATAAAACTATCCAATCAATAAGGGGGGTGGCAGTATGCGGAAGGGGGGGACGGAGTGGGAATCCATTACTTCTTACTGAAGTGATTGGTGCGTGGAATTAGAAAAGGGGGTAAGCACCACTTGAGGCTTTTGTGAAAGGGGAGGAGGGGTTCATTCGGAATTGCACAAATATATATATAAATGTATATATGGAAAAGCATATATCGTGCAGATGAAGGAGAGAGTGTAGTCGCATGCAGATGAGGTCCAATACGGCTGAAGGCAGGGGGGGGGACTCTTATTTCTCGTTACGATATTTTAATGTTATTCTTCTAATATTTATAGCGGTAATTTCTGCGTAATGAGAGGCAGTTAAAGCCGCCGAAAACCGTCCGTGAGCCCGCATTCACGGCTATCTTAATCATTAGGCCTAATGCCGCATTAAAATCTCACTCTCACTGTTTTCACGTCCCTTCTATCCGAAGGGGGAAGGTTTTCGAGAAGAAATAAAATTCAATCATGAGTTTTCTTGTAAATGGCTCGTAGCCAAGCTGGGGGATTTTCCTTGGATTCGGATCCACTGTTTTCTCTCTCTATTAACTACCTTCGCTGTTTTTCCGTTTTCAGCCGTTTAATCGGCAATAGAGGGGGAGGGGGAGTTGAGGATAGGTTGAAATCTTAAAATTCTGTTATTGGAGATGGTTTGGGTGGAGGAGGGGTGACTTCAAGAAGTTTTGAGGAAGCTTTAAGGCGGATATTAGAGGTAATCGAAAATGGATCGTTTTGGAATTGAAGAGAGAACATTTCTGGAATGAATGGACGTAACGGGTCTGGGTTCCGGAACCAATGCCAGTTAAAAAATGCTATGAACGAAAATTGAAATTGGCTGACGGAATATCTGATAGAAATATGAACTTTAGAATCATACAGTGGTAATCCTTTTGCTTTGGGAAAATAAAGAATTTTATTGTTGAATTTTCTTTTTAAATATTTTTGTTCCAATAAAACTTTTTATTGCTAAATGCGATAAGAATGGTTTGATGTTATAGTTTAATTGCAATATCATTTTATAGGCAAAAAATACATTTCTGTCTTCTGTAAAAAAGTTTTATTAAAAGAACCTCTGAAGGCATAAAATTTTATTACCAAATATTTCTAGAAGATAAAAATTCAAGTAAATATTTTATGTAAAATGACTGGAAATAACTTATACGATTAAAAAATATCAAACATAAAAAATAGAGATTGATATTTAATATTTTGTTTGCTTGTATTTTTTTATTAGTGGATGTTTATGTGAGAAAAATTAATCTTTTATTAATGTGGAAGATAATTCATCACAATACTTTTTTTTCTTCACTAATGAGATTTATTCATCGAATCTTTTTATATTTCTTAAAAATAAGTAATAAATATTCAGAGCGTTTCTAAGATATATAAAGGATAATCACGTGTAAGAACTAATTTTAAGCACACTTTAGATTGAAAGAATCATTTTATTTCTACTTATATGAAATTGCTGACCAATTTTTACAATTTAGAAGCAATCAACTAATTATCGCTTTGGAGAACTTTAATTGATTACTTTTTAAAAACTATTTGAAATCAAATCACTTTTCCACCGTTATTCTATTGATCACATCAAACATTGTTGTGAATCATTCCAATATTTTATCTTTAACTGGGCAAATTTCTTCGAAGAAACACTGTATACTAATTCATCACGATTTCATGGATAAGTAAGGTTTTTTTAAGTGTCTCAAATGAATAATGGAACAGTGGGAATACAAAATAATGATAAATAAATGCGAGCAGTTTTATTACAATGATTCGAAAAACCTTAGTAAATCGGCACATTGTGATAATGAGCAAGTTTGAATGGCTCAATAATCGGTAATCAAAATGTGGGATTGCTCTTATCAACTTTCGCCAGCGCCATCGGTCATAAAGTTTCAGCAAGAGGCAGTAAAAGCTTGATAAAAATTAGTGTAATGACAGCTTTCTTTAAACGCGTTGTTACACAGTCTTTTCTTGACAAAGTGGAGGTGAATGAACTGTTACCTCTGGCGCGTGTGTCAGGTTCCTGGAAAGAACTTTTAAATGGATAAATATGTCTCCGGGAAGCATTTAGGACTTCCTGTAATGAGGCTTTTATTTAAAGCAAACAGAAACAATTTGTTAAACAGTATAAGATGATATTGAGAAGAATGCCAGTGTCATTCCATGAAGAAAATTTCGTGAAGATGTGTTGGTAAAGAACCGTTTTCCGAAATTGCTATCTTTGCAAATCCAATGAAAATTTGTTTCTTGATTTTATATTTATTCAGCAATCCAGAGACGACTATAAAATTTCCAACCAGTGACCTTTTCCTAGCGAATAGATATAGAGATATGGACAATGAATATTTATTTATAAGGAGATGTTGATGGCGTACGAAAATGAATTTTAATTAAAACTAAATTATAAGACTATAAATACATTTGTTAAGGAATGGTAGCGAATCTGAAAAACTGGTTCTGTTGAAAGTTTTCGCTACCAACAAAATTATTTTTCACAATTTAAGAACCCCTGCATTTCTACTTAATAAATTATTATTTAATTATTTAATAAATTATTAATAATAAATGCTTCTATTTAATAAATTTAATTGATTTATTATGTTACTTGAATAAACAGAATTTAATTTTTTTGATTAATTATTTTATAATCTTGTCAATCGTTTTATCATTAATATTGTTCCAGCTTTCTATTTATTGAACATTTGTACAATATTGAATGCAGCGATCATCTGATATATAAACATTTTTTAAAAATAAATACTCAAACTTAAAAAAAAATTATTACTTTAGGAATACATTCTATGAATTCGAAATTTTCATAACATTTGGTTCATATTATTACCAATATCTGACTGTTGAGGGTCCTTCTTCTCTCCATACCTCACCCCCTTAATTTTCTAATATTGAGAAGCCTTTGTTACAATTTGAATCCTTTTTTTTATAAGTTATTGCATGAAACAATCAGCACAGGTCTTTCAAAACGAACCACACCCACCGCATACAAAATAAAAGGGTTGGTACCCAGTGCTTGGATTACTATAACCAATAAATACCCCAAATGGATCTGAAATCTGAGAAATTTAATCACAATGAAATCATTGGGAAATTACTTAAAATTAATAAAGAAAATGAAATTAATATGCGTGTAAAATAATGTACCATTTAAATATATTTTGATTTATTGTTGTAGAATGGTTTTTTGTTCTTGAGAAAGCTGCTCTAAAAGTGCGCATTGTATTCGATTCAAAATGTTTTCTGATTTGAGAACGGAACATCAGAAAGATTGCCAAAGCTGGAAAAAACCCTTCGAAATAAGCAAAAATCGAAAATACAGACGTAAATCTGATTTCCATTCGGATTTAGTTATTTTTCTGGTAGCGATTTCTGGGAAACAGACAGATGGGGTAGGGGATAGGAGCGAGCGAACAACAGGTATCGGTATTCGGAGTAAATATGTAAGCTGTCCATAAATCTTTGCCCATTATTGTCGCGTTTTTATCGGCCAAAAAAGCAAGTGCGAGGTGCCAAAGACAAAGGCAGGAAATCGCCCCCATTTGAATACGATCGGAGAATTCATGAATGCTTAATGCGATGTTCGAAATCGTCTCATTGGATGTTTTTTTGATTGCCACCGCTGAATTGTGGGGATAGAGTTTCTCATTGTTGAGAGCGAATCTTATATAGGCCAGTGGAACTGCTGCCGCAAGACAATAGGGACACCCTGTTGCCCAATTTATGGCCAAATGCCGTATCTCGTGGCTGTTCGAATTTTACGCCTGATAGATTTTGGATTTCTTCGGCTGTCTTGTTATCCGAACGAAAGTGAAAGACGACAAAATGATTCTCGGGATTGGACTAGTGGGAGGGAACCGATCATGGTTTTCTCGGAAGATTATAATCTCAGATTGGCAGCTTCGCTTGAACCGCCGTACTAGCTTTTGCATTTGTTCACAAATTGTTTTACAGATAATGTTGCTTTTGTTGCATCATTTGATTTTTTTTTCTGTTCCATATTGACGTGGACTGTGACGGCCAGTTATCTCAGAAAAAAAAAAAAGCGGAAAATATTTCTGAAATGAAATATATTTTTGTGATAAAATAAACGAATAAGCATACCATTTCAAATTTTATTTGTCCAGCATTGTTAAATCGAAGCTAGAATGTCAAACTGCATGCATTTGATCTGAATTGGATAAACAAAATTTGATATCTATTAATCCGATTATATTAAAAGAAATTTATGTAAATATGTTAACAAATATATTTTGCTAGTCTTTTTCCTCTTTCATTTTCTGTTCTCAATAACTCAAATATAAATTAATTTTATTTTCCTATAAAAATAAAAATGTATCTTTAACAGAATATTTCTGATCTGTATTAAAGAAATAAAGACCAAATTAAGCAATATGTATCAAGTCGGAAATGTTTTTTCACAAAATAATGAAAGAAAAAAGACCAAAAGTATTAATTTAAGTAGAAAAAAAATAGAAGTGCAACTTATTTGGCAAATTCCATCTTTTAATATTTTTTCCAAACGATCTATTTGCAATTTAACAAAAATAGCAAACACCTCACTTTAAACTTCTGTGCACTTCATTTTACTAGTTCTTCAAGTGATTTTGCACCACTTGTAAAAATTTTTGAAAAATACATTCAGTTGACCTAATCCTAACATGTAATCTTCATAGTATACTTCTTTTTTAAAAACAAAACAAGTGTAGTAGATATAAATTTTTCACTCTCTTTCCGTAAAAGCAAAATAAATATTAGCACCCTAAACAATTTCGGATCTATGAGAAGAGTAAGCAAATATGCTAGCACATTTTATATACTCTTCCCTTTCACGTAAGTTTATCAGATTTTGTTTATATACTTGTGGCAACAGTAAAATATTTAGAAATAATTTCATTTTTATTTTAATATGATTATCTGATAAACTAAATATTAATACTTGCAGGAAATACAGTCGATTCTCAGTTTAAAGATGTTTGTCATAATAGATATTCATTCATGATATAAAATGAGGGGGAGGGGGAGGCTGAAACCTACATATTTATTTTATTAATTTTCACACATCCTTAAATGTAAAAAAAAAAAAAAATCTATAACCTCCTTTGTACAGATTTATTAAAAAGAATTCAATTTTCATAACAGTATTTGAACCTTTTAAAAAGTAAAACGCGTCATCTCTAGCATTTTCTTGAAACTGTGATCTGCCAATCGTATTATATTAATTGCTGTTAATATTTCTTCATTTTCATCTTTATCACTCACTCTAGAGTCCTCGCTAAATTATGTAGCCCTTAGCGATATGCCTTTCTTCGTTTGATATTCAACAGTCATAAGATTTTCACCAACGTGGACGAAATTAGACGGCTAGTTTTTTGTTGTTGTTGTCGTTGTCACCATAGCCAGATTTATCAATACTGCGCCAATCATATGGTTGGTAATACAAATCTGGCTGAAGTACTAAAAATTATCAAAAGACTATTAGACGAAGTTAATTTTTTTCCAAAGCCTGTAAAAGTGAGCAATGAAAAAATTCATTCAAATTAAATACAACTAATTTCTTTCAAAAAGATAGGAAATATTTGAGCAGGAGTATTTCCCCACTAAGTCATAAAAGTTTGAGGATGATCCCAATTGTTCTAATAGTTGATGATCAAGAAATGAGAATTCAGTTAAAATGACATTCAGTGGCAAGTGGGAATTCCGATAAATAAAAATTAGACAGCTATATACTTTTTTCAGTAATTCCCATGTCTTTCAATTGCTGCCATATTTTACAACAGCCGATTTGGTTGATTTTGATGGTATTCGACGGATAAAAAGTGATAACACATTGCAAAAACACGCACACACTGAAAATGTCCAGGAAAAAAATTCGTTATATGGAAATTATCTTTTATTAGGTAAATAGCAGGTTAATGCCGTTCAAACTCTTTTCTATAGAAAATTTTAGGAATAGGAAAGAATTCTGTAATATATTACCTACTCTTATCAGTCTTATACCCAGTCTGACTGCCATTGTGCAGGATGCATCGTTTTCACATTCTTGTGAAATAATGTTTATTATAAAAGCCATAAAATACCAAAATCTTTCATATGAATTTTTAGGAAATTTTAACAAATCTACCACTATGTCTATGATTTCTAAGCATTATTGCAAATCTACAACTCCTATTAAGCTTGTTCATTTTCGTATCACGGTTGCTATTCAAAGAATTTTTTAGTTATTTCTTCACAGTACAAGTTAAACTGCTGCCAAAGTGTATGCAAGTGCATTAAAATCTCTTGCATGACAAATTATTTTTACTTTTGAACTTAGTATCCCATGAGATTACTGGAAGTATTTTGAGCTTTGGTGCATTTCCAAGGATGATATTTTCTTTTCTTTTTTATTTTGTTCCTTTTTTTTTCTCTTTATTTTCTTTTCTTCCTTTCTTTTCTTTTTCTTCCTTCTTTTTAATCTCGTTAGACGCGTTATAATGGTGACTTTTGAGTTTGTTTCAAAGTTACCATAAATTAACACTGTTTATTTTCGGAACTTGTCATTCTCTTTTGTTTCACTTGACGGCTGTTGAGTTTGGATGTGTCTGTTAAGTGAAGTAGTTTTGACATAATTATGTGTGAACCAAAGTACCTGTGTTTATTTTAAATCGTGCAATGCAAGGCTTTCCTTTTCGAAATTTTGGGTATTTGTGTAGCGGTAGGAAACAAAGTGATGAAATGCATTTTTACTTTGTTCGAGATGTTTATTTTTCTAATGTTCTATAAATTATATGACTTGCATAATTTTTTACTTCAGTAATCGTTAATGAATTAATAAGAAAATTTTCTTTTATATACTTACATTAAATAACAAGGCGACTTCGAAAAAGTATGAAATAAGTAATAAATTGTAAAATGTAATACTTTGTGAGTATTATCTATTTATCTTCTGTTGGCGATCTCCTGTTTTGTTGAGAATATTGGTTACGTTCAGTTGTATTTGAATATTTTATGCATGACTTGATTTTTATGATTCCCTCAAAAAAGTAATTTTAAGCATCAATTTGTAATATATATTAAAGCCATTTTTAATAATTAGACAAGTTAGATTTATTGTGCGCGTAAACTTCCTTAATGGAATCAAATCCCATGACATCATATAGTGCCATTAAAATTTTGTGTTTGAATAATTTGTTTCAAACTGCACGTTGTCTTTTGCGGTAATATTATTTCGTTTCTGATTCTTCATATAAACTATACAGATAATTAGGGGTATCTTTTCCCCCTCTTAGTAATATAAATGGTCCTTTTTCCTTAGAAATAACAATAGAATAAAATAATGCGACTAAATATTGAAACAGTGAAAAGTGGTTGTAACAATAAAAACTATAGTAAAAATTATTTGAATTTATTTTTTTTAAGGTTGTCAAAATTCAGGAAAAAAACTTCGTGGCAACTAAAATTGATATTACTCAGATATATATATATATATTTTATTTATTTAACTTTAAAATAATGTGAGACACTTGATGACAATGATATTAACAATCGATGTCAATGATATTGACTTGATAACAATGACTTGTGAAATGATATACAAATATGCATAAAGACACACATTTTTCTTTATTATTAGTATAGATAATAATGAAGATTATTAGAAATCACTCAGTTAATATTATATGATCTTATAATGCTACTCTCTTTTTCAATACTGCTTATAATTATGCAATTATATCTCCTTTCCTGATTTTCAGTTATAACTTTTTCTGCTCTCTAAATTAAATGAGTTGGAGTCGAGAAAGCTAGGAAGCCATAATTTATATATATAACAATTAAAAGTGCATATAAATTCATATTGCTTCAATGTGATTTTATTTGATCGTGGCCGATGTATTGCTGCTCTGCATCTATGGTTGATGATTTTCTATCTTGCTATTTACTTTCATTTCAGTTACTTGTATGTAAGAACAGCAATAAACTTTTATTGAAATTTTAAGAAAACAGACTTTTTAATTTTTATTTTTTATTTTTCTGATATCTGTGTTATTAGATCGACTATAAAATTTTAATTAATAATTCAGTCTGTATGAAACAAATAAATTTAAATATCTTGACTTAGATTATGTTTTTAATATAAAAACTATAGCAATGCACAAAAATAAATGGCATGCAATACATTGGAAAAGTTTGTTTGCTATAGAAAGGTGAATGTGTATTAAAATATTATATAATGAACCTATCGTATTAATTCGTTTCTTTTAACCTCTCAAAATGGTAACTTTTTCTCAATCTCCCTCCTTCTGGTTAGGATGAGCCTGAATCTGTTAAATGCATGTCACAAGTGTCTAATCTTATGTGAATTTTCATTCACGTAAAGCATCACATTATCAAACTAAATCATTCACATTATCATATCAAAATGAAAAGATAAATACTATTAAATCTTCATTTATCAAGACTTTAGTGATGTTAATTACCTCTAACCTGTTCTTTCAAAAGAAGGAAGCAAAGAGTGTTCGAAATGCATATAAAAAATAAACCCACTGGCATGAAATTTGATTTGTATGTTTCTATCAGTCGCATTAAAAATATGGTAGGATTAAACCTTCGATAATGAATTTTTTTTAGGATGATAATTTTTCCTAAGACATGTAAGGTGGTTTATTTAAAACGGTAAAGTGCTGCAAAGAAAAATAATTTCTAATTCACCCTCTTCTAGATGCTGAAAATTTCTAAAAATGTGAGACGTCTTCTAATGCGCCCAACAAAGAGAGGAAGATATAAAATATAGTAAAATATGTAATAAACGAAGCAAAATCTCTATATTATTAATTTTTAATTATTTTATCAGAATTTGAATACTATTAAATAAATAAAATAATAACATTAAGAAGCATTATATAATTCATAAAACATGTTCCGCTCGCAATTTCACACCAGGTTTTAATAAAGATTGGTCAAAGCCAAGTACTAAGGATTATAGATTTAAATAATATATAATACTCTACTTCGCGCGTAATAGTTGAAACATTGTGCATAGATTTAATTTACTTGAAAAAATCTTTTTTGGGGAAAAAAAGGATAAGAAAAGGAACAGCTGTCTGTCTGGTGCGAATGGTCTATTCTGGGAATAAAAGCTAAATTCTTATGAAATGATGTACATTTTTTTTCTGTATGATGTTTTTTTTTTTTCCAAATGGAAAATACAAATCATATTGGATGTGTAGACTACATTGAAAAATAAAACCACACTTTTTTATATAGATTCTCCAAGTATTTGTGGGTCCTCAGACAGCGGAGGAGGGAAAAAAAATGGGCATTAGGCGAGCCATTGTTCGACGTTCGATTATCAACAAGTGGTCGCTGCCATAAATTGCAGGCTCCTGATCTGAAAACCGTGCGGTTCGATCTTAAGTTCCCGTTACATCATCATCCTGGATGTAACGTGATGTAATCATTACCCACAAATACTTGGAGAATCTTAATGTCAACGAAAGAAATTGAAAAAAAGAGAAAGGAGGAATCGTTATTCAACTTCTTTCATTTGGGCAATCGTGAACTGCGGGTTTGGTTGCGGTACATCCCAGTCAATATACCGTCACTAGCTAATGACATTTAATGATGGCGCCTATGTCATCAGCAGAAACGACGCCAGCCAAGAAAGAAAGCAAGAGATCCGAGTATTGTGTCGTCCTTGCCTTGCCTGTAAGCAGAACGCCTCGTTCATCTTTCCTTGCCTTGATAGGACTTTTGGAACGCCAGAGATGCTTCGACTGTTATTTAGTAATCGACCGTATCGGAGGTCTGATGGGGTGGGCTGGAAAAATATAATCGCCATCGTGTAAGAGCTATTTTTGAGGCATTGTTGATGAAATGAAAGTGACCAGAGGTTTGGCATTCATCCTCACTAAAACTGGCGTCGAACACGACTTGGCATGGGATTTAAAAGGTCGTGCGTCTTAGAAATAACTTGTTGAAAACACGGATATCGACAAGCTGGGAACATTGAAATGGTGCTCTGTACTTGATGTGGTTAATTTTTTTTTCGTTTCCTTTACATTTTGAAGAATATTAATAGTGTAATCATATGTTTATAAGAACAGATAAACTATTAACACTCTTCAAAATTTGTCAAAAAATTTTGTTGTTTGTAATTGGTTGTAATTCTTAAGTGGAAGTTATTGTCAAAATAATTGTACATAGCTCTTGAAACATTTTTTACATATGTGTGCGTTGGAAAACTGTAGCTCTGCTACTTTTTATATATCTAACTGTTTTTTACTTCAGGATCTTTATTTTATAAGCCTTTTCTCAAATACTCACTTAAAAGATACTCTGTTATACTTTTAAAAATAAAAATACGCTTTAAAAATAATGATAAATGTTTGTTATTTATCATGGTATAATTATATTTTTTTATTCAAGTATTATTAAGAAAGTTTTGAAGGATAATAATCAGTGATTTTTAATGTGTTATTTTATGATATAGTCATCATATTAATTTGATAATGTTTGTTGGCTTGTATACTATTTGTAAATTTCATCATTCTAAAACTGTACGAATGCTTTATAAGAAATGTCGTTAAACCTATAGTGATCAAATTTTTGATACAATAGATTCTCAATAAGAAAATTTTCAAAATTTTAATTAAATTTTTAGCTAAAAATTTATTAAAATTAAAAATTTTTTGAATATATTTAATAATTTTTTATTTTTTTTTACTACTGAATCTATTTGCACCCTCATTAAGATGGTTTAAATACATTTCATCTTAGTGAAATTTTTTTTAAGGATAATTACTATAATATTTATTTTTGCTAAAGATGAGACTCTTATTTTATGAATTAGAGGATTTTACTTAGTTTTGTTAAAAATTATGAAGGCGAACTCTTTTTTTAAATCGCAATTCAGATTCAAGGTTTCCTAAAAATACTTTGTAAAGAAGCTAGTGGTTTTTTTTTATGCGCAGTGCTATAATAATATAAAGTAATTCAATGCTATGAAAAATGTAATCGCAAAATATGCTTCAGTGTTATTAAGATAATTTCACTTAAATAGTTCATAATATGAGGCTCAAAAACATTCAATTGTGTTTCAGTTCATAATGCATGTGCAAATTGGTAGACCTTATCAA
Organism: Argiope bruennichi; assembly: GCF_947563725.1. Classification (NCBI taxonomy): domain Eukaryota; kingdom Metazoa; phylum Arthropoda; class Arachnida; order Araneae; family Araneidae; genus Argiope; species Argiope bruennichi. The sequence goes on along the minus strand of NC_079151.1, from coordinate 127,861,791 downwards.
ATATTGAAAAAAATCCGGAAGTTGTAGATAAAATTATTTGTTTCAGAATTTGATTAATCCCATGACAGGATAAAAAAAGAGAGAATCTAAAAATAAGTGCTTTATTTCATTCGAAACTAGCATGTTCTACTGTTAGACTTATCGAATCATAACTGTTTGATTATTAACTTCACTTTTCGTCAAATTTATGCAGCTATTTGGTTTTATATATCTGATTTTAGAACTTGATTCATTCGCTTTTATTACTTTGATCATTTATTGCTCTAGACTTTTCAAGTTGCATGTGTTATGGCATCACATTAGATATCACATAGGAAGAAAATAGATACTTCTAGAAAGGGAAAAAAAAAAGCTGTTACTAAAGGGGAAAAAACAAATGTATTCCAAAAAATCTATAGAATTAAACGTGATCCAAAAGCTATAGTGCATATTTTATAGGTGGTAAATATTATTTTTCCTTTAACACCCGAAGCCTACGCATGCTCTTTGCATACATAAAACCTACGCATGACCAACCAAAAAATTCTATAACCTTCGTTTCCTTCCCTGTAACTCGAAAAGAAGTGATTTAAAAGCAGTAAAAATTGCCTTTGTTATTTAATTTCTTCGACTTACTTATATTCATTACGATTCGATGCCAAAGTTGCAAAGCGGGCGACCCATTACCAAACTCTGGCCGCAACAGGATCTTCCAGACACCAATGCTCATTAGTTTCCGATTTCTCCCTGCCTTTCGTGTTATAAGCACTCTTTTCTTCTGCATAGAAAAAAAAGAGGAAAAAATAGGGGGTCTCTGTTTTCTAAAACGTCGTTTCTCTTCTTTTTCTGGTCCTTTTATAGGTACCTTCTATCACGAATTTCGCGTAAAGTATCGCTTCACCTGGTGGCAAGAAAAAACAGTCTTTTTGGAAGTCCAGTCGCCTTTTCATTTCTTTCTGTAAGCGATTATTAACAATTATTTGCAACACAGGTGTAAAAGAGAATTGAATTCCGGATCTTGCCCAAATTTATGATTTAAGCATGGAGGGAAAGGGGGCCGTAATGAAACAAATTGGAAGGAAATTTAGAGACCTAAGAGAGTTGTTTTGTGATAATAGAAGTAAATCATTGAATATTTTTAATAAACTAATAGGTTTCTTTTCCGAATTCAGCCTGGTTTCAGTAAACTGTCACCTTACCTTGGGTTATTTAATTTTACATTATTAAAACGATAAAACGCAATGAATGTAATGAAGTTTTACAATCTTATTCTAAGCCACAAAGAGACTGAGCTTAATAGAGTTGTAAAAAGATGCCGAAACTGAATCAAGTCTGATTATATCTATTGTTTCATTACATCATGTTTGATCCAAATAAAATATTATGTGTTCCGAATTATAATTTAAAATTTAATTGTGTCACGACTGTTTAAAATAATGCATTTTAAAAATCTTTTGTTTCTTTTAAAAAATAAATTTGCATGACATTGATCAAGAATTAATTGAAGAAATTGTTTTTTATTTTATTCATTGTATATCAATATTTCATTTTTTCTGTAATTTTTTTATTTAGGTATTGAAAATAACAAGAGGTATAAAAAGATTTCTAGAACATATTTTGTTATTCAGACATTTTAGTACTTCAGTAATTTCAAAATAAATGCATTTACTTTGAGTTCGGACTACTGTATATAACCAGATATTTGATTTACAATTTTAATGGAGTCTTCTCTTTCTCTCTACGAGAATTATTTGAAATTTTAGTTGGAATAACTTTTGGCAAAAATAATTTTTAAAAATCAAGATTAATCAAATAATTTTTTTTAAATAAAATGAAATTTTCCATAACATTTATCAGAATTTACTTTCTTTCTCTAGATTAGCTATTCTGTTGACCGACTTCTTAATATTGCCATTGACTAGAGAAGGCAATTCTGGCATCATCATCTTGTTTAGAGATTATTTTTAAGAGAAATTTTGATTGGTTAGATAAATATAAAAACAATAAAAGAAACTTGAAATAATCACTAATTTTTTTTATTACCAGCATTTTGTCCCTCCTAAAGAAATTGACAAACCTTTATTTATTTTGAACTCAACATAATTTATTTTCACTGATTAAAAGCACAGTTTAAAATAGTAAAAAAGACTACCAAATTAGCCTCGTGTTTACATCTTGGATATTAGTATATTCAAAATTTTATTCAAATTTTTAATTAAAAATCTTTTTCTTCGGTAAATCCGAAACATATTTAAGTGTAAAAACCATTTTATCCTTCTTTTGAATTCGAAAAATAAACTTTTCAGTGATGCCAATTCTTTCTCTAATTTTAACATTAACGTTTAAGTAAATATTTTTAGATGTATTTTGCCACAATCATTTTCATTATTTTATTTATTTCGTTTCGATTAGTTATTTTTGTTTCGTTTAATTATTTCGTTTATCTCGAGTTTTGACAATATTAGTAGTAACGTTATGTGCACGTTGCCACTGCTGTGTAGTTAACCTTTTAATTGTTTAGTCGTTTTATTAACTAATTAAATTAAGAATCCATTGAGTACTTGAAGTGTTTGTCAATTATCTGTAATTTTTATATCGAATTGTAAAGTCTCTGAATGATTTAATTGCCGCCTATAAGTTTCAGTGAACGCAGACTGAAAAATCAGGTCTCATGCTTGTATTAGTATGATGAGATGTTTTGAATTAAAGATTGAACTCTCTTTTATTTATTTATTTATTTTTACATAATTTATTTCTCTGAATTATAAAGTCGATGTGGAAAAAAAATAAAAGCTTGCATTCAGTTTCTGAACTAAATTGTCACATTTATATACATAGCAAACATGTTCAAAACCACGATCCCATCGGAAACAATAGATGACGTATGCCACAAACGGTTCGCACAACTTTATTTACTAGAGTGCAATCTAACTGAGATTTGCGAGCGAATTGTCTTCAATCCGAGGCCTCGCACTACCACTAAGTCCTTTCTCACTATAATTCGCCATCTGAATTTCAGTTTAGTTCGATTCCATTCCTCACTTTTCTTTTGATAAGATTCACGGAAGAGATTAATACTTATTCCTCACGACGTACTGACCTCACACATTTAGGAGGATTTAGGCCCCTAATGGGTTTGCTCCGAATATTAATTAGAAGCTTTTTCGTGTTTGCTGGAAGAACGAGGTTTGTATGGTAAAATCTTCCAAGATGTGAGCTAGTTATTTTTTTTTCTTTTGCACTGTCTCTCTCTCTCTGTCTTTTTTTCATTATTTTTTCAGTTTCGTGAGCACTTGCTAATGCGGTAATAAGTTTTGGAGAAGCTGCTTCAAAAACGTGCCCGTTCGTCAATCGGACGTGGGTTGACACTCTGTAAATGTTTCGAAATGTCTCCGACACAAACAACATTAACCTCGAATTACAAGGGAAAAGAGCCAAGTATGGAAAATTATGTCAGAATTTGTATGATTTTAGTCGAAAATTATTGTTATGTATTAAATTTCACCTATCATACCTCCGGGATAAACAGGTGTCACCGTGACACCTGTTGATAATGTAGCATTATTTCCATTTCTTGAGTAGTTTTGTTATTTGTGAAGATGAAAACGAGTTCAAAGAAAATATAGAAAGGCTTTTCATTTCGTGTTATTATCTTCTACGATCAGAAACTTGCAAATGAGTGCGGTGATATAGATGTCTTCGGGGTTAAGATAGTAAGAATTGCGCCTTATAGCGAAAGAAAAAGATTATTTTTTTTAAATAACACATTCAAGAGTCCAGTTTATGTGTTATTATGTTTAAAATGGCATCAACAAAAATAATCATTTTTACTTATTATATAATTTGAATTTATCATTTAAGCACGGCTGTGTTAAATGTGGTCAATTTCTTTTTTAATATCAGATGAAAAAGCTGATATTGCTACCGCAGTTTAAAATTTTAAAAAAAGAAAAAAACATCGATATTTCTGGAGTGTTAATGACTTCAGTTATACAGACAAAATTTTTCACAAAATGATCATTTTGGAACTTAATATTTACATAATTTGAAAGATTGGTATGTGACTGAAATATGATGAATTTGCATTGTTTATTATTCATTTCAATATGGTTTAGAAAATAGAATTTTTATTCAGTAACTGATTTCTTTTTTAAAAAATTATAATTATAGCTTGAAAAAGTAGATAAATATTTTTTTTAAATATAATTTTTGTTTCAGGTTGGTAATCCATTTTCACTCTTTACCTGATATATAATACTAAAGCTCTGAAGTTTTGTATATATTAGAGGACTAAACTTGCATATATTAGGACTAAAATAATGTTAAATCCTATTTGATATTTTCAGGACTTAATTCACAATTAATTGATGAATAAAAATAAAATTTTAATCTATATGAGCGATGAATAGATACTATAATATTTATGTTAATGAATTATGAGTTGGAAAAAGAAAAATATTTTAAAGAAAATTGTATTTTTTTTTAGCAAACAAATAAGTAAAATTTATTTTTTAATTTGAAATTCTGTCTCTGTTTCGCGAATATTAGAATATTCCATGAGAAGGGGTGGGGGAAACTTAGACATTTTTCTCACGCTTACATTAAGTATCTTAAATACCGTTAAATATTAAAAAAGCCGTGACATTATTAGCATTGGTAATTACCATATGAGTAGAATTTTTTCCCCTTGAAATGATAAAGAATAGATTTCTTAATAAAAGAAATAAATATTGAAAAAATGGTGTTAATAGACGGAAAAAATGATTTCTTGGATCTCTCATTTCCCGTACTTTTCCATTTGCAATTCTCGATTTCGACATTCATTTTATTTAAAACGCATATACTAACGAGCCATTGTTCCTCCCTTGGATGCACTTCCTTCTGTGAGAAAAAATAATACAAAAAAAAAAAAAAAAAAAAAAAAAAAGATTACTCCACCCTATATGCCTAACCCTAGTAGCCAAATTAAATACGCATTGGTGAAAAATCTACGAGCAACGACTTGCGAGGGGTCCTCCTGCTCTTTTTTCGGGCCAGGCGCGACGGAATCGTGATTACCGATTGTTAATCTCAAGTTATCAAGGTCGAAAGCGAGTCCGCATCTCAATGCCATTTGGTTAGAGATTGCTTCATTAGGGGGTGCTTTTTTAATTTAGTTCCGAGCAGTAAATAGGGGTTATATCGGTCATTACGCCGAAATGGGATTTTTGCAGAGCCCTTTTGGCGCAAAAAAGAAAAGAGCGCCTTCCCTTTCAATTTTTTCCGATCCACTTTTTTCTCTCTTCTTAATGGTAAATAAAGGCGCCCTGATTCCGATTACAAAGACATGAATATGCGACCCTATCAGGAAGCGATGGACAGGGATATTTATTAGACGGCGCGAATGAGAGAATACACTGTGCTCGCGGGTGGCCCTCGCATGCTAATGCTCCTCTTTTGTCGGTGCCTTCTGAAAAACAGAATTTCTTCAGATTAAACTCGGGAGTCCGATCTCTGAAGGTTAGATTACTAATGGCATTGTTAAGCAGCTAAAAGTCGTTAGACCAATTAGTAAAAGTTTTTTGACTGACAAAACATGATCCGGACCCTTTTAGTAATATCCTGATAGCCGTGTAAGTGCACGATATAACGGTAACCGCGAGATAGCGTTCGTCTGGGAGAAGAGTTTTAAACAAATATTTTTAATGGTTTCTTTTCAAACTTCTATTACTTTTAGTGTGCTCCTCTTCATGAGTAAATAACGGGGAATTTAATGTTTTTCTGACAAACAGAAAAAAAGGACCTTTTCGCATCTGGTGTCATAAAATTGGTTTGTCCAAAAAAATTAATTAATAAAAATTGGGTTTAAAAATTATTATAATTAAATAAATGTTTCATTGAATAATAGCTTTATATATTTATTTAATTTCTTTAAAAATAATACATAATACATAAATAAGTAGTAAATAACTTTATCAAATAAAGTAATAATAACTTTAATTAAAAATTTTATAATAATTTTAATAAATAAACTATATACAGCATTTAAAACACAACTATCGTACTATAAAATTTCAAAGTAATTTTTTTAGGGGATACATTGTATAGAAATAAAAACTTTCTCTAAATAGTGTCTTATTAAACTATTCGATTGCAATTACTTAGGATATGAATTCATTTAATTAATAAAAATAATTTCGAAATAAAATCAAATTTTTTTCCCTTATTAATTTTTGATTTCGGGCTACCAAAAAAATTGAATTATTGATCTCAAATGAAATATTTTAATACATTGCTAAGAAATTATATATATATAAAAAAAAGATAAGAAATTCAAAGGATCAGACCAAGAATCTGTCGCAATATTTCATTGTAAAAATTCTTTAATATGCGTTGGATGGTTCAAGTATGTCGAAAGATTTTTTTTTATGTTAATTACCAAAATATTAAAAAAAAAAAAAAATAGCGGAAATTTCGAAGCTTTCTTACCATTAAAGGTCCTATCCTACTCCACCCCGTGTAAAATTGTGATCCTCAGGTGTGGTCTTAAATGCCTGCGTGGCATTAATATGCAATATTTAGGAAATATAAATTTTTTTGGCGTGAAACTTGCATTTTTAATAAATCTGACATGCTATTGTAGGCGATGTTTTTGTTTTTTTGGCGGGGGGGGGGGCTATGAATCCCTAGCATACGGTTAATAAACAATTACTTGAGAATTAAATATGTATTTCCGAAACCTTTTTTCCGACCAACTGAAATCAAAATATTTACTTATAGTTACTATTACAGTCACATACCAAATTTCCCTTTTTTAGATTGTTGTATTTTTGTCTTATCGTGTGTACACACATGCAAAATTACAGTTCGGTAGAGGTCCGAAATATAAAAATTCGTCAAAATGTCAAATTAGAGTTTTTTGACGATTTGTTTGTATACGAAAAAGAAAAAATTTAAAAAAGGGAAGGGCTTTAATTTTTAAAAATTAAAAATGACCTTTTTAATTAGACAATAAATAAAATTGAAAAAGATAATTGAAATATTTATTTAATAGTAGATAAATAAATGTTTAAAAGATAACAGATAAACAAACTCTAAAAGTACTATGAAATCAGTCTAAAAGAAATTATGTCATTTTAACTACATTTGTTACAAAACCTGTCGCAAGATAAAAATATCTTCAATTTTACGAAACAATATCTGAGCATTTTATAAGAAAATATGATTATTTTATATCTTTAGACATATTATTTATAAATGAGCAAAGGTGTTGAAAATCATTTAACGTTTATTTCCGTTGCTGCATATTTCTGTTCATTTTGGTTTAAAGTTCGTAAGTATATAAACACCTCTTTTGAATAGTAAATCACTCTTATCTTAAGCACACATGTACCGCAGAAAGTTCTTCACTAATACCTGTGTAATAAATAGAAACTATAGCCAAACAAAGAATTGCGTCATGAAATCGCGTGATTGTTGATTTTTTCTACTTTGCTTAGTGGTTTATCATCGGCATAAGATATCCTATCCGTACATTTTTGATGATCATCGTAATTTAGTTCATTAAAAGAGTTTTTAAATTATTTAAAAATTTTCTTCTTAATAAAATTATTTAAATAATAATGAATTGTGTACATCAATGAATTATAACACATTAATCGCAACAACATAAAATATTGTTTGGACCTACTTAGATCCAGAAATAATTGATTCATTATATATGAAAGCACTTGAAGCATATGTGATTCATACGACTGGAACAGATACATTACTTGTGAGACATATTTGCTTCTGCGCGAGACGATTAGCATGTTAAACTATTTTTCAAAAATGGGCTTCCATTCTTGGGTAAATCGGATGGAGAATTTGAGAACCAAAATTGGGAAAATAACTATTTTGGTTTGATATTCGGAGATGATGAAAAAATTAAGAGTATTTTGGCAGGCGGTTTAGTAATTTCTAAAAATATATTCTTGAAAGTCTATATTTCTACTCTTTGGTATTTTCCTAATCCAATTGTTTCAGATCTTCCCAAAAGTCATCTGTCTCAAATTGATGTATGTTCTATGACACTTACTTGGGACTCGAGTAACTTCGCAAAATACGATATTTGGATGATTAAAATTCGTGAAATCAACAAAACCAAAAATTCATCATGTTTGCCAATCATTTCTTAAATATCATCGGACTATTCTTGGGCTTAATTATTTAGAAAGATGCTCATGTTAAAAATCGCAAGCAGTGGTATCATTTTACCGAACGTTCGAATCATACGACAAATTCAGTATATGAAGATTTCCACGTTGAACAAAATAGGCTTTATTTTAATCTGTACTTTTTTTTCCTTTTATTTGAAATGGCCATTTTAATTGGATGATCGAATTTTATGTAGATTAACGATAATTTTTGTAAAATGGTAAGAGTCATCATTTCCTTTATTGTAACTAGTTTGTTTACATTTCAACTTTTTTCAGAAATATCATATATTGACATGCTTTTGCGTTTCTTTTTAATGTGGTTATAGTACCACGGATTATTTAACGAGGAAATTGAGGTCATTATAGAGTCTCCGTAAATGCATGGACGAAATAAAGCATCTAAAGATTTCCATAAAGATAACTGATGCGTATGGTTTTTTTTTTTTTTTCTTTAATTTCTATTTTCGTGCGACGATCGTTTTAAAAATAGCGAAAATAATTTGTAACATTCTGCGCATGCTCTTTTTCTGTCACTCTCGGTTAAAAACTAAATATAGATTTTATTTTCCTACAGAGTTAGTTTTTTGATTTCTTACTTTCTAAATATGTATAGATAATTATGTATAATCACTAAAAATGTCGATCTCAAGATTTTGACGAAACTCCACGTTTTGCTACCCCCTTCTACCCCCCCCCCTTTGAACTGGGAAGATTCAATTTTGGAATTATATCTGTTTGTATGTGAGTAAACGAGGTGAAACTGAACACATTAAACTGAATATATAGTCTTTACCCTTAAATTTTATGTCTAGGTCAAATTTTAGATAAAATGCTGTCTATAAATACATAAACATGTAAATGTGACAACAAACAAGGCATTACCAGCTAGACAGAAGGAATGTTTAAGAAATGTTTTGTCAACGTAATTAAAGCTCTATACCAAATTTTGGAGCAAATCTATCAAACAGTTGGGACAAATTTATCAAAACTGTCTGTCTCTTTGTCTAACCAGATGCATGCCAAAGCAATAACTCAATATTCAACGAATGATAATTCACCTGACTTTCTGTCCATCTGTCTATTTGTGTGTGTGTCAAAGCGATAATCGATAATTAACTCAACTGAAAAATAAAAACACACAGAAAAAAAGAAACAAGCTAGACATATGAAATTTCGTATGTGGTCTTGTAACACAAATTGTGTATCTGTGTCATATCTTGCATGTATTAGAGTGAAGGAAAGAGTTTCAAAATGTATTCTCGATTTTCTGTATTATTACAGTGAGTTTACAGACAAAACGCGTCATATTCCGATAATATGAGAGTTAAGTACACTTCCTCTGGTTATATTAGCATTAAATATGCTTTAAAAAGCGAAATGTTTGTATTTCGTCTCAAATGGAAATAATACTCTCATATGATGCAACGCATTTATAAAACAAAGGGGAGGGGGGAGGATTGGCATTTCTGATTCTCAATTAGATTGGAAATAACTGCGTGCCGCTCTTGTCTATTATGCATTTAAATGTCACCGATGAAAGATGTCTGCTTCCCTTGAAAGCGGAAACAAATAAATAATGAAAACGCAATGAAATATTATCATCGTAAAATGCGGTTTCCATATTTGTGTAGCGGCTGTGGAATCCTCGCTTGTTAAAGTAAGAAAACGATGCTAAAAATGTCATTTTGCCTTTTTTTCTTTCTTTTTTTTTTCTGTTCGAACGAACATGCTTGCGGACGTACCGAACAAATGGTACATTCTACATCTACATAATTTATATCTCCCTTAAGCGCAAAGCAGCCTATAAAATCGAAACTATCACCGACCAATCAAGAAGCCAGGGATGTCGGAGCCATAACCATTCGTCAAAGTTCGAAAACAATCACTCCCAGTGGAGTAGAATGAGGCAAACAGAAAAAGACAGGGGGGAAAGGGGGGAAGAGAGTGAAATTCGAGTTATTAAGCAAATAAAAAAGTGAAGGAGGGGGAAAAAAATCCAGCATCCCAAACAATGATTCCGAGCGTTTGACAGCCGAATGTCCTTGTGCAATTCCCATTGTTCCAAAGGGAAAGCATTTGAGATACGGTCCTATACTCATATTTACGACTCGACTTCAGTTTTTAAGATAGGACACGTACGATTACCTGTTTTGCATGCGACATATTAAAAGTCGTATTGAAAAGAAAGAAGGTCTTCCTCCCTTCAATGATCAAGAGGCTCGTAAAAACGAAATCAAACATCCCTCCGCGCACAAAAGGGTTTTTCTTATGAATAATAATAATAAATTATTCGGAAATCCGCTGTGATTTTTGTGAGGATAACTAAATGCCTCTGTACACAGATATGGTAATGGTTCCCGGCAGATGTAATGCGCAGATTCGATGTTCCTCGGAAATAATTGCCGCGAATCTTCTCAAGAATCATGTGATCTATAAATAAGACAACACATTTTTTGAATGATTGAAAATGTTGCCAGGAAAATGCTAAAGCGATAAATAAATGTAGTCAGGAAAACATTTTTAGTGCGTCGTACAAAAGAGATCATACCGCAACAACATACTGATGATAAAAATGCACTGTCGGATTTTAGGATCAGAATTATTTAGAATATTCTGGCTTTACATTGTTTTGATATTGTTTATATTTGCGATTTATTTTTAACTTTTTAATGAAATTTCAGAATCTTTTAGTATATTATTTTGCTTGTAGTGTCAGACATTATTTATTAATTAAAAAATATATCAGGTGTTAAAAGTTCCAAAAATTAAATATTCATTAAAGGGCTATAATTATTCTTTAAAAATGTTCTTAAAATTTGTCCCCTCCCCCTTCCCTTTTATTTTGATGAGTTTGAAAGAATTTTTTACTATCCACATTGATTAGTTTTGATTGCATTTTGATTTGTTTTTGGATTCTTGATAAATAATTGTTTAATAAATATATATCTTTAAATGTTTTTTTTAATAAAACCTGACAACTTTACGTTCAATTCCAAAACCCTCCCACATCTCACCCTTCAACAAGTTCTTAACAAGTGTTATGAAGTTAAACTACCGTGTGATTTAAAATCCTATTTTTTGATTAATTATGTTATCTATAAGAAATGATATAACCATTTTTATTCGAGTTCCAAATGAAAATCTATGACGCTTTATAGATCTTGATTTGGAATTGTATTTGAATTTAAATGAGCAGAAATCAATCAAAATTAAAGCAGAATGACACAGTACTAAAGAGATTTCACTAAATTAAGAAATCAAAACTGCAATGGTATGTATTTTTATGCGCATGGGCATGCATTTTGATGAGTACATAATTGGGTACAAACTTGATTACCTTGTTGTGTATAGATATCTGATAATTTTAAAAATCCACACTCATGTGTCATTCATAATTAAGTAGCATCAAATACAAATTTGTTTTTGAAGATTATCAACTGCTTATAATCAAAAATAATTCCTTTTCCAAATTTTCATTAAAGTAGATTTTCCAAACACATTTTATTAAGGGAATTTTTCAAAAGAAATAACTCTTATGCTGTCTTTTAAATCAAACACTTATATTCAGCTTATCTTCTTTCATGAATTTAATGATAGAATTTTATTTCTCTCGTTTCCTGGTGCATTGGGGATTTGAAAAAGGTTGTGTATTTATATATTCTCGTTTACAAAATACTGGTTTAATAGTCTCAGAACACAGTTATCAGTTAATTATAACTCAATTATCACTGACTGCATTATATTTTGATTCCGTTTCAGTAATACCAACTGATAGCCAAATTAAGAAACAATAATTATCATTTTAAAAATTTAAAAATAAACAATTTTCCTTTTCAGTACAATAATAAATGTCTACTTTTAAAGAATGTTTTTTAATTTATTTAAATATATTATTTTTTACAAATTCTTACTATTTCCCCTCATTCTTATTATACTAAATACTAAAAGTCTATGATCGTAAATAAAAACGGGTTTTCACCATTTTTCAGACTTTCATTTTGGCAGGCACTCCTATACGCTGCTAACTTCAAAATGTGACACATCTTTATTATTTGTTGCCCACGCATTTTTGTAGGCGCCGACGACAGTCTACCCAAAACAACGTGATTTTAGCGTGTAATAATAAATATGTGTTTCGAAAATCATTCGAATCCATAAATCTAGAAGAAATTTGGACTTAAATGATGAAACGAGACAGTTCTATAAATTTACTGCGGATATGTTGCATCATTTTGCGTTTCATCCAATCACCGTATAAAGTTTTCAGTGATGTTATTTCGATTTCAAATTGTTATTTATGGATAATATGTCAAAAGTACTGTGAAAACAATTATATAAGTAGGAAGCATGTATAAAAATGTGACTTTAATTATTCAATTTTTGACATTGTAAACTTTTGTACGAAAGAATGCATATCGGCCTAAAATCTAAAATAAATTTAAGATTTGAAGTGAGTTTAAATGTTTTTATAATAACCAGAATGCTTATTTATAAGTTGATTATTATTTAGACCAATTGAAAGTATGGGAAATTCCAGCATTTAGAAAAATAATTCTTAGGAATTCTTTATTACCGTCACATCTCTGTACTAGAAATATAAACAACTACAGAGAAACTATAAAAATAGTCTCTTCAGGCATCAAAATTGTATTGTTAATATATGCTAATCGTTGCTATTGAATTCCTCTAATTTGTTTCAGAAAGAAACTCCACCAAAATTATATGAGGGGGTATCAAATAGCTCATAGAAATTTGAACACTAAAGTTTATATCCATTGAAAGTATCAAGGATTCCAACATTTAGAAAAAAAAAATCCTATCTCTTTATTACCGTCACATCTCTGCACTAGAAATATAAACAACTACAGAGAAACTATAAAAATATTCACCTCAGGCATCGAAAATGTATCGCTAAAACATGCTAATCATTGCTAATGAATTCCTCCAATTTGCTTCATAAGAAAATTCCACCAAATTATAGGGAGAAGGGGGGGGGGTATCAAATAACGCATAGAATTTTGAACACAATAATAAAAAAATACAATGAATAATAATATGAAAAAGAAATGAAAGTATCGCCAATTTATCACTTTTCGACATAACTGCATTTTATGTCGAGGCATTTATCCAAGTGCTGGGTCAATTTAAAGATCCTGGTGTCATAGAACGCCGCCGGTCCGTTTCAGGTAGTCGTTAGTCAAACTTCTGACCACCGGGGAACCTCTTCAAACCGGTCCAAATATATAAAAAAAAATCTGAAGATGCCATGTCCAAGGGGGATGCTCCAATACTTCCCAAACAAATCCATGAAGTTTTTGTACAAACAGTGGAAAACGAAGAAAATTCAATTGGAAGTTTTGGAGCACCCTCCATATAGCCTCTGCATTCCCAGATTTTCATCAGTTTAGGCTATGAAAAGGTTCCTCGAAGATCAGAAGTTTGTTTCTGACGATTTGTTCAAACAGGCCGACGGCGCTCTATCAGACCGGGATTTTCAAATTACTTCATTATTGGGACAAATGGCTTAACATGAATTGCAACTATGTCGAAAAGTAATAGATTGGTAATACTTTTTATTTACTTTTCATCAGATATCATTAATTGCATTTTTCATTATTGCGTTCAAAACTATCTGACTTACTCGTATTCCTGGCATAAAATGAAATTTTGATACTTTACACAAGTAGGAGAATTTGTGGGAAGTATGAAAATTTCATTTGCGCTGTTTCTTCTGCTGTTATTTTTTTGTTTCTTCAATAATTTGAATATTGTTTTTTGATTAAAATGTCTCAGATATATTGTAGGTAGTTGGTTAACAAATTGTACGGTTAATTAACTAATTGGACAACAAACCTTGACACTAATAACGACAATGGACTTGGTAGAATTTCATTTTATTATTGTGTTTCTCTTTGTGCCTTCATGGATGAGGTGAACATACTTAAGTGAGGTGCCAAAAATTACCAAGACCCGTAAATGAGAACGTAATTGGCAAGAAATCAGAAATGAAAAGGTGTGACCTTTCATACATCTCATGAGATCCTAAAAGCAGATTGAGACAATTGATTGCATAATTATTTTGTGTGCTACATTAATGAGAATTTTTGATAATGTTTTTTGAAAAAAACATTCTCAAATGTGTGGTGTAATACTGTTGCTATAATAACCGAATAAAAGGTGTATGTTATTATTATTACATATAAATAAATGAAGTAAATTATGTAATATTTTTTTAATTTGTAGTTTCTAGGATGCAACCATATTCACATAAAACAAATATGTGGCAAGAAGTGAATTAAAAAGATGTATTAATGGTAAATTATTAAAAAGAGGGATCGTTGATTTGGTATTCCATCATTGAAGCACCCTAAATAACTTCAATTAGTAGTTTTGCTGAAGATATGTCAAATTTAGTTGAATACTATTCATACGTATGATATGTTGAAATGGTAGCTGTTAAGAAATTTTGAAGGTAATTATTGGTTCAAATGACATTAACTGGTAAAGAAAAGCCTGAAGTTTCCTGTTTCTTATATCCCAGGAGGAATCATTATATCAGAACTGTTTGATTATAAAACGATCTTATAAATTTTAAATTTCATGTTGTTGATATTTCATCTTTTCTGTTATTTATCCTATACTAGGGCTTCATAAATGATTTTCGATTCTGAGCTAGCTTAAGCAAGAAAAATGATTTTGGATCCAAATATACATTTAAATAACGAGGCGGAATAGTATAATGGAATTAAATATTAATCAGTGACAAATAAAAAATGTTTTTGTTATATAATTAAAATCTCAATCAAAATATTTTTTTTTCAAAATATTTTTTTATTATTATTTTGGATTATTTTGCTTACATTATTAGCACTATCTGCTTAATGGCATTTTCATTAAAGAAATCTATAGAAGTACTCCCCTATTTGTGCTCTACTAATATTTTACGTTAATGTATACAATTACATATATGGCGCTGGACCTTTAGCTTAAGATCTACAAGTTGTCTTGCAGGGATGTGTACAGACTTAGTGAGACATATAGAAACAAATCATTTTTGCATTAGAAAATTCGATCGAAAATACAAAGGACGGCTCTTTATCAGTGAAATAAGTTAGAGCAAAGGATATATCAGGCAAAATGCACAGTTTAGATTCAATCGAATGCTAATTTACAATATCAGAACAATTAAGCTACATATGTAATGGTATTACAAATCATACCAACAAGACAGATGCGATTTTGGCAAATAGCATAGAATACTATCAGTACATCTTTAGTATCGCCAAATGTTCAAAGGGCTTACCTTTTGAAGCGATGCACGCTTCGCATGTTGTTATTCATGCAATTAAATTGTTGTGCTTCTGTAAATTAAATCTGTATTGCATATTTTTCAAGTGTCTCCATTCACTGACAAACCTGTTGCACCCTTGTCTTCTCTGGAATTCCGATGTTCTACTTTCAATGTAATTTGACTCTGGATGCCTGACCTATTTGTAAAATTTAATAACCACCTTTCGTGGCATACTGTAAAATAAGAATGAATTCTCCTGTCATTAAAATATATTTCTGTTTGTTGCCTTCAAAATCTCATTGGCTTGAACAATTTGACCATTTATTTCATTAATTTAAATATTCCGCCCATTTAATTTCATTGGCTTAAATATTTAATTGCCGAGTGAGCTTTGCTGTTAATTGAACGTCACGCAATTAATCAGTTAATGAATTCGCATCGAGATCATTACTGCGATACCTAAAAAAAGGACTTTTTAGTGGCTATCGGGCTCCGATTAATCGTAACAAGAGTTGTCAAACGATGATTCCCACACGCTTTCGATTTCAAGTGGAGGATCCGCACATCCCGTTTCCAGAGGAAATCATAAATTTGCTTGGGTAATCTCTTTCGAAATGTGAGTCATCCGTGTTAGCAAGTAGTTTTTAACAAGCATCACATTTTCTGACTTGGTCGGTGACATAACAAAATACACTTTGGAAGATTACTTCTTTGCATTTATTTTTGTCTATGACTGTGATTTTCTGAGGAGTTACAATAATACTGATGATTAGAATTTATAAAAGTTCAGATTTTAAATTTTTAATATATGTATATCTTCCATTCGTGGATTTTCTTTTTCTTTTTTTTTTTCGGGGAATGTAGTAAATAAAAAATACGTTCTTTGAAGTTCTAAACTTTATGTTTTAGTTTTGTGATATGTGTTTTATTATTGCCTATCATAATGCATTATGCAAACAAGGCATTACTTTATATAAATCGTAAAGCATATAAATAAAAATGAAAATATAATATCTGTGACTTTCGAATAAAGAGTGTCTTTTTTCTTGATTCTGAAATTAATGAAATTTTTAATTTTTTTAAAAAAAGTTCTTTATTATTTATTTAAAGCGTCAGTGTTTTTTTTCACTCATCAGAAATTTCTTCCATAATTGAAATTACTCTAGGCAGCATCGGTGACTCAGAAAAACCAAATTACTCTTTTACAAAACTCTGATTAGGCCCGAACTCACAGTCGTTGCTGAAACATGGGCAATGAATGAGAAGGATAAGACATACTCTCTAATATTTGAAAGAAGAAATTTATAAAACATATTTTATAGAATTAAATGTGATAATTATTGGAGAAGAACAAACTCGAAAATTAAGAAACCATTTAAAGAACCAAATATTATTAAATTTATATAAAAAAGAGAATTAAATGGGTTGGATTTTTAATAAGATTGGATGGCAATCGAAGCACTAAAGATTTCTTTGGCTGAACCATTTGGTACACGAAAATGAGGGAGACAAACTGGAAAAGGACTTGAAATTAAGATGACAAATTGGAAAGATCCAAGAACAGAACGGCATGAAATGGAATTTTGAGGAAGGTCTGAGCCCATCCAGGGTTGTCACACCAGTGAAGAAGTATTGGTGATTAAGTGCATTGAAATAAGTAAAATCACTCTTATTTAACTATCGTCATCGTTGAAAATGTTTCTGAAATAATGTAACAAACTTTCTGATGAACCAGGCATATATAAAACAAGTTCGTTTTGCAATAGCATATGAATCGGAGAGCGGAAAGATCTTCGCCAGCGAATTAAATAAAAGAAAAAGATACATAATTTAAAAGATGTATTGAAGATTTAATAGAATATAAAATTTTCTTCCGTGCAACAACGCAATTGCAAGATGAACAACATTGAATGCCATACGTTGTTGGCAGATGGCAAGTGGACACAGTTTCAACACTAAATCTTTAGAGTAATTAAAGTAATTGTTCAAAGGACATACTCTCTCAAGCTGTACACGTTCCGATTGATGTTATTCGTACGACTTTGTTGTTGTGATATTGTAAATTTACATCCCATTTAATCTATGTTGTATATTTTATCTGGTGTGTTCTTTCTTTATTTAATTAACTGACAACCAACAACTGCCTTCTAGTCTGCGATCTCATATTCTATTGTAAAAATTACTTGTTTATATATGCCTGCCCTGTGCTTAAAATTTGTCGCATCAATTTAGAAACATCCTGTATAATGTAGTTTTACCATTTCTCATCTTATCATTAAAAGCCGGGTGACGGTGAACATCTGATTTGAGCTCAAGCTAACAGTTAAGCAAATTTTTTCTGAGCGCTTCTTGCTACTTATTACTGTTTTGCTCCTTGTATTCTGTTATTTATTATGATTGCGTTTCTAGTTCACGCTTCAATTGCATTATCCCTCCTGACTTTATTTTGTTTATAATTTAAAATCGTCAATTCTTTCATTTATTTCTATTATTCCATGATTAACTTTACCACTACATTTATGTATTAAGCATTTCCTTTATTGAAAAATTCTGCTACATTTGTCTTTAAAACATGAAACATTTTTTTAAAAAACATTCCCCAAATAAGGAAATCGATGTGATCTACTGAATACAAGAGAAAATCACGATATCTATATACATCGTTTCGCCAACATTTACAGCTTCTAACACAATATGAAAATAAACTAAAAGTTACGTTTTAGGCGCATTGCTGAAAACCGTAACACTCTTAATTTATCTTCGCATTGATATTTAATATCCGAGGAAGACAAAAGCTTCTGTGAATACCTCACTTCTGGAAACAGATTGTCCAAGCAAATTTATGGTTTCTTTCCCAAACGACCCAAACTTTTTTCTTCATCCGTCCTCCACACTCGGAAAAAGATGAAGAACCTTGAAAAGTCCTCTCCGATATGTAGTCCTGAATAAATAGACCTCCGAGAACAGTACCGAAATAAACTCATGCTCAATCAATTCCACCGATGCTAATGCAAATGCTTTACGGCCATAGGTGATGGATATTTACGTCAAACATGGATTGAAGTGAAACTCAACTTCCACGCTCAATTGTTCTCTAATGCGTTATTTCGACTCGGCGAACAAACGTTCAGACGTGTCCTCCCTCCTGCCTTGCGTCACTGTTTTGAATAGCGAATGGCTTGCTGCTGCACTCGGTGAATGGTTATTCAACCGGAGATCTCGTTCTCTTTCTACACAAGATTTTGCTTTCTGCTCTTTTAATTCAATTACCTTTTCGCTTGTTTTTTCGGCTTCTTTCCACAGGTCGGTTTATTTTTGGACGCGCAGTCCCTTGCGGACCTCAGGTCATTGGGTGCGAGGGTTATTATGGGTACAGATTGACTCTGTTTTCCCGGCCAGGAAAGATCGTGACGAATAACTCAGGGAAATAAGGACAAATATGCTAATGCCATCTCTTTTGTCCCGTCTGTTTGCTGAGTCTTTTGGTCTTCAGCATAGTAAACAACGCCGTGGGTACGAAGTGCTTGCGGAGGATGGAAACGGAAGTATGCACTTGCTTTTTTGAAGTGATTTTTAGTTCAAAAGAACAATTTCTTTCTCCTGTAGGTGTATTTTTTTTTTTTAATTTTTTTCCTTTTTCAAATTGGTGAACTTTTGGTACTTGGAAAATTATGAAAGCTTTTTAATCCTACACTGTTGTTTTGTTCTCTCCACAGGAAGATTTATTTTCCTTGAAATTTTTTCTATTAAGATCTTTGTAAAATTCTCCTGGAACGTTTAGAACAAAAAGTATTCGCGTGTTTTTAAATATGGATTCGTAAATTAGTATTTATTGAGAAAACAAATTTAATGACATAAATTACTATCATACGAATAACAACCCTGTTTACGTATTCTTTCGGTTCGAGTTTGAGTTTCGATGCTAGAGCCCCATTTTTGTCCTGAGGCTTAAGTAGAAGTAGATTTTCTTTCAAAAGAATTTTATTGAAAAGTAAGTCTGGATGATAGAGTTAATTTATGACATTCCTAAGTATTAATAAAGAAGCAACAACACGCTTTTGTTAATATATATTTACATATTCACGGGATAAACAAAATATAATTAAACAATCGTATAATCAAATTTGATATAACATATATATTTTGTTTGTAATTAAAGATTTAATCTATACAATGAGGGAAAAATAGCAGTTTTAAGTAATACTTATTGATTTGTAATTTAAGTCTCAATAATTATTTATCGTAAAGTCTATTTTAAGTCTTAATAATTATTTACAGTCATAGTTTAAGCTCATACAATGCTTGTTTTCTTAAGAAAGGAATCCGAATTACAATTTTTGTGGCGACAATTGGCGATCGCCTAGGGTCTCCTAATGGTAAAACCGGCTCTGTGAATGCGTGTCACTGTATAGTAAACTGTTCAAATATAGTTTATTCGACTGCCTTATATGTATGATTTACTCTCACCTTATACTGATAGCATAATCTCTCTTTACCTGCCAAACAGCTAATGATTCTTACTTAAATTCCATTGACTAGTCAGCTTAACCTGTGTTTTAAGCTTATCTTGAAAGTTAATAAAACCTAGTTTAGATCATTTTGAACTTATTTCATCTCTAAGTACTCTTTCTTCTGAGCTTAAAAATTATATTATATAAAGTATTCTAATATTTCGAAACAGCTTAAGTGGAAATTTTGTCTAATCATATAATAATATCTTTGATGTAATTTAATTCCTTTGTCCTCGGAAAACATCGTACATTTTTTTTTATTTCTTCTTTTTTTTAAGTTGAAATCTTTTAATCAACAAATATTTAAATTTATGGTATAGAAATTCAGAAAACTGAATTCCGTTTTTCCTCTCTTATTATATAAAATGTAATAAAATTATTAAAAAAAATTAAATCACTATTCTTGTTTAAAATAGAAGGGTATAACTGAAAATGAATGAAATATTTTTGTTGAATTAGATTCTTAAGTTTTTGATGCACTATAGAGAATATTTAATATATTCAGTCTTAAAAATATTCAACACATGATTTGACATCCTTATTGCTTTTTGTTTCTTTATCCATGATTTGCTTTATTTCCTGCAACACATAAATTATTAAGGATTACATTATACTTTCTTCTTTATGTTTCAAATGCATCGCATTCCACCCCTTACATTGCTGGCCAAAAGCATCTACGATGAAATTAAAGGGACTGTGAGAATGGAACATATCATGAACTTGTTTCCAATAAATCCTGGAGAATATTTGTTGCGTACCCCCCTGATTCTTCACCCTCCCTCCCTTCTTGCATTCATTTGTTTTCCTTTGCTTTCTGATTTTTCTTCCTCTAGTCTCATTAAAATGAAAGTACCATTAAGAAAGGAGAATTTCCCACAGTGTGTGCTGCTGTTTGGCAGAAGAACTTAACGCTGAGGGAGGGGGGGGGGTGCAACAGAAGGGTAATCGCGCTGCCACTGATCAATTGATTATTACCCTTTCGAACTTAAAAGGGCTCGAAGAAAAACACTCGGAAAAGGGATATAATATCATAACAAACGCCATAAAGAATGTTAGGAGGGGGCGTCAATAACGATTTACGGATTTCCCCCTCCACCCCTTTCTTCCTCATCACCCCCTTCGCCAGTGGCGTTCGTAATGAGATATGCAGCTGGCCGCTAAGTCTACTTGTCCGTAAAGATCAATAATCGGTAAATGACGTTGGTAATAGCCATCATGTATCACTTCGCTATAAAAAGGGAGTTTTTGAGATTATCGCTACTTACACCTCTTCGCCCACCCCTCTGGCATGGTCTTCCCTTCCCCCTCAGCCCCTTTAATATTTCTTTTTCTCTCGAGTAGCATTCCTCCTCAGCCCCCTTTTATTCCAACCCATATGCTAGGGGAGCTGGCTTGCCAATGTTCTTTGTGCAGTCATGATTGGCTGAATCCCTTTTGCCAGCTATTCCGCGATATCATTTTTGCTGCCGTCCCCCACCCCTCTGAGTGTACACCTTATGTTTCTTTTTAGCTATTATATTATCCTCCCCCCTTTCATAGTGTAGGGAACGTTCAAGCGATTTCGTTGGCCATTATGGTTGGTAATACCTATAAATCTGTCACCATTTTTGTAGTTGCTTAATTGGCAGGAAGAAGTTAATGGGAAGTCTGTGTTCCTTTTCCTATGCTGGATATCCCCATGGGGTTGGCTTCAGTTTTCAGAACGCCGGTTTTCACGCCGAATGAGAGGAATTTCTGCAAGTCCTTATTTGTTTCCACTTGCCACCGAGAAAGATGCTGGACGCGAGGAAAAAAATAGATAAATAACTGCAGGGAGACATCGAATCTATTTACTAATAAGCCGCGATTCTGCGAAAATTTAATATGGATTTATTCTTCCACTCTTAGTCATTTGAATAATTAGTGGAGTTGAGCGGCAGGCATCATGTCGTGTGTTTTTGATACAACGTGCAAACGATTCTGCCGTTTTGAGCAACTAATGGCAGTTCGTTTCCGGTTTGTGTTGAAGAGGCGCATCGTTTGTGTTTTGCTCTTAATTTGATGAAGATGAATTATCGATCAACTTCAGCGCCCTGTGACTCGGGTCTTCCTGAAATATTAAGTAATAATTATCAGCTTTAATTAAATTAATGCACGCTAATTTCCGTTGAATAAAAATTTATGAATAGGGATTGTTAGCGGGAAATATTGCTTCATAAAATTGTTTGAAATCGGTTTTAGCAATATAGAATAGGAAGCAAAAGTATGAAATGATTTGTTTCGTAAAATTTAACCACATGTAATATTTGAAATTAATTTATATTAAAAACTGTTAACTTCTCAGAAAATAAAAAGTGTTTTCTTAGTATAAATGTTTGTTTTTCCTTTTTATTGTAATTAATTGAAAATTCACAATAGTTAATGTTATGTCCTTTATCACTTTTGGCGATTTTATTTGGCGAATGATGTTTTTAATCTATTGTACCACATCGAAAATATTCAGTTAAGTTTAATTAATGATGCTAGTTAAGAATAAATTTAATTTTTGTTTATAATTCCTTAAATAAGATAATTCTTAACCTATTGCAAATGCTAATGCTTGTTGTTAATGTTGAAGAAAAGCAGATGCTAATGTTTGTTAATAATGTTGAAGAAGAGCAGATGCTAATGTTTGTTAACAATGTTGAAGAAGCAGAGTGAATAGTGATTGAATGAAACTGCTCCACAAACATTTATATTAAGTTTATTATTGATTTTTCATTCTTTTTAAAATCAGATATAATATATATCCTTTAGTTTTAACTTTAGTAATTGATTGAGAATAGTTTGAAATGAAACTTTTATGGAATGAAATCAGCCTGTTGTTGACTAAAACTTTTTTTCTGTGCAAACTTTTGTTTTTCGCATTTCATTTCAACTGTCAGCACATTCTTTGAGGGTTTAGTCGAAAGATAATACTACTTTTGCAACTTTAAAAGAATATTTTCAAATCAGTGCTCTATCTACTCCTATTCATGCATACTGTTTGAATTGAGTTTTTTATAGCATGTATTTATCTGCTCTTCTTTTTTTTTTACTGCATGTGATTTTCAATTGCCCAATGGATACTAAATTTTAAGTCTTTTATTTATTATTTTTTTTCCATCCGTCTTTCAGCCGTAAAATTTATAACGGAATAAAAATCATCCATTTCTGGGACATCGAGAGAAAGTTTATATTTATGATCTGTTCCTTATCTTTGCAGAGGTGACAATCAAACTGTTGCGGGAGAAGGTCAGGGAGTTTGAAGACAAAGAAGAGTCCATTGTACAGGTAAGTCTGCTCTCGCTTGATTCTTCCATAAACAGAATTCCTGATTCCGTGTTGTTGTCTTAATGTGACTGCGCTCTTTGCTGCAGATCTGTTTTTGTATATATCATAACACGTTAAAATGTAATTAACAACAATTAAGGCTTTCAACGTGTGCTTTTTGCTACAAACTTGTCCTTATACATGTAATATTTTAAAATTTGAGTAACCATGTTGGAGAAGAAGCGGAAATTTTAATGTGATTGTGCTGACTGCTGCATATCTGTTTTTGCATGTATCATGACTAGTTAAAAGGTTGGTAATTAACAAAACTTAAGACTTTTAATATACGCTTATTACTACAGTCTTGCCTTTATATGCTTATTGCTACAGTCTTGTAATACATGAATATTTTAGTAAGTTTGTGTTATAGAAGAAGCTAGAATTTTAATGTGACTGCTCTTTGCTGCAGATCCGTTTTTGTTCATCGTAACTCGTTAAAAGGCTAGTAATCATGATAAGTGATATAATAGTTGAGACTTTTAAAGTGTCAGTCTTTTTGCTGCAGATCTATTGATGTATCGTATAGCTTTCACAGGTTAGTAGCCATGCTAGAAAAGAAGCGGATGTCTTTATGTGACTGTGCTCGTTGATGCAGGTCTGATTGTATATATTGGTGCACATTAAATGCTGTTATTAATAACAATTACGACTTCGTTTATGCTCTCTTTTATGTATCGTAACATGTTAAAACATGAGTTATGTTAACCCTGTTAGAGAAGATAGAATTTAAATGTGACTGCGTTCGTTGCTGCAGATCTGTTTTTATTTATCGCGACTCGTTAAAATGCATTTAAGTAATCATAGTATAGGTAATCATGCTAGAGACATAACAACTGGAACTTTTAAGGTGACTGCTTTTTGCTGCAGATCTGTCTCTATGTATCGTAACTCATTACAAGATCAGCAGCCATGCTAAAAAAGGAGCAGAAATTTTTATGTGATTGTACTCATTGCTGCAGATATGCTTTTTTATGTATGTGAGTTATTAAAAATTGATAATTATATATCTGAATTAAAGTCAACTCATTTACTAAAGCTATGTAGCAGCAGCAAGAGTAAAATCAGAGACGATTTATACTAAAATGGAAAATAGTGGAATTTTAATCGAATCTAGTACATCTTTATGTCACATGTCCCAAATACCCCCCCCCCCCAAAAAAAAAATGTTGCACAAATTTAGCTGCTTATTAAAAATTTATATTTATGTATTCATTTATTTATTTATTTGCATTTTCTACAATGGCAAAACATTTTCCTTCCTATTTACTTTCTTTTATTACATTAAGTTTTTCTCTGTTATCTTTGCTAGTTTATATCTTCTTAAACTTTCACTATTTAACTAAATATCTGTTCGCATACGAAGATTTCGCTAGCAGCATTTTTTCTTTATTAAATGCTGTTTATTAGTTATATTTATCATAAATCTTTAAATATTTATTCAAAAATTATGCATTTTCGTTGAAATTACTCATGCGCTAATGTATTTTATTATTTCGCCATTTCTTAATTAAATGATAATCAAGTTTTAGATTGGAAATTCCAGAGATTTTTTCATATTTTTCCTTTTAATTTTAAGTCAATTTTCTAATCTATTCGTAAAATTTGGAAATTGTTATTAAATAGCAATTTATATCCCCTCCTTTTTGGAAATAAAATTATTCAAAAATTATAAAATCATTAGAGTGGTCCACATTTTAATATTCAGGACAAAAGTAATAAACCGACGCATTTTTCCAACGTTGGAATTTATTTTATTGAACTGATAGAATCGTGAATCACGATGATATTTTGATATCATAATCTCATGCTAATCATAAGTAGGCATGTCGTCAAACATTGAATTGCATGTTGTCTTTCGCTGTGTATTGTTTTTTTTTCTTATTGTAAGATCAATGGAAAGAGTTTCCTAAGTTAAAATGGCACTGTACATTTGACAAGTATCGCATTAAGCATGAATCCATCTCATTATTTTGGGTTATGATAGTTATATAAATATTTATTAACTGAGATTTATATAAATATAAAAATCTCAGTTGCAAAGAGAATTCTAAGCCTAGTGCTAACGCTCTTTTATATATAATATTTACATTGTGGAGGATAGATTTATAATGTATATGAGCATACAATTTTGCATTTTTGCCACCAGAGGCAAAATTGGCGCTGGATAGAAAAATAAACATAAAAAGGGAACGATTTTTGTGATTGGCAAAGCAATATTTAATGAATATTTTAATACAAAAAATATATTTAACATTTACAGATTTTAATATCTAACTTAATATACCTGACTTACGCTACAAAAAGTTGTGTTAATCAGAATTATGCATATTTTCCTTTGCCTGGTCTTAATCATTGTGTATTTTGCTTGTATGGTCATTTAATACCACTTATGTTCCCTGTAAATATAGATTATTTAGTCTTGTTGAAGTACCATGTTGTTGTTACTTAAGGCACTTGTCGAAATCAGCGAATTTAAGCCGAGTTAGTTTAGCAGCTTCTGAGGGTAAAAGCCTCTGATCACCCGAGGGCAGAAGTAATCTTCTAACTCATATAAAGATGACACTCACACACTCGCTTGCACAACCCCTTTTTATAGGTGGGGGGGGGGGACTCTTTCACACACCTCACAGATAGAACACAGGTTAAAAAAAAATCATGCCCGAACCAGGACTTGTACCCGGGACGCCCAATCACGGGGAAGACGCATTTCCCCTATGCCATTACATAACAGGCAGACAAATAGAGACTTAATGGATTCTACTATCGATCATGTCGTTTTTTGAATAAGTTTGATACAACATGTTGAAAAGAAACATATTGAACATATTTCTGTAAGCTAAATTTTTAAAAAAGGCAAAAAGTTTAAATAAAAGGAGGGAAATTTTTAAAACAAAGTTCTGAGTTGTAAAACCAGCAAGTGAATTGCATGTCTAAAAATCCCGTTAAATGTTTAAAATGAAACTTAACTGCATTTAAATGATTTTTTTGTGTACATCAAATTTTAATTAGTTCCGTAAAATTCTCTTTTAATAAGTTTTATTTAACTGTCCAAATTCAGCTAATATAGCCACTCATGTTCCCTGTTAATGGAAATAGAAACTTGCATTTTTCTTAAGTTCTTCATAAATCCATTTAATATAGTTTAAATAGTATGTATATGAAATTATGTTTCATTTAGAGCTCAGTAATAATTTTTTAATTGGCCGCTGAACACTTATATTTTAATGAGATTACCCTACAGAAACAATAATTGCTCGACAGCTTTCTTGATTGCACATTAATCCAAATTTCACAAAACCGTGCAGATTGGCGAGTCTTGCAATCAATCCTGCCTCCTCTTTTCATCAAGCCATCCTTTCAATGAGCCATAAATATTTACCAGGAAATCAGGAAACATTTATCGATGAAATGAGCAACCCTTCTTATTTAACGAGCAGGCATTGAATCGACGTCAAGACGAGCAACGATTGATACTCGGTTCTTGGGAAAGTGTCTTGGGGTGCTTATAAATTTTCTTCTACGTCCTCCCCTCCCGAGGTGTCGCTCCTTCTGCGAAAAGGATCGCTCGTCAATTGCGAACTTTATTGTGTCGTGTACTTCTCGTGGATCGAGCCATTTAATATCCAATTAAGTGCGACTATTTTGACGCTCGATTTGATGAATTGGGAGCTTTTGTTTCCCCTCGTTAGGGCTGCTTTGAAGAAATATGGAAGTATTTATTTTTCACGACCGGAAAGAGCTCTTATTTATATCCATTTTATTATTTCCATTCAACTTTTGGGAATAATCAACAATTAGTAAGTATTTTAAAGCAATGCTGAGTAGAGATTTGAAACTTGATTAAAGAGAAAAAAAAGCTGCTTTTTAAAAAAAATTCCTTTTTTGCATTGCATGCGATGCAAATACCTTACCAAAAGATTTTTTTCGCCTCTTTATATGGATAGGTATATACCATTAAAGTATTAAAATTTCGCCGGGACAATCGCTTGTTTATAATTATCTTACAGTATTCTTTTTTATTTATCACTTTATGAGTGATAAAACATAACATTATATCATCTAAACAGTATCATTTAATGCGGATGTGTCTGCCTTAAGGCTGTATTTAAATTTTATGTTACCTTATTGGCTAAATCATTCAGTATTTCGGAATTCCTTCCAAATGCGTTAGTCAAGTTTCCACTTAACCCTGCATTGTTAAAAAAAAACAATAAAAATTCAAAAGAGATATTTTTGAAAGCTAAGACCAACTTTTACTGCTTATCGGTCAGTGTTACATTGTGCTCTTTTAAGCCTAACTCTAATAATCCAAAGTAGCATCTAATGTTGTGCAATATTGTTTTTCAATATTATACAATATTGATCCTCAATATTATACAATATTGTTTCGTAATATTATACAATATTGTTTATATTGTATAAATCATATAATTATTAAATATTGTTAAAAATGCATACTGCTGCATATATTATTATCGATACTATTACAATATTGTATTTTAACTATGAAACATTTTCATTTAATAAGCCTGGATTATGACTGTAATATGTAAAGAAACATTTATGGCCGTGCATGATAGAAAAATTTGCCTTTTTTTCCCAATTCAAATCTTAGCAGATAAACCAGTAATTTTTATCTTGAGAGATAGAATAATATGAAAGAAAGTTTAAAAAAGACTAAGGATCTGAAATGGGTGATTCGAAATATGATGTATATTATTTTCTGTAAATATGCAGATATTCTGCAGATAAATTCTCATTTATCGGAAATTCTATCAGGAATGAAAATGAATAAATGTGCTTTATAAATATGATTTATGTTCCGTTCCCCGGAAATGATTCATGCTGCTTGAATCGACATTGAAGATAGAAAAGGGGAGGGGGGGATTATTGAAATGCCTGTTAATGCCTGGAATATTTTATTTAAATCAATCTCTATTAATCTACAAAAACTTCTACGCTCATAGCGACATCTGTTGTAATTTATGAAAATTGAGTAATTTTGTTAGAAATTCTATTTTAAAAATTATATTTAGCAAATGAACACCATCATTACATATTTTAAGAAGACGAACTTATAAACCCTTATAAATAAATAATTTTTTCTATATTTCTTCATTGTTAAATATTCTTTTATGGCAAGATCCCGTATATGTTTTATCAACCTCCCATCCAATAAAGCCCTTTCCTGAGTAAATGGCTTGTCATAGAAATTTTACAACAAAGCTCTACGTATGTATAAATAAATGCATTAAACTCACGCAGGAGAATATGGTACAAATCACTCTTGTAAAAGCCGTGACAATACTTCTTTCCCAAGGAAACGCATTAAGATAGCAAAAACGAAGGGAAGGGAAAAGGTATCGCTTTAGCTGGAGGGTTCGGTCTGCCGTTTTCGGCCTTTGATTGGATTAGAGGCCGAGATTGGCGTGAAAATGGCGTGCAAATGGCCGACCGGAGGATAAAAATGCCCTCTTCTATCCCTGAAACCACCTTCGGAACGGCGCAGGCTGGCGGGCAAAAGTACTCCTTCCCAACCGTCCAGGGGACAATCTGCTTAAATAACTAATGAAGCCCGCATCCTGGCGACTCGCTATCAATAACTTCAATCCCGCCAAGATACCTCTATTTGAAAAATTCAACGCCAAGATAAATTCTTGTACCCACAGACTACAAAAGAAAAGAGGGGCTTAGGGTGGATGGGCAAATCAAAAAGGAAACAGGCGATATAGCTGTATGGATGCCCAGGTATATTTTTCACGGTCCCTATACATGCCCTGGGCATGACCTGACATGCCTTTTTCCTTGTATATCTATATCAGACTTTTATTTTGTACACTTACCGCCCTGTTCCAAAAACGAGATCTCTTTTAAGGGGAGGAGGAGGGAGTCCACTAACAGCCATATCGAATGTGAGGGGTGTAAAGTATGGTAAAAGCCGAGAAAAAAAAATCGAGCAAATGCTCACTTTTAGTAAATTTTTTATATCCTCTTTTGGTGGGAGTGAAAATATCTCGTGAATCGGTCCGTTCGACTAAGTCACATGGGGGCAGTCAAAGCTGGGCATAAAGTATGGAAGGGATAGGTTGGGGAGTGATGGAGGGGGGGAGGTTTCTTGTAATATGCTCCACTTGTGAGGTGCTCCATTTTCAAATAAAGAATTTAGAAGGTTTTCTCCGTTATGACTGCGGAGAAATAATAAGTGTGCGAAAAATCAGCCCATACGACGTACAAGTTTGTATTATTATTTATGTATTGCTTTTGATTTATTGCACATTACAGACAGGCATTTTGTGTTTCCTTTGGAATTAATTGCTGGTCTGTTATAGTCGACTCTTCCCTATGAAATGTCCGAGCATTTGTGTTTCTGTAAATGATTCTGGGACGGTGCCATCACATGAAATCGAGAAAAGTGGTCCAACCCCTCTTTCATAACTTGGATTCATTCTACTTCAGTGAAAAATAGGGACTCATTTTATTCAATTCCCTTTTAAGTATTTCTAAGTTGTAACGTAAATTCTCGAACTGCAGATTGCGAAGGAACATGAAATCACATTAATATATTGCTAATTCAATATCAAAAACAATAAATTTATTTAGTGACATTTTACCGTTTGTTTACTTGACTAATATACTAATAATGATTTAAAGTTCTTTTTGATGCATTTTTTTTTATTGAAACTTATTAGAAACAAAAGATGATTTATTCTTATTTATTTCAAGTGCGATATAATATTTGGATTTTATTTTAAATTGTATTTTGTTATATATATTCTTTTGCGTCTGATTTATGAATAACTTACAAGACATAATGCAAACAGGTGACACAGGAACTGACCTCTTTAAAGCAAATTGACCTTTATTGATTGATTAAAACACAGTTTCAATCAATAAAGATCAAGATTATCACATTTATTTGCAAGATACAAATTTTAGTATACATGAAGAAATTATTTTAAAATCTAAGGATTTTTTGAAAATTTGATTTTTAAATCAGATTTGTATTTTGATAATCCCCCCCCCCTCAAATTCAAAATAAAAAAAATAGTATAATTTATTTATAAGTAATAATTTTCTATCAGTGACATAGCGGAAGGGAGGTAGGATATTGATCTTATAGGACGCCATCGGAATAAAACATTAGTGTATTTATTTCATTTTTTAAAAGAAATATCTCGAAGGGAGGGAAAAAAAGGACATGCCCCGGGCGCCCATTTCCCTCGTTACACCACTGTTCGCTCCGTTGAATTTTAAGAATCTAAATATCTCTATCTTTATTTTTATGAATTAAATGAAATTAATAACACTTGAAATATGCTAAATTAACAAAATATTAATCAGTTTCTAATTTCTCGTTTTCACAATTAAAATGAACTCAGATTTTTTTTTTTTTTTTTTTTTTGAATTTTACCTAAAAATAATTAATGTAAATTATTACTTCAAATTTCTAATCAATCATTTAAACAATATTTTTTTTCCAAAAAAAAAAAGTTTTATCTTTCAATGTTTGAGGAACAATTTAATTGCGCTTGATTATATTTTAAACAATGTAAAATACGTATGCAATTCATTGATTCTTTGTTTTCAATATTGCCATATCAATAAAGTTAATGTTTAAAATATTTATGAGAAAGGTGCATGAGAACTTTAGAAAGATTAAACTTTTCTTAATATTTAAATGTCATTTTTCTTTTCAACGTGATATTCAAGCCTTTACTGCCGAATGCTGCCTTTTTACAAAATATTTAATTTTATTTTTTAAAATATTATGAGAATACTTATTGTTACTAATAGGATTCATGATGAAAATATAAAACAATTTATATCTTCATAGCAAGACGAGTGTTGATTTAAAAAAAAAATGATATTTTCAGCTATGACTGCATGTCTTTTTTGTTTTATCTGTAATAATGAAAAAAAATCATTCTTATTCTGCAATGTTGATTTAAAATTTTTTACTTGAGAAATAACATTTAAGTCAATATTCATCAAAATTCCTAGTTTTTATTTTTTTTAAATTGAAGTTCCATGTTGCCGATTTTCAACAATTCAAAATATTATTTTCTAAAGCATTATTTCCATAATTTACTCAAAAAAATAAAAGTCAAAAAACATTTTAAAATAAATTTTACGAAAACAGGAATTAAAAGGTAAAATGTTGCACATTCTTTTAATTCATGCATGGAACCTTTTTCAATTGCTGCTCTCTTTCGGCGGGAATGCCGATCCGAACCTCTTCCCCAGCCATATTTCCCAATTACAACATCCGGATTGAAGTATCTGTTATCCGTAACTTAGCCATTCATTATCTTTCGAATCTCCATTTGACAAGTCATCATTATCACCCACCATGTGTCATTGTCACCGTCGATGAGTCTCAATTGTAATGAACCAACTCTGCTGGTGACTGAAGAAGACATTTAAGAAGAACGAAAGAAAAAAAAAGAGTTCTTTGACAGTTTTACGGTCGGCACCTCTTTGTACATTTAGAAATAAGTTCCAACTGCGCGTGGAGTTGACTTCCATTGAGAACGTAGGAGGAGGGTACTACATCCTGAGAGCCACAGGAGCATAATACTGATTATTTGGAAAGTAGGAGCGGTTCCTGATAACACGGATTTTATTGACGACGTCTTGTACAAAACCGGAAATCAATAAAAGGTTTATGCCTCTGATAGGTTGTGGAATGACTGCGGAGGCCATCAAAGAACTGATAATCGAAATTGGCTTCGGCCGATATTGGGGCGAGGAATGGTGTGAGTGAGTGCTTAAAAGCGGCTGGATTTGGAGCCTTATAAAATAAAATCGCCACTTTCGGGGAGAATCAGATTAAGAAAAAAATTGCCATTTCCAGTAAGAAGTCATGTTAACAGATTGTGCAATGCTGCGAGGAACCTCATTACTTGTGAATGTTGCCATATATAAACGTCTAAGCAATAAAAAATAAAGAGCTAATTGGGATTAAACAAATTTCATTTTAAAAATAATAATTGTTTACATGACATATTTCTTAATAAAGTTTCCTTTATAATGTAACATTTACTTAAAAATAATAATGGCCATAAACAAACAATGATACAGAAAAATCACTGACTATAATTTTATAAAACTTTTATTATGGAATAATCGTGTTTAAATTTTTTTAGTCCAACAAATAGCATATTAATGCTATGATAAATAGTGATTATGCATTCATTTGTTATAAAAATGATGTCAAAATTGTGAAAATTTTAAATATATTCTATAATTCTATAAAATTGTTTACTGTGGAATAGTCGTGTCTTAATTTTTTTTAGTCCAACAATTAGCATAACTAATACAGAAATAGTGATTATACATTTGTTTGTTATAAAAATGGCTTCAAAGATGCGAAAATTTTAAATATATTTTATAATTCTATAAAATTTTTACTATGGAATAGTCTTTTCTTAACTTTTTTTTTACCGACAAATAGCATACATAATGCAGAAAATAGTGATTATACATTCGGTTGTTATCAAAATGGTGTCAAAATTGGTCAAATTTCATTGTATTTAATTCTTTGAATACTGTTCCGGGCAATAGTATTCAATATCAATTTTGGTGTTACATAAAAGTTGGAGTGTTTTACAACGCCATTTGAAAATATTGTTACATTTAAAGTTCGAATCCTAGAAGCTGTGA
Organism: Argiope bruennichi; assembly: GCF_947563725.1. Lineage (NCBI taxonomy): Eukaryota > Metazoa > Arthropoda > Arachnida > Araneae > Araneidae > Argiope > Argiope bruennichi. Next base: position 127,828,840 of record NC_079151.1, on the reverse strand, counting down.
CTAGTACGGCAACCGAAATGTTGGAAAATACTTAGCGAGAACTAGAATACCATCTTATTATTCACCGAGCTACTAAACAGTAATACTCATATTGACATTTATATTATTGATGTAAAGAGTTTTATTAAACTTTATAAACCTTTTTATTTAACATGTCGATTTAAACAACCATATAACAAATTATAACAGTTTTTTTAACAATAATTTTATTAAAAGGGGGAAAACTTTGTGACAATTCTGTATTAGGATAATATTCAAGGCTGTTTCTGAGTTGAAACTGGAATACAATATTTCCATATGATCAATATTACTTGTTATACAAATTCTTTGCATGTAATAACTTAGCTTATAAATATAATATTACAAACATTTTTTAAAAAACTTCATTAAATAAAAGGTTGGTAAATCATAAATTTTCTCTTGTTAAAATATCGAGGGATGAAGCTTATTTGCCAACTCTTATTTTTAAAACAAACTCGCTCTCGAAATCTGTAACTTATTTTTCTTTTCTGTATTCATTCAAGGAGCAACGGATCTCATTTCATTTCTCCATTTTTAATCAGTAATGTAATAAATAATTGAACTTTTTAGCACAACATTTGTAAAAGTTGTTTTAAATTATTTTCGACTCTTTTGGCAGTTTTCAGATATTTTTTCTTCAGAATTTTATATATAATTTTTTATGAATGGTATTCTTAGATTAAAATAAAAAAAGCAAAGAGCTATGTGATCTGTTCAAAAAATGATACCCCGATATCTGTTACCCCCGAGTATGTTATACCTGTTAATTTGTTTTGCAAATACTCAAAGAAAAAAAAAATACTATAATCCTTTATTGTACTGAAACTGCCGTTTTTAAAATTAGAATTTATTTTCATTGTGATATTATTTCTTGCATGTGATTTAATAATTTAATAAACAAATTCAATTGTTAAAATTTTTTTTAAGTTGTCATCTATTTTCTTACTGAATAAATAAACATAGCAAAGAGTGCTGAATTTCAACATGGATATCTTTCTCTTTAAAAGAAAATGTCGTGATGTTTTACATTGTTAAAAAAACAAAACAGAGGGAGTGGACCGTGAATTTAGCATTTTTGCTGAATTTACCGTATCATCCTTGACAATTAATCCCTGGAACGCGTCTAATAGTATCCTAAAATCTAATGTGTGTTTTAGGCGCGTTTTTCTCCACCGATTCAAACAAAAATTTGATCCAAAACTGCACTTGTAGTCACAAAATCCCATACCAAATTTGATATGTTTATAATTCATTATGTTTCTGAATGATCTCGTTTACATGTTTGCAAAAGTACAGACAGACAGACGATCAACCCCCTAATTAGATTTGGCTCAAGATTTGATAGGTTCTACTCTGTAGATGCTAAATGTGTGTACCGAATTTTATTCTTCGTTTTATAATTATCGTGTTAACTTATATTCGAATAGCAGAACATATAGACTTCCTCTGAACGGATTTTGCTCAAAATTTGATTTTAAAAAATCTACAAATTTGGTATAAAGATTGTATACCAATTTTCATCTGTCTAACACAATGCGTCTTTGAGTTATCTTTGTCACAGACATACGGACATTTTCCAAAAATGCGTTTTTCGAATTCAGGGAGGTGTAAAACTTAAGATTCGTCAAAATCTCGTGTTCGAATTTTTTTTTCATTTTTACTATACTTTCTCTATACTACAAATACGAGAAAGTAAAAAAACAAACAAAATAACCTGTATCGTGTCAGTTTTTTAAAAAGTTAAATTGTTTGTTTGTGTTGCAGGAAAAGGCCGAAGAAAAGGACCCAGAACTCCTCCATCTTTTTGATGAGAAGGAAAGCGATCCACTGGGGTCCGAGTACGCTATCAAATCGAATCTCGAGGAAGCCGAGACCAAAGTTGCCCAACTCCAAAGTGGTAAGATCTATTCTTGATTAGTCTGTTCTGTAAAATGTTAATAAACCAGTCGGAGTGAGCTCTCTAAAACTTTCTCGCATATTCCCTAGCAAAGGTTTTATCCTCCTCCCCCGTATTGAATTATGCAAGGGCGCGAATCCCTTAAATGGCAGGGCCGCGGTGGCCTGGTGGTAAGATCTCGGCTTCCGAACCGGAGGGTTTCAGGTTCGTGTCCCGATTCCACCGAAGAACCGTCGTGTAAGGGGGTCTGTTGCACGTTAAATTCATCATGACCATACATCCTCCCGCTGGTGTGGCTTAGCGTAAAGAGGGGGGAGCCAGCTCAGGTGTCGTCCTCGCCATCTGACCGAGGTTCAGAATTACGAGGTCCGTCCCAAAATAGCCCTAGTGTTGCTTTAAACGGGACGTTAATATAACTGAACTGAACCTTTAAAAGGCATTGGCGTAAAAAATGTAGATCTTTAGTATGAATCTAGCGTGTCTACGGAATTTATTGTGCGATCTTTCGCGACTAATACACAAGTATCTGAAAATCGAATTTGTATTTTGGGGGGCCTTTTTCACGACTATTGAAACCACTATTTGATATAGAAATACAATTGCAATCACAAGATTACATATCAAATTTCATCTATTGAAGTCATTTCGTTTATATACATGCAAAAGTACAGAAAGATAGGCTGTCAATTCTTTGCCGAATTTAATTCAAAATATTTTGAATGTTTATTTTTATTATTTTATTTTATAAATATCAAATTATATCCGTCTTGGGCAACACGTTTTTGAGTTGTCTTATTCCCAAATAAACAAATGTTCTTCGTGTTGAAGAAGGTCCATTAAACTCTGGAGTTCGATTTTTTTCTACCTTTACCATACTTTCTCTTCACATGCGAGAAAATAATTATACATAGCAACAGACTTTCATTTTGTTATAATCAATCCTTCATTTCCAACCTAAAATATAATTTTTAATTTAAATCGAAGCCTCGAATCGCAAATATGCGAAATGAATTATTTAAGAATCTTTGTCGTATTTTCTTTACCAAATGTTCATATAGAACGAAAGATCAAGTAAATAATTGAAGTTCCTTTTTTATAAGGTTGAGCAGAAAAGAAAATAAATTGATCATAAATCTTTATAAAATTTTACTTCGTATCGTCATAATTTCTCTATTGATTTTACATAGGAAGACATTTCGATTACAATTTTCCATGACGCTTGAGTTTAAAGATTTAAAAGAAGTCTTAGTGTAGTTATTCTGACACCCCTTTTGAAGGGAAAAAAGGCATATTTTGGATCTCGTACTTCTGAGCCGTGTTCAGATAATGGGGACTGCGTCCGAGCCAAAACTTTTTTCTTTAAACAGAAAAACGGAAGAACGTTTGACTTTAAATATCAAATTAAGCGTCATTCAAGCCTCCTTGCACGATGTCACTTTTGTGTAATCGTGTCTCGAACCCAGAACTCACCGGTGTTGAAGTCATGACCTTAGTGCTATTCTACAGGACAGCTAATGCTTAAGATAACTGTAATGTATCTAGGCATATGATAAATGCCTTTTTATTTTTAAACCTTGATATATCAAGTTGATTAATTATTCTTATTTTTCATTAAAAAAAAGTTTGATAAATTTATATTACTATCATCCGCATCATTACATATAGAATTAAAAAATGAAGAGAAAATTGTAAAGCTATAATTTTTTTTTCTGTGGAACTGAGAGAAATCTACCTTTTCAGACAAGCCGTTAGTTACCTAGACAGAGTGAGACTTTATCTGTTGCTCAACATACAAAAATAATTTGACTTGAGAATATATATATATATATATATATATATATATATATATATATATATAATATACAGATTTGCTATATTAATCTTCTTATTAATTGGTTAATATGAATCGTTTCTGATACAGCAATACAATCATTCTTTAATTCTATAGAGAAAAAAATTGTTTTTTGTCACCATATCTCTATCTGAAATTTTAAAATCATTCTGGAATTTCAAAAAAGTCTGTATTATTGTTATTGCTGGTGTTGTTCCTTTTATTACATTTTTACAGATAATTCACATATTTATTAAGAACATTTTTTAAAGTCGTATGTTAGAACAAGAACAGTGAAATTCTTTAAGGCATTTTCTATCTAATCTTATGCTATTGATTGATAAAAACAAATTATAAAATCATCGACTACCCAACACACATTTTCCGCTTTTGCTAAAAATCATTCTTATTTTGTCGAGTCCATTTACCTGTAATTTAAAATCGCTGAATTCACTTTTTAATACTTCAGTCCTTTTCTTAGAATTTATTTACTATTTAGCTTTACAGAATTTTGCGTTCTAAGGAACCCATAATTTTCTTTACACTTTACATTCAATACGCCCCTAGAAGAAGCAAATGCAAATTCTTTTATCTTAGGACAGTAAAGCTATACCGGATCAAGACTAGATTTCTGAAAACTTTGTTTTTCGAATAACCCTCCGGGTCACATTGGAGCTTTGTTTGAAATCCTCAGACATCATCCATCGCTCCAGACATTTGAACCATTTCGCGCGTTTACCTTTCTTTCACGTCATTTCTTACCTTCTCCTTATTTTAATAGACACTTCTAAATATAAATTTCATTTTTAACATTTGACTTAATTCGAAGAAATCATTTACTTAATATTTTTATTTAGTTTCATGGAAAGCATTTATATTATAAACTATGTGTGTGTTTTTTCGGTTATAATAAAAAAAAAAATTCAAATCTTTATCAATTTAAAATGATTTTTAAAATTTTGTTATTGTTATTATATGTTAGTTTATTTGTTTGAAGTCCTCAGACATCAACCATTGCTCCAGACATTTGAACCATTTCGCGCTTTTACCTTTATTTCACGTCATTTCTTACCTTCTTATTTTAATAGACATTTTTAAATATAAATTTCATTTTTAACATTTGACTAAATTTGAAAAAATCATTTACTAAGTATTTTTATTTAGTTTCATGGAAAATATTTATATTATATAATGTTTCTTTTCGGTTAAAATGAAAAAACAAAAATTCAAATCATTATAATTTTAAAATGATTTTTGAAATTTTGTTATTATTATATGTTGATTCATTTGCTTTCCATTTTTTTTCAGCCTTGGATAGATCTCAATCAGAACTTTTTGATTTAAAATCCAGATATGACGAAGACTCGAACGCCAAGTGAGTATCATAAATTTATATTTAGTATATTAAAAATATGTAAAAAAAAAATATTCAGTATAGTTAATATAATTCAGTATAGTTAAGTAAATTTAAGTATATATTAAAAATATTCAGCATAGTTAATATATGCCAGTATAGTTAAGTAAATTTAAATATACATTATATATTCAGTATAGTTAATATAATTCAGTATAATTAAGTAAATCTAAATATATATTAAAATATACGGTATTGTTAATATAATTCAATATATTTAAGTAAATTTAAATATATATTAAAAATATTCAGTATAGTTAATATAATTCAGTATATTTAAGTAAATTTAAATATATATTAAAACTATTCATTAAAATATTCAATATATTAAAAATATTCATTAAAATATTCAATATATTAAAAATATTCATTAAAATATTCAATATATTAAAAATTATTCTCTTTAAAAAATTCCATCATACGTGAACACGATTCATCAGGTCTGCATTTATATCAAAATTCATTTTGAATCTAATTTTAGCCATTGGCTTTCATATTTAATGGTTTTAGTAGACCTAAATAAAGTAGACCTTTCCTTGATTTTAATTTAAATGAAATTTCCTGAAAAATTTGCCTATCATTAATTTTAATGAACTTTAAAATTACAGTGATTTTCTTTTAATAACAGTAAATTAAGAAAATATTAGTTTCTAATCCGCACAATTTTCGAAAAACAATTAGAAACGTACATCGTATTAAAGTCTGTTAAATTAAAAATTCTTCTTCTTCTTCTTTATTTTCCCCTCTTTCCCCTTTTTAGTCTGCTTTTCTTTCTAAATTTCTAAATAAATCTAATACAGTGATCTTTTCACTGAGTCAAAACAATAACATGCTGCATCAATTCAATCAAATTTTCAATCATCTTCATAGAATCAATACTCTAGTTTAATAACAAAAACAGAAGTTACGCAATTATTGTAATCATTTCTAAATACTAATTACTCTTTATAAAGTTGAATCCTGCTATCGTCGAATTGAATAAATAATCTTACCTTTAACAAAAATGTTTTCTTTTACCTTTATTTTTTATTTTTGAGATCCTGGTTTGATTACTTCCTGGAGATGGTTTTCTAGTTTAGATTATCAGCTGATTGAGAAATACTTTCCAAATAAACCAAATATGATAAATTACATTTTTCGCAGTGTTATTTTTACAACCTGTTATCGTTTACTTGTTTTAATTTTATTACTATTTCGCATTTTGTTTTTTCTTTTTCGTAGGTCGGATGAAATGGAAATTATCGTAAATGACTTGGAAAGAGCAAATCAGGTATGTAGAAATGAAATCTTTTGGTTTTTCTTCCGCTTGGGATGGAAGTTTTGAATTAACGCGGCTTTTCATTTTTGACTTAACAAGGCGCATTCCGTAGGTACGTGCTGTTTAACTGAAATAGAATAGGGTGATATTCATTACATAAGATTTTACCTTAAAAACCTATAAAATGACTATTAGGTAGATTTCTATAGGACGACTACCTATTACAATGTTCTGGTGACAAGACTCCGGGAAAATTCTTTCAGGTTTTTACCGATCATGGTCCCTAGTGCCCAAAATTACCCTTCGTTCAGAAGTTATATATGACCTATCTAGCTCAAAGGGGGGGCGTGGAGGGGAGGGGGTGAAATTTTCATTTCGCTATAACTTTTTTAATATTTAAGATAAAAAAGTAAATCCAAGTAGCCAAGTTAGCTCCTCATTAAGACGAACAACTTTTGTATTTAAAGTTATTTTAGAAGGTAGAAGCTTAAAAGTGATTTTCAAAACATAATATTGACTGTTTCTAACATCAACAAGTTATGTTGTCAGATAGTAACTTGGATCTAAAGGAATTAACCTTTGCCTTCCAGCTTGCTGAGAGGAATTTTTTTATATATATCTCAAGCTACTGTTAGAATTTCGTTTCAAAATATATATTTTTCTTCAAATTTATTGAAACATTTAATGCCTTTTTTGTTATGTATTGTTTCCCAAGTTTATATTAGGATTGCGCTAATAAATTTATAAAATATTACGCTTAAATCTATAATTGGCAAGACTATCGCAATTTTCTTTATGGGGTCTAAGGTCACTTAAAAATTTACTAATTGGGCAATTCTTTGAAATTTTATACGCCAACTTGGTTTGTTTTTTTCTTAAATTTCTAAATTAATTTAATACAGATACTATTATTTTTACTTATGGCAATCATAACAATAATCATCATACAAAGGATAAATTTTTTTTATATATTATTTTAAAATACAGCAGCTTTTGAGTTTTCTAATGGTATCATAAAAATCTGACATCAAAAGTAACGCAGTCACTCGAAATATGCATATATAATACGAAAAAAAAAAAACTGTTTCCAATCTTAAAGACTTTTTAAAATGTAAATATTAGTAATAACTTTGAACTATTCGATCAACATATTTAGATTTTTCTACAGCATATATTTTTAATTTCTAATAAATTTCGTTTTACTCGCTCGTTTCTATGGTATTCATTTTAAAATAATTACACTTCTTTTTCACTAATAAAATGGCATCATTTATTAACAAATGAGGAATAGCGTTCGTTAAGTTAACAGAATTATTTTTTATACTGTCACATGAATTACAGTGTTGAATTTTAATATCATGACTGTATTTTCGTTTAAAAAATTCGGTAGCTATATATACATCAAAAATTAAAGTTGATAAGCGAAGTCATAGTTATGGATAGAGAGTAAAAATATTTGAATTAAAGTAACAAATTCATTGAGTTTTTTTTATTTCAAAATATTTTCTAAATAATTTTTTTTTTTTTTTTTACCAAATTGATTTGAAATATTGACAATCATCGCGATCTCAAAATAGTATTTACTCAACCAAAAATGGAATCAGGCCGTATATTTTGAAATATTGGTATTATAGTCATCTGAAAATTGGCACCACGGAGGGGGGGGTAACCTTCTGCCGTTGTACCATTACTTTGTGTCTATGCTATTATGAATGACAGAATAATAAAAATACTTTCATTATATTTATTTTTCATCATGTTCGAACTTTCTATTATAGATGAAAGTTGTCCCAAAATGAAATTCTATCCCTCCCTCCCCCCCCAAAAAAGAAGCGGGCCAACTCATCAATATATATAATCGTTAACGGGCATCTGTAACGCTAGGCAGAGTTAAAAATATCCTTGCCTTTATACTCTACGTCATTATCGGATGTGAAATCTTAACTGATGTTTTGACGTCTAGAATTAGGGCCTGTTTCGTTTTATGTTGAAATTGAGTGATCGAAAACTCTTTATTAACATTTTTTAATGCTGGACTGTTGAAAAATTTAAATATCTGAGGTCTGTTATTTTTATTGTTTTATATTCAAACCGATTTTAGTGATTGATTTTGATTTGAGTGGCCGTGAGTATATCCGACTGAAAAGAAACTAAGCTTTTAATATTATTTCTTAAAAACTCTGCCAATGTGCGTGAGTTTTTTTTTTTTTTTTTTTACTACAACTTTCTTGAGTTAAATCTGTGACAATCATATCCTAGATTTTGTTAGCATGACAATGACCCGTCTAAACTAGCACGTCTTCTATTTGAGAATAAAAACGTACGATTCTGATATTTAAGATTTAAAAATGGAAATTTCAATACAGCAGATAAATTTGTGCTCAATTTTATATACATGTATATCGGGAAGGCAATCCTTTCCGCGAGCGTGTGACATTTTACATTGTGATTTCGATGAAATACGACAGATCACTGATATCTGCACTGGGCTCCGAAAGTCTGTCGCCAATGTGTTTACCAGAAATGTTATAGGTGCAATCTTTGCCTCTGCAATTCCATATCTAAGCGATTTACTGCCTTTGCCAAAGGCCAGTCTGTCAAATACTTGCCATTTTATCTCATTCGGCGGATATACAGCCGTGTTTGCTTTTTGATCGTTTTATGACTCGCATACTTGCATCGCGAACGTTATTAAGGGAATTATTGTTATCTATCGGGTTCAATTGCGGCAATCTGTCATCGACCGCGTTAAAGGGCGAAACAATCCCAACTATAACAAGAACCGGTCATATATAAAAGAGTCGAAATGTTTTTGTGTACAAAAGCCATATCGGCTCTTTTACTTTACCATTATTCGGATCATAAAGAAGAGATATGTAATTGATATCTAAAGGCCCTTTAATAGTGGCGGAACTTGGCGTTGTTTTTTCTAAAGCTTGGCGTAATGATGGTTGTACGCAGGAGAATAATGTGTGATTGGGATCTTTACGTCTTTTTGCTGCTTCGCCAAGTCTAATAGCATAATTTTGTTTATATTTACGACGTTGCTGCTAGGATCAGAATCTGGGAAACTTTTAAAATTATAGATTTTTATTTTCTTCCAAGTCAGTTATAGTCTACTAAATCAAAGACTTTTTCATTATAAAGTTCTTGTGTTGGTTCTTGCAACTCTCCCATCATTCATTTTTTTCTTTTTTTAAAAAAAAAGAAAAAGAAAAAAAGAAAAAAAAAACTTCCTCAGTTAACTATTTTCATACTTTTCAGGGCGATTAAATGTGGATACAGGTGTTAAAAAATAACGAAATAATAATAACAGAAAAAAAAAGGAGTGCCGAAAGGGAGTTTAGAAACCTATAGTTACTGTTAATTTTTTTTTTTTTTTTTAATTTTTTGGAAAATTGAAAGAAAACTGGGATTAAAATCGCCAAAAGAATCCAAGAATTTAAGAATTTAATTTTGATTTGAATTATAAACACGCATAGAATAAATGCCGAAAGATATTCCTTGACAAAAAGAATTATAAATTGAAGAAAAATGTAATAGAAAATAGCAAAAATTCTATTAAATTTAACAATGTTATTCTAGTAAATTTCTCAAAAATATCTAAATTTGTTCCTGTTTTTTGATAATAAGAATTTTGTACATCAGTTAAAAGTATTAGTTAGACATTACGAATGAAATGGTTCTTGGTATTGTTGATTAAACTATCTTTTAACACAACAGTTAACAACACAGATAGTTAAAGTGACTGTGTTGTTGTTCATTTTTAGTTTTTCCATACTTTAAAGGCATTAACAATTTTTAAAACAGATTATTGGATCAAGAAGATACACATGCTACTTTTATTTTATTGTTATTTTATTTGCTGCTTTTTTGGCTAAATTTGCAACATTTTAAATCTATGAGCAATTTAAGAGTATCAAGAATCTATTAACTGTTCTGTTGCGATATTTTTTTAAGTACAGATTTTATTTAATTTTCGACTAAAACAACTTTTTATTTATAAAAAGAGATTATTATTTGCATTCTATTCATAATGAATGCTGTTAAGTCTTGAATATATTTTTAAATATTTGGCATTTTTAATTTCATTTTTATTGTTTGAATTTTGCAATTACTGTTATTTTACATTATTTCTCTTTTATTTCTTTTAATCCCAATGTTTTAGAACAAAGTATCTTATACTTTTTATTCTCTTAAAGAATCCTCCAGTCTTTTCGAAAGCACTTTATTTTTAACACCAAATACATATTTATAATGTATGCTCTCATGAAATAATAATTAAGGAAAAAAATAAGCATATTGTTGTTATTTCGAGAATATTAATTAAATATTTTAAATCCGGAATTTTTTAGAAGAATTTCTGATAAAGAATGCAGGATTAAAGTATGATAAAGAATACAGGATAACATTCCGTATGAGTTTATTAACTACTAGCCGCCTTTGGCGACCAGCCGGTTCGCCAGTATTACCGCTCCTACAATTTTCAATTAAATATTTTAAGTAACTGGTCTCTTAATAGATTCTCAAACAAAACATTTTTAATCTTCAAATTTTGATAGTCATACCAAACTTATACTGTTGTTTAGATCGTTTCGTTCAATTTACTATATATATTTTCCAAATTTGTTGTCATTTCCGATAAAACTTCAACTTTAATTTAAAGTGGAAATGCTGAAATTGCAATTAGTATAAAGATATTTTTTAATGAAACCAAGCTTTTTATTTTATTTATCATTTTTATTGTTATTTTATTATTATTATTATTATTATTGAATATGAGTATTGCAAACAGAATCGCTCGGTATTTAAGTCTTATGTGAACTACAAAATATTTTTCATAATTTATGTAATATCTCAAACAATAATTCAACACAAATTTCTCAGATTCAGCATAAAATTCAGTTTTTAGTTTTGCTTTCAAAAGGATTGAAATGAAATCAATAAAAATATTTTGTTCCGGCCTATAAATATATTTCAAAAATTATTAAGTCTAAATTTAATGCAATAAGGTATCAGATTCTGAGAAATATTCTGGACACACCAAATTTTAAATAAATGAATGAATGTTTCTATTTTCAACGATCAACTAAGACTTATTTATGAAGTTTTGAATGTTAAAAATTTAGAAAAACTCAACATTTTCATAATCTTAGGCCAATTAATATTGAGAAACCTGCGCGCTGATTGGCGTATTTTCTTTGAAACGATCGATGGAAAATCTAAAATTATCCTTTTTTTTTATTAAATAGTGATATTCAAATTTTCATAAATCAGTCAGTTTAAGTGATTGATTTAGTTGATTGGAAATTAATTCTTTTTATTTAAATTATTAGTGTTTCAAGAACATTTTGTTATTCGTGATTTCCACAGCAGAAGCTTTATGTAAAATCAAAAATTCGTTATTTATTAGAGCATTTCTTGAATCAAGTTATATAATCATTTTCCATTTAGACCATTTTAGCAGATCTGTGTCTTACTATAGGTTTACAAATTAGCTGTGTGGCTCTGATTTGAATGGATATCCTGTTCATATTAAACAAAACTTGCCTTAAAATAAAACTGATTTATTGGATTAATAATATAAAGAGTGTAAAAGATCATAAAATAATTTTTCTTGAATTTATTTTTTAGAAAAAATAATATTTCATATTTGTTTCATTTCCTACAGACACGTGCCGAAAATTATATTTTTGCAGATTTCATTTCCAAAAAGATTTAATTTATTTTTAATTGGAGCTTTAATCAATGTGATGACAACACTTTGAAAAAAGCTAATTTTTTCCCATGAATGTGAAAAGCACTCGTGCAGCTTAAATTTTATTTTTATTTTGTACGAAAAAAATTGTTAAAAAATATAGTTAAAATATTTATTTAAAAATTCATTAAAAATAGAAATTTAATTTTAAGGTTAAAACATTGGTATCATTTAAAAGATAAATTTTTGATCTTTTACTTCATGTAAAAATCTTTTTTATGCGGTAATATTTTCGGAAGTTATAGCAGAAACACGCCAGAATTTCGCTTATTTTTTAAATAAATAAAATTCTAATTAAAAATTCGAAAAAATAACCCTCAGGTGCACATTCCCGGCCTCCAAGGTATACACGTGCCAAATTTGGGAGCTGTAGGTTGAATGGTCTGGCCTGTAGAGCGCCAACACACACACACACACACACATTGAGCATTATTATAAGTATAGATAAATGAAAACGATAAATGAATTTTAAAATTGAAATCTTAAAAACAGGTTTTGTTTTTTGAATATTGGTTTTATGAAGTGAAATTTTATTGACGGTTTGGTGTTTATATAGTGATAAAATTTTTGGAACAAAAAAAAAGTTGATTTTGATATAAAAAAAGCGTTTTTTTTTTCATTCTATTTTTCACATAAATTAATTACTTAGTTGCCTTTTTTATCGTAAAGATATGCGGATTTAATTGGTGTAAATCGACTATAAATTCGGATTCGACTTACTTATATTTCTCCATTATTTCTGTAAATATATAGTTCAGTCCTAGCTTGATGTTAAATCTTTATTGTATCCAGGAAGCATATATTCTGTCGAGGCATTTCAAAATAAAATGTTATTATTCTAGTATTCTCTTGCGGAATTTCGTGCTGTTTCCTCGAAGAATAATAATAAAGTCGAGTAATTATAATTATCTGTTAGCGTTCCGGTAATTGTGGCGATATCGACTTAAACCATTCCGATTCTCCCAAGAACCGTGTCTTCGAATAATTAACCCGAAGCCGCAGCAGCATTGCTTTATGGGTCGCGCCTTTACTTTGGCACAATCCGGCATTGTCTGTTCATTCAGTTTTCGTGATTGAAAACATCGCGTGCGAACGGCCCTCTCTTTTCTCTCATCTCCACCTTCGTCCTCAGATTTTCTACTTTTCTCCTGAGCCGAGGAAAATCCATTCGGAAATCGAGTTCCGAATGCACTCGATGAGGGTCCGAATGACCGCGTGCTTCAGGGCTCTTCCTCCTGACCAGAACCGCTCGCGTGCCTCGCGAATTCCGCACATATCCATTATTAATGGGCAAAAGCTGCTCAATGTTTGCGATTCGCCAAGGGTTACGGGAGAGGTTAGCTCCCAAATTACCATTCCTTCCAACTTTTATTGTGCCCCGCTTTTGCACGTGAATTGCTCATTGATATCGGTTCGGGCAGTCACTAATTGCTGCGTGTGTCTGTCTGTCTGTGCCCCGTCATTGTTTTCATTTTCACAGGGGAAAGAATGTCATCGACGTCCATGGACGATTCCCCTCTATGTGATGACATCCGGCGCATTCGATCGGGCCGGACTTGCGTGCACGGCGTGTTTATTAGCGAGAACCATAACGGACTTGGTGTATTGTCTGTTATAATTCGTATTGTCTGGTCCCGTTCGATTCTGGAGCGTCGTCATTTGTTCTATCGACTCGGGGTTGGTTCCTTCCTTTTGTGCTAAACGGTTTAACGGAATTTTGTTTTAATGGACTGGTGACTGGGTGGCGGACTCTTTTCAGAGATATTCCCGTTATGGAATTCCTTGGGAAATTTTCTTGGATAAAGGAATTGGTGTTTGAATGAGTGTTGAGTCTACGGCGAATAATTCTTTTCCGATTGGGGGAAATTGTTAGCATTTCCTCGCGTGATAAGTAAATCATGCATCAGATACTTGCTGTTAATCTCATAACTGATATACATAGATCTCATAGCTGATAACTATCAAAATTGAATTTCATTCATAGCTATATCATCTACAAATTATCACATATGAATTCCAAAAGATAAAAGCATATTAAACATTCTACTTCACACAAAATTCCGAATTTTCCCTTCCCAAGTTTTAAAATAACTGTTATATAGTTAAGTTAATAACTATTGAGTTGTGAAAAATAGATTAAATTACAATTTTCCTTTCAGTAAGAGTTTTCTACTGTATCCGAATTCTAGAAGAAAACTACAGTCGATTGGGTGAAAAAAAAGATTGAGATTTTGTTTCTACCCGATACTAGTGGCATTTAAAATGGTGGAACTTCACAGGATTTGCTAAATTTAACAGAATATGCTTAATTTTTAAAATCTGACGAACTTTTCAAAAAATATATAATTTTATAATTCAAAATTTTGTGATGTTTAGTTTTGTATTTTATAGTTCTTTAAGAATGCATATTACATTCTCTTGGAAAAATACTAGAGTAGGCTAAGGTAATTGAAAATTACCAATAATTTATAAATTGGAAGGAAATTTTTTTATTCACTTTGTAGCAAATATTGAGTCTTTATATATATATATATATACTTTGAATTTACGTTTCTAAACACGGATTGTCTAAATTAATTTGTCCATTGATTTTGCACATTCATTGAAATAATAATGTGCCAATTTTTTATGGCATTTTATAAAAATAATTTGTTAATATCTGCTTATCAATGTTAAATCCGATGTCCAATGAAAATTCTAACATTAAAAAAATTTTATAAAGAGAAAAATAGTAAAATTGCATTGTAAAAACAAATTATTTATCCATGAAATTACAACATTTTATGAAATATATGCACGGATTTGATTAAGAAGGCATTAATATTTCTCTTTAACATCCTATTTAAATGCATTATTTCCAGATAAACTATTTACACAATATTATTTGGAAAGTTCGAGTAATAATGTAATTAGTTCACAACACGGAGAAGGTAAAAAAATCGCTCTTTGAATGGTGAATTTCGAACGACAAAATGTATACATTTCAGGCGATTACAAAAGAAGTTTCCGTGCATGGCTGAACTCTTAAATCAGAAAGGGTTCATTACATGGGTGCCCATAAAGGGATAGGAAGGGAGGGAGGGATGAACGACGAAAGACACCAGTATAAAAAAAATATGTACAGGCAAAAAAGCTGAGACGTGACAAGAATGTTCGGTTATAAACCGAGATTCCACAAGTAAATAATCCGGAATGCATTGTTACTGTATTTTCTATTTGCATAACGGATAAAGGGGAAGTTTTCAGAAAGGGGTGGGGGTGCAATAGTTGGAAACGTGTAAGGATGCGTAGAGCGATAATAGACTTCAAAAGGGATCATGGGGTGGAGGGAGGAGACGAGCCACATGGTGAAGAAGGCCGTGCCTCCGAGCACAAAGAACCAAAAGGAGCGGAAATTCTGCGGAATATATATTGCTTAGCGGATAGATTTGCTATGCAAGATGCTGGCTGCAAGATTAGTGCTCGGAAAATTGTTGTTGTCCGAGAATATGCAGAAATAGTTTCTTGTTCCTCATCTTTTTTTTTATGTATTTATTTTTTAAGCGATGGATACTAAGAAATATCACCCACTTTCTCTCCCCACCGGTCTGTTGCTCCTTTCGAATTCAAAACGATACGAGGGTTGTGTGTGTATATATAAAAGGGGTGGACTTGAAAAATTGGCGGTTAGAGAAATGCCCCCGCTTCAACTCATGTGAAAGCTTTTTAAACGAACTGTGAGCTAGACCGCACACGATATTTTCTTATATATTACGTAGGAACTTCTACTTCAATTTTTTTCTCTCCCTTTTTCCCCTACTACTCCTTTTTTTCTGGTTTCAATGTGCGTTTTCCGTGAAGGAGAAAACCACTTTCAGGATGTATGGTTGTTTCGTTTTATCATAGCTCACAAACTTTCGATGTCTGCTTTCTCCTGAAAAGATCTTGCATGTATTAGGTCGTTTGCCATTGTCGTTCAAACATGTTTAAACCGTTGCTTGTATGCAAATATTCAAACGGATTTTTTCCCCATGAAACCTATGAATGTTTGAGCGGTTTTTTTTTTCTTTTCTTTTTTTTCTCTCTGTTTTCTTTCCGGATCATTTGTAATAGACTGGGCTTCTTTATCGAAACGTATTCTTTTGTTGTGACAACTTATGCTTTTTGTTTGAATGATACCAGATTTATTTTAACTTGCAGTTTTATTTTTTATTCCTTAGCCCTCAGCATTTCAGCTTTGCAGATAATCAGGTTTAGAAATGTAATTGTGTTTTTATTAAAGACTTAAGAATGTATGCATAAGAAATACGTTAAAACATTTTATTTTATACTTTATGGCATTACGTATTGCCCCCATTGTACTATGCCATCTCTAATATTTTCTTGTCATTTGCAAACTTTTTGTAGATTCCTTCAGATTTTTTATGTTTACAGTGTAGGAAAATCCTCAAATTTACCTTTGTGAAATGGTATGCTTTTTACCATTTGCTCTTATTCTAACAATTTGAGCTGACAAAAAGTGAAGTCAAATGCAATTGTATCCAATCAGAAACGCTTCGAGTAACTATGGCAACATCTGTGGAAGGAAATAGTAGAATAATCCTTATGAACTTGAAAGACAAATAGAGGACAAAAGCAATAAAAGATGCAAACAGAGACACCTTTTGGATTATATATTTCAGTGGGAAGAATTAATATTGCTTTTCGTATGGAATAAGTATTTCTTAATATTTATATATTAGATATTTCCATACATATACAAAAACTGTTCGAATTAAAAGATTATACTCAATATTTTAAAAGTATAGAATTACAGAACCAGAGCAAATAATTTACAATGAATATTTATTTGAAGTTTAACAAGAATAAAATACTCTATAATATTTATAGTGTGAAGTAGTGAAATGTTTAGTTCTTTTTTTCGTGAGCATTTTTACTGACTTTTCATTACTTATTCTCTTTTCCCCATGTACTTCGCAGAAATACGAAATATTTTCATATTCAGGTTGATTCTCGATTTTTTAAAAATGAAAAGAATATTCCTATCATAAAAATTAGTTGCATATGAGTTGTAAATTTTTCTTTACGAATAAATGAGAAATAACATTAAATTTTGAAAGTTTTTCTAAAAATATTACGGTTGATTTTTTTGCACTTATATAAGTGGTTTATTATCGTATTTACAGATTTAAAATGATCAGTTGAAAATTGATAAGGCACATCTTGAAATAAAACAATTCATAATTTTTTTTTTTAGTTTTATTTAAGATGTGTATTCTTCCTTAATGTATACCTCTTCAGAGATTTGATTTTCTGAATTAATGAACATGTCTTTTTCTGAATTTTTGTGACCATACAGTTTGTTAACACCTAATTTATTTATTATTTTGCATTTTAATTTTTTTCTTAGATTATTTCTAATTTTGCATCCATCGAGTTCCAACAAATATCTTTACTTGATGGATATCTGAATAAACGGATTAAGTTCATTTCTCTAAGATTAACCCTTAAGTCAGTAAACCAATCTAAAGATCCATTCCTTGTAGATATTCTTTCTTACACATATAAATGTATCTAATACTGCCATGCATTTAAAAATGTTACTTGGAATTTTATCTAATCCTTTCATTCATATAAAAGTATTTTTGAAATTTGATTCTAATACTGCCATACATATAGAAATATTATTTAAATTTAAATCTAATACTACCTACATATGGAAATATTCCTTCAATTTGAATTTAATGCCGCCCTACATTATTTTAATTAATAACTATTCAGTTATTACTAATAATTATTCAATATAATGATAATTATTAATATAATAATGATTATTAATATTATTTTAATTTGAATCTAAGTCTTGAACAATTTTAAAGAGTCAGGGTATTACTTTCGAGCGAAAGGTACAATGAACTCTCATTGTAACTGCCACCCGTTTAACCCTATTAATGAATTGTTATATCATTAGGAATTGGTATATCGTTACATCTGTTTTTATTTGTACTATACCAAACTTAAGTGGAAATGGGTGAGATATCTATTTCTTGTTCGAGTATTACATTCCGCTATTGGAGATTCATAATTAAGAGGAATACGAAGATCAGAAATGTCAATAAATTTTCTGTATTCCTCCATGTTTATAAAATGAAATAAGATCCAAATTCAGAAACCTGGACATGGAAATCCCAATTGATTCTTGCGAACTCTTAGATGAATTTCGTACATGTGCTAATTCTTTCTTTCTTTTTCTTTTAATCGCCTATTCATCAATTTTTTTCGTATCACACGAATTCAAGAACTGCTTAGTTAAAGTACAGCATAACACGGTGTAATGGCGTATTTAAAAAAAAAAAAAAAAAAAAAGAGCAGGAATCAAAAGTCGGCTGACACAATGCATGCAAGCTCGCAATTCCCCCAACCCTCATCATCAGTGGCAGCAAAGCAAGCCACAGCAACACGGAACACTTCCTCACTCGGGGAATCAACATCTCATGCACGCTGCGCGCGAGAACCACGCTTTTAAAAACACAATGCCCGAGCACTTTGGAAAGGCAGAAATTAGGAAATATCTTTCGCGATTGTGGTGCTAATGGTTTACACAGGTCGGGTGACCTTAAGGGAGAGAGGCACAATGAAGGTGAATGGTATGCAACTCTTGGAGCCAGCTATGCGGGAAAAGATGCCAGGAGGGGTTGTTAGACAAAGACGACGAGCGAATGAATCGTAAATAAAGCCGATAGAGGGCGAGAAAAGTGGATGTACACCCCCCTCCCTTATGAAAATTGTAATTGAAGCGTTGATTATGCAGGGAAGAGAAAGTCCTGCCGGCTTGATAAGATGCCCCTTTTGTTGAAATGAATCCCCAGGTTGGTGGCTGCCCAATTTTCCAGTCGACTGGCTCTGCATTCTCTTCTCTTCTCTTTCATTGAAGTCAGGAGGAATATTTTTCTCCCCTTTCGGAAAGGAAAGGAAAAAAATGAAAAATCCGTTCTGAATAGTAAATTTGTGCTGTTATTAAATAGAACCGTTTGTGACGTCAGTGACTTGGCTGTCCCCCTCATGCGAAGTACGCTAATAAAAGAGGATTCGTTAATTAAAATGTGATTTCCCCTTGCTTCTCACAAAAGGAGAAAAATCGAAGGGGGTTTTGTTGTTTTTGTTTATTTTAGCCCGATGCCATCGACGAATATTGACATGGCAGGGTCGTTGTTTGTTTTTGTTCCATCGGTGATCCAGATTGCTGGTATGTAGCTTTTCAAGCAGAAATTTCCTATTCAGGTCAGGAAGTTTGGGTGAAAAAAATATCATGTCTTATCAGCCGTTCTTTGATTTCATTAATAATTAGTTTCATATTTTTAATACAGTTGATTCTCTTATCCTTTCAAAGTTTACTAAATAGCTTTCAAATTCTATGTAACAAAATAAAATATCTGACTTCCTTACTATATACAGCGATGAAGTTTATTATTCTGAAATTATGTTCAGAAATGTCATAATGCTATCTCAACATTTGATTATATGTTATTTAACTGTAAGTCTGAAAATTCACGTGTAAATCTGTAAAGGATCTTATGTTTATTTTAACTAAAAAAATATTTTTCAAGGAATTTTTTTATACATTTTCTAATACTGAAATCTAATATTGCAAGTCCATGGTGCAAAATTATTCAGTAGCTCATAACTCAGTGATATGCTTTGTTACAATTTATACAAACAGGGTGCCTCCAATGATCGAAGCCCAATAGTTCATTTCTAAACAGCCAAATATAAGTATATAATTCCAGTTGAAAAAATGCTCTAAACGATATAAAAAAATTATATTTTATATTATTTGAATCAATAAATGCACTGCTTAAAAGAATTTCTGATTATAATTTTTTTCACATTCCCTCAGTTTTGTTTGCCATACTTAATTGAATATATTTATTTTGTCATACGAACCTTCAAATATTAATTTCGTCACATTTGACTCTTCTACGCCGAAAACTGATCGGGTTGTACTTCGAAAATCACTATTTTAAAGAATTCCAATGATCGTCTCCAAGAAGATCGGCCAATCAATTCGCAGTTCTTCCTCGAAGCGGCGGTTGATTGGTCTACAACAATAAAATTTTAAATTGAATAATAATTTTATCAATAAAACGCAGAAAAACGGAAGGTGTTTTTTTTTTCTGTATAAAATGTTAAAGTATCAAGGATATTTTATAAAATATTGCTACTAAGATCGGCGGTTCTATAAAAATTTAGATGTCGTGATATTTTCTACCAATGCATTTACTGACTCAAACAATATAAGAAATTCTTAAAGTTTTAAACAGTTTTCCATTTGCAAATATGGAGATATTAATGGTGTAGAAAATAGCTGTTAGGCTACGATGCAAATGGACATCTTATATATCCAGTGATAATTTTTTTAAGTCGCTACTAACGACTAAAATAAGTTCCTAGTGTATTAAAAAAAAGTTACACTAAAATGATATTTAAAATACAATGAATATTTTTAATATTTAGATTGATTCTTTTTCATACAAAATAGAATAAATATAACAAGAATTTCAAAAATATTTTTTATTTAAAATATTTGCTTCCTTACATAAGATCTTAATATTTAAAAGTACTTAAAACTTTCAATAATATTAAAGTTTGGATAAAAAATAAACCTTAAAAATGCAGAGCTAATTTATGAATACAAACAAATCGTACTGAAAACAATGACCTAAAAAATTTATCAAATAACAAATTAACGTTAACAGAATGATAATACATATTACATACCACGACTTCAAATATGAAGAAACTGTATATCAATTTTACATGAAATCTCTTTTATAAATATTTTATGAGAAAACAAAAATGTTTCATAGAATTTTTCTAAGAAAACATTTTATATCTTTTTTAAAAAGAAATATTTACTCATATTTGTGTACTAATTTGCAACAAAGATTGAATTTAATATATATGATGAAATTATGCACACATTTATAAAATCTTCCATAGTTTTTTTTTATCGTAATATAATTAAGCGGATGAAAACGATGATCAAAATAGTGTTTTCTTAACATTCTTTCACAATTACCTTCCCATTTCCTCTCATTCACAAATATTCTTCTAGAAAGAGCTAAAACTGTGCGAACGAGATGCTTTTTATTTATTCTCCACAGGATCCTTTTCAAGAAAACTTCATTACATTACAAAAATTATCACCCTTAACGACAAAGCTCTTCACTCCGCAGCAAACAAAAGCCGTCATCTTGAGAGAAGTCTCTCCTCGAACTCGAAATAGTCATCCGGAAAAAGCAATCGAGTCGTCCGGTTAAGTTTGATTCGCCCGGGACGATTAAAATGAAGAAACGTCTCTCCTCTAAAACCGTTCTCAAGAGAGTTAAATATGTTCAATTAAGCGTTTTAACGTCGCCTATGCTCTGAATTTCGAGAGGGACGCTGAAGGGGGGAGGGGGGAGGGAACGTTTTAAAGAAGCGAGTAGAAAAAGATCAGAAATTGAAAAACAAGGGAAGAGGGGAGAGCCAACCACTTGGGGGACTGGAGAGACGGAATTTCCAAGCGAGCGATCTGCAGCGCCCGTTAAGCAGGGGGTAGCGCATGTAAATGAGGATTTTGTAATTACCGCCCCGCCATATCAGATACGCCGCCGTTACAAACGCTTTTATTGCACAAATTAAGGGAAAATATGTCGGCTTTGTGGCCGTAATTAACATTGCTATCTCTTGATTAGAAACTGCCGGCTTTGCCCCAGCAATTAGTGGTCCCCTATTGCTAACAGCAGATTTTGGTTTAAATGCTGGGGCGGCGCGAGAGAGGAGGTGACAGCCATTTTTGTTGCTTCCTGCAAAATAAACACCGAGGATGAAAAGAGCGTGTGGGTTGTGTCAAGTGATGTTATCACTTGGCTCTGGGGGTGGGGCCGCTCAACCGGTGGGGTAATTAGAAATTAATCAGTCATTGTGCCTCGGTTCGTTTGTCTTGGGAAACCTTTACGTTTGTTTGGGTAGTAGGATTTCGCCACGTTCTTGCTTCATGTCGAGGTCCATGAAGCAATCCATTTTGCAATCAATATACTTCTATACAGTGTTCCTATATTTCTTCTGTACACCGTTGGAGATATTGTCAAACCGAACAGTGACTTGATTATAAGAATCGGAATACAACATTTTAATAGCATTCATAACATTAGACGAATCCATTCCAGTTCGTGATGTTTACTTTTTATTTTAAATATAAATGTTATATTCCATTAAAAATTGATTTCATTATGTAAAAATAGAACATTTAATTCGTTTCGTGAACTATTTAATTTGAATAGCATTCGAAAGATAGAAATCTGCATTGATGTAAGTGGCCAAAATTACACATTTATTGTCTTAGTTATTAATTTTTAAAAAATGCGAACTGAAAGTTACACAATATCTTTAAATTTCTATTAGTATATTAAAACATTGTTATCTAAAATGTATTGAGGTATATTTTTGCAAAGATAAGTCATAAATCTACTTTAAACCCTCTTAAACTCCCAAAATTTTTCACAAAACTCTTCTTTCAGATTCTTAAAAATTTGCAAGTCAAAACATTCAGTCAAGTTGTTGGTTTAAAATAACTCAATTAATTTAGCTTGGATTGAGATTAATTGATGTTTCTTTTTCCTTTTTATTTACTAAGCTCGGTGTCATGGGAAATCTTCAAGAAGTTCTTGTAGATCCGGCCTTACTGATTAGATCAATTTCTTTCATTTGGCTCAGCCTCCAAATCCTGTTAAATTTTAGTTGAATTCAATGGTATTACTAGTGCTGGATTAAACAGAACAAATGCCCTGCATGCGTTTTCAGAACTTACGAAGTTGCGTTAAAGAATTTAAAAGTTTTTCTTTAAAATAATTTGTAGCAAATAATATATGCAAAAATTATATATATTACAACTCACACAATAAATTCAACCTTAAGAGTTTGACAAATTTTCCTGCTTTTTTTACCATCTTCAAACAAACAAAAAAAAACATTCTTGAAATTAAGTCGATTTAATACAATAACTAAAATTCAATGGAGGAAATTTTATTTGAAATCATAGCCCCTAAATTGAGATATCGATCAAATTTTAAATGAAATCCGTCTGTCCGTCCGTTTGATTGTGGGAATATTAATTCAAAAACTATAGCTATAAAAAATTGTAATGATTGAATTTAGCTTAGGGCTTTATCATACGTACGTACGCGCGCGCGCGCGCACACACACACACACACACACACACACATATATATATATATATTCAAATTTTAATGATTTATTTCACACTGCTAGTACAATTGGAGAGATTTCGTATTTCAAAACTATATCATTCTTCAGAATTTGCAGTATTTTTTGTATTAGCAGAAAATTAGAAATATGATAATATGAAGTGTGAATTATATGAAGATTAGAAATTAGTAGACATAAATTTCAGAATTTTGAATGTAATTTTAATGGGGGGAGGGGATGATATAGCTATACGTCGTTTCATTTTACACATAGAGGATGCTTCAACTCAAAAACATTTTATCACTAAAAATTTACATTGCACAGTCTTTTGGTGATATGATTCTTAGTGAAGTAAAATCAATTAAACTTAGATGGCCCTTTTTTCTTTTTTTTATGTTGGAGGAAGATGATTTCAAACAATCCTTTTGTCACACTTTCACATTTCGCCTCTCCTTTGGTGGAAGTAAAGTTTATATTAACTGTCAAAGTACATTAACCAGTTGTTCTGAAACACACAATTAAATAAGAAGTGCATCATTGTTTGACGGATTTCTGTCGGCACATTTGACTAATATGCATATAAGGTGTTATATATCTTTCCCAGTTACAAGGATCCAAACTAGCAATTTTCGACGATTGTATTTCGGTAAGGCATAGTATACAAAAAGATGCAAGGTTATTATGCTTCCTAATTCCACGAATAATCTTAGTTCGCCCTGTTTCTAAATGTAAATATTCCCAGTTTCATTTTTACTTTCAAGCCTTTTTTGATGAAATGAATGCCTCCTGACGCATGCGCAAAAGCGCCGTGGGTTTTTGAATCCGAGAATGAACAGTACTGATATATATCATTTTATTTTAATTCCTCTTAATGCCATTATTTACTGAAAATCTTGATTAGAAGAACCGTTTTAGAAATTGATGTGCTAGTGTGGAATATGTAATTAAATTTCTTTAAAATTGTAATACAAAACAGTTTCACTTAGATTTAGAATAGATTAGATTTTAGAATACAGAATAGATTAACGAAGTGTATAAAGAGCATTGCAACATACTAATTTTTTGCTTAAAGTTTTCTATAAAACTTTTAGGGATAAATTAGCGTAAATGGTTGATTCTTTTTTTTTTTTTTTTTTTTTTTCATAAATTCATTGGTCAATTTTATTTAAAGCGAGTCTAATATCGTTCATCTACACAACAATTACACATATCAGTTCCCTCTTAATTAGCAGTAGGTACGAGAAAACAACTCGAAAATATGCATTCCTTTCTCTCATTGTCGTATTTGTACAAACGAACACAGAGGGCGATATCATATTTTAAGAAGCGAATCTTTGCTTCAACTGCTGCATCCATTCCTTTGGAGGAGGCGCTGCTATTATTGTGAAATAGTTGAAATTGTGCAAGTAAAACAAAGTGATAAGTCAGCTCTTCCCATAATATCTGGAAAAATTCCAGGAAATAGCTCTCTTTCGATAATGGGAGGGCGCGATGAGTTTCCACAATAAGTACCGCCGTTAAAAGTTATGAAGCCTGCTTAATTACTGAGGTCTCTTGCTTCTGCTGTTCATTTGCTCGAATGGGCGAGTGTGTTTTCTAATACTTGCTTTTGGTTTCCTATATCTAAGAGCAGAGGAGAAAGTCAGGAAAAAGATGTTTCAGATGTAACTTGCGTGTTCCTTTACTTTTAGCTGTTTCGTGACTTCCTGTTTTGAGTCACGAAATGTAAAGTCTGGAGTTTTAGATGTTTTTCTATGAATTAATGATAATGCTATATAAAATGTCATAATGAAGTTAATTATGATTGTAATGAGTGAAAATACCGATATTCCAAGAGAGCACCGGAAGTCTAATGTTCATATGCTGTGCCGTTTCGTGTTTCTTATTTAGTCATTGTCCTGTTAATTTTAGTTTGGACTTGGAGTTTTGTTGTTAGGTTATTCTTCAGACTTGCTCAACGAATAATTCAGAGAAACTCACCAGTAATAAAATTTTCAAGTTATAGAAAATTCTATAAACCAGGAGTCCATGGAAATGTTCTCTATATTTTAACTTGTTTAGATTCCTGAATGTAAAATGTGTTAACTATATAGTAAATTTTAAATAGATAACCTAATTCTTTCCCGTAAACATGACATAGTTATTGATTTTGTCTACATGACTTAAAGCTATTATTTCAGGCAAATCTTTGGAAAATTTTTCTAAACAACTTATAATTATGTAATAGTTAATATAATGATTTTTTTGCTGTCACTTGTGTAGTGACGCTGAAAAAATAAATGTAATGGCTTATTCTTAGTTAGTTTTATTTCTTTATTTAATAGTTATTTTTGACAAATCTCTATAGTACAAAAATTTTCAGATGCGGTGTCTTACCTTTTTAAAATTGATATCATTTGTGGATAAAAATTTTATTTATTTCTTCCTTTCTTTCGTCATTGAATTTTTTTAATGGAACATATTTAAAATTTTCAAAGTTTATTAATTTTATTTTAACAAATTCTTTCTAGTTCATGATTATAATTTTAGGCAAAAATTTATTTATCACGTGCTTTTAATTTTGATGTAAACTTCAGAAACTAGATACAAATTTCGAAAATAAAACTGTTAAAAAATCTGATAGTTTTGCTAGAGATTTTATTTTAATGGATTTATTTATTATGGAGCTTGCAGTTTTGCTGTAAGTTCAGAAACTAGATACAAAAATAAAACCAATAGCTGCAAAACTAAACAGTTTCGTCTGTTATTTTTAAAAAAATGGATTTCACATTTAATTTAAAATGATATTGTCTAAAGATATTAGCTGCAAATTGTTGATAAAGTCTCTTAACTACTAAGTGAAAATGTAAGTGAAAAAAAGAGTTTTATGATATTTTACTTTTCTGCATAATAGATTGTATTTTGATTTTTTGATGTAATACCAGCATTTCTAGCTATATCGTGCATCTAATTATGAATAGTTTTAATTTATGAAGTTTTTATAAAGACAATAACAGTTCGTAGAATTAGATACTGAATTACTCAAAATGACAAATTTTTTGCATGAATCCTTCTTCATTTCGCTGTCACAGTTGCCACTATACTTGTAGTAATGCGAGTTTTAGTTTGGTTTAATACAAAATATAAATTCACAAGCTGTATATCTTACATCAATCTTTATTTGTATAAAAATAAACAGAGTTATTACAATAAGTCCGTATCTACTTCCTCCAACAGAAGTATGCAAATTCAAAATTTCATGCATGGTTGCATGACATTTTTCAGATGCTTATTTTAAGAATTTAAAATGTACCTATTTATCATTTTCCCTTTTGTTCTTTTGTGTAAATAATAAGTTGCAGAGCATCGTTTTCATACTTAAATCAAAATAACTTTAATTCATTTTATTTCTGTCGGTATTTCCTGTTCTTTCACTATATTGATTTGTGTATATCATAAGATTTATTAATCTTTTTCTATTGAATTAATTTAAGAAATGCATGCTTATTTCAATACTCTATTAATGTTAAAACTAAAAACAACAACACGTGTCCTTCTGAATATTTCGCAATCCGATTAAATGAGAACTATATGAACCGATGAATGGCACAAACCAGAGGAACAATCTTTCCGTCAACAGGCTGTTGTGAAAGTGCCTGTAGGAAAGGGCACATTTTTGATTCTGCTGTCTTTCACTGTGGCAATCCCACGATCCTCTAGCCCCCTTGTAAACAGATCTTCGGAACAGGTGACGAACGATAATAAGTCAGTCAGTACTCTCTTTTCCTCCTCCCCTAATCAATCCCTGCCCGGCGACACAAAAGTTACTTCCAAGAATCGTAAACCGATCCGCGGAGCCACTGCCATAAATTGACTCGTCCCGGCAAAAGGTGCAGCGAAACGTGCTGAAAACTACTCCTCTCTCTGCTATCTTTTTAAAAAATGCTTTTCCTCATAACCCGAAAAGGCTTGCTACACCCCATGTCACGCTCCAAGTGATCCGCTTGTTGTGAATGTGTGTACTCCGCGCTTGTAAACACAGTGATTGGAGGTACAGGGCGGATAACACTAGCGCCTCATTAATTACACTGTCCTCCCCCCCCCCAACGCCACTGGATCAAGTGGACTGCTGCAGCCCTTCTTTTCTTCCCTCTTCATTCCTTTTCTGGAAGAAGGGCCGGGGAGGGATGCTGCTCACACCGAGAGGAACACGGGAACAGCTTGCGAAGATTACCATTAATCAAGGGAGAGGGGGGCCCTTGCTTCATTATAAGCAAATGGGTTTTAATTTGCCATTGTTTAGACGCAAGAGTTTTGCTGAGCGCGGTGCAGTTCAAGCGTTGTAGATTTATATAGCTGTTCATCGCAAGGCTGGACCATGAATATTCATTAAGAGAGCTTAATAACTCCCCAGTAATAACTATTAACTCCCAAAGTTTGCCTCGGAGTGCCTACTCACGGTAATTAATTCTTGTAAAACGGGAGGAAGGGAAAGGAACGGGACTCTCTCTCTCTCTCTCTGATAGAAGGGGTTGGGCCCCTTGGCCCGGAAAACTGTGAGTGGGCCCCCTTTTCTAACGCCTTTTATTGCACGGTCGGATCGCAGTAACACGTGATCTCCGCCACGTCGCTAATTATAGCAGCGAATGGTTTTGAAGAAAGTCATGTGTCTCCGAGGAGAAAGTGGTGGGAGAAGGGCTTACCATTATGTTTCGGCAGTGGCGACATCTCGTGACGGGATGGGGCTTTTTATAGCTGACCCCTCTTTATTAGGTCCTACTCCAATTGACACGGAACGCGAATTAAGGATGGCGGCCGGAGAGAGATTGAGCGTCAAACGCCGCTGTTGGACTGACTACGTTGGGACGGAAATGCGATCGTAAAGGAAAGTGAAAAACCTACGTAAAACGTGCAATGATGATTATTACTATTGCATGTTATTCTTTTTTTTTTTTTTCCTTGATATAGATTAAATTCAAAACTTTGTCACTGAAAGGTTGGTGAACATTTTAAAGTAATCATAATTGATTGAAATAAATAGGATGGCATGTGTGTTGGAATTTGAAAGGCAACAATAAGTTATTAATAAAAGTGCTGAGTTTTATTTAGCATTTCCATTTTTTGTTCAATAGTTGATTGATTGATTTGAGTTTTTTTTGGCACAAGGGCCATTTTTTGGCCATACTATCAGTGGATATCTGATACATGTGTTTGAAGATTCGAACCCTAAGATTTTTATTATTAAAAAAATTATCAATTTTCTTTAATGATTCTTAATAGATTTTTCCCAATATGGATTTTTTTGTTTGTTTGTGTGTGTGTGTTTAATCATGCGTTTACCGAATCATTTTAATCAGTTGTGTATAATAGAATTGTGTAATTAACGTATTAAAAAATGTAAGAATATAAAACCGTGTTTAAATTTTTAATTATGTGATGGCTGTTGTTTTTCATCCAAATCGTTCAGAACAATTCAGATTTCAATTTTAATATTTTTATTGAAATACGTATAATTTTTGATAAATCTTGTATTTATTTTTTCGCGTGTTAGTAAATATCTTCATATCGTAATAAATAAACCTAACCTGAATTAAAGATTAATTGTTCTTATCTTGTATAGCTTGAAACTACTACTCTTACTTTATAATTGTTTATAATACAACGGTTATTGTATAATTTCTGTTAATATATGTGCATTAGTCCATTAAATTAAAAAAAATTATTTAATTGCGAGTAACTTAATTAACTTAATGGAATAAAATTCAAAATAAAACTACATTTGTAATTGTGCCGATGAAATGAAGAATGAATCTTCTGAAAAGCAACCAACTCACCCGGAAGAGCCACCTCCGCTTGGTATCCGAAACCGCCTTAATTATTTAAACAGTAGCTTTTTAAACTCATTCGACCATCATATTCTTAATAGTGTTCAAGTTAAGAAATTCTCACTTGTTGGATCTTCATTGCTATTCTTAAAGAGTACTTTTAAGATTTGAGTCGCATTTTCCAACCCAAAGGAAAGCAATTACCTTGAATGCTTTTAACTATATTCGCACCTTTTAATGCAGTCTTATTGTATTAGATTGCGCGTCTAAAACCGCACCGTTTTTCTAAATTTTCTATAAAATTAACCTATAGTGCTGAAAAGCTAATTTCTCGAATATAATCATGGCACTTGATTAAGGTCTAACTTATATTCTTCGAAAATGTTGGATGCATAGCTTGTTACGCTTTTAAAGCAATGAGCGTTAAGGGGGAACATTCCAGTAGGTTTTCATTGTCTTTGATTGGAACACGTATTTCGGAACGCTTAAGCCCCACCTCCGACCACCCTCTTCTTTTCCACCAAGACGGGCCGAGTTGCGTCACGTAACTCCCTCTGACGGGAGACAGCCGAGGATTGTTTTGTGAAATTTTAAATAGCGCCGTCTTCCCCCTCCACCCCCAACCGATTTGATTACGTGTTTGTTCCTAATGTCTTCCGCACTGCTCGTAAAGTTGTTACGAGTGCTTTTCAAATAACGCAATTAGTGAAATTTTGCGTTTCTCTCACAGTGGCCCGGCAGTGTCTGTGAAAAGGCGCAGATGTGATTAGTTCGAGAGGAATTCTCACTCTTTCCGTGGGTTTGTTAAAGTTGTGTTTTAAAGATTAAATTATGAGCGATATTCGGGAGGCCGCTGATTCTATCTTCTCTTCGTCTGCGGGCACCCCTTATTCATCGTGCTCCAAGTCTAATTGTTGCACTTTGCCGACTTTTCTCTCTACGCGCGCCGCCTCTTTCGACTCTTTAAATCTCGTGACCCCCTGAACTTCGACAGGGGATATTCCTTCTTACCACCCTTCTTTACCCTCCTTCCACGTTCTGATGCAGAAGAGGTTATTGCGGAACGTGCAGCGACCGACCGACAGACAGACATCCTGTGAAAATATTTGTTTGGATTAGAATGAAGTGTTTGGGAGTAATTAAATTTTCTTGCTTTGGTGATAACATGTATCATATGATGATGGGCACATCATTAATGAGGATTCGATATATGATGAGATTTCTTAATCCATGATAATGAGATAGATATCTGATGCCAATAATTGTTTGAATTCCATGACAATGACTTCAACTTAAAAAAAAATAATGTTATAGTCGTTCTTTCGACCTTTGAATGATATATTCAAAAACAGTTAAATGTATCGAAAAATTGCTTTAAATTTATCACCCTACCCTAGGGAAAAGAATTTAAAAAAAAAACAATTTATGTTTGAAATCTAAAGACTCAATTCGTGCTTGCTTGGTATATCAAATGTGCTGTGTCAAATTCGTTACTCCATTTGTCGAACTGTTTCAGGTTTATGCCAATCATGGTCTTATATTCATCTTTCAACGAACAATCGAACTCATCGGCTTTTCTCAGTTGTCACAAAGTAGATCAGTTGACTAAATCTGCGTTTTCATATTTGTGAGTCGTTATACTCTTGTTTAAGTAATATTGTTTGGTAATTATCTATATATTTAAAATAACTTGGGGAAACGAAAAATCTATTACCAAGTCCCAATCACTACTTCAATTTCTTAAAATTTTTATTTCATATGAAAGCTAATAACCTCTAAATATATGATCAATGGGCATCCCCCTTCCCGCCTCCCAATTTCTTGAAGTGTCTCAAAAGTACTATTTTAGTGTATATTCAAAGCCTCCACCGTGTTGTGATTTCGTCAATTTTTATTTCATTTGAAAGGTCATGGCGTTTAGTTATGGCATTCCACCTTTGGCTTTCCTTTCTAGATATATCCCAAAGTAAAATCTTGACACAACCTCCATCCTCCAACAACTCACCGATTTCACTACTTGCCGGCATTACTAGCCAATCAGGATATTCCACGTTTACTATTCTGATATAATTTAAAATAGTCTTTTCTTTTGATGTAATATGTAATTCAACAAAATGGATGGACATTTTTTAAATTGATGCTATTAAAATTGTAGTTAAAGAACTGGTCGCCGAAAGTGGCTAGTAATGAAATAATTTAGATTAATTTTATTTGTATTTAAATTATTGAATTGAAGTTGATAAAGCAAAATAAAAGATAAAACCTAATTTATGCAGTTATCTTATCACTTTCCATCATGACTTGCTATTTTACATTTTTCAGTGTGTAATTAAAAATAATGTGAATCTGAGTAACTCTCTATAATTTTGCGGCCTCAGAATTACTGCACCCAACCCTACTTGCAGTTGAAACCACAATTTAAGAAACTTTGATTTAGAGATCTTACTCTTTTTTTTTTTTCTTGCCATTAATGCATATGAATTTATAACTGAAACCACTCTCTTTTTGATACTTTAAAAAAAGAATTATCTATCCGTTCAGCTTGTATTTGAATGCCTTAAATCATTTCTTTTTTTAAATTCATTTGCAGTGTTAAATCATTGTAGCTGAGATTCTGTCTCTAAAGACAGGAAAGAAGAAAAAAAGCGGCGGATAAAGTAGCGAATCGGGGTATTTCCCATCTCTGGCATCTGTTTTCATCAGCTTGACAGTTAAGATGCTATTAAATATGACTGAGTGGCAACATACTATGAGTTACACTCCTTGAGTGCATACTTCAGTGATGACGTCGTTGGGGAAACTATATCATCTAATTAATTAACAAGGTCTCTATTCTAATTAATATTCAAAATATTCCCTCTAATGAGGAACTCATTTTAAAATATATTTTAATGATCGATTGCATGATATTTTACTCTGGTTAGATCTTAAATCCTTAAAAATAAAAATCCGAATAGTCTGTGTTTGTTCTGCTAGACAGACAACAATCATTACGCATATGTCGGAAACAACCCATTAATCGCACAGCTTAAAAGCACCTCCACCAAGAAAAGGGTAAAAAAAAAAAAATAATGAAATAAAAAAAGTTACCCACTTGCTTCCACTTGTCGGCACACAGAACGGGATTCAAACAATGGCGATCCTTTCAATTTCAAGAGACCCGACCAGACACACGCCTCTACCCACACATAAAGACAACCCCCTTTAACAAGCGTCCATAATGAGGTGGGGACCGACTCTGGGACCTCTCGAGGTTTCCAGAAATCCCGCCAAAACACGTTCCATTAATCAAATGGAAGATCCTAAAGTGATACACCAATTTTGGTAATGAAGGCGGCTCTGCCTTGGCCTCTTGTACCAGCGTCTTCATTTCGTATATAAAGGTTTTCCACATCCTCTCATTCCAAATAGATATCTGCCCGAGATATCTCTGTGTGCCCGGCCAACGTCTATTTGCCTCGTAAAAGCCCATCGTTGCCTCGTTAAAAGGGGGCAGATTTAACGAGAGTGCGCAGAGAGTTCTGAGGATTTGCTGTGTTCCAATTATTGCGCACTGATTGAGGAAATTTCTTCCACCAGCTTGTTTTTCCAGGGTTTCATCGTGGAGAAAGTCGAAACCAATGAATTGCGAACTTCGGAAACGCATGATTTATT
This sequence comes from Argiope bruennichi, assembly GCF_947563725.1. Classification (NCBI taxonomy): domain Eukaryota; kingdom Metazoa; phylum Arthropoda; class Arachnida; order Araneae; family Araneidae; genus Argiope; species Argiope bruennichi. The sequence goes on along the minus strand of NC_079151.1, from coordinate 127,795,974 downwards.
TTTTCTCCCCATTTTGCATAGATAATAATTTGGTAAAATTCTATGAGAGCAGATTTTTATTCACTAATTAGAAAGAAATGACGATCTGGTATTTCGTTAGTGTACTTCCAAATGAATTCCGGAGGTATAATTTATCAGTCTGAATTGTAATAATATACTCTGTGCATGTAGAATTTTTCGCTAACTTAAATCATTTGTACTTATTAAAAGATATGTTGCGACGTTGGTTATATCTTATATCTGCCATTTCTATACGCAGATTAACATGTTTTATTATACTGGAAAGCTGTATTTACCGCATTTACATGCGGTGTTCTATTTTATATAAATGATTTCCGTTGAAACAAAGATTATCCAGCGTAGATTAACAAACAAAGATTATCCAGATGTGAGCGTTTAATTCAGTTAACTTATTTTACAGAAGTATTTGGTAGATTTTCTATGCTTTAAGCATTTTCTTAATAAAACGCTTTCCATTTGTTGGTGCCATTTGTCTTCTAATCGATGACGACCATTTGTTATAATGAATGCCCATCGTGAATTTGTATTTTTAATTACCTATTACTGAATATTGAAAAACATAAATAATTATATTTCTCAAAAATTAATTATACAATTTCACAAAATTAATTATACAATTTCGCAAATTGTATATTACATTTAAAATTATTAAAAAAAATAAAGAAATCATATAACAAAAATTAAATTATCATTAAAAAGGTAAATTTTTTAAATTTTAAAATGTCATAAAAATCATTTCTGAGCGATAATAGTTTTGGAAAGTATGGTGATCATATCTTCCTTTCCTTAGATACGTCATAACGATTATCCATCAGGAAATAATAAAGCCTATTTCCGCGCCTGATTAAACTTTGTTTGACGGCTATTTCTTGATTTCTCTTATCTCATCTGTTCTCTGAGCGAATAAAGCTTTCGTTGAGTCTTATCGCAAGCATTTCTATTAATATTTTTCAGCTTCATTTGTTAACGAAACGTTGAATTAAATGCAGCTATAACAACGTTCAGAGTTGTAGTCTGAAACGATCATATAGTGATTTGTTTACATTTGACTGTTGCCATTCGACAATTTATAATAAAAGCGATTTCTTGCCACGTATATTAGCGTTTTATATATAGCTATTGTTCATTAATCTAAACATTGGGACTCTCTTCATATACAGCGAATGTAAAGTGCTAAAAAGAAGCGAAGTCGTTAGTCATCGAATGAAGTGCGTTGTATTTTGTTGACGGCCTCTAATTTGAATTCAAATCACGCTGCATGATGCATTTCGATGAACAAAAAGTGGACACAATTGAATGTATTTTTCTTTTTCACTATATCATATGTGATTGCAATCTTCACCAATCTTTTCTATGACAAATATATTTACGATGTTTATACTTTTTAGATCTTGTCACAAATATCTTGTAACTTAAACAATCATGAACTTGCCAGTACTCTGTCTTAATGCAGTTTATGATTCAGAGTTCTTAGAAGGTATTTCCAATTGTTATTTTTCTTCGAATGGAAGAATTTTTAGAATTTTTTTTTTTTTTTCACATCGAATCTTTCCCCCGAGAATTTGAAAACAAATAAGAATTTGGAATGGTAATAAATGATCATAAATGAGCTACTTAAGAGGATTATATTCCAAATTTGAATAAAATATTTCGAACTAAATGTTATTTTGGGATACATTGACAAAATGTCGTGGTGTTAATGTTTTTACGACCACAAATTACATATAGTTGATCTGATATGGATTTGAAATTTAGAGTTAAACTTGTAATTTGACATAATTTTTTTTCGTAATATCCTTTTGTTATGCTGGTGCAACGCTTTTCATTTTTAAAAGGAAAAAATAATGCTACAATGCTACAAACATCATTTAATCAAACAATAATAATAATGCTACAAACATCATAATAAACAATAATTAAATAATGCTACAAACATCATAATAAACAATAATTAAATAATGCTACAAACATCATAATAAACAATAATTAAATGATGCTACAAACCTCATTTAATCAAACATTACAAAAAATTAAAAGACATTGGATCACTTTTAAATTTCTTTGCAGCAAAAAATGCAGATCCATTTGTTTATTCTCCATCATTTTTATTAACATCATTATCACAATTTGTTCAATTACCTAAATTAGTGCTCATCAATATGTTGCCATCTCAATATAATTTTAAAGATAATAAATGATAACAATTTATCAACTTATTTTTATTGTCTGCTTCTAATAATAATCAATTGAAAATTCTGAAAATGTCTTTTAAAATTTCCCCCTCTTACGAATAATCATAAAAATACCTCAGCTATCATCTATATTCATAAATTATTACGGAAAGTATCAGAATTGTAAAATAAGTTATTCGCATATTCATCAATATATAATTAATCAATAAACCGTGATGATTAATCTACGCCTATTTACTATTCATTCCTATAAAGTAATCATTTCAATCCTGTCTAGTTGTTTCTGTTGCGTTGCTTGCTTTTTAAACTATGTTTTCTAAATATGGTTTACAACAATATATTTTTGTCGAAACAATTCGACCAGGAGAATTTGATGAATTTCCACATTTAGAAGCTTTGGAAACAAAACAAAACAAAAAATACTTTTGAAATTATGCGGATCTGTTTCTGAACAGGGTAACTTGAAAGCGTTACCAGATAACGAATGAAATTCGATATTACTACATCAAAACTATAGATTTCTTTATTAATTCTGGGCGAAATCCGTGAAAAGAATGATAGTTCATACTTGCATAACTTTCGCTTTTTGCACGATTTTGAGAAAACGAACTTCTCCTGTATTTAAAATAATTTTAGTACCTATATTTTGTGTTTTCTGTTATTACCCACATTACTTTCCCGTTCCCTCAATTGTTCCGCTGCATACCACAATTTTCTGTTATTACCAACATTACTTTTCCACTTCCCCAACTGGTTCACCGCATACCACAAGCTGGAAATCTCTGTTCTTCTAGGATATCTCTGTCAATGCCCGTCTTTGTAACAAATGATGCTTTTGGTCCTTACAGAAAGTCTAAAAATACTACAAATATCGTCAACTCGCCCACAAATTCGCCACAAAAAAGAAAGAAAGAAGTCTAATAAGTTTCTCCTCTATCGTAAAATTGAGGTCCATTCGCATCAGCACCTTTCATCGGGTGTACATTTCGAGTCATACATATTTAAATTGTCATATCATCCGGAGTCGCACGCTGTTGGGTCGCTAAATAGTATCACGCTCCCTCTGTTCAAGGGAAAAAAAGGGGCATACTTCCGTCTCGATAGTTGTCTTGGCTTTGTGCCCATAGGGAAACAGGACTCACGAAATCGTAAAATTGTTTTTCTTCTCTCATTCTCCGTGAATTTCGTAAGGGAGCTCAAAATCTTTCTGCTGGGTGTGAGTTATTTTTGTACCGGCATTTTTGCGGAAATATGACATTCGTAACGCCGTTAAGTGTTTTTTATCGAGGCGGAGAACTTTCAAAAGTGCGGATCGTTGTTTTGCTAAGACTGGCTCTCTTCTCTAAATCTTTCCAATTCTGTGTATGATTCTCTCCTAAGTGAGATTCCCCCCCCCCTCCCAGCTGTATGTGTCACGTGCACCGTTTATGGTACGCTTTTATAATCGGATTTTATAATACTTGGCAGTTCTTTCTCTCAACCAATGAAGTAATTGTCCTTTGTAATATGTACCGTTTTCGGTACACGATGCAAAGAACAATCAGTTATAATCAATTGAATTGTCGCCCACTCAGATCAGTACTGATTCCCTTGTTCATCCAGTCCAAAAGTTCGAATTGTTCAAACGAATGGATAAAAGAAAAAACTCTTTAATATTGAATGTACCGTTTTCGGTACACATTACAAAAGACAATCAGTTATAATCATTTGAATCGTCGTCCGTTCAATTGAGCACTGGCTCTCTTGTTTGTTCAATCCAATAGTAAGAATTATTTATTTGCTCGAATAAATAAAAAGCAATAAATATTAAATAATATTGAATGCCGTTTTCGGTACACATTACAAAGGACAATCAGTTATAGTCATATGAATGGTCGTCCGTTCAAATGAACACTGGCTTCTTTGTTCGTTCAGTCCAACAATATGAATTATTTATTCATATGTATAGATAAAAGACAATTACTCTTTAATATTGAATGTACTGTTTTTGGTGCACATCAGAATCTACTATTTCCTTATTTAATAAGGAAATAGTAGATTCTGATAGTAGTAGTTTACCTTTTAGCTCTAAAAATAATTAATAGATAACAGTTAATAATTAGATATTTTTGACCTAGTTTGGATTTTTGTTTACATTATTGCAAAACATTTATGTTCAGACATATTCTATACGGACCAAAACCAAGAAATACTTGCACTTTTTTCAAATAGATGAAGTGAAATCATATGATATAACAGGCCCTAGATATGTATAATTTTAAATCTAACGATTCACTTCGGATGCAACGTTGGAACTTTGCGTCCATTTTATTCCCGTAAAACGTTCTGTGGACACTAAAATGAAATTATCATAAAATTTGAGATTTGTATGTCGTGAGCATGAATTTGATCTCTTTCCTGATTCGAATAATTTGAAACCGAATTATGAGTCTTTATATTATATATGAAAAATAATCGAATATATCTTTTCGGGCCTAGTTTCTAATATTAGATATCTTATAGCAAGTTATTTCTTATTCCTAAGCAACAAAATCGCAAATAGCTAATTTTTTTTTTTTTTTCATTTAGCTTATATGATAAATAAATCGTTTTCAGTTAACTGGAACCTATTTTAATAAGAATAATAATCATCTGCTTGTCATTTTTAAGCTAATTTTAATATGATAATTTTTATAGATTAGCATACTATCTGTAAGTTGAGACATGCATGATGGAAAAATCATTCAAAAGGCTCTTCAAGGCAGACGATTCGATATAAAGTTACCAAACATGATACGTTGTTATGTCTTGGATAGCAGATATCATTAGAATTTTAATAAGATTTTTCATTAAAGTCTTTCAAAAGGTTTACATTTTTCCTCAATAATTTCTGAGTATATAATTGCACTAAAACTATTTTGATATTACTTTCAAATTCAAACAATAAGCTGTTCAGTGGTGCCAGTTTTATTTTCATACATTTTTCACTCTCATTTTAATAAATATTTAAAAATATTATTATGTATATATTTTGAAATAATAATTTTCATTGTTTTAGTTACGACATTTATCTTCATAGACGTTGCGAAGGTATTAATATATTTTCTGCGCCTGAATCGTCCGTGATTCGCACCTGGTTTGTAATTAAATGGCTGCTTTCTTTACTACAGCTACGATGTAGCAAAAAATAAAATAAAGTAAAGTAGGTGGTCCAAATCACATGCTTGGCTCGTGGCAGCAAATGTGTTAAATGTATTTTTTACTATAATTGCTGTTTTATAATGAAATATTATTTTTTTAATTAAATAAAATGAAGGTAAACGAAGTTGGCCTGAAGCATTGTCATATTGGGTGGAGTCTTCTTAAAAATTTTTTTAAAGATTTACCAAATCTTAGTATATAAATATATACATATATTATAATCTGTACAGAATAGTTGTTCAGGCGCTCACATGAACGTTACAAAATATATTTTACGTCACACGAAGTCGATGAGTAATTTCCAGAACACGATGCCTAATTTTCCACAAAGCACGGCAATAAAATTTATAATGTGAAAAAAAGAGTTCTTTTGAAGGTGAAAGAGCGTGATACAAATAATTGCTTTCAGCAATATGATTCGGGATTCATGTTAAACGTTTGCATTTATTGTCCAACCACTCTGTTTGTGCTTGTGTGCTGTAGGCGTGGTTGGTTGACGAATCATTCGAATTCAGAAGCTAAAGCAAACAGATAAATGTGAAAAAAAATTCGCATTTTTATTTCTTTCGGAAAACATGAAGCTTCTGACAGCTTTGCTGGCGACAAAACTTTTTTTTAATTCAAATCTTTCAGTTAGTACAATCGCAGCTGCGTCCTGAAATGTGTTCAAACTTTTACTCTTGGAAGCTGAGTAAATTCCAGGCAAGGTATCGTAATTTAAGGATGCAGATTAAATTTGCTTGTTAGGCGTAACTGGTTTGCTAATATTATCTAAAACTTCTGGATTAGGTTTTCGAAATTTTTAGTCTTTCGTTCTTCTGACACTATTTTTTTCCCCGCAAATTTTGCATCTTAATTGCATTATATATCACAGTTTTTACATAATTACGAAAATTTTATTTGCAAATCTGTCACTGAAAGTTAGTACAAGCAATGAATTTTGATGGAATCTTTTTATACCTGTACCGTGTTTTTGCAATCGCATGATTGTTCATTTCATTAGCTGTTACTGAAGCCATCAAAAACAATATATCACCGACGATTCATTGCATTTTTATTTTCTGATATATGATTTACAAGAAAAATTATTGTAATTGTCAAAAAAATGTCGCCCTTGGGACTCACGTTGCACATATTCCTGATTCCGAAAAACACGTTTTTGGAAATCTGCCTATCTGTCTCTGAATGTGGTAAAAGTGGTTTGAGGTAGATAAATGATATTTGGTGTATGATCTTGACTCCAAATTTGTAGATTTTTACGAATTCTTTCATAATTTTACGAATTATAATTACGAGAGAACGAAATTCTTTCAGAGGAATTTTGTTTGCTTATTTTTTTGAGTAGGCAACTGAATACGATAACATCAAAATATATGAAATTTGGTGTATGATCTTGATGCCAAATTTGTAGATTTTTACGAATTCTTTCATAATTTTACGAATTGCTTATTTTTTGAGTAGGCAACTGAATACGATAATATCAAAATAAATGAAATTTGGTGTATGATCTTGACGCCAAATTTGTAGATTTTTACGAATTCTTTCATAATTTTACGAATTAGAATTACGAGAGAACGAAATTCTTTCAGAGGAATTTTGTTTGCTTATTTTTTGAGTAGGCAACTGAATACGATAACATCAAAATATATGAAATTTGGTGTATGATCTTGATGCCAAATTTGTAGATTTTTACGAATTCTTTCATAATTTTACGAATTGCTTATTTTTTGAGTAGGCAACTGAATACGATAATATCAAAATAAATGAAATTTGGTGTATGATCTTGACGCCAAATTTGTAGATTTTTACGAATTCTTTCATAATTTTACGAATTAGAATTACGAGAGAACGAAATTCTTTCAGAGGAATTTTGTTTGCTTATTTTTTGAGTAGGCAACTGAATACGATAACATCAAAATATATGAAATTTGGTGTATGATCTTGATGCCAAATTTGTAGATTTTTAAGAATTCTTTCATAATTTTACGAATTGCTTATTTTTTGAGTAGGCAACTGAATACGATAATATCAAAATAAATGAAATTTGGTGTATGATCTTGACGCCAAATTTGTAGATTTTTACGAATTCTTTCATAATTTTACGAATTAGAATTACGAGAGAACGAAATTCTTTCAGAGGAATTTTGTTTGCTTATTTTTTTGAGTAGGCAACTGAATACGATAACATCAAAATATATGAAATTTGGTGTATGATCTTGATGCCAAATTTGTAGATTTTTACGAATTCTTTCATAATTTTACGAATTGCTTATTTTTTGAGTAGGCAACTGAATACGATAATATCAAAATAAATGAAATTTGGTGTATGATCTTGACGCCAAATTTGTAGATTTTTACGAATTCTTTCATAATTTTACGAATTAGAATTACGAGAGAACGAAATTCTTTCAGAGGAATTTTGTTTGCTTATTTTTTGAGTAGGCAACTGAATACGATAACATCAAAATATATGAAATTTGGTGTATGATCTTGATGCCAAATTTGTAGATTTTTACGAATTCTTTCATAATTTTACGAATTGCTTATTTTTTGAGTAGGCAACTGAATACGATAATATCAAAATAAATGAAATTTGGTGTATGATCTTGACGCCAAATTTGTAGATTTTTACGAATTCTTTCATAATTTTACGAATTAGAATTACGAGAGAACGAAATTCTTTCAGAGGAATTTTGTTTGCTTATTTTTTGAGTAGGCAACTGAATACGATAACATCAAAATATATGAAATTTGGTGTATGATCTTGATGCCAAATTTGTAGATTTTTAAGAATTCTTTCATAATTTTACGAATTGCTTATTTTTTGAGTAGGCAACTGAATACGATAATATCAAAATAAATGAAATTTGGTGTATGATCTTGACGCCAAATTTGTAGATTTTTACGAATTCTTTCATAATTTTACGAATTAGAATTACGAGAGAACGAAATTCTTTCAGAGGAATTTTGTTTGCTTATTTTTTGAGTAGGCAACTGAATACGATAACATCAAAATATATAGAGCAAATGTAGATACAATTAAGTCCCTAATAGGAATATCTAAAATGTTGATCCGTTTCAAAATTCGAGTCCGTCAATATGTTGACCGTCTGTTAGTCTATACGTTCGCAAGCATGTAAACGCGATAAATGAAAGACACAATAATTAAATTTAGTATGTGAACCTGTTACCAAAATTGTCATTCTGTGCCAAATTTTGGTTTGAATAGATCGGCAAAAAAGACGTCAAAGACGCAAACTCGGTTTTCGGCAAGAAGACGTCCAAGTTGTAAACTTTTCTTTTCTACCCTAAGAAGTACCATTCATGTTCGCGACTCTGAAATAAATACATTCATGGTCTAATTGAAAATAAATCACGGAATGGAATAGCACCTTTATTAGGAAGTAAGCTACCGAGTTCTGGTAGACCTTTCCCTCTAGTTTATGAATGGTTTCAATAGTTCAAATTTATCCAAAAGATCAGATTAATTTTTCAACAATTCAATCATAATATTCGTTTAAGTGTTGCTCTTGACAATACAATGGAAAGGAAAACTATTGTAAATATTACATAAAAAAACATAATAATTTACAATGTATGGGAGAAGAAAGTATATTAAGCGTCCAAAAATTTGATCCGCAGATTTTGATAAATCTCCGCGTTTCTGATCTGCTTGAGTCCAAAAGAAAATCTTATTTGTGTATTTGTTGGTCTATGGACACGCTAACTTGTTAAGAACAACAAGTTTGAGACGTCTGAAGTTTATACTAAATTTATGTATCTGTATAACAAATTGTAATAAATCAATTATCAACGAACAGATTGTTTGTCGATCTTCTGTTCGCACCATATGTAAACACGGAAACTTCATATTACAATTAGAAGGGAGAATTTAAGCATTTAATGTTTATACGAAAATAGTTGATTCGTGATAAATCTCATATCCGATCTTTTAAAAAGAAAATATCTAGAATTCATGCTCCGTTCTCTTTAAATACAAAATGGATCATATTGTGTAAATCGAGAAGATATAATCCTTCTGATTTTAAATCCTTATCGGACGCTAGATTTTTATACGACATAACTGAAAAAATATATTGTTACCTAAGAGGTACTTTAGACCGTTAAGGATTAAATAATTTTCCATAAGTGCCATTACAGCAATGTCCGTTTTGTCGCGATGCCGCATGTATTTATTAAGTCATATCAAATAGTTAAGAACAATATTATTGTGAAAGTAGATTTTCGTTGAAAAAAATTATTTTTGTAATAAAAACAAAATATAGATTATAAATCACGATCTATATTTTGTTTCTTTCCCTTTTAACAGAATATAACTTTTTTACGGGTCTTGTACTTTATTCAGCTGAAAAATTCTACGTTATTGGGCGTTTGCTTCTTAAAACTGAGACAAATTTAGAATGTTGAAACTAATTTATAGTTTGAAAGAATTTTATTTTGCATCCATCAAAAGATTTCAATATTGAAATTGAACTGTGATAAACGATGTCAAAATTAATTGTTTTATTCAAATGAAAGCGTGGAAATTTTTATTAAAACAGAGTTTGTATAAAAACATCCAAAATTATTTTATTCCAAAACGAAATTTGCACTTATTTCATCTTAGAAAAACATTCAATAAAATTGCCTGATTAGATTCATTACAATAATAGTTTTTGTACTTTTTCGTGTACTATATATAAAAAGAAAAATATTATTCAAAATCGCAAATTTTCATAAATTTTCCTCATTTTAGAAGTTTGTGAATTTGAAAAACGCTGTTTAAAGAATTATGTCACTCTGGTAATACGATAACACAAAACACGCAATGACATACGGCCTTTTAATTAAATTAGCACATTTTGCACTAAATACTTCTATGTTTAAATATATCTATTCTTTCGTTTATTGTTCGTTTGACCTCGATATTTTAAAAACACAAATTGCTAGATAGACAAATATTTACTTAAATATATAAATTTATTGCACGAATTGCAGATGTAATTTTGAGCCAAGTTTGTTAAAGGATTGACCATTCGTCGGTATCTATATTTATGAGTATGTGCACGCGGAAATAGGTAGACATAGTGAATAGACGAATGAAATTCAGTATATGATTTTCTCTGCTGCGTTATAATTCTCTATCAAATTTGAGAGCCATACAGTGAAAAGGAAAGCAAAAAATACTTAACTAGTTCTGTTCACTGTACTGTGAAGCATAAAGCGCCCCATCTTGTGTTAGAAAGTCATTGGGAGAACATTTCCTCTGAATTGTAATGAATTATGGGAATAACTAAATAGAGTAGTCGCTCCGAAACTTTCTTGTATTCTTTCTAATAAATATACTTGTGTGTTTTTAAACGAATGTTATTGACGAAGAATAGTTACGAAAAAGCCTAATAGAGTACAATCTTTGACGATTTATCTCTAAGAGGCTTTGTGCGCCTTCTTCCAGACCGATTAAAATCAAAATTTTAAACAGAATTATAATTATAGTCACAAAATCACATGAGAATTTTCATTTATTTAAACCACTGCATTTTTAAGTTATTGCCTTTACGTGCCTTTGAAAGTATAGACCGTCGTGACGTATTTAGTTTTAAGTTTTATAGATATATCTGCACTTTAGATGTTAAATTTATGTACAAAGTTTTATGAATCTAGCTTACTTCGTTTTATAGTTATCTTTTTAACATTTATTCGGATAGACATACTTCTTTTTAATATAATTAGACCAACATTTGATGGAAATATACAAATTTGAGTTAGGACATATCCTATGTCATCCATTTAACTCAAAGCATTTTTTCAACTGTCGTGTTGACAATCAGATATAATTCCAGAAATGTGTTTTTCAGATTTGGGGAGATCTGAAATATGAAGATTCGTTAAGATCTCGAGTTCGAATTTTTTTGATAGTTACAGTACATTTTCTTTGTGTATTTCGAGCTAATATAAAACAAATAGCAATCTTCCTATAGGAATCTACCTACCGGGTGCACAGGATGGCGTTATGTTATAGGAATCTATCTAAAAATGGCAAGGAATAACAGGAATTAAGTTGTATAACAATTTTTGAATAACTTATTATTAAAATATCAGTGCCTTTCCAATCTATTTCATTTTATTCGTAATATATATCACTTCAATACAATTGAATTTATTTCGTTTAATCGTTATTAAAGCACACACATTCGAAATTTAGAATAACGAAAATTGTAATTTATCAGCAAATGTAACAGCTAGTACTAATAAAGTCGAAAAAAATCTTATTTTCATTTTTGAAAAGATTCTAATGAAATATGTTCGCTACATTTTCTGAAAAAATAACTTGTTTATTGGTTAAGTATTTTACAGTAATTTTTTTTCTTTATAAAGCTTAGATGAGAAGAAAAATCTTAGTGACTATAAAATTGCTTATGATGTATTATAGTTATATACCAAAAAGACACAATTTCTTGAAAGAAAAAAAAATCTTGTAAACTTTGTTTCTTACTGCTAACTATGCGATTTAAGTATCTCCTCATTTAGAGAGAATGTAAATCATTCTCAGAAATCAATCAATCAACCCCCCCCCTGCAGCTGTATTCGAATGAGATGCTTCGCAAACAGTGTCGCAAAGTCGCGGAATTTTCCTATTGGTGATTTGCGAATGAGTGATGCGCAGTTGGTGTCATCGAGACAAAATCGAAAACTTCCATCCCAAGTTTTTCCGAAGGTGCGTGTTCAATTGCGCGCGCAGTTTGCCGAAGTGTGTAAATGATTGGTTCTTTCACAGAGGGCAGCACTAGCCGAGAAGGAAGTGAATCATCTGAAAGATCAACTAGCTGCCGCCAAACAGTCTCTCCAATTGGCTGATCAGATCCAGAAGGCTCCTGACATGGAGCAGGCTGTTGACGTTGTAGCCCGGTCTTCCCTAGAGTTAGAGCTCGCATCCAAGGAAAAGGAGGTAAGCATGGGGCGACATCTGGTGGGATCATTTTCAACTTGTAATTATTCCCTCGCGTGTTCTTCATGTTCTGTTTATTTCGGAATGACAGCAACTTGTGTTCAGTCTTTGCAATCTTTGGAAATTTGCATTCGCTTTGATTGGTTTTGGTTGCTCGCCCATTTATTAACCCAGATTTATGTGTTGAAATTATTGAAATGAATCGATCAAAATTATCTAAAAATCATGTTGAAATAATTGGAACCGTATTTCAAAATCGCAACTTAAATTGATGAATTATAGATAAACAAAATTCCCACTGGTGTTTCTCATTTATGTTCAAAACCTTTCTTGTATTTGTAAAAAGAAAATTGTTTTAAATTGATAGGATTTGTTAAACAATTTACTTTTCATAACCGAGTAACTTAAAAACCTAATTTGTTTGTATATGTATTTTGTCATCATACTTGTGATCAGAGAATGATTTAAACTATTCAGATATTTTCATTTGTTACCAAAAGTATTAAGAATATAACATTTATATTTAATTGTAAATCATCAAGAAACATGAACAAATTATTATGATCCAAAAAACTTATCGTTATTTTGCACTGGACTTAATAATCTGGATGCTTTGTTGCTAATATATCAGTATAAATATTGTACTATTATTTCCTATTATTATTGCATTTAATTTCTTTTGGAACGTTAAATAGTATGATTACTATTTAACATGATGTTATTTAAGTTAATTTTGTAAATTTTTAAATTTAAATAAAGTTAATTCTCGTTCTAAATTATCCGAAATTATTAACCAATGATTAGAATTAACCAATGAAAAGAATTACTATGAATGAACTATCAAAATATGCTCCCGTAGTTCAGTTATATTTTTCAAATATTAGTTTTTATTCACTAATTAACTAATATGTCATTTATTTTTAAATATAATTAATTCACATTAATATTTTTCATTTTAAAATTATGTTTAATTTATAATGTGCTGCATTTTTCTTAATTACGTTCTAAAGAGTCCTAAATAATCATTAAAAATAGCTTTTTATTTATGTTATTTAATACTTTAATGTATAACTCAATTAGTTTAACTTTCTAAAATGAATTGAAGTACCTATTTCTTTACTTACCTACGATTTTACACTTTAACATCTAAATAAGATTCCAAGCTGAAAAACTTCTTTTCATTATTTCGTCCAAGAAAATTTTGCATTTAGAGAGTGACTTAAACTTTCAGATACTTTCAATCTTTGTAAAAAGTTGTAAGAATAGAGCATTAATAATTTTTAATTATTTAGATTAATATTTATTTTGTGACAGAAACATTTATCATCCTTATTATATGTAGGAATAATTGAAGTCACAGAGCTAGTGATCTTAAATTGAAATACATATTTGCGAAAAATCTGATTTGATTGTTTTCATATGCTAAAATTGAAATTCTGTAATTATTTTCTCTGCTTATAATAATAATGAAGATTTGTTTATGAATTGACATAAATTCATAAATAATTCTTCATTATTATCATTATTATAAATAGAATATTATAAGAATATCTTCTTTATTATATTTCCGAGACTGATTTTATAATGATATTGAATTGAATAATCTTTTTTTGTCTTCACTGTTAATACAAAGAATTTTGAAGTGATGCAATTATTGTTTTTAATCATTATTTTTCATAATATTTGAAAATTCCATGAAGTTTTCATAAATAGTATATGAATTTCTTTATTTTCGCTTTCTCTGAATAATAATAAATACCAAACATAAACAAATTAAAAATTCTAGCTACCTTGTTAGTTCAAGTCCAAAATATCCTCTCAAAGTTGAAAAAAGTTCGAATTTTGTTTCAGAAACTATTGTAATAAGGGATTAAAAACCATTCTGATAATGACTGTGCATCCCAAGTTGCTTTTTCACATCTGTTGAAAGCTTTTAAATATAAAATTACCCGATGCGAAATCAGGCGATGCTCGATTGCGTTTATTTTGTTCCTCCTGGAGTTACCATTTTAGTCAAATGACCGGAATAAAAAGCAAATGAACGCAAAGGCTTTTTAATTAAAAAATGAAAACGCAGCCGCTAATTAAACAATTGGAATTAACGTCGGCTTACTCGCATGGATAGTTCTGCGTTTGCCGTTCTTCAATAAAAAAAGATTGTATTGCACTGATTCAGAATAAATTAGTTTTGACAATTGCACGTTTTGAAGTCTAATTAGTAAATTTTTATTCAAGTTGTGTCCTAAAATTCTGTTGTAACGTTCCTTTCAAATACATTCAGAACTTATACTATTTTTGCATGCTAAGTGTATATTTTCATTATTACAGATTTTGGCTTCCATCTTTAAAAATTAAGTGATCAAATTTAACATCTTTCTCCAGCCATCGTACATTATAAATGTTTTTAATGATTAAAAGTAAATGGGATCCACTAATAAAATTTAATTGCATTTAATTAAATTTTCATTTGTTTATCTAAAAATCTTTGTTTTTTTATTTATTTAATTTATATTTTATACAATATTAGTCAGATTTTCAGCTCTATCTTACTATGCAAATTTAATTTTTTTAGTAACTGTAATCTAATTAAAATATTTCTTTTTGTTTTTTTAAGTGAGTGCTTTTAACTTCATTTCAAGTTGAAAAAAAACTATCCTTCACATATATGTTTATATATTTTTCTTACAAATTTGAAACAATCTAATCTTATACGACCATTTCGTATTCGTAGTTTCCATGCGACTTTTATAAAGCCGACTAGAAAAACTTTGAAGTCAATTAGAAAAAATACAGTAATATATATATATATATATATATATATATATATATATATATATATATATATATATAAAAATTAAATGCTGAAATTGAATTATAAAACCTATGGGTTATATGTAAAAGAATCGGATGAATTTTTAACTTAAAACCGAATCACCTTCAAAACTGAATTGCAATGCATAGTATTGTTTTGTAAAATCCTGTCGTATTTATTATATGGAAAATTATGTCCCATCGATTATAAGCAATCAAAGGATAAAATAGGATTATCACATTTTAGTATTGAAGAATTTGATACGTATATTAATAAACCAAAAGAAACTTATCGTGTGTTAGATATTTAATTCAAATTTATTTGACAACTTTATGTATTTCAATTTTAAAAGGAAAGAAGTTATTTTTGAAGCTATTCTGGTCATTTTTAGTTTATTTTAAATTGTTTTGATATCAAGTTATTTCTCAAAATAACATTAAGATTTTTTTAAATCTAATTATTTTTAATGATATTCTAATCTTATTATTTTGCACATCATTGCTGTATAAAAAATAATTAAAGAAGTTAATTAATATCTAGATTAGTGAATATGATTAGTCGAATTTTTTAATAGTTAGATAGCAAGCTCATGTTATTATTAATAGATATTATTAAGGCTATTTATATAAATATTATTCATTAATCTATCATCTAAATGATAGTGCAGTGCATGTTAATTTGGATTTCTCGAATGACTGATCTTTAAATTATTATTTTTGTTATTAAAATGACTTCCAAAATTAAATTCTAAATTTTGAACAATTGAATTTATAATAATTCGTATGAATTTCACATATTAAAATGTCACAAATAATGAAAAGAATGCAAAATCTGAAGAACATTCCAGTACAAACTGTTCCTCGGATATACTTGAACCAGGTTTCAACTAAAGGTAATCGGTTTTCTTCCAACAAAAGGGCCCTCTAAAAATTCCAGAATCTGAGTTTCTTTCCTGGATTTAGTTCATTATGAATCCGACCTTTGTTCGTTGTTCGTTACCACCCTTTAGTGATTTGTTCGAATCAAGCTAGGGAGGCACTTTCGCGGAAACCTCTTAGCCAAAGAACCATCGCGGAATGCCGGCTCACATTTTCTTTCCGAAAGTGATATACTCTATTGGGCAATTTCGGATTCCCGCGCTCTCGGTTCGCAGTGTTGCCAAAGAATTTGCATTAAAACTTAAAAATCGAGCCTGGGAGGGCGAGATTACAATGGGAATTCTTCGCCGGCTGTCATCTATTAAAAAGGGCACCATTTTGCCGAGAGAGAAGCGGTTATCACCATAATTTCCTCCCCTTGAAAAGAGTGACCTGGTATTTCGACTTATTTGTAAAATTCAAAAGGTGCAAGACGGAGGGTTCTTTAAAGCAACTATTCGCAAAGTTTTCTTTGTTTACTGAAACCAGTCGTCTGCTTTTCATAACGTCCTTTAACAACTCTAGGTGAATTAATTTACTGACAACAGTCCAG